>NC_060247.1:26679968-27304968 GCF_921293095.1 Ischnura elegans
TGATAAAATTATGAGACAAATTGTATAATTCCTAGAGAAAGCTTAAAATTTGATATCCTAAATTCATTACACAGTCAATTCTAATATTTCTTAACATAGACACGAAAGTTAGAATCAAATGGTAAATTAAAAATAAAAGTCAGTATATACCGTGTAAAACAGTAAGTAATACTATGCTGCGTGCTTTCTCGTTCTTTCAATCCGCTATTCCTTATATCGCATGTAAATAAGGCAGCCTTGTCTTTCCTGGGCAATAAAAGCCGAGAAAAAACAGGATTAGTCATTCAAAACCGAAGGACGACCTTTTGGAAGTGAATTTGAACGTATTGTCCTCGGAGTTAGCGTGTAACCCAATGCAGGCTAATTGTGTTTTGTCTTAGCGGGTTTTTAGCAAACCACGCACTGGCGAGCACGTTTATTCATCAGTTATCCCACCCACGCGCTGGATTCGATTTTCAACATATGATCACTCCCTATTTTCATTCTTAAATTTATTTGCTAAACTAATTTACCCCGTACTTTTAATTTTTCATTTGATATTTTTCTCGAAAATACCCATGAAAGCATCATAATACATAAGCTTGAACACCAATGTTGATTTTCAGCGTCAAGTTCGGAATCAATTCGATACCTGATTATGTCATTACAGTCCATATTTGTTGTGTAATTTGTTGTGTTTGATCAGGGGCGGTCTGGGGTGGTTGAGGGCCCTAGCTGGGATTCATTATGGGGCCTTCTTCCTCATTCCACCCTCTTCCCGGAAAATTTTAGGAAATTGCATGCCTGAAAATGGATTTTGATGCTATTCTAGCTCTTAAAAACTAGACAAAAGTTATGAAAAATACTATTTCGCTGATTATAAAATATAATAATACCTTATGATTATATTAAGTATTTAGTTAATTTGTTCCATGTTATTGCACAGTAATCTAAAAAAATCTCTAAATGACCTTTACAAACAGCCCTTTCAAATAAGCGTCAGGTTCTCTTTAACCTTTCGTCAGGCGCACTTTTGGAATTTCTGGGTGCAGGCACAATGTGCATGGCAGGCACGGATATGGAATATCATTATTTACCCCAGTATGGCTCTGTGACACACCTTTAAAGTTTAAACCACCATTATTAGTGTACTCGAACACTTACATGATGTCTTTCGTGCTATGCATATACCCCTTTAGATGCCGTCATACGGCCCAGGACCGATCAGTAAGGTGCGATTTAACGTACTATTTAAGCTACTAAGTGTTACATAAGTAATGTATTTTAGCATATGAATTCTATAAGATCAGCTTTTATTATTTTGCTATCTTATTTGTCTAATAATGGTTTTATATCGCTTACTTGTGCTATTATTTTGCTTAATTACCCTGACTAATCCGCCACTGATCTGTCGGCATAATTACGAAAAGCAAAAGGCTGCAAAGAGCGTGTCATACAAAATCTACTAGAAGCCTTAGTGGTCTATGCCGCATAGTGGCACGGAGAAATTGAAGAAACACTCGCACTGTTCCTGTCAGATCCATTGCGTCCGACGCGAGGGAGGGTTAATCTTCTAACACCTTTATTTTTATATTTTATGTTATTTTCTCTGCACAAAGGTTAAGAAAACACTTAGCTGTTTCACAAAATAAAATAAAAAAAATAAAATTTTATTTTATTTTGTGAAACAGCTAATTGTTTTCTTAACCTTTGTGCATCATGAAGGAGTTTCACCATGTTACGCCAACCACCATCGCATTTTTCGTTATTTTCTCTCTTGGCATGTTGAAAATAAAGCTGCTAATGAAAACGTAAAACTTTAAAATTGAAAAAAAAATAACTTTGGTTCTAGGAATGCTATTTTTTTTTGTAGCACCTTTCATTAAGATACACTTCAATATAGACGCGTGCGTTGCGGGGGCCCCCTTAGCTCGGCCTGGGCATAGCGCCCCTGGGTTTGATATGCGTAAATGATAACGATATACTTAGAAAATAGCGAATCTTTCAACTCAAATTCACTGCAATTTGTCTTGTGATATTAAGATACACTTTGCTGCATGATAATGCCTCAGGGGAGTTCTTTAGCCTTTAGCTTGAATCAAGTCGAGATGTTTGAGATCAGTGCCCAATGTTTTAAAATGTGAGATACCGAGACCCTCAGTAGTTTAAATTGTTAAGATGATCTGGGAAAATTCTGTAAATAGTACCAGGTGAGATAAATACATTACTCCTGTGAAACTTTTAGCTCTGAATTTGCGAACGGCACCGGTCGGGGGTACAGGCGTTGGGCGTCGACAGAGAGCATCACAATATGCCCCTACATATTTATAAAGCTTAACATTTTCCTCGGAGCACTTGTTTTTTTATTAACTCTTAAGGGAAGAGTAGATCCTTGAAATATGCCAGAGGAATTTAGTATTCATGTTGTGCAAAATAGCCCAAATTGAACTTTCGCTTTTTTCACGCATTTAATTAGCTGTTGAACTAAAAATGAGCATCCTACGGAAGCTGAAAAAAGTTTACGACTAACTATATATTGTTGTTGCTTGCATTACTGAATTTATAGTTGCATATTGAGATACAATCTGGACTCTAAAAACGTATATTTCGCCTGTGTTTGGTCAACGAATCCGTAGAGCCTCTGAAAAGACAGTAAAAATTGGGCTCCCTGTACTGAACTTTATATTTCAAATACAGTACTGCATAGCCGTTTTTTTATTAATACTGAGCATTGATCGTTAACAGCACTCCTCGAGCGTTTTTCTCATCTTGTTGTAAGTGTATCCTTGAGATCAACACATATTTTGACATTGGTGTGTTTAAAAGTTTTATTCGCCTTTCATTTTGACGATGATTTTAGCTTTTGTTGCTAAAATATATAGGGCGATAGAAAATAAACATTTTGAATTTTGAATATTTAAGTAAATAATTCAAGAGAGGAAAGAGGAAATTTTATTCAGCGGATGAAACTTTTCTACTCAACTTCCCATCGACTTCGCTTCTGTGTCGTGAAAAATGGAAGGGAATGTGGTATGTTTATTGATAATTTATGATAGAGTCAGACCGGGAATATATTTTGATTTCCAGAAAATTTGGGTGCAAGGTCGTGAATTTCTTACGTCAGCCACGGAGTACCGAAAATTACTAGCGAACAAAAGGCGAAGCCACTCGCCGGCGCTCTAAACTGACCGTTAAGCTCGCGGAAGATGCATGAAAAATGTCGGGGCTAATATTTCAAAGCTTTTGAACGTGATTCGTGAAGCGCTCCTTATGAAAAACGGCCGACGAAAGTGAAGCGGACCCTCTCCTCCTCTCTCTCTCTCTCTCTCCGTCTTTTCGAGGCATCAATGAATAACAAGGAAAGAAGGTCCATGCGTTCGAGCAATTAATCAACTTTGCTCGAATATCCAAGATCTATCTTGTGCCTTTAAAATTCGGCTTTCGCAACATGGGTTGTACATCTCATGTCAGGAGGAATCTCGAAAGGAATGAGGTGAATTTTGCGAGTGCACACAGGATAGCGCACGTAAAGGAATGGGCAGTGATGGAAGGGCCGACTCGTATCCACGCTGCTTGTGCTCTAAAACTTGGAAAACAGCACTGGTTCTTCGTCGTGATCGAACGTGCTTCGCAAGAAAGTTGATCTCGGTTATTTCTGTGTGGCTTTTCAAGCTTGCTCCCGAGCATATTTTGGAAGCATTCGGATGTTCTGGAGACTGAATCTCTCCTTTTCAACTTTAGAGTGATGAGCAAGGGTCGAGAGGTCGAGATAGGAATGCTATTCGTTAAAAGAAATCACCGATGGTGAAAAAAGGTGATATGGTGAGATGCTCCGGGGTTGAGGCGTATGCTCTTAGTCGGGATCAGTTCGCGTATGCTGGTTTCTTTTCCTCAGATGGACTCGTGACGCGCCACGGGCGAGGATAATATACCAGATACAAGTTTACTACGCCTGTGGAAGAATTTCAGCCAGTTTTCTCGATTGCTTGCTCATTTCATTCTCTAAAGGTTGTCTTCCAATGGTTCCTCTCGACCTGAATGCGGAGTGAGCCAAATGGAATCCTTCCGTTGATTTAAAAGTGCCCAGTTTCTACGTAGTTAATTACGTATTTTAGAGAAAAATATTTAAATGGACAGTTTTAATCTTTATCGCCATTAGATGCTGAAAAGCTCTCCCTCATTTTTCAATTATGTTAGAAAGTTGTGTGTATTCTTTCGTAAAGATCATTTTTAATAACTTCCTCGATTTTGATCTTTAATCACCAAATTTTATTTACATTCTCCATGAAATATTAAAGAACACATTATATCTGCTCTTAAGGTCGAAAAGATGAAGCCTATCGTGTATATTTCTAGGTGTTCAAATCAGTAATAATGCAAAAATTTTTTTTTGTTCTTTTTCAACTCTTTAGTGTGTGCTCCATTGGCGTAGCGAGGAATTTCATTCACGTGGGGGTGGGGGACCAAATCCAGGGGGGATATTTTTGGAAAACAGGGTACTAAGTAATGTGTTTTAAACTAATCATAACACTTTTCATAATCGAAAAAAACTATATTAAAAACATTTAGTAAATTCATGAATTTTCAATATTTTGTCTTTCTCCTTGTCTTTCAATATTTTGTCTACCTCCCCCTTGGGTACACCACTGGTGTTCTTTCTATAAAACTGTACTAATAACTTGCTCCGCTTGGAGCAATTCGATATTACAAAGTATTTTTCAGCATAAATGGATATACGCACTGCATTTGTCTAGTTTAAGTGTTGAAGGTAGGCTCATTGATAAATGTTACTACTCAGGTGACGAAAGATATTTTGTATCTCGACTAACTCGCAATATAAATGTTACTAGAGGGTTTCTATTTTAACTCATTTGAGTGAATATTTATGTAAAATTAAACTTATGTTTTTTTTTTAATTTTCTCCGCCTTTTATTTTATTAATTTATTCAATTTTTGTGATTTTCAGCAGCGATTTGATTTTTTTCATTTCTTATTGTGTAAATAAACGATTTAAATATCCTTTAGCAATATAAAAGACAATGTAGGTATTAAAATATATAAGGAAAAACCTATTGCTTAGAATTGCTTTGTCGATACTAGCATAATATAATAATAAGAATTCAAAGCTGCAATAATAAAATGAAAGAAGTCGGCAAATATTTATTTCCTAGGTGAGTACTCGGAGATTGTTAAGTAGTTGTGATTTTCTGAAAGATTTTCTGTTAGGTTACTCGATACCGTTAGTTAATTTACTGAAATTTGATGTTATATATTTTTTATTTTACTGCACTTATTTTCGTCTTTTTCTGTCTTTGTATGGAGGTTCGTAAGGAAATGATTTTGTACACCATTGCCTATGAGTGCTTAAAGTAGTCTTACCATCGTTCCATGTACTAAAAATCTTGACCTGAGTAAGCAACTGAGTTTTTGATTCTGTTGGTGTATCTATAGCTAAAAGCCCTACTATGGAACTTGAAATATCAAGGTTTGATTTTATTTCACAGGATCAGGCTGAGGTAACCGTTAGTTACGCCTCTCACCCCTATGGTATCGGGATTCCAGGCTGATTAGGTAAGTTCTCATAGTTATGTATGACCAAATTTCTCCTTTTTATTTTTTTCTCATGTGAGTACCGTCGTAATCGAAACTTAGGGGATGGAATGTTTTTTAATCACACGAAAACTTGATTTTTCTCAGTGAGATAACTCTGTTTCGTGCTTTTTTAACCGCAAAACGAGTTTTCGAGACGATTTTATAACTAACCAGGTGTGAAGAAATAATGAAGAAGCTCGGTGGAAAAAAACAGCGGTCGAACTCCATTCCCTACCTTTCTCTCTCTGGTTCTTCTGGATCTAAGTGGACGACGGTAAATGAAATGATGGATTAGCAGGATGGAGGCCGCGGTGAGCTCGAGGATATGTACTCAGGTTCCAGTGGTTTGTGTACGAGCTAGGTAGAAGGAATGGAAATGAGAACGTAAGTATAAAGCTTCCTACCGAAATTTTGTTCTTCGCTTCTTTGTGGATACTTTTCATCGGTAACCAGCGCCAAATGTTACAAGTTGTACAATCGTTAGATTAAGCATTCAAATCACTTGGGAACTTTTTAGGCTTTTATCTATTTTTATTGTCCTTAGATTCACAATACCATACCTTTTATAGAGAAGGAACATCATCTTAGGATGACAAGGACTACAGTAGAATTCTTCTCTCACTTTCTCGGTTTTCACTGCAAACACTCAAAAAGCCGCGTATAAACTCTTCATTGAATCATTATTAATGCTTGCATTACTCTTTTACTTAAAGTTAATTAGCCTGATGGATGCCAGCTTATGCCATTCCATTTTAAATGTAGTTCAATACAACTTCTGTCAAATGCAAAATGCATTCATTTTTTCTCCGATCTATTCATCTCGTTAAATAACAAAGCAATTAGACCATGTTATTCAAGGCAAGGATACTTATCTCTTTGCTTAAAAAGTATAATATTTTTGTGCAAGTAATTTTCGTGTAATACAATGAAGAGGATGTAGAATATTATGTAGCGGGTTAAATTACATCTGCATGTGCTTATTTCGTCAGCAAGATATCAAATTATGGAGGTTCACACAATGCATTCACAATCAGGTGATTGGGGAATTTTTGCGTGAAAACGCAAGAGAATTTTTCCGGAAGAGGAGTATTAATTAATTTGCTCCCATTCATTCTACTTAATAATTAATAATTAATTAATAATAAATAATAAGATCTTAATATTTCATAGGTAATGTAAAATGAAACTCGGATTTAATCTAGCCATGTTTTTCACGTCAACTGGAGTAAATCATATGGCGCTGGAACCTCTTCCCTCATTCCTTGATAAATAGCTCCCTAATTTACACTCATTTTGTGATCGCGCGATAGGTAATTTCTCAGTTTTACTCACCAGTACATTACTGTTATTTTGGTATATAAGTCATTTGAGCCCACGGGTGGCGATCACCATTCATCTCAGGCACAATTAATTTAGGTTTTCAGGCGAAAGTGATGAAACATTTTTACTTTATTTACATATTAGTCAGTCAAAACACACAGATTTATGGATTCCTTTTTTGAGCGTCCGTAAAATGGAATGATATTTTTTTTCTCCAAGGAAATATAATATGAATTTTTTCTGTAATATTGATTAAGTTCTCTGGTACCGGGATCATTTGCTTTCCAGCTTGAGTACACCGTTTATTCATTAATATTCGCTTTGCTTTGTCACGGAGACGTTTTTTTCACGGCTCGTTTCTCGCGTAGAATGCACTCTTCAAACAGAGAGACTGACTGAAAGAGCAAACTTTACGAGACCATGTCTTCTCTCGGTTGAATCCACCCCTCTCTCATTTCAGTTGCGCTCGCTTGGCCCCGCAGTGGTTCTCACTCTTCATCCCCACTTGAGATATTTATTTCGCCCTGCTATTCGTCTTCTTTTTCTTTTTCTTTCGCGACTCCTTAAATGCACTCATCCCCTTCTCTCCTCTCTCGTCTCCTTCCGTATTGTCCCATTCAATTTATCTTCCCCTCCGGTATTTATTGCCCTCTCGAATTGTCCGAAAAACCCCGAGCCCACTTCGATCGGTAGGTATTTGATGCCAGTTTATTTAGCCCGATTCCTTTACTCGAAGGAATTTCAGCTCGGCCGCATTCAGGCTCTCTCTCCTGTTTGTTTTATCTCTTTCATTTGACTGTGCGCACTTTTTACCATCGCACTGTGGTCTTATAAATGAAATTTTCATCCGCGCTACTTTCAAAATTCCTCGGTGAAATCGCTCCGCCGCCGGTGTTTGACATTATTTCGTTTTCCTTTGATCTTGCCTTGCGAAATTACGGTTTTCGTAATAGTTCAACGGAACGGGAAATAGCTTTTTTTGCGCTCCACTGTCAGATTTTCCAACTGATGGATGCATGGGTACATTTTCTGATGCAGTCAAAATCGGTGGCTCTGCTTTGATTCCGCGACGATTTTGTTCATTATTAGAGTTCGTACTGTTACATTCATGTCATGATGTATCGTCAGTACACTTGGCCTAGCTGCTTTGATATATTTTTATATAATATTTTGTCAGATATTATTTTTATTTATATCAATAATTGTGTAGATATGTAGTCGCAGAATTAAAATAATATTTCATATATGCATTCGTGTATATTTCAAGCACAGAAACATTTTTTTTACTGCTACCAACCTATCTCAATTACTTTGATCTTAGTATTATGTATGTAGTAAAACTTTCCTCTAAACGATAAAATCGAATATATCCCTAATTATCAATAGATTCAAGTTAATGTATTGAGAAAGAGCTAGCTCTAATAATATGCTGAAGAATGAGTGTATTGATGCGATAGGTTTTAAATGCATGCATATAATAGTAATATATTGATAATAAATGTATCAATAAGCAATTCAGGGAAAAATAAATGCTAAAATTATATCAATATACTAGAAAATTGACAAAATTTTAATGATTTCAAGTCCTATCAGATCATCAATGAGATAATGGAGTTCATGATAAGGTATAATTGTCTTGCTATACCTTCCGCGTGTACTTATCCATTCCTCGTCATTGTTTTTTTACCAATTTAAATTATTGGTAATGGTTATTCCTAGAGTCAACTTTGACTGTAAATAATGTATTTATTATTGATTACTTTCACCATTATTTCAGTGCAATAAATAGATTTTTATCGAAACAAAATTATTCCCTGGAGAGATCCTAAAGCCAGAAAACAAATCTTACAATTATTTACGTGGAACTAGAGAGGGTTGTTTTATGACGATCAATGCACACTTAATGTAGCTTTACTTAGATCAAAATTACGCGGAGTTAAACAATTAATGCTGAAAATACCATGAAAACATCAAAATTATTTTGCAAGACCCCGATCGAAAACACATTTTCGCTATTAGTTTAACATCCGAAATCTCCCCTTGCTCCACTACTGTCGAAATATGGTACCTTGTCTTTCGTGTTCCCCAACTGCACTGGCCATCTTGCCAGCGCTGTGCACCAGAGCGTGCCTTGCCTCTTCGCCCATCCCTTTTCGTCCCCACCGAGGCACACCTCCCGACATCAATCGCCAATGGAAACAAAAAATGCACCTCCCCCTCTCTAACCCCATGGGACCCACTACCAATGCCGCCGGTCACCAGAGCGTGACTTCCAGGCGGAGGGGGGACTAGAGACTTGAAGCAGCGGGAGAAGTGGTGCGGGCGATGGGACCGTGTTGTTAACACCCTGTGTCCTGTGTTCAGGCCGACTTCTACCACCTCCCCCGTGCCACTCGTCTCGTCGCCTGCGGCTTCTCTTCCATCTCCCGCTGCATCTCGCCGAAACCAGACGCTCTGCGTGGGGGACCTCCTGCCGCCGAAAATCACCTTTCCCGTTTTCGGTCTTTCGGAACTCCTTTGTTTGAACCCCCGGCTTTCTTTCATTTATATCTTTGTTTTGCTTTGCATCAGAACGCTTCGGCATCGATTCAGATTCGTTTCCACGTCTTGCAGACCTTTTGTTTTTCAGGTCCTACCGAGCTCCAATTGTTCGTTGTATTATTTCCTCGCGTCTGTCGGCTTTGTGTAGCTTCCAGTCCAGGGTATTGGCTCCTTCGGTGAAAACCCATGGTTAAATTACTTTGGCAATCACTAAATGAAATTCTTAGCAGCACTATTGTTGTAGTTGTGGAAGGGGGCTGTGATGCCAAGAATCTCCCTCCTCGACTCCCAAAATTGGTTTTTAGTGGAGGTGTTCTACGAATTAAATTCGATGGAATGAAATGTTGATATTCTATTTAAAATACGTCAGGAAATAGTGTTATCACAATTTATATGGTAAAATATAATGTTATCGTTTCTGAAACTTCTATTAATTTGATAGCCAATCAGTACTTCTGTTTTTTGGGAAGTATTTTGTTTTTTTCCATATAAATGGAGAGATTTGAAAATGGAATGCCTGCATAAATCACCACCTAATTTGTCATGTATCATTTTTTCATTCACAGTAAGTGATGCTCATTAAGCGTTACTCTTTTCGTTATTATGTTACGTATAAAATATTATATAAGGGCAATGATGAGACTTTTTGATGACATAGATCTTATGTACTAGAGTACATAGCATGTGTTTTAAGTGCAAGTGTGTATCTCTCCGGTCTCTTGGCGTCTTAAACCTCTCCACAACCGTTTCCAATTGAATCTCATTTCAGGGTACACGATATTTCACTCGTTGTTTAGTACCCGCGTGGATTGAGAAATAGCACGTCTTGGAGGATTTCTCTCCGCAGACAACGAAAGCGACGCCAAGAGTTCCCTTGATCCGAGCGCGATACGATTGGTTTTCATTTTAATAAATGCTCATTCCTCCCGGAAATTCCAGCGAAGAAAATTCACCGCGCTCAAGATGCCCAGAATGCCACATTAAATTTCCCGAGGACTTCCACTAAGGCGGGAGCCACGCACTCGGACCAATTGACGCGTTGCAGTCGTTTTCTTGGAACTTTCTTCATTGGCGCTCTCCTCCGTCGTTATCTCCTTCCTTCCCCCTGTCTGTGATTTTCTTTTCCTCGGCGGAAAGGGGCGTAAGAACGGGCAGTCTCTCATTCTGTCCTCTACACCTCTCCGCCCTGCATCTTCGCTTCATTATCTGGTCCACTTTACGACATGCTCATTAACGCTATCGGAGTGATCTTCCCGTTCGCTAGCCTTTTCTCTTTTTCCCTTCTCCCTCTTACACGTCTGTGTTTCCCTCCGTTCCAGTTCCTCCTCCCCTTCCATAGTATATCTTTCCCGTCCTTCCGCTACACCATCTACTCTTCCCACCGTCGCTCTATCTGATTTTTATCAGATCAGATCTGAAATCGCTAATCCATTCAGGCCTTACAACTTTCGAGACGTTCTTCGGAATCGTTTTTTTCCCATGTGCTTTCCCATCTCTTCTTCCTAGAGACCCGTTCGAACTACCGCCGACCGTGATTGCTACCATCGTAGGCGCTAAATGATGTGTGAACCTGCGTTTGTACAACTAGCATTTCCTGACGCTACGTAATTAAAACAGTGTGCGTTGGACCAAGGGACTGATGGAAACCGGTCTAGAGCTGTATTATTTACAATTTTAAGCAATTATCACCTATTTTATGTAAAACCTAAGTAGTTATTTTTAATTAACAAAGACTAGGTAGAAATTTGACGTGTACGGAGAAAAATGAGAGCTCCGCTTTTTATCACCTCACTCCTCAGATTATTTATTTAAAATCAACGTGTGTATTTCAAATTCCTTTCATCCTAAAGGAATCGGTTTACTTCTCCAATCATAGTATTCTTGATCAAATAGGCCAATTTTCCTGACGTTAAATATTAATTTGGGACCGTGTAATAGCTAGGCAGTTAACCACAGATTCATGCTTACAATTAGTTAAATAATGAATTTGGGCTTCTCTCGGCCATGCAAGTTTCTGTCAAGAGTTCTTTCGGGAGCTGCTCCGTTTTGCTTTCATGTTAGAGCTGGAGCCTTGCTTCGCGGCAAATGGGGGACATTCTATTTCATAGTTATGACGATGGACGATATAACAGCAAAAATATAGCAATAGCAACGAAGAGGGTACTCTCAAAATATTCCGATGACAATGCAGTCCACTGCGATGATCTAATGACCTCTTTTTCCTCCTTTGTACTCATCTTCAATGTATCATTACTAATTTAGCGTCAATAGTGCTAACTAATTCCTTTTTTCCCCGTTTTTTTCCTCTCTTCCTTTTTAAAAAGGTGTCCAAACACCTATTGACCTTCACGCTTGAAAGTTCATGTTAGGCACTTTTATATCTTTTATATGGATACTTTTTTCAGTAGTCAGCAGTATCTTCACTCCCGTGGACATTATTTTTGCATTGGTGTGGTCGCGTGGTAGAAAATTCCAGTATTTTGCAGTGGTATATTTTGTACTAAAACTCGAACTCTCCGGGCGCATGTACGTTCGAATGTATGTATGCACAAAATTTGAGCCATAGTTTATAACAATAGTTGTTCTTATCATTCAAGATGTTAAAAAATGACTATTTTTCTTTGTTTGGACCTCACATCATTTGAAGGAATTAGTAGAGTGAGTGGGTAGTTGTCTAAGAGTGTATGACTAGAGGTTTCACGGGTTTTATAAGATTTTAAGCCCCAAAAGCAGGGAAATATCAACTGAAACGTATGAATATCTTTAAGTCAGGGTAAATAAACAGAAAATTCATGTAATCAAACTAGAACGATTAAAAAGTGCTCGAAAATTTTAAAAGGTCGTTTACTTGGACTCAAAATTAATTAATAAAATTCGGTAAATAGAGGGGAAACGTAGTTTCAACCCTGCCAAGCCATTTTGAAGTTGGTGTAATGTAAGAAAACGCAAAACTTTCCGCCCACTTTTCATGAATTGGTGACGTCATTAGAGGCCTGGCTCATTTACTCATTCAGGGAGAACTTTTCTCTGAGGAAAGGAATCGCTCCCGAGAGTGCAGGCAATAACGAACCACATTCGCCCCATGCTTTTCAATGGCCGGAATAGTAGTGGAGAAGCAGTGACATGCTCGGAATGAACTCGTGACGTAATCGACTAATAATCTACGAGAGGGTGAAAATGTCGATTTTTCGATGTGAATATCTGGAGAAGCAGGCAGCGGATCATAAATAATATGGATATAGTAGGACAAAATATGAGTCACTTTGTTTTTCAAACTCTCTCATAATTTACGACAAAATAGAACTAATGAACGATCCTATTGATACCGTTTCGCGCATATTAATAAAGTATTGGCTCGTTTCGCGGAGTGAGGTTTGACGGCACTTGTTCTAACCGCAGTCTTATTTTCAACCTGCCCCACTTGGTCGCAGATCTCTTCCCTTTCCGCATGAGTCCACGCTGACCCATCCGAAAAGAGCTCTGGGTTTCGTCATCGACTGGGAACATTATATGGAGGGAGAGGATGGGGTTGAGGTGAGTGGATGGACTCGGGAAGTCGGGGTAGCCAATCAGCCCGCTAATGCCTTCGCTCTATCATTTTTGTCGGAGGCCGCTCGCCTCTCTCTCGATCGAAATTTTGCGAGATTCCACGTTAGGTCATTTCACCCGGTCCCCTCATCAAGGCATTAGCAGGCTTAATTTTTAGCGCTTTCGTCCGCTCATTAGATAGTTAGATTGGTGTCCTAATTTCAGGAGAAACTGGGGCCGGAAGATCCATTAGTTATCACCAAACCGTACACCAACATGTATAGTGGTTCGTCCTTAACGGTTTTCTATTTTTTGTATTTAATGCGTTGCCTGAGGCTATTTCACGTCGTTAATAATTAATCGCCAGCTATGCTGCGCAATACTTTATTTCATAATGAGGAATCAATCATGTTAACTATCAAGTTTGGACTTAATGTAAACACCATGGATTAATTGGTGAGCGGGTCTCTGCCTGTTCAACTGCTTAGATTGAGGATACGTTATAAAGTCGCTACTATATATATTTTGGAAAAGGGTTTGGAAACGCCATTCATGTTAAAGCAGAATAATTAGAAAAATAGGAAGTATGGAATGTCTCTTTTAACCAACATGTGAATTCATACTTTTCTCCAAATAAAAATGAGTCTTTTACTTTTTTAAATCTTGACGAAATATTGACATTCTCCAGTGTTTTGTGCTTCTTTTTTTCCATTTAAAATGAGGCGAAAACTTTTTTTTGCTATGTGTAGTATTTATGTACCAAATAGATTTACATTATATAGGGAAATATGTTTAAATATAAAAATTTAATCAATTTGACCCTAATATTAGCGAACTCAAGGTTCTGATCACACGTGTTTCTAAATTGATTTTATCAACATCAATTGGGCCAGCAAAGAATGTCGGTAAGGCTTGCAATTTTTTAATATATTGTTAATAAGGGAGTAGTTACAGGGAAAAATGTTAGCATATTTTCTCACAATCCAGCGCAAATAAGAATATTTTCCCTTTTACCACCGGCATTTTTTACCCAATTCCACCAATGCGAAGATTTTATTGGACATTTATGTTATCATGATAGCCATGAGGTATTGCATCTCAGATAATTTTACCTGCAAAAATTTCTCCGTCACGATGGCAGAAAAAACATGGGAGACGAACAATAATGGACGAAAATTCTGGTAGACCACGCGAAAATGAAGAAATTGGAAATATTGTAATTAAAATACGTTCGGTTGTACTCATAAGCTCTTCCGATGTTTTCGCCTCAGGTACTTACTAATCCTACACTGAATGATTTTTAAAAATTTCTTTGGGATAAATCATAGACATGTACTTTAAGCTCATGTTCCTGGAAAGATGATGTAATAACTGTAACAACGTATATGAAAAACCCATTAGTCCAATTAAAAAAATCAACTTTGGTTGGTCCATGTTGCCCTCGCCTATCCGAAAAATCGTCCACATTGAATAGCAACAAACCTATGTACACTCATTACTATAATTATTGTTTGTGCATAAAATAATTGCTTTTTGAATCGTTCAAAAAAATATAAGTTCAGTATATATTTACCACACTTACATGTTTTGGTTACTTTTATCCACGAGAAGTACCTCTCCTGTGGCAGATCAACGCAAAGACTTAGCAAAACAAACGTAACAGACCTCAGCAATGAAGTACACCAAATTACGATGCTGGGATCAGACCGTTACCATGGAACGCTAAGGTCTCATGCAGATCAGGAGGCAGATGACGAAGGAAGCAGTCGTAAACTCAAAAGGATCACCACTGCGTGATGTGCCACATCACGCAGTGCTAATCAAACTACCGGAAACACATTATACAGTTATATCATCAATTATTAATATATTTTGGCTGTTTTTATTTATTAGAACTACAATTTATAAGAAAGGTGAATGTAAACAAATTGCAGAACCAATTTTTGACGCATTCACATAGATATGTGTACATAATACCATGTTGCTGAAATCTAGAGGTAGGCATAAAACTACTAAGGTTTAAACAGGCTACAGTAAAGAGGCCTTTATAATTTCAGGCGGGTATCTAGAATAACGCCAACAGTGTAATGGATTATATAAGACTTGCCATTTAGAGCACACTACGCAGTGTAGGATTAAGTGTGTTTACAATTTGTGTTAACTAAAGTTGTGAAGTTGCGGTATGAATCGCCGCCCCCAATTTTCTTCAAGGGAAAATTTTTCCAGAACCATAGTGTTTAATATTTATGTATTAATTTGATTTGAAATATTAAAAGTGACTTTACTACCTTCAATCAAATTCGACGCGTACATACATCTTATTATTTAAACGGAGTCGGAGCAAGTTCTGTTGTCCCTAGGTCAGGCTTTGGTCCAGTTGAGCTAGTTTTTCTGGTGTAGAATCTTCGCACCTCTAGCAAAGGAGCATAGGGATCTCATCCCTCTGAATCATAAGAAATGGAGGCAATACGGCTCTCTCGATCACCTCACACTCCCACAACTAATGGATCGCCTTCTTCAAACCTCTTGACCAGCTGTCTTGGTCCTCTCACGCTTCTCCAAACTCTCCCATATTCCGTGCGTGAATGCCAATGACCAGAGAGGACCATCTCCTGCCACCCCCAACAACTCCATCCAACCACCCTCCCACCTGTGCAAACGCGTTCATGTCCAGAGAACGTCCAAATAAATAAAGCAATCAGCAGCGGGGTGGAGAGTCACCGCAGCCGCTCTGGCAATATCTCCGCTTTCGCCCCCTCGAGGCAACTCCACTCGGTCCATGACCGCTCCATATCTTCAATCAAATAATCCGCCGCCTCGCGAAGTCCATGCTTTTTTTTCGACTCCTCCCGAGTGACCTCGAGTCCTGCCCTCCTTCAAAAACCCTCTCCCCAAACACGCACACACACACACACGAGGAGGAACGAAAATGGTGCAGGCAGGGCCTCTCGCAACGAGGAATGTCCCGCTTGAGAAACGGGGATGGAACCAATTTCTTTTCGCCGAGGTTCTTCAATCAAATGGGATGGCGAACTGGAGTAGACGCTTCGGACTCGTTCGAAGAAATGGGAAGTTTTGTGTCCCAAAGTAAAAGCCGCCGTCGTATCAAGTATCACCTCCACACAATGATGAGATGAAAGATATTAGCTTAAAGTGTGCAAATAGATTTTAATATTCCATTTTAAGTATAAAAATCAAAGGCATTAATTATGTGGAGGATCTAGAATGATGGCCTCTGAAACTGCCTTTGCTTTCAGCTTTCATGACCACCTTGACTACATGAGTAAAGCTGTCTCGCCAACCCTGAATACCATCGATAACGCCAGCTTACGAAGCTGGAATGCCTACGTATATTTTTAGTGGTAAATTATGATAACGAAACATCAGAGTGTAGTGTCGAAGCCTAAGATATAGGTGTTTTTTGTACTTTCACTAGGTTTTATTACGATCTACGTTATAATCATTCAGAGACAGATTTGAATTCATAATCTATAGGCTAAAGTAAGCTTTAAATTTGATTGATGGTTTGCGGTGAAAGAAAACCTAAGGATGAAATATTTAAAACACTTTATTATTTTTTTTTTTTTAATTTCACTATTTACATAAGATAGGAATTTTTATGACATCCTTATGCGTCTGTAAATGCAGAAAAAAATTAAACCGAGTTGCAGTCCAAATAAATGGTAAATATCGCCTTAAATACTTTGATCTTTTCATCACCGATGTGGCAATTCCTAGTTTATTGACGAGAACAAGTCATCTGAATGCATTTCAACCAATCGTCAATTCGGTTGTTTTTTCGAGTTATTATCGAGCTGTTCTCCGAATTTTAAAAAAGTGCTGGGTGTTGCGAACCAAATTCAACCTCAATTGCATTCAGATGTAAAACTCGATACTGGGGTAAGCCGTACAAGTGCCAAGTTTCGCCGGATATGAATGTACGCATGCGGCTGAAGACGGAAGGTGGTTATTATGAATGGAAAAAAACTTTTATGACGGGTAATATTTTTAATAGTAGAGACTGATGCGGGTTGTGCAAATTATCGGTATGTTCAAACTCATAGTATTAAGGAATTATGAGAGTCGGTTACTCTTGCGTCATTCGCATTTATCTTAATCGATTTCTTTATAAGAGCTATTGGTGACGGCTGAATTCTTAATGTTTTCATGACCTCTCGTGGCTTTGTGAGACTGGAAATGAAGAACGGAAGTATGCTATGGCTTTACTAGTGATGTGAACACCAAAGGCTCTAATTAATGATTTTTTTAGCTTCACTCACTTGAATTATTAGTTCACGACCTAAATTGAAATATTTTTCTTTTCTGTTCGTTGCACTGCGTACTAAGAAAACTTTATTTTAACAAGTTTTGCAATATTTTGGATAAATTTCCTTCCCTCAGCGCCAGGGATATATTAGTTTTATTTCATATGCTTCTATTAATATGCCGGAACTAAATGGATTAGTTGGTTCAAGTTTAATAAAACGTTGTGTAGGTTTGGCCACTTGTGACTCCTTATGAATTCTCATCTTGGCAACAAGATAGAAATTACAATATTGATTGATATTAAAATATTTTCCCGTTTATATTTTGGCTTCAGCTAGATAATTGAAATAGAGATAGGACCTTTGTTACATTTTTCCAGTAAGAGGTCAAAGTGAAAACGTTGACGCCGGCGTTGTCGTATCTATAGATATAGAAAAAAATTCTCAAAAATCTAATGATTTTCGATTTGAAAAATGTATTATAAAACTATAATGGGATAAAGCTCAATGTAACATCTTCTTATTGGAAGTACTGTTCAGGGAGAATATTTACTGTACATGACTAGCGTCATGCATCATGCATAACGTCAAATTATATATACTTTTATCATTATATTCACAGAAAACAACATGCTGAAAACAAATATTCAATATTTAATATTTCTGGATTTACTTAGTTGATAATTTAGATGCAGTCTTTTCTTCCGCTATTATTGGCTGCAAATGCTAAACAGCCTTTAATCTGGGTAATTAGTAACAACTTAGAAAGCTGACCGAAACGATTTCGTGAGAACTAATCCATAATTTATCTATTTACAAATTTCTCGCGTGTCTCAGCCACCGTGATCTGGGGAACCAATTCCACTCTACACAAGCTGCCGATGTAAGTCTTCTGATAATTTTCCTACCGACTCTACATATATTTTTACTTGTTTCAACATGTGTATTTATCTTTCGTTGTTCGTTTTTACCTACAACGCAGGGAGATATCTCTTCATCCCGGCGCAAATCCCGTTACAACTTTTTTGCTCCACTGTTCCTCCGCTGTTTGGCGGAGGCAAACTGTTTTTCTAACCGACCTCGTCGATTTCTTCCCTTCCGCTAGCGACTCCTCCCCATAGTCCATGTGTACCACGAGCATCTTCGTCATGAAGTTTCTCTCTCCTCCCCATTTTTACTCAATTTATCACGAGCAAAATTGATAAACAAATATTTTTCTACCGAATATAACATAGATGTATTCGATTGAATATTAGTACTAGGATTTGGGTATACTTTGAATTTACTCTTGTAACCCAAAATTCTCGAGAAATGAGCCACAAATGTCTGAATTATTTCATAAATTGAATTTTGGTTTCAGAAAAAGTTGTCTTAACAATAAGTTAGTGCGTGTATTTTTGTCACGAAATGTGGACAACTGCTATGATTGCAGGCTACTGTAGGTTCGCACACGGGTTATATACTGACTAATTATATTATTTTATCGTATGTATATATTATCAGAGGAATCTTGGAATGATTAAGTGAGCATTTAAAAAACATTATGGGTGTGATTACATACTTAATCGACAACAGACCTGCATTCGTGAGATGAAAATATATTAAGGAGGATCACTTTTCGGTCGGGGAAAAAATATGAAAAACCTGGAAAAAAGTTCACAATAATAAAATCATCAAAGATTCAAAGCTGCACCACCATATTTTCTCTTAAATCCGCTAAAAATTCTCTCCATATAATGAGGGCTAGGAGCTCTCTTTCCTTCCTTTATTTTGCATCCAATGCATTGCCTCTTTCGTGAAATCTTCTGCGCTTCATTTTACTTTTCCTCTTCCACACGTCCATCACCTCCTTTATAATTCGAAGCCGAATCTATTGAAATTTGCTAAATCTACTCAGGATTCTCCCTCTAGCAGCAATGTCATAGTAGTGTGGCTGATAATATACCTGACCGTAACTTGGTAGATTCAAATTGGAACCCCGGTAAAGTGAAACGATTTCTTAGCCACAAATTTCACCTTTTGGCGTCCATGTCTTCGTATCCATGAGGATTACTGTGCACTAAGTTACTACTTCATGCGGAACAAACGCTTCAATTTCGAGGAAAAAGTTTACTGTTTCCCCTGTGCAACACTCTTCCCTCTTTCTTTCTCTTCGTTTCATTACCGTTTGTATCTTCTCTTTCATTCCTCCTCCTTCCACCCGTCCATCACCTCCTCTTCCCTCCGCACACTATCTTTCCATCTCCCTCCCCACTCCACTCCCTCTCTCCTTCCCCACCCCTTGCCCTGTCATTCCACTGCCTTTTAAGGGAGTCCCCCACACCCTCGGCCGACTCCTTTCTCCTCTCCGACCCTTCTCCTCTCCTACTACTAACTCATATAGCGGGCTCGTGCGTCCTTCTCAAGGCAACACGCGTGTGCCCGAGCGAAAGTGCCCGAGCTGGAGAATCTGGGGCAGCCCACTTGGAACCCCCGACACTCTCCCACCCTAAGCGCTGCCTTCTCATTCCTCCCATCTTTCCCGACACGAGTTTTCTCACACTATCCCGCTCCTTCATCCCCACGCGTTCCCCACACCCAAGCAAATGCCCACCCACCCCTTGCAGTTCTCCCTGCCCCTCGAAACTCTATATAGAGGGAAAAAAAGCTACTCAATTCCCCTCCCCGTATCTCCTCCACACAAATGTTTTAACCGCGGTGCCCCAACTCCTTTATACCTCTCACCAGTTCAGATTCAATGGCTGTGTTTTTTTTGTATCTGCCTACTCTTCTCCCTCTACGGAAATTCTACCCTCACCTCCCCCTATTTCTCCCCTCAATCCTCTCCTTCCCCTCTTCCCCCACCTCTCCACCAAACACTCTCTTGCACTCTCCGTTTAAACGCTCGAAACGTGGCTATCTCTTTGACTACCGCGTAATGAGTGGCTTTGCGGACGCTTTCATATTATGCCGCAACAGCGACCGGAGGTTGGCGATTGAGGAGATGGAGCGTTATTTATCGGAGGGAATGAATGCTGCGAGCTACTCCTCGGGTTTATTGACGGAATAGGCGGAGTAGAGTCTTGAGGGGAGCAGTGAAGTGGGGCCTGAATGGATTCGCTCCGCGTCTTTTCTCCTTCCGTAACATGGAGATCCGCTATTGTTTACATGAGCTCTCTCCACCATCAACGATTTTGAGCATGAGAAAGTTGATTTCATTTTACGGATGAGGAATGCGTGACTCACGTTCCAACTTCAATTTCTACGCTTCTATAAGTACATTCTTCATCAATGGCAAAAAATCCTTTTGTTTTCGTAAAACCTATTACTATTGTCACATTCCAGCAACAGTAATCCTTTTGGACGAGAAATAAACTTCGGATCACCATGTGGGATTTCGTATATCTAATTACTATTGATCCGTCTTAATTTTATTTAGTGGTTGAAAATGCACATAGAAGAATTTTGACGAGATCCTTTTAGAAAGACCAAATTGTGATTATGATATATTTATCTCACAAGTTTAATTTTCATTGTTTTTTGCATTTTTAGGAATAGGAAATTTTTATTTTCGGTGAACGATGCTTGCTTGATTCAATGGGATGATATGAAGCTATCATTTCATAATATTGTCGGCCGAAAAGCCTAATTCTATTCATCTTCCATCTTCATTATTCTTGTTCCGGTGGTTTGAAATACTCCAGTTATCACCACGAATTATCTATCTAGTTGTACTACAAAAATGTATCTTAATCTCAACGCAATGAAATGGGCGAGATTCTAGGAAGCTTTGCAATTTATTGGAAAATTCATGACCATTAAGCGCCATCAAGGATGTTAAAAAAACTCCCAAGATCCCATGATTTTCTTATGAATCATAGATAAATTATTTAAAATCAATTAAATAGCCAATTATTATATTACCAATGAATATTTTTAGATAAATTTATCAATTTGACATAAATATTAGATTTTTATGATAAGTTTTTGTTTAACACAATGATAATTACAAGAAAGCAATTAAGAATAGTTTCTATTATCTGCTTGCCTCAGAATATCAATACGCACTTATGATATGTCATTGTAAGCTTTGCTTATTTAAATGGAAAGGTATTATATAAAATAAATCACAATTTGATGACTATAGCGAAATCATATTTAGCGTCTTTTAAATAAGAGAGCTTCGGTCAACGAAATTTTTCGGATAAAGAAGATTAAAACGATGCTATTATCGTATCATTTCTCAGATTGGCAAAAGTTAGCTCTCCTTGGGTGAAATTTTCTTTAGATATGTTCTACTAGCAAGTATAGCTAAGTCTTATTTTGATTCCTATATCTATGTCGTAGCCATTAGGATCTACCTGAAAATCACAGGGATTTGATGGATTTTATGAAGTGGTTTTAATTGTGTATTATTTTCTGCGTTTTTCTTCTGCGCATAGCTGAATAGTAACTTAATTATGGCCAGGGGTCATTGAACAGCCTGACGAAAATAGGATGTGATGTGATTGGTATGTAGTTGATCGCCCGTTAGTTGAAGGTATAAATCCTCTGCTTTTCGAATACATCTGCGTTAATTAAGAAAGAGCGCCGAAATCGGGATTGATCTCAAATGAAAGCACTCGGATGCACTCTGCTGATGACGCTATCAATGCGTAATGTCATGGCCTGCCTACCCGGATCCACTCTCCGCGAGCCGTCCACCTCAAATCTGTTCCAATTAGCGGAGGGAATCGTCCCGAGCCGGGCAATCTCATCGCGAGCATTGGCAAAGCCGTTCGCCTCACTCGACTCGAATGCTCCCCCTCACCCCATAGGCCTCTCCCCCCCCATTTTCCTCCTTCTCCTTCTTTTCTACCTTGCACGTCGCCCTCGCGTTTATCTCTTATTTATGACTCCAGCATTCAAATCTCCAGTAAAACCCGAATCCAGCATATTAGTGGTAAGCGTTCATGGAGTTAGACTGAATCGTTTCTTTTGATCCCCTTAACCCCATAAAACTAACCAAAACCATCGTGGTTTTCGATAAAAATGTTTGGTATAAATGCACAGGTAAGTTAGGAAGGGCTCGTATACCATTTTATTTTACTTTAGCCGATATTGATAGGGATTGTAAAATGATGGGAGCCATATTTTTAACGTTTTTCCATGCTTCGCCTACTTCTCGTGTTCCTTGTGGCGAAAAGTTTAATACCTACGCTTATCTGACGGGCCTACTCCTTTTCTGATAAGTTGATGATGTCACCGATACTTGACCAGCTGCTCCTTACCCTATCGCATCCAATTCAAGTGGTTCGTTGCTGAGGGCTTCTTTCTGTTAAGGATCATTTTTCTCTGAACAAGTCAATGAGCTAAGCATAACATATTGTCACCAATTCATGAAAAGTGGGCTGTTCATTATTTTCATTTCAAAATTATGAGAAAATTAATGTTTGAGAAAGAAAATTCTTTTCCTCATCAATAATCAATCCCTATAATATAGTGAGTAATTTTAATATATCGCAATTCAAGAGTCTCAGTGATCGACCCCTATGCCATTCGTAAATACTGGTGAAACACGGTTCAATCCTTAAAAAAACAATAATATGGTTGATTATTAATGAATTGACCGTATTGTCTTAATGGCTATGCTTTCATTAGTTGGCACTTGATTTTTGTTTTATTATTTCCTGAAGTTCCAGATTGTATTTGCATTATCTATCCAAATTTAACCGTAGTTAGTAAATTTTTTGAATAGCTACAAAATTGCATTTAGTCTGCATTTTTCAATCAAACGAGAACTGTTTGAAAATACCGGCGATACCCCTTAATTATAGCTGTTCTTTCAGATCCTGGCCTTTTTTTTATCCCGTTCATTCCATTCCATTCATTTTATATCTTATTCTTCGTCACTCCTTTGTTTCCTTTTGCTCTCTTGGATGAAATTATGAGTAAATGACAGAAATATTTTTAATAACACAGGGAAAGGAATATTAAATCTTATAATATGGCACAAGAGAAGGATTATTAGATGAGGGAATGTACTGAAGTGGAGGAGATAAATTCATAGGAGGATACAAGGGAAACGAGGAGATGTAAGACTGGGTTTATGAATAAATAAAAGAGAGGTAATCGGCGCACAAAAATGACGGATCAGAATGGAAGTCGCAGTAAGACCAAATATTACGAGTCTGTTTCTCTGAAAAGTTACCTGCACCTACTATACAGGGTTGAGAAAAATTGTGTCACGTAATCTTAACCCTGGATAGCTGATGCCAGTAGGAACCAGAAAATACTCATCATGTTTAAGCCAAACTTTTTAAACTACTGAAACTCGGTGAAACACAGTTCAATCCTTAAAAAAGCCGGTCCAGTATAAAACGTTTTGTCAAGCGCTCCGATTGGGGGCGTGTTTGCTCTGTTGCCGGATACATCTCGATCTCCGGTAGACAAAACATTCAAAGTCATGAGTTGTCCTGAGCATCCGGCAGCCGGGGCAGGAACTTACGGCCAATCGGAACGCTGGGATTAAAGTTTCTGTAGTTTAAAAGTGGTTCGTATTTGACCTAAACATCATCAGCAATTTCCGTTCATGGGGGCATAAGCTATCCAGCGTTATAACTTCGTGACATAATTTTTCTCCCCACTGTATATCAAATGCAGTAACTATAAGAATAGTATCTACAAATTTTGTAATTCATTTCTCAATTGAACCCATGTCTTCAGGAGGACTCAACAGAACCCATGTCTGCAAGTTGGATCTCTTTTGCCGGGCTGCTCTCGGCCTTTGCGTCAAGTCGAGAGCTCGTAATATGCTATCTTCTCGCGGTCACTCATCGATCGCCTCGAGCCTCGCACTGGCCGTCCTGACCGGTCGCGGATCCCGCGGAGAAAGTGTTGGAGGCGGGGAAGGATTGGTTCACCGGGGACATCTGAAGGTAGCCGCAAAACTAATAGGTGGAGTAGCGGAGAAGTTTTCAAACGGCGTTTTTGCCGCTTCTAAGTTCCGGGCATGCTTCCGTCTGGAAATGCGATGAAAAAGAGACGGGAAATTCTTCGCGAAGGGTGAATTTAATGCTAGAGTTATTAATAAAGTGAGATTTCTTCCTCGGTGACGACGAACCATTTCTCTGAACGTGCCCTCACTAGTGATTATTTCTCTCTTTGTATCCCTCTTTAAAACTGGTTTTGAGACATTTTTCTCGAGTAATTGTTCAAATATGAGCAGTGTTTTTCATTAGTGGCGTTCCACCGCTTTGAAGTTGAGAATAATGCTTTCGGTAGGTGAGTTTAAATCTTCTGCTCTCCAGTAATAATATGTTGATATTGAGCCATTTTATTTCACTGCTTTGATATAAAACTATCAATTGAAAATGTTTTGAGTAATTACAATATTTTTAATGAGCGTGGTTTTATTTTCTCTTGAGCTTAGGTCAGGTAATATATAATTATTTTCTGATAGAATGTGCGGATCAAATGCATTTTTATCAGTCATTAAATATTGTTCAAATAATTTTTCAATGCAATCTTACCATTTTCATCAAAATGCAACAAATTATCTCTTCTCCATATTATATACCTTGAAAATGACGGTCATCAGTGAAAACCTGGGTCGTTGCATGTTTCTTTAAAGTGTAGGTAAATAATAATACTGAAGGATTATTTTTCATCCGTCATCATGATAGATAAATTCCACAGCATAAAACCTGAGTCGATTATTTACGTTTCCATATTTGTGTGTTAACTTGTGGACTACTGCACCGTTTTAGATTATCAATGAAGTTTAAATAACTCTATGATAATTTTAAAGCAAATGAATAACTTTATTGCTTGCTAAGTTACATTAAATCGTATTTTACTTTCGGGAGGCTTCGAGTTTTTTTTTCTGAAATACATATGAACAAAAATGTCCACCTTAAAGTATTTTATTTACAGTTTTTTGCAATAATGGCCAATGGAAGATAAGGAGTTGTAAGGATAAGAATAAATTATTTATGCAATCAAGATTTTGAAGGCATAAGTAAAAATGAGGATATATAACACTTTCATGCAGTGCCTACGAAAACAGCCTCTACGTAATTTTTTCATCATAATGGAAGAAAGTGTTATTTGATGATTTCGTTCACGATGACATATAACGAAGGAGAAATATTTAATAAAATAGTAGAACATCTCTCATTCATCAGCCTTCCTCCTTTACTTTCAAAGCTAATGGTTTGTTCATGTTTTGATTTATTTTATGTACTTCAATATAGCGGCTCACATAATGTTTATTAGAATTATTTGTGTCATTAAAATATTAAATTTAAAGTGGCTTTGAATTATGGTTTTACGCACTAATACGGAGAGTAATGTGCATGAGCAGTGTTATTATGCAGAGAGTAGTGCTCAAGGAGAAAGGAAAATGACTTTTTTTTCAATTTTCTGCGAGCAAGTTGCTGAATCACGCTGTATGGGAGTAGGTCACGTATGAATTGCCGCTCGAGTTATATTTTGTGGTTTTAAGATCACAAACTTTTATCCCACAATGATTAGTTACAGAAGTTACTGATGGGGAAAAATATTTTTGGGTTTTATCAACATATTTTTTTGTGGCGTACAGTCGTATTAACTTTTGCAACGTTTAGTAAGGCGATGAATCCTTTTCACTAATTAAAACAGAATACTTTCAGATGCATTATTGCATTGACAGATAACTGGACAGTTACTTTTTTACCAAAGGAAATGAAAATACCCGATTAATGGCTTTTTACATCTACATATGAGGAAATGAAATATCACCTTTGCCTTTTTCATGCAGACTAAAAATAACATCGAATTGTTTGCCCGTGTGAACACATAGTGATGTAAGATACTGCCAATATATGATCGGTCGTTGCGCATCTATTGATGATAACGTTTGAGTTTATTCACAATTTTATATTAACTCGTGCATATTAGCGACTTGGAAGCCAAATGCTGTTCTATACTTTCATAAGGAGAAATATCATTCATTTATATCTCCATTGGATCAATCAACATCATTAATGCACATGACGAATAAGTTTAAGTTATTCTACATTATTTTAACATACTGTATTTGAATGTAATGGTAGGATGTATGAGGAAATAATGATATTTTAATAATATAAACATGTAATGCCGAGTTAGCAACTCGGCTATAGGATAACATAAATGTAGAAGTGAAAATTTCCCTGGAGAGTCTGCTATTGCTTCTGATTCCATAAATAGTGGAATTGCTGTGTAAATTACTTATTACGGAGGTATAATATGTTTGAAGATAATATAGAAATCATCCTGTTGCTTATTTGTTAAACTTTCTACGGAAGTTTTCTTGGGAAAGGAAATATTCAGAATCAATTTATCGCAGTACTTTGAAGAAGTTAACAACGCTTGAATAATGAAAATTTTTAGGTCAGTACACTCACCGCTGAGGGTGATGCTGAAATCACCCGTGCATCGGTACCAATGCATTTCAAATACGTACTTACTTGCAAGCAACTACGTCCATTCATACACTCGTGTAACGCTTACACACTGCTTAATAAGTCGAATAATAATTATATTATGATTAGGTAAAGGCATCAAATCTCAACAACAACGCAAAACGATAAACAACTCCGGTTCTGATGCCTTCGACTTCAATAATGCGCAACAATACACTGGTCAGTTCATTTTCGCTATTAACAGGGATTTAATTCTCAAATTGCTCAAAGCCCATCAAAATTCATAAAATATGTATTGTATAGCCGTACCTTAGAATGTACATATGTGCCCTGACGCCATTCTGATGTTATTATAGAGCAATTTATCGGATCTTACATCCGCAATTTCAGTGCCAATGCTCAAGTCGTCCACAAATCTTCGTTTGCTTGTTTACATATTTGTTTTACTTTTGCACGTAATGCAATTCAGTGGCGTCATACGCAGAACGGGTCTCATTTTGATCACGAAAACGACCTACCTTGCATCAATAGCATGACCTAAAACTCCGTCTTAGCAATGTGGATGGGTTCCTGAAACTATTTGTTTTACTTGAAAATATTTATGGGATTCTATGTAACTTTACGTAGTGTCTGTGTATTTATAACAATGTAAGTGGAAAAATATCTTAATTTTATGGCCCTCCACTTCCTGGTTCCTTGCTATTAATAATAAGTGATGGCAAATTCTGCACTTGATAACTGTCTACCCAGACGGGACTCAAACTCTCAACTTTAGGATGCGGTAAATAAAGACTTCACCCCCACAGGCGTCCAGGTGAAAAAAATCATTATTTTTGGAAATGAAAACAACTTTTAAAAGATTGCTACGAATTCCGGGATATCAATTTATTTTTTTCTTGAATATTCGGAGAAAAAACTCAAAAATATCTTAAGATTTCATCGTGGAATAAATTCAAAAAGTATCTCTTTACTTGGCGTCACATGCATTCAGTTTTCAGTGAATATAGGGGAAGAATATCAGAAACGAGGCAGCTTTCAAGAATCCAACGGGGTAGATATTTTATAAAAGATTAAAATCTACTAAGCTCTGAAATGAAACCTGTCTGAAGCAGCCAACGAACGGGTAGAAGAATAGATAACATTTTGGGATGGTGGTCGCTCAATAGCGGTTACAGATATAAAGTTTTTTGGAATGATAACGTAATGACCAAGTCATTGATTTGCCACGTTGAGAGGAAAGATTGTAAGTGGCAAAGATTAAAAAAAAACATTTTTCAAGTACAAATACTATTGAGACCGGTTTGAATGAAGTAATACCAACTGCATGCCCATGGAGGGGCTCCCGTGTTCATTTTTATATTGGAATTATTTAGTACTCTCTATAATCGCACTTAAAAATATAAAGTTTCTTGAAGATAAAGAAGCAATTCCCTTCCAATATTCTAAAACCCTTTGTAGAAGTAAAGGCTAGCTGCTCGTAGTGCTAAAGGATTGGCCATCGTCAGACCAAAAAATATTTTCACTGACCGTCGAAGAAAATGTGTCGGAAAAAGGAAGAATTGATATTGCGGGAAATGCCTTCGGCTCCAGGACGCGCGCTTTGTAAAATTATATTTTCTCCCATTTCGTTTCCACTAGCACTATGCCATCAGTATTGTAATTCTACACTTCTTTTGTTTACAAAACACGTTTTATAGCATAGTAGAATTTATAACTGCTGATTCTCTTTCTACCGGTTCCTCATTCGCAAAGAAAAAACTATTCGAAGTTTCAAAATACGATGAAATTCGATTTACGATCTGTCCCTTAAAAACGGGCTAATAACTTAAAGGGAAGGCGCTGTTGTACTGCAAAAACCTGCGAAAGATATGACATTTTTGTTTAGCACAGTTGTGAAACTTGTCGCGCGTTGATTTTCTTGAGGAATTCCTGTTGTCGTTCCCCACCAGACACGGGATTCAGTGCTGGTGCCTGATGGAGACTATTTTCTCCGCGTTTACCGGTCGCATGGTGTGAGGAACAAACGATGAGATGCTCGTAACTTGAGGATCGTCGCTCGAAATCCGGTCGTCGCGGCTATTGTTTATCGCGGTGGCGGTCCGAAGGCCAAACGGTGCTGTATTTGGGTCACGCGGCGTTAACGACGAAGGGTGGCCGCTGCGTTGGGGGCGGGCGCCGAGTGAGAGGGCAAGAGTGTTGCTTCGGCGGCGGCGGCGGCTAGCGGAGGCGCCGCCGAGGCTGAAGATGACGCGGCCCCACACCACGGCCCGAACCTCCGCGATTACATGACACGAGTCTCTTCGTTTTTTTCCATCTCCTATATCATTGTCATGGAGACCTTAATTTCACGTTGCGATTCTTGCCTCAGCCGCTTGCGATGTTGTGTACGAGTCAGCTCCAATGGGAAGCACTAATCCTTTCAGTGTCATTAGCCATATATATAGGCGTCAGATTCCTAAGCGAAGAGCTCTTTGGACCGAATAATTCAGTTCATGCTGCCATAACCAATTACATTTTAATATTTTAGATCCTTTTTTCCAATATTTTATGTGTAGATAAAATGGAAACTAAGGTAAAAACTGTTAAACTGTAAAACTGTGAGGTTTACTGGGAATGGGTAAGTTTAAATAATTTTCATTCGGCTTTATCACAATTGCCTCGTTGCACGGGTCTGAACAAGCCTCCAAAAACAGTGCAGCGTACCTGGGTAAGGATATATCTTTGAGAAAATTATAAATTTAAATTTGGACTGAAGTTATATCCACATGTTTGTTGGATGGCATACAAATCGCTATCGAGTGGTACAATGTTGCACATAATGTAACGAGTAATTAAAGAGGAAATCGTAAATGATTAATATTTAAAATTAGAATAAATCGTAGCTTATGTACAGATTGGGAGTAATGTCATGAAAAGTGCAGCTATAACTCACCTTTAACTCCCATAGAACAGTTAAACTTTACTTTTTTTTAAATGTTTTCCTGCTATGGACTTAGTATGGAAACGTAGTCACTGATTATAAAAATGTTGGAGATCTCTTAAATCACCATAGGCCAACTTATCCGGCGTACGCAATTCATCAGCTTCAGGTCAAGTGAGTGCACCATCTCTCGCAGATATGAGGATTAGACTCGATTTGGGCCAATAAATATCCATGCGGAAGACAGGCCGAGTTTTCGAGACCAGGAAGTGGGGTAGGTAGAATTCGGCCCGAGTCGGAGGAAAACACGGAGAAGAGGATGAAGACGTCGTCGTTTTGGTCTTTTGGAAGCCGCTCGGGAGGAAGAGAGAGAGAAACGGCCTGGGTGACGGCGATCTCTCAGGATCTCGCCGCAGAAGAGACGAAGGCGAGGAAGGTACTCGGGGAAAGTGTGAAAAACTGGCAAAAAAATAACCCAGAATATATATACGATGAAGTCGGAGTCATGAGGAAAGACCGTGTGAAGGAGGTGCTGTGGTGTAGGTTGAAAGTTTCATGAAGGAGGTAAGGACGAGGAGGAAAACTGATGCGGGAAGGAGATAAAGAAAGTGGAAGGGTGAGTGTTTTCGAGACAGAAAGCTTTTTACCTTAACTTATTCCTTTTTCCAACTTTTCCTCATCCTGTATGAATTTCCGTCTTCCTTCTTATCCATCTCTTCGTCATCGTGTTTTGGCTAGTTTATTTCTCTTTTCCCTCCCTCTTCTCCATTCCGTCTGCCTCTTCGTCAACTGCTATTAATTCATCTCGAAACAAATGAAAAAAAAACTCGTCCTCTGGATGTCAAGTTTTTGCTCCAATTCCAACAGGACGATCTCTCGGTATCTTTAGATTACTTTTCACGTCGTCCGACGCGAAAGAATAATTTCATGACGAGTCGTCGATGCCGTTCTCCATCATATTTTACCGCTAGTGGATCTCCAGGAGCGCCGCTGAAACCTCTCCACCTTTTTTATGTGCTCGAGAAAAATTAAGCACTCGTCTATTTTTACCTTTCATAGCCTATGGAGACCCGCTCGACCACCCGTACACGCATCATAGCGAGTTATGTTTTGCGCTCTGCGTATTCTGTCCGCGAATTCCTCGTATTGGTTCACATTATTAGTCCGCGTGGTATTTATGTGCAGAGTGGATAAAATGTATCATTCAAAATAAAACATTGCCTTCAGGAATTGAGGAAATTTTTTATGTTTCCATTGCGCAAAGTCAAGAGTTTCCGCAACATGAGCAATTATATCCTCTGGAACGTTTTATCTGACTGTATTGCCAATTACTCTAAGCGGATATAAATAAGATGAGGAATCATAATTGGGCACCCTGAAGAGGAAACTTTCCTATAACGGGGACCTACTGAATATATGTATTATAATACTCTACCTCACCATGTAAATATTCATGCAAAACTTGCAGTATGGAAATAAACCTTTTTTGAACTTGAACTAATTGGGCAAATGTTAATTAAATATTGTAGTTTTAAAATTCTACAGCATTGGTATCCCTCGAAAACATAAGCATATCATATTTTGTGACGCGAAATCTCACTAGATTTGAGTAATCCATCTTTTCATGTACCTATATATAGAATTTTGGCAAAAAAACGTTAAAGTTACTATTAAAATAAGAAATTGAAATATTTCCACAGAGTTTTATTATCACGTTTCGACGTTACAAACAACATTAATAGCTCTTCTTCAATGCATGGAATTGGCACCCGCTTGGAGAAAAGGTAGCATTAAGGTATAATCCATTCACACTGATATATTGCTTTCAAATTTTGACCCTGATGCCTGGATGAGTAGGATATGGATATAATAATGAAAGAATTGTTCATATTTTTTATTTTACAAAATCCTTCAGAATCGACAGTTGAAAGAAATAGTCAACATACCCATTATTTTTGGAACTTTCTTTCTTACCATGAAATCACTTAGGTATGGATTTAATCACTCGTGGAAAAATTTAGATGATTGAGTGGAATGAATATATCCCTGCGGATCGAAGGCGGGCTCACAAAGGACAGGAAATTTTAAAAAATCATTCGATGCGAAAGCCCTCTTTGGAATCGAAGACGCAAAAAAATAGAAAATAAAACTTCTTAGTCGAGGAAATAAATCAAGGAATTAAAGTGTCCAGGAGAGGAGACACCAGAGTGTCGTGGATGGAGCAACCGCACATTGGGGGCAGGGAAGAGAAAAGAAGATTGGCCGGGCTGCATCGAGAACCGGAGAAATTTGGAAGGGACTCGGGGCAGATGGGAAGGGCCGTAAAAGATGGGGTAGGATGGCCAAGGCGAGGGAGTGGTTTTTGTTGAGTGGGAAAGGTAGGTAGTACGAGAATCGGAAAGTGAGGAATGTTAAGTTGACGATCTCCATTGGAATACGTTTAGCGCAGTTGCATGTCTGCCGTTTTGGCAATGGGTTCCTAGTTGGAAGGGAGCATAAAAAGCTTTTTCACGCTAGGAAGAGAATATGCGAATACTCAAGAATCGCCTTACCTTTACAGTTATGCAGATAAGCATGTACTTTTATTAAATACTGTAGTAGAACCGTAAAGAAAGCAGCGTAAAACCAAGCGAAGGTTATTTTGAAAAAGTGAGAGAGGGGAAGAGATGCTAAATCGCACTTGCCAGATCTCATATCAGGTTAGCGGCAGCCGATTTTAAACCAAGGCTAAATGCTTCGTGAAATAAATATATTGCAATAAGATAGCCATCATAATTCGTTAAAAAAACACTAACAATAAGTGTGAACAGAGAGTGATGCATTTATAGTGATTAGGTTGTGAACCGTTCGAGAGATGCACGTTAGGCTAATATTCTGTAAGGTACAGAATATACAGCAATGCCAATATGAGGCATTCGATATTTTGACTAATTGGAGTAGGAATTCGTATCACATGCGATCTGGTAGAATATCATTCAATATTATGCTTAGATGAAACTAATGTCAACATTACAAATATTTTAGCTTTAGATTATTTTTCTTTTCACTAGCGCCCTGCTTTTGAGATGGATCTTGGGGTAGTAAGTCTGACGGTATTTGAGACGTTTTTCCTACTCTGCCCAAACATCGTATGAGCTCCTAAAATCCCAGTTTAGTCGAACCCATCCTATCACTTTCGCTACTAAGCTCGTTCGACGTTAGATTTATACCATCAAGAACGCTTGTATCTTTCATATGATATGCGTTATTGACTGTGGTGATTTGGTGGTTTTAGCAAAGGCTCCTTTTCTCCTACGGGGGAGGGATTTCCTGAGGAAAGCCGATCTCTCAGTGTAGCTTCTGTGCCTAGCATGCGGCGAGTACTCAATGACCATTAGATGGAAATTAATCCTTGATACCCTTGGCACTGTTGCCTAAGATCAGGCTGACACTAACTCCAATTTTTCCTCCACCTTCAATTGCGGTAGATAACCAGTCACCTTATCCGAATTATTACCGATATAAAAATTATTTAGACTCACAAGGGAGATAATATGTTTTAGATATAAGATTGTAGTAGCCCAAGGATTGATAGTGTTGACTGAATGCATTAATTCACCAAAGATCAATAGATTATTTGGCCAGTGAATACGTGTCGGAAGTTGTAATATTCGGGAATGGGAAATATAAAACCGAGAAGAAACTTTATTCTACCAACATATGATATCCTACTTTACAATTTAAAACTCAAGGCTAGGGTGCTGATCGAAGAGGATTAGGTTCAAATTCTCTCAAGCAAAAATCCTCCGCGGGAGCTGGTTTGAGGAAAGGATATTGCCCCCCTACCCTTTATTGACCCTTGTAACTAGTTGTATCTTGTTGATATATGATGTTAACAGATGATATTCATAGGTTAGAATTGGGGTTTTAAAACTCTCTTTGGCTGAAGATAGCTGCTTGAGTATATGATATAAATCCCATTAACGAATTTTAAAGGTGTTTTGAGAGCTGACTCCTTTTTCCGCGCAAATGGTCGCGAAGGCACAGTTGACGAAATAAAGTTTGAATTTAAAACTGTGAAAAGAGGACATGTTTTATGCATGTCTTATAAAAAAAAAAGAGTCAATTCATCACGTAGGTTCTTATTGTCAATAACTTTCTTCGCGACCACTTAATCTGCACAAACCTTCAGCATTTAAAACATCATGTGTAAATTTTTTAAATGGAAAGTTGACGAATATCATCTTTAAGCATCAAATATCCAAAGATACGACTCTATTCCTATTTAACTGACTGTGGTAGAGATTGTGCAAATTGAAAGATGAGTAGAATTGTTGCTACCACACTGAACCAATCCATTTCCTATGCCATTCATTCAAATCCACTAGATATAACTCTTTCTTATTCTTCGTCCCATCTTTGGCGAGGCGCCCGCCTACATAACGGGAAACGTGTGGATGAGCAAGATGACCGCACACGGTCTGTGGACGCTGGGATACATAGGATGAGGTGACTTCGCGGATGATACCTACTAGACCCGTGAAAGTGCTTGGGAGGGATCGAATCATTGAGGTGGTGGGCTCATGGGTGGGGTTGGTCGCGAGGAATTTGACATTTGGGACTTCAAAGAGGTCCCACTGTCCATTTTCTCTTTCTCACGGGGGTTATCTCCTCGGATGTGCCATTCTCGTCTCAGTGGTTGACTCCGAGATTTAAATCGCCCAGTCTCCTCGTAAGTTTCGTCTTTCGCCTGGCGTTTTTGAGTGGGAGTGGTTTTTCAGGGGGACTGCGTCTCGTACGCAATTCTTTCTCTTCCAACCATAAAAATATGTCCGCGATAACCGTATGGACCACTCAGTGCAAAACGCAAGACTTATAAGGGAAAGAGTTACGGAGTGCCCGATGCATAAGTTCATTTCTGGGGATAAGAAAAAAAGGTTTTCGCGAGTCTTCAAAACAGTTTATCTCTTCTTAATCCGTTTTATCGTTTATCATAATTGTAAGGCTCGGCTTAGTCACCGAGTATGACTAACCTGTACCACGGTGTGAGGTATTTTCAGGTTGAAAATTCGTGCGGTTTATTTCATTTGAACATCGTATGACTAACCGTAGGGCATGTCGAACTTTCAATATTTAGCATTGCGCTTTTAAAATTTTATTTTATGAAAGGCTTCTCACCACGAGAACGTACCAAGTGACACACCTTTTATAGGATAAGGCGAAGCGGGGACTAGTTTTCCCGGATAAAATTCCCGATAACGATTTAAAATGTCTCCGAGTCGTTTTATTAACCACGTCCAATCTACTGAAATGATATTTTAAGCGATTGAATTAGTCTGGTACTGCTTTGGCTCAAATGAAGTCACAATTTATTAGATATTCAAGTTTTGAATTTTATCGGTGCTCCAAGGCCCTTATAGAATCATTAAACGTCACAAGCATTTATGTTTTCACACCAAGTCCTAGATATTGGAACATTCATTTGGCATTTAAACCCTTATTAAATTTTAAAATACAAGCAATAAATTTCTCTTTTATTCCACCATTTTAACCAGTTTTGAGCGGCCGATAATCCTGATGAATACATAAATGGCTCAAATACTTTTTAGACTCAGATGAATATAGTTTTTTTACGGTGCGCCTCAAACATCTTGCCGCTGGATATTACTTATGATCTGGATTATTCCCTATTTCCTTGACATTCTTTATCGCCGCTCGATGGGATGTGTTGCCGTTGCTCCTCGATAGGAGAAAAAAAATTTCGAAAAAACTAGTATTTCTCAATCAGATTTCTCCGCGGAGCTATTGCCGGTGTGAGAAATGTAAAGTTTATTTCTTTCGACGCCGCTTACTCTGAGCAGTCCCTCCGGGTATGCGGAGTTCATTAAACGTTTTCGTAACAGCACTCGAAGTCTCAGCTCGGGAGTGCGGGAGAGCTAAGAGTTGCTCCGCGCTGTGGTTCTGCGCGTTAAGAGGCTGAGGCGAAAAAAAAGCCCCCGTAGATATAAATGAAGAAGAGGCATGGAGAAACCGCTCGGAGCTAATTGAATTAACTCGCCCCCCTCTCCGTCTGTCCCGGGCCGCCATTTAGATTCAATGAGCCCCGTGTTCCATTGTGCATCTCAACCGCAATAGCTCTCATGCCGCAGGTCTCGCTACCTATCCCTTATTTTAACGTCTTCGCCACCATGGTAGTGGCTACAAGAAAAAGTTTTTTTAGTTTTTGGTTTCAGGCTTCAGGACCCTGGAGGGAGGGAGTATAAATCCTATATCACGCCATGATATGCCATACGAGAGTCCATGGATGTCATGGGGTACAATTATTCCAGGGTGAAGGAAATGATACTCAAAAACGTCCTTGCGTGAATTCAAAATCCTTCGAAGGTTTGTATATTTTTGTTACTATGATACCGAAAAATGCTTTGTTCATTCCAACATGGAATGGAAAGTTGCTGCAATCAGTATTACTCAAAAATGAAACCGAATGCGACGTTATCCCCGAAATCATTCATTTTATATCTCAAATTTTAAGGATTGACCATCTAAATCTCAATTTTACAACTATTTCAATTGCTCAGGAACTACTCTTCGGTCTCCAGCCGGGTGAATACATCCTTAGCCATCAACGAATTCGCTTCTGACTCGGAACCGTCTAAGTTTGAGAAACAGAAAGTCATCTCTATGGCCGTAACGCAGAGAGGAAATCTTAGTTCTATGTTGAATGAATTTACATTGCTACTTCACAGGCATAGGAGATAATTTTCTGTTCCACGATTAAAGCCGTTAATGTCACCTTAGCTGTTACATCGTCCAAGTGCTTATTTCCTGGAATAAGTAATGATTGAATATAATTACCCGAGAAATATTCATATTTCATCTCGATTTTCGGGGGCTACTGTGGCCTAGTTGGAGCAAGAATAAAAACTATAACTGCACTAATGATCAGAATGAATATATTAGCCCGGATGCAAGCAATCGCATAGGATTCACTGTACGCCATCTATAAATCATACAATACTGGAAATCTTTTGCTCTGTTGTGAGAACAAGCATACTAGCCAAGGTGTTGGCGATGATGCATGATTCCCAGTTTCCCATCCCTGACTCATACGATACAGAAAATCCTGTACTTGCTGGTACGATCGCTAGCATTCTAGCATTTGTGCGTGGCCAAAGATTGTGTGACTCAGGCTTAACCACCGACATCGGCCACCCTGAAAACACGGAGCGGACATGTGTGTGGGGCTTTTTTGAGTTTTTTGCATCGCTTGATGTATTTATCGCTCCTCTTTCTCAACGTTCCACCTCGCCCTCCCTCCACACCATCTTCGCGCTTAAACCTGGTGAGGTGACACTGCAGTATAAATCCCAATTAATTCCTCGCGCTTGCTTTTTTAGGGAGACGGCATATGATAAATAAATCTATGGGGTCCTTTACAAAAACAACGTTTTACAAAGAAATTTTTTTCGGAACATTCTCCTCCTCACTCCCCACTCCGATGAGATTGATGGTGGCTTAAAAACTTCCTGAAAAGGAAACGGCGAATTAATTCTAATTATCCTCGGTTGCTCAATATTATTTTTCTGTTTTCGTCCGAGCGCATGCACTGAGAGAAGCAGTGTTAAATGAATTCCAGGGAGTATTTTTTTGTCAAAAGGTCGATGCTCGTAATGGGATAAGTTACTCGGTCAGGTTTTTGTTCGCGGAGACACAACGGGCGGGGACTTGGCATCTCCACCATTCCTCAGAGCCAATGAAGCAGAGAAATTTATGTTGTCACCGGTGTGACAGAGGAATAGTGGAGGTGGACTTTTTTATCTGAAATTACACGGCTTTGAAGTGGTCTTCCCCACTTTCTTAAGCGATTGCCGCCGCAAGTGGTTTCAATTGCCTTCATAGTTCAATTCAGAGGGATAATAAGTGATTACCGCACACACTTTGCAACATTCTTTATGCCTTAAACTTTTATCCTGCAATCAAAACCACTTTTGCTCTGGTATCGTGGTTGATTACATACTCTTGGTGTGTTGATGAAATAACCACCCGCCATCCCCTACTTCATGCAGGGTGGTAGCTTGTTGGTAATATGCCCGTGTGTACTTCTCAACCGTTCTGCATGACTGGGGATTCAAATTGCTTCACATTACTGAGAAAAGTTACACTTTTATCGCTTTTACTGTCTGCCAAATTAATCCTTTTTTACTGTGTCAAAGATCTGCATTTAATCGTCTGGTTTTTCATTGAGACTTTATGAATAAAAAGCCTCACTCGAATGGTGAGAAATGGGTCTATGTATTACAAATTGGCTTTTAGCCATACCCCTAGGGGTTGAACCCTTAATAGCCGACTAATGAGCCCTGCGCAAGAGAAATCAACTACGCATAGAAATCGAGGTTACCAAGCTCCATCTTATCTCCGAAATTCTTGTACGGGAGTCCATAAACATACCGCTTGGAAATAGTTGTCCACCAGCCCGATTGAAAAATGTTTTGCTTGGTACTACTCTTACCATGCAAACTGTTCTCTAATAAGCAGTTTAAATTATAGTTTGCTTTATCTCGAGCGTGTAATTTAAATTTACATCGTGGATTAAGGAGGGCACAAAAAATACGACTGTGAAATTGCTAAGTATTTGAGACCCTTGCCGGTGATGATTTGACGTTGATAGAGTGAAAAATATCGATCTCGGTGAGTAATAGTTGATAGCCTGAAGGTGATGAGTGACAAATGAGATCGACGCGTAGGAGAAAAATCGATATTTCATTCGGGCGAGACGTGGAATGGAATGCCCCGAGGACGAGCGAGGGACGGAGGCAAAGGCGCGATTATTCACACGCTCTTGATCCAGCAATCGCTTCATTTATTCATCTCTCATTCCATCGTCCTTTATTTGTCCCATGGAGGTTTAATTTCGACGCTAAATATTGATAATACTACCAAGGGCTTATAAAATAACCAAATTCCTCGATTTATTAGCTCTATATGTTTTCACAGCGTTGAAGTTGACGCACATAATCCGCTCTGCCCCTAAACTTCTAGGCGATGTCTCAGAGGCGAAGTTGTGGAGTGCTAAGCTTCACACAGCCTAGATTGTAATTAATTCAGTTAAAAGAAGATTTTATTTAGGACAAAACCAGTAACTCATTCAAGATCTAATATAATGCAGCCAAATCAAATACTTACCTAAATATATTTGCCGAATAATTTTAGACATTGAGGATGAATGTACTATTTTTAATAAAGAAACTTTCTCTCCAGCCTCATTCTTTAACTTATAGGTTTTTAATGGGAGATTAATCGCTAAAGGCAGTTCAGGACTAAAGAAATTGTTTTGGAGTTTGCATGCGGGCCACAGGATGAGGGTCTCCGTCTCCTCGCGATCCAGACCTCGATCTAGAAGACAAAATTTCGAATTACATTTCGGTATGGTTCACTCAGAGGCAGTACACTTGATAATGGTATCTCCCTAAAATTTTGAGTGGGGATTCTGAGCCATTAGACACGTGCAACTCGCTACGATCTCGCCAGAGATAAATTAATGCATTAGTATATCACTTGGAGACAGCATGGAATCACTGAGCTGAGATTGGTAATGGTATGCCATGGAGTTAGATCGAGCCAAGATCACCGATTTGAATTAATGTGCTGCTACCAATTGAGCTACCGAGACATCATCTTACCCAGAATATTTACGATGCAATGACGAAACGATTTGAATCTTGCACTAAGGCACGCAGCTGCGAATTAAGACTAGGGGGTTTTAGGAGCAACTTATACTGGGGAGTACGTATGAAATACGGGAGGTGTGGTTGCCTTCCCCCAGAAAATTTTTTGAGATAAATGTTTCAAAATGGTGAGTTTTAAGGCTGTCTGACGGATATTTAATCAATTCTTACACTATTATATGATTAATATTTATCCAATTATTTACAATGGATTAAATTTTAAAATTTCTCTGAGTTCTGGTAGGGTTATCCCCCAACCCCCACCTCTGAGCCATTAGACACGTCCAACTCGTTACGATCTTGTTAGAGATAAAATAATGCATTATTACATTACTTGGAGACAGCATGGATCCCTGCTTGAATGTTGTGTGGAGGACATTTCAAGCGCAACACTCCGTCCGTCGGATGGGATGTTAAGCCGTGGTCCCCTTGGCGCCTTTCGTTAAGAGCAGGCTAATGCCGACGCCGGGCTTCTCTCCACCCTTCCTTACCTACCCTTCCCTCATGGCGCAAATGACCTCAGCTGTCGGTCGCCTCCTCCAAATACCATACTATACCATACAGCATGGAATCACTGATTGTGAGCTGGGATTAGTAATGCTATGAGCTGATATGGTAGCTAGATTTGAAAAATCCAAAGGGGAAAAACATTGCCATAGAGTTAGTTGAGTTAGACCCCTCTAGCCTTAATTCCTAGCTGCGTGCCTTTGTGCAAGAATCAAAACGTTTCATCATTGCATCATAAATATTCTGGGTAAGAAAATGTCTTGGTAGCTCACATTAGTCGCAGCACATTAATTCAAATCGGTGATCTTGGCTCGCTTCTCTGCGCCACTTCTTGTTCTTCCTGTGTAACTCTGGGTAACTGTATTTTGACTTTCTGCAATTTTATCCGCAGTTAATCCCTATTCGTTGGCCACCAACTCTCTCGTTACCATTATGTAGGCCCAGATTTTAGTCATGGAAGTTTTTTTGTGTATTTTAATTCTATCCCATCATCATTCCTATCATATCATGTCGCTTCCGCTTTACTGAAAATATATCTAAAAATACAGCGCTCCTCCCGATGGAAAGAAAGAAAAAATACTGGAATTTGGCTTTATTTTTTGCACGTTGACATAAAAAACAGCGGAATATTCATCGGTGAATCTTTTTGTTGGTGAATTCGTAATTTGGAAATCAATGTGCATGTATGTTTTGCAAAAGTATTTCTAAATGCACATTGGTTTCATCTTTATCCTCACATTATCTTTACCCAGTACCTCACTTATTCTCTCTGCTAAAAAACATTGATGCTTTTCGGTCGATATCCTATCAGTGGACCTCATAACACGGTAGAACGTCTAAAAAATTTATCCAAATCATTATTCAAGAGCGTGAAATGGGTTTTGATATGCTAGATTTCATTAAGTTAATATTTTATACCATCCAAAGGGAATAGGAATAACGAGACTATAAATTGCGTTGGATAACGAAAAAATATCATTTGATAAATTAAAAATAAATTAGATATTTTTTGCTAAGACAACTTTTATTAGTCGCGGTAGAATGGACTTAACCCTTTCTAACCCAGAGCTGCTTCTGGGAGAAATCAAATTCCAAGATTTTTCATTGGGAAAAGTTGAAAATTTTGCACTCAATCATGATTATTGTGGCAACTTAATATTTCGTCATTGCAGTTTACACCACAAAATAATGCGTGGTGTAGATATTTCCTAAATAGAGAAAAAATGTATAAATTTTTAATGTCGCCTAGAAGAAAAATTGGATCAAAATCAAGTTTAAGTCAAAGTCCTCAAGAATAGGCAGGATAGAAATGATAGAAATAGAAATAATAGAGTTAATAGAAATTATTAAACGCGAACGCTAGATTGGTCACAATATCTTTATTAACCCGACCTTTAGAATGTAATTTACCGCTAGGGTTGTTGAACTGACATTCAGTCGAGGTACACGTGTAGCAGCTGAGGCAGTATTCATTAACTACGTTTGGGCTGAAGAAATTTCTTTTGCGTGCGACTCATTGCATTTAGGAAGTGAGTAACATAGCTAGCTAGTCATATAAAGTATAGCTCCTCTGTTATTGGATCCTAGCGTAGCTTGCAACGATTCACAGACCTCATTGAAACGGAACAGGTTAAAGATTTCCTCATTTAGCTTGCCGGTATCTTGTTGGGTGGTCCCGCTCCGAATTTTGATAGATTATAAATAAAACTGGACAAAAAAACGGAGGCACTTCGTCTTAGCACCCCGAAGATATTTCTCTCCTGTGGGTAAATATTTTACCCGATGCGGATAGCGGTTCATCTTACAAGTGGTGAAGACTACTACCGGGCCCTAACGTCGCGGGCTCATTCTCCTCCGTCGTGCCTTCACAGTAGGTGGCATGCGAGTGATTTAAAATCACTTGTCTTCCAATTAAGGCTGATTTTTACCAACTTAATAACGTGTTTGGCGGTATCGGGAAAATATTCAAGTTTGGCAGGCGGAGAGAGATTGGTTGGCGTAATTCCAGTCTCGGCCACATGCGGCGCTGTTTTCGTTCATCCTCCCTCCACTACGTCCACTTTCGTGTCCACGGTCTATTCTTCGTCTCCATGTGAGGTCCTGCGAGGGGATGGGTTGACACCGACAAAATAACCACCCTAACCAATTGCAATTTGGTTAAAGGGTCGAAGTTTCGGGAACATGTAACTGAAAGATGAAGCGAAACGATTTTTTTCTCTCTCAGCTGCCTTGCTTCGGGGCATTATCGAAAAAATAAAATATACGTGGATCACCTGCACGATTTTCCGTAATTGATTCAATATCCCGTTCAGATTTCATGCTTTGTTTTCTGAGAAATTGCGATTTGGAATGGTAGAGGGAGGAGGATGTGACCGAATTGAGCCATCTATCCATTCCAATTTGCCTAGTAATCGGATCTTCTTATGCTTGTATGGGTTTTATTTTCATAAATATGTATGCATTTGGATCCCTGTTGGCTGATTTGTCAAACTACACATAGATAAATCTTATTAGATAAATCTTTTCCTCGATTTAATTTGAATATAACTACAGAATTGGGCTTAATTTATTGACTTATCAATAAATCATATTATACAGAATTGTTTGATTTGATGTCTAACTCCATTCGCCAAACTAGTAGTTACAATACCAATAAGGTATTTGTCTTGATCTTAAAATCGGCGAACGATTAACTGGACCACGGAATGGTTACCTACCTAAAATTTTATTATATTTTTCACAGAAGAGCATTTGAGATTTAGCCCTATGGGTGAAAACAATACTTATGGAAAATATATTATATTTCATGTGTTAAATAGGTCTTGTTATTTAAAAATTATTCTCAAAGCATCTTGTTTGAAAAGTTAGCTACAACTACCCTTGTTGCATGTGCTTGTTATGTCCTAAAAAATATTATTTCCTTTAATACTGATCTTGCTTCCAAATAGATTTCATAAAATTTCTACATGCATGCAATAGATTTTTCCTTGATAAAATCTTAACAATAAGCATTATAGATCTAATCTCCGCTTAGCTGAAAATAGCGGAAACCGATGTCAAATTTTTAATAATTTATTTGGCCACTCACGATGGAGTTACGACTTTCCATTTGAAGTCCGCTCGACCACCCATTCTGATTCCCGTTCCAGAATATATTTTAATGGACCTGTGGGATAGAAAGTTAATAATTAAGCCATCCAAAGCGTTTCATTGAAATAGGCCACAAATCAAAACTGCCATTGCTCATTCTCCCCTCTCTCTCAGCCCTAGCCCATTGTTCCTACGTTCGGAGGAAAAATTAAGAAGGAAGTTTAGAGTCTTACAGTTATTTCCTATCAAAATGTTCACGCAAAATTTAGGAAAAGAGCAAATATCAGCAAGCTGTATAAAAATTACTGGAGTTGGGAGAATAAAGGAAACTTTTTGATGAGTGGGAGAAATTGGCGTGGTTACCAGTTAGTATTTTTCGACTACGAGAAGCCATGATGATTCCTTCCTGAGCTTAAAGCGTGCGAGCGAAGAGATTCGGGAAGTTCTAGCCGTTCCATGCAGCAGCTTTTTTTCATAATATTACTATCAGTCACATGAATAAGACGGTAGCCATTAAGATCTGCTTGAGCTTGTTCGAAAAGAATTCATACCTCTCATATCAAAATGCCATTATGCTCATGCGATTCTTTATTAATACCATATCTAGGGTTAACTTGAAACCGCAGGGGTTAATTTTGTTTAAACGCAAGGAATATACTTAAATACCAGCAATATTGTTGAAATCTGCCACCCATTATTAAGTAGTTAGTCATTCTTCTTTATCATTTCGTATTGATTACCATTTATAATTAATTTCCCCATTTTAGCATTGAATTATTGATTTTACATTGCATAGGAATAATTTGCTGCGTGATTGGTTTAATGGTGTTTGGTGATTACAATTCTATTTTTTAACTTAACGTATTTTTGGAAAAAAAATCACTTTTTACGTTTTTAACGAGGCTTTAATAATATACCATATAAATTTAAAATTAACATATTATGGAACATTTTTGAAATAGTAGTCATATGAAATAACCTACTAAAAAGACGTGTTAGAAGCTCTCCATGTCCATATAAAAATGTATTCAAGATGAACTACTCCAACACTCACTTCATAGAGGTCTAAAATATGTCGAATACTTTCGTACTTTCATGCAAGAGTAAATTGCTAATAGTCCATGCGGGAAACTTAATCCCTAAAACAGACGCATCGTCCTCAGATATTAATAGATATCCTAGAACGCCCCAAATTATTCATTCTCCTACATAAATTAAGCTTGTTACTATCAAAAATATCGGATTTCAAAATTGCGTATAATTATACAGCGGAATGGAGGAAGTTTACGCTCAGCGGAGTTTTTGGAGATTAGCGTGATTATCCGTTTGGATTCGTGTGATGCTGCGTGCCATGTTTCATTCCGGAGCCTGAAAATGAGTAGAGGGAAGAGATCGCCCACGTTGCCTCCGCTCGTAAACGTCAACAATAAATAAATAAGGGGGCAATTTATATCCTCTCCTCGTGCCTTTTCAATATCTCCATTTTCAGTCGCTCCGCTTCTCCGCCACGTCTTCTTCCATTTCGGGAGTAGCCCTCCTCCTTTGCTCACCGACCCAGTATCCTTTAGCAGTCGGTCGCTGGACCGTCCCTCACCCAATAGCCTACACACACGCGCGCGCGCGCAAGCTCAAGAAGAACACGCCCGTCCCATTATATATATATATCTCCCACGGTCTCTCCTCTCCCAAATCAAGAGCGTGAGAGCCTTCCCCATCGCTTCCGCATCCTCTTTCCCAGCTCACCAGTCCCACTGACCCCTGGACATCCTTTGAGCATCTTCATCTTCCGACGCAACGTACTCGCTTCCTCGAAGCAGAGTGAAGATGCTCCCTGAATGTATCTGGTTAAGAGTACTCTTATCTCCCTCTCGAACGGTTCTTTTTTCGTGACGGTTTTAGAGGGAAAACCTTACTCCCGCTTCTTGAAATTTTCAGGGTATTTAAAAATACCCAGATCAACATTTTCCTTAATCTCAAATTTGACAATTTTACCTCTGCATCTTCTCCGATTCATTTCTTTTAGGTTATTAAAAAACAAAAAATGCCTAAACGTCTCATTACTTTGAACATTTCAAGATAATAGCTGTTTATCTGAAGGAGAAACGTTTCAAAAGAAAAGACAAAATACGAACATCAATAGGGAACGATGTGCACTCTTAAGTCGAATCCGTGTTTTTTTAAAATTAAATATTGAGTTTTTTAAAGTCAATTGATTTGAGAGACCCTATATGGGAGAGAGTACCGAATAATTTTATACGTTTAGAAAATATAACGTTTTCTCCCGACTGCATCCTTGTTTTTGTTTAAAGAGATTTGAAATATTTCTTTTTGAACGATTGACTCCGGTTTATTATGCTACAATACCTATCATTCTCTATGAATTTCCTTGAGTACAGCAGTGGCGTAATCTAAGTAGAACGGGTTTAAAACCTCATCTGATGGAAATTGTGTTATGCACTCAGATCTTCTGACATAGTTTTGGCTGTGGAAAGAAATATCTTTTTCTTGTTTTTTATTTATATTTATCGCCTCGAAAAAAGGGAATTCAAGGTTTTAACAGCGGAGAAATCGAACTTACAGACGATCATAAACACCCATTTCCTGGATGGGGGCAATCTACCCCATTGTATCTCGAGCATGCTACTTTCGGTTTGGCTGCCGAGGACTTCACCCCGTCGCCACCGGCTGAAAATTGTTCTACCTAAAATTTTACCTCCTTTTAGTAAATATTCAATTTTATTTTTTATTGTAATTGCCACTAGTACGCCACTGATCCTTTTGATTGAAGCACATAATGATGTAGATAAGATTTTTTTGAAGAGAGATGAGACAGTAAGATCTAGAAAGTAAGAGATATTAGATAGTAAGGAAAGGTTTGAAAAGGATTGGGAAAGAGGACAAGGCCCCAACGTCATAAAGAACGCAGTGCCTGCCATCGAAATGCAGAGGTCTTTTACTGCAGTTTTGACTGCAGGAAATATGGAAGCATACATTTTTTTCGTAGCAAATCTCTCTATGGCAGCTAAGCTACACGAATGAGGTAAGGAAAGAAATTAAGCTTAAAGACAAAAATATAATTTTAATTTTAACTATAATTTCCTTCCTTACTTGTTTTATTAAGCGAGAAACTTAACAGACTTAAGATGTGGACTCATATTTTTTCGCTCAACTCTTCTCTTGATATATATCGTTCAATTGTTTGGTTCTTAGTTTTTAAAAATTTTATCCGCCATTTAAATTGTTATGTCTTTCCCTCCATAGTGGTTTTCTGGCCATGCTTATTTTGCGCATTGTCAATTCAGCACTGCTAGGCTCTTCAGACGAGGATTGTCTAATAAGACCTAGAGTCGTGAGTCTTATGCCGCCGTGGCGGACTAAGGAAGAAGGCCAACATTGGGTCGTCTCGGTGGCTAGTCTTCTCATTTCAACACGCAATATACGTGTATTTCCATATGTTGAAATTTTGCTTCGGGTGATTAGATTCTTGTTGTACTTATCCATTATCCTCAGCATTATTCAGTGTCACATGGTTAGTAAAGAGTAGCGAGCGTATTTATATGCTTGAGTGGCACATTAAACAGAGGAGCAGATTTTAATTTTAAAATTTGACTTATTTTTCTGGACCATTTTTGCACTGCGAAATGATATAAAGCAGTTAATTCTTTCAAAGCTATTTTTTTAACGAATGTAGTAACTAACAAACACCAACATAAACCATACGACCTCTCAGATACTCCATAAACTTATTTCATGTTTTATCAATTTTACATACAATTTTACTGACTGATTGCCAAACAAAAATTATTATATGATGAAGAGGCGTGATCATGAGGGAAGCACTTCTAGAACAATTGGTGTCAATGGAATTTATAAGCATTGAGGCATGCCAAGTAATATTTGATTTAATGAATACAATTTGGAATATTTTCGAAGCGGTATGATGCATGTTTTTGCCTCGATTCGATTCTTATTTAATAATTACGATTTTATTGAAAATATTATTAAAATTTTAATGACGGTATCTGATTTAGAGCCTTCAATTGGATGAATCTGAGCATTGAATTAAATTTAGCTTGTAGTATGTTGTATAAAACGTGCTTTGTTGCCTATTACGCAGTTGAGTGAATATAATGTGATTATGAAATAAATATTATTAAGACATATTTGAAGATGATGTTCATCTATTGTTCGAACGACTACGTTCTGATGTCCTTTAATACACTAGGAATTACAAGCCTTAGGAGATTTTAAGATCTCAAAATAGAAAAATGGAAAATATATGACAAGTAAAAAACGCACTAAAAATATTGCGCTACACTGAGATACACGGAGAGATGAAAATATTGAAGAAGCACGATCGTGTTTTTCACCCAATTTCGAATAGCTTATTTTTATTGCAAAGGACAATAAAAACCTCTACTTTCTGTGTTACCCTCATCGGATTTTATAAAGTGCGTAAAATTTATTACTTGATCTATTTTAGCATAGACTCTCGCACTTGATGCCCGGTAAAATGATATCCCGTGAGCGATCTCCGGATTCGAACTGAGTCTTAGCGCACCTCCTCACTCAACTCACTTGACCGCTCAAACCAATTCCCCGAAACGCAATTTTTTCCCGGCTAGGTGTCTCACGGCTCTCGGCGTCCCAGTTGGAGACTCGAGTAGTTTCCAAGCGGTCCTCAACAGATGGCGCCTGCTCACCTTTCGCAGTGGCTCTCCGGCGCGGGGAGAGAAAGGGAAAGAGGGGATATGGTGGTAGGGGGATTGCTTGACCATTAGGAAAGCCCTCTCCTCTTGGTCCAGCGGGGCGAATGGGATGGGGTCCGATGGAGACGATGACCACCAGACGGGGCTACGGTGGCGGAAGAATGCAATGCCCGCACTCTGGCGGTAAAAGAGGGAACGAGATGGCTGGGTCGCACAGTTTTCCTTCTCTTCAAGATCACTACGCTTCACCAATCAGTTTTAACTTCGACTCTCAGAAGTGACTTCTTAGAGGAGCTAACTTTATGGTGTCCACGTTTAAAGAAATTAATGGTATTGGCGGATTATTTTTCTTGAGAAGCGTAGCATGGTGGTGGCCTAGTGAGTAAAGCACTTGGATATTGACCGAAGGATTCCAGGTTCGAATTTCGGATGAAGCATGCTATCGCCAAAAATGTAACTCTCGCATTGCGGTGTGGACGATGGAAAAGAACTGGTTCCCTTCACCCTGAATGTGTAAACGTACCCCAGCGTACACCTTATCCCGGCTCTGCCCTCGCTTTTACGAAGTAGCGTTTGAGTTGAAGCGCCGTGTAAGTTTTTGCTCGAGATAGTCCACAATTACATCAAATGATGATGCTGACGGTTCCCTAGAAATGATCGCATGCACCCGGAACCTCATATGAATGTTAAACAGCCTCCATTACAATTGACATTTACTTTCTCATTTTTCGAAGGTGAAGATGAGGGTGTTATTATTAAACTAACCGGAATTGAGGCAAAGAATGGTATTCTCATTACAGTCCGTTTGTATTGTATTGCCATAATTGCATTTGGGATTTCAATCAATGATAGCAAGAATTTTTATTATGCTTGCGTAAAAAACGCACCGTGTGAAATGATCAGCCCTTCAAAATGCAGAAAAATGGAAAAATAAACGTAGAATTTTATGTATGAATATTCGCCATTGATAGTTACTGATATTTTAAATAGCTTTGGTAAGGGTCGTACAAGCTTCGCATAAATTGCCTCATTAAAAAAATCACCCTACATTGGAGGACAAATATCTTTAGCTTTCCTACAACACAAAGAGCTACTGCACAAACCATTCGTCTTTCACGTTCCGAGGCATCTAGGCAGTATTGAGTACTACTGTAGAGTTCTTTCGTCGATAACGATCATTGAGAGGAGATGGAATTGCCATTTTTTAATTTTGTTAATGATTGATATGCTATTTTATCGCTTTTCACTTGCTTATCTGTTATATGTAACTTTTTAGGTTTTGATGGACTTGAAATTGTGAAAACAGGTTTTCAAATAAAATTACTAACGCTACCTCACAGTTTTCCTACGCTCAACTTAAAGTTATCCTTGAAAATAACCTATCCTAAGTTAGAAGTTTAAATTTAGTGAAAGCCTGTCTTTTATCAAGTTTTACGAATTGTTAACTCTGATCTCTAGATCTTTCATGAATATTTTGTACATTAATTCTTACTGCGATTGTCTAACAAGAAGGAATTTATTCATAATTTCCTCAAGAGTACTCAGTATGATTTTTGCTAGAGGGAGAATAATTCTTTCATTTGGTGTTGCCTGTAGTGTTAGCTCCGTAACGAAGATCGAGAGGACAACCGTAAATCTTTTGTGTACTACCCCTGATTGACCTATAATCTATGGCATCACTCAGATTCAAATAAGAAGGTGTTTGTGTTAAGTCTTCGTTTTGTCCTCCGAGATAACCATTTATCATCTGGTTCCACTAAATTCCAGGAAAATTTAAAATGGTAATTTTTTCAAGTTTAGCGTATTAATATTCAGGTTTGGAAACCTTGTATATAATTTTAAATCTATCACAACTAATTGAGTTTAAGAAATCAGAATTCACTAGGATAGTCAACGGAATCGGTGTGAAACACATATCACCATTGTTATTATTATTATGAAGAAGCTACGCGAAATACATTGTAGCCCTTTTGGTCTTTTTTACTTTATTGGTGAATTGAGGGAGGTCATTTTACACTTAAAAGAATATTCCCGGAAATATTAAATGTGTTTGCATTTAGTGAAAAATGTAGTATGTAGTTAATGAAGCCAAATATTTATATTTTTACTAATACCCAAACTTTTATTTAAGACATTTACTTTGGTAAGCTTTAAGATGGTTAAGTTGATTTTTAATTCATATTCGGGATAAATTCCTTGCGTGCTATCTACTATATCGTTTCGAAAATCTAGCACTTGAAGGGGTTGAAGTTTTAAGCATATATCTAAGCATAGTAATATAATTTTACATAAGGAATATTATGAAACTTGTAATATTAATAAAGCGTTTATGTGAGAGCTATCCGGGGACGGCATCTAATGAATCTTCCTCTGCATCGCGACGTGAGACAGGGATCGTGTGCATGTCGGCGAAAGGGGGGGAGAAGATGGGGATGGGAGGGGCTGCGGGGAGGGCATTGATAGTGAGTGCATCGGTCATTGGAGCGGAACATTTTGTGACGACGACGACGAAGGCCGTTGAGAACTCTTGCATAATGGATGCGATGTCAAAGTATCAAGTCGCTCCAGTGAAGCCATATGGAAAGGAGTGAAGTTTCCAGCCATTAAGTTGTTGTCAACTATTCTCTCGCTTCATTGGGTTAACATCAGTCTCTCACATATTCTCGATCATGGTTACGGATATGAATTAGGAAAATTGATAGATATTGATGCTTCGTTACTCTCTTTTTATGATTTAAAAATTATCCTTGTTTTACGAAATTGGAATGTTTTTTTTCAATAGGTTTAATTAATGCGATGATTGCTCTTAAACTGTCAGCAGTTGATGGTTATAATGCAGGCATATATAATATTTATAAAAGATCGTCATCCACGCTATATAATGTATCGCATTTGACGCTATAAAAAAACTAAAAATTATGGTCATGCATTCAAATGGATTTTGGAATGCCGGTAGCAACACGCGCCCGCGAGGATAGTGCCAGTGCACGTTTGCGGGATTTTTTCCGCACTTTTGGTTTGTGGTTGATTTTCCAAATTATGAATTAGAATTTTAGGGTATTTTAACACATTTGGATAACTTCTAGTGATTAAAAGCACTTTAAATGTTTTTCTTTCATTTATAAAAAATAAAGCATATGCAAATTTCTTGATAAATACTTTGAATAATTTTTCTGGCGGAATTGCAGACGATAATGTTCTTGGTCGAGGAAAAAATTCAGAAATAGAATTCCAAAGTGTGCCTCCAGTGATCCACACGCAGTAAACGCGCTATTCCGAATTTACAAAAAATGTAGAAAAATCCCAGCTTAGCGTGTAACTAAGGGTTAACAAGTGTAGTGGAATTGAATATTAGAGACGTTTTTTTCACATTACTTACCTTTTTATTTATTATTCAAGAGCAAAACCCTACCCAGAGCATGTTGGTAATGCAATTTGGCAATAGAATATCGTAATTCGAAACGAATAAGTAAACAAAACAAATTTAAAAGCGGCTTCGTAAGTGGTCATGATTACGAGTGCTAATGAATCAATGGCGAAGGAGTATATATTCTGTGAAAGAAAAATATCTTTTGACTGGTCCATAATTTTCGTCTCAAAATATGTTGGCTCCGAAAACAGTCATTTATATTCATGAATTGTTTGCTCATCTATGGATTAGTTTTTTTTAAATACTTTGCTGCATGGGTGTAATCATCGTTTAGCTGAAATAATGATCCTATCGAGGGGAATGAAGTGTCTTGTTGTATCGGAAGGAGGTTTTGGAATCTTGGCAAGTAGTGTATTCTATCGCCTGCCCTCAGTCCCTCGAACGGACGGGGTCAGAGTTCGCGGGATCAAGACTCTCTCTCTCTCTGTGTTGCGTCTGTATACGGCGTAGAAATGTGACGGCGACGAGGATAGAGTGACCACGTCAATGGGAGTGGTTGCGTCGCAAGGGTCAAGTCAAGCGGACTTTGGGAAGAGAGCGTTATCCTTTGTTCGCTAACGCTCGCATAGTTATCGATGGTCATAGAAACAGCCTCATAAACACATCTCCCCTAGCTTCGCAGGAAACTTAGAAAAACAGATTTTACGTCTATCATCTGGTAAATTTTATATGAAATTAAGAGTTTGGGTAATATTTTACTGAAGGAATCTAGACTTAAATACTCCGGGTAATCTTTAGACTGTATGCTATCCATTAAACGTAAGATTCTGTTGATAGTATCTTTGAGTGCTTACAAGTTGTACTTAACGCCATGGTTTGTCCAACGCAGCTCTCAATCTCAACACAGTTCTATGCATTTCAAGCGAGGTGGTTCAATTCCTCCACTTGGCTTGGCCTTCAAGACTAAATTTTTCAACTCATCAGATTTTCGGGATATTTTTTTTTGCTCCACAATGTGCATGTAAATAAACAGTCACATGGTTGTATACTTACATAAATATATGGATTAAAACCAATATTATGACTAAAGGTATATCAATGCGTTCCAAACGCTTTTTTCAAGATAATGGGGCACCGATAAAACATTTCGTCATCATCACCACTGGTCTACAATCCTAAGATTAGTTTTAAGCAGCTCTCCACTATATTCTCCTATCAACTTATTTTTTCACACCTACGTAATTCTTCTCTTTCTTTACCTATTCCATATACTTAATTTGGGATCTTCCTTTTCCGTTATTGCCATCGACTTGTATTCATTATGCGATTATGTCTCAACGAATGGCCTATGAGGTTATTACATCTTCTTATCAAGGTTTTCACAAGGTTTCTCTTCTATAGTACTCTTCTTAGGACTTTATCATTACTGAATCGGTCGATTCATTACATTATCATCAGTAATCTGTAGCACCACATTTAAAAAGTCTCTACTCTTCATTTCTCCGCTTCTGTCATCCTCTATTCCTCACCTCCGCAGAGAAGTATGCTTCCAATGCATTATCTGATAAATTACATCCTTACATATTTCAGTTTATTTTGGTGGAACGATCTCTTCACCTGGGCTACTCTGCTGATAATTTCTTTCTTGCCTCCTCCATCACTAGTTATTCTGCTTCCGAAAAATCAGAATTATTTCACTTCTTCCAGTTTACACTTTCCTACTTTGTTGTTTATCTTAACTTCTTCTCCTCTGCTGCATACTAATATCTTAGCTTTCTTTGAACTCATTTTCAAATGATGTATACTCATTACCCTACCCATACTAACCAGAATCTTTTTGAAGGCTATATATGATTCAACGAGATAAACTTCTCGATGTAAACGATGAAAATTACGGGTGAGAAAGGGCAGCCTTATCTCACTTCTTTCCTTGTAGTCACTTCTTCACAGCTAGGTCCTAATTTTAATACTGCCACTTGGTTTTCGAATCAACTGTGGATGATTCTCTTGTACTTGTAAATAAATTCTTAATATTTTGCTTGATTCAATGATGAAGGCAATTCATTTTGAAATATTATTAATTGATTAAAATCATTTCTTCTCTTCCCCTCCTCATTACCGTTCGATGACGTCCTTGCTGAAAGCTAAAATCCTTCTCACAAATCCCTTCCTCGCTGACCTACTCACCAGCTCCGATCGAGGGAATTCACACCCTGTTCACCTTTTCGTCCTCCCGGAGGGAACTGGAACCCCCATGAGCTGAGTTCCTTACCGGTTGGTTTCTTCTTCAAGTGGGAGGATCAATCAGGCTCGCGAGCGTGTCCCGTAATTTCTATAAATCTCGCGACGCAAATCGTTCCAACCTCCATTCGTCAGGTATCAAATTTCTCCACATCCGGTGTGGCGCCCGTTAATTTTCTTTTATTATTATTATTATTGTTACTAGAATCAAATGCTAACCGGCTCGTGGGTTCCAGATGTAGTGGGAGCGAAAGGCGTGTTCGATTAGTAGGCGTTCGGAATTCTTCCTTTGATAGATTGCTTCGCCTAGAGCGTAACCATTTCCCGTGTTGCAAGCAAAGGCTTCACGTGATGAATGGAATCTTAGTTTCGAGGCGTTGTTCGAATGAATGGGAAAGGCAATTAATATTGAGGCTTATGGCATCCGAGCGAGAAATACAATGCAGGCCTTGGATGAAGAATTTGGCGTAGTCTTCCAGCTCTGTGGCAATTATTGAATGGGAAATAAATCAATTAATTAGTCTCAAATTAATGCCTTTGAGTGAAATTGATCTTACGTCAGAAAGCATGTAGGTGGTACACTTTACGAGCGCTGGTAATGCCACCCTTGAAAAATAATGCTTAATACGAGTTGTGAGCTCAAGCCGAAAGAAGCGACTGGCATTCTCCGAGCGTGAAAACATCCGACCTCCTTTCATCAATGACGGCTTAGTGTGTGTGAAAGACCTTGAAAATCCTATCAGTTTAATTAAGGAATTTAAATTTTCATGATTAGCATATGTTGCCTGTATTTCGTTTTTAATGCCGATGTATGAATGAATTACCAATATTTTGAAGACTTCGGTCCGTCGTGAATCTACTGATTATTTAAGGAGCGGAAAATCTGATGAGGTATATTTATAATCTGTATCATTTGTAACGTATTTGAATCATTGCGGTATACTGAGGGTATTTATAGAGGGCAGAGGATTAAATGAAGTTATCTGTTAATCAGCAATCTTTTTACACTGATTTTTCTTGATATTCATATAAGTATTAAATGTAACTAATGAAAATGGTGAATCGCCTATAATTCCCTATGATAAGACTTCATTCAGTAATATATCCTTCAATATTTAGCGCAGATATATATATTTCTCATGTATGTTTTCAAAATCGAGTAACAATAAATGTCTACTCATAAAAATGTAGCTACATTGAAAATAAATTCCTTAGCATAAAAATGGATATCTTTTCTCATTATCAATGTGAAAGGCACTGATGTCTTTTGTTATTATGCACTGCACACTTGGGATCGCCTTTTTCCTAACTAATGCGCACTATGACGTCTGCTGATTTAGCTATTGTAATTTTTGCATTGTGTAAAATGTGCAAGAGATAATAACAGTACACTACAAACAATATTATGCCACCCATTTTCTGATATTTTATCCTCCCAATGTATCATGCTCGTAGTTGATGTTACTTGATTATTTTAATTCTTTATTGAATCTTTAGCATTCCATAGTATGCCTAATGTGTCTTGACGAATTAAACTTATAATTTTCCTAAGAGGGTACATTATTGATAATTAAAGGGCTATGAAGCAGGTTATTCTTGCGCAAATAATGCATTCCTGTTCATTCACTGGTGAGCATATCTGGTAAACCTGCAGTTGCTATAGCTTTCCTTAATTTCTGTTTCAATTCGCCTCTTCAAGGTGCAGTGAAATTTCAGAGGCTTTTGCTGTTTTTGCTTTGGGCAAATCCGGCGCACGACGTCATCCACATTTCGAAAGACTACTTATTCATATTTCTGAGGGATGGGACCTTCCCAAACTGGATCGAAAACCGCCCAAACCAATGTCTTCAACCTATCGACCCACGCAAAACAAATGCCCCCGGTTCTCTGATTTATAAAATGTTTCTTGCCCGGTAGCGTTTTGCCTCTGAAACTGTCGACACCGCTACGGACCATTCCAAATGATTCACAGCTGCATTCTTCTCACCATATTTCGTAACTTTCTCTCTGATCTGACCTTTTATCATCTGCAACTCATTTATTGGGCAAATAATCACGTACAGCATTTTTATGTAGCTTGATCGTGAACTGGAGAAATAGATTCCTACCACAACCTTCTCGATGTTTCATATTCATTTGCGTAAATCTATTAATATGTTGCGTCATAGTAATAATGGCACAAAATTATGCTCTCTCTGTAATAAAATAATGGGAATGAATATACCGTATTAATCTTGAAATTAAAATTATCAGTACTTTTTCCGTAAAAAATGTTATAGGCACAATCATTTAGTGTTGTACTAATTTTTTCTTTACCATCGCTGAAAATTTTCTGGGCAACATACATTCGTGCAATTTGCTATCAACTGTCTTCCATTTTAATTAACGGAGAGATGTAAAATATCAGGGAAATTCATTGGTCGATCCGAACTTTTAGAGTCTTATAATATTTGTGTAAGGATTTATTTTATGCCGGGGAAAATGCGTATTGCCACCCATTATTGATTTTCGTTTCAATTTATTTTGCGTGGGATGTTTAAGAAATGAAGTGTAGTTAAATAAACTACATATTTTGTTTTTGAAATAGAATCTTCTAAAGGTTTTAGATGGTCTATTCAGGAATGATGCGTAGCACCTATCTGCAGGAAAATGATACAATATCTCTGGTCGATTTGTTGTCAAGCAATCAGCTGAATTTTACATATTTACTCACACATATTCAAATGTATCGCGTCTTGAGAAAATTGTGCTCCTGAGTGAGTTTTTTTTATAAATTCCCGTGAATTGCATACACTGCTTTAGATCTGAGTTTTTTTTCGGATACCCGTAGTTTTAATGAAACGCGTTACCGAGCCTTGACTGTAGAGCAAATTAGCCACGGAAAGATGGATAAAGTGCATGAGATTTCTACTTTTTAAACAAATCAACACGTCAAGCCCGTCAATGCTCTATACGCCTCTTCTCTCCCACGACCACTGTCCTCGATCCAGCCCCGAGTTTAATACGATGCGCTCCGTGCTTTGTTGCGCTATTATCATGATCCCTCGATAACGTCATACCAATCTTCTTCACATAACTCCGTCGTAGCGAATGACTTGGTCACCGCTTTCACTGGCTAGTGCAGCCTCAGGCGAAACATAGGAGATTGGACGGTCATTAAATAAATGTCGGTTAATAATAGTATGTTTTTGGAGGGGGCGGGAGAAAGGCGAAAAATAATATAGAGGGTATTGCTTGGTTCGTAGAAGTCATCCATTGCGCTGTGGCTCTTACAGGTGTTTCTTATTGACCTCACACGCGTATTACAAGACAAAAAATGCATTTATACTCAATTTGGCCTTTTTCATTTCCTTCGCAATGCATGGTACAAGGGTTGCTATTTTCAATGTAAACTACCAATGATGTCTATTTGTACACCATACTTTGACTGGGAAGGCTCTTTTCTTTCCTTTTCGTTGATGCTAAATTGGGTATTCTTGAGGGTTTTCCATCTTATGCATCGGATGATGAACCGTAAATGATTGAAGTATAAAAATATGTTTTAGTCATCCAATTTAAGTACTGTTTACACTAAAAGCTATCTACACCAGCCGTGTATACAAGCCGTAACGGGTGATGTTTACCTGACAAAAAGATCAGCTTCACTAATCCTTAGCATATATTTTCATGCAAACTTTGTTCCTTGAATATAAGTAATATGAATTACGTGCTCAGTTTGGACTACCACGAAATTCGCTCTTAATTTGTCCTCACGTATACGATGGGATAGCCGTCGAAGTAGCATGTATGCATGTTATTGTGATAGTGAAAGGAATGAAGAACAAGTTTCACGTAACGAACTGGATGATGTGAGGATTCTAGTGGCAAAAACGATTGAAGGGGATGGGCGTGGAAAAGATGCCTTTGCCGTCAGGGCCGACCAGCTGTATCCCCCAACCCTTCTCGCAATCTGATCTACTAGTGTACGGCACCTACTCGTTTACATTTTTTGTGTGCTAAATAAATGCATTTTCAAGTTGTGATGGCTTTGTCGCATTCTTTTTTTCCAACCAAAAAGTACAAGACATTTTCTTGCATTTTTTTTTGTTTTGTGATGGAGGACGTCGAGAAACTTAAGGGGGCGTGCTGGATGAGGACGGGTGGTCTCAGGCCGATATGGAGGTTAAGGGTTCGCAATGCATGATGGGCAGTGCACGCGTCGCCCCGACGATGTGTTCATTATTGCCTCGGTGATGGTGTGGTAGGAGTTGAGCGAGAAAATATTAGTGGAATATGTGCTCGGAGGTGCTTCGTTCGAGCGGATGCGAGAGGAAATCTGTGCAATTAGCCCGCCGAGTGATGGAGCCATTAGTCTCGGTGGTGTTTGCGAGAGCCAAGAACCTCCCTCTGCATTAATTCCTGCTTTACAAAAACAGATTAGAGCTCAATATTAATAATTATATTTGGAATCTCATGATCTGGTAATGTATGCATGTACTGCCCCTTCCTCCGAATCAGAGTCATCCGTTTTCAGTGCCCCGATTTCCAAACGTATTGCATATTTATTGAATTATTAAGTATAGAAATGTAATCGCATTTAATATTTGTCATTAACTTTATCATAATCATTGAATTTGCATGATTCGATTTCTTATTTTGCGTCTGTTCATACATTATATTATTTCTGCTGTATAGATACCTTTTTCTCAACTTATACGCAACCAAACTCTACAAATGATGTACCAAAATGCAAACAATTTATCAGAGAACATGCAACGGCATATATTACTTCCTAAATATTGCTATTGTTTCCTAAAATTGGTTTTTAAAAATAAAAAAAATAATCGATAAAAAAAATTATCGATTCCAGCAAGATTGTCCTCATCCCAAGAATACAGTTAACGCCGTCGGATCCCACCATGCCTTTTAATTTGACTCGCAGACAATTTCCCATTAAGGTTTCCTATGCGATGACTATTAACAAGGCTCAGGGTCAGACTTTGCAAAGAGCTGGCTTATTCCTGCCTGACCCTGTATTCTCTCATGGCCAACTTTGTGTACCATTCTCTAGAGAATGATCTTTTCAAAATATTTTTGTAAATATTAAGGAAAACGCTAAACAAGTATTAACTGAGGATAGTGTAATTACTTCCAATGTTGTGTTTAAAGAGATCCTCTGACCTCAATTTGTACATGAAAATTCCAATTAAATTTGTACATAAGACTGCCTTTTTTCCACATTTTAAAATTAGAAACGCGCCTATCCCTCTGTGGACCTGCATTGAAAAGAGCGGGGGAAGCCCGCAGGGAGCGTGCGCATCACGCTCGTATTAAATTATCAACTATAGAGATCGTACTGCATTTTTATTTGTCATTACCTTAATCAAAAATCATCATAAAGAAATAATTTTGCATTACAACGCCAGGATTCAAATTTATTGACTGCGTATGGAACTGCAATAATCAGAATGAATGCCAAAAGAGCTTTCTCACACTTCTCTGCACTCAGTTTCATAGTTTAAATCTTTCATTTAGAGCTTTTAATACTCTTGGTTGTACTTATCACACTGTAATTCTAATTGCTACCTATTATCTCAGCTGAATTGCTTGAAAGTGTCAGGTAAAGTATAAGAAGCACTGTTTCATGTGAATTGCTTCATTACATTCTACTTCAAATAATAGGATTAATAGCTATTGAATAATGGTATATTTAGAGGCAGTGGTTGCTAACTAGCATAAAAAATTGAATACTCAGATTTCTATGTTACTACTATAATGTGAGTGTTGCTGAGTCGCATATTCTGAATAATCAATGTACAGTTTCGAAACAAAAGGATGGACCGGTTGATTCGGACACGCAGGAGGCATTCCGTATTATTTATCATGAATCGGAACATAAAAATTACTTCCATTTTCAACCGTCCGAAATCAATTCAAACAACTCCAGGTCCCTCCAACCGCTATCCCAACGCCATTAAATCCAAATGCCTTATTTCAACACATCGCAACTCCCGGCAGGCTATTGAAAAAAATCCTGTTTTTTTTCACATCCCTTAGCTTCTCTCTGCCATTTCTCTCCCGCGGCTGCCGCGCATAACACTTAAACCGCCATTAAAAACCTTTCCCGGTCCACGCACACACTTGAGTTTCCTCTCCTCCCTCTTGCCTCCCTCTCCACCTCTATCTCACACATCTTATCTCCTCTGCAAACTTCAACCTCCTACCACACATCAGAACGTTGCATTTCCATCTATCTGTTCGTGGGTGATATTCACGTCCTTTTCATCCTCTACTCTTCACCTCAATCATTCTCTCGCATTTCTGATGCAAAGAAATTTCTACACCTAGCCATTCTCTTTGCCCAAGTATTAGAAGTTGTCAGTTTAAATTAAGGCTGAAAATATAAACCAATAATTTCATGGCTAGCCTTGAAATGACAGTTTGAACAACCTGCCGAAAGTATAAGTAGTTTTTAATTTGAACAGTCGACTCTTGTTTAAAAATTACAGCTTCGTTTCATTCCACGTCAAATAACGGGATTATTAACTGATTAAAAATGCAATATAAAGCGGCAAGCTGCCGCCCAATTTTCATGGGTCGGTGACGTCATCAGAGTTTCGGCTGGTTAATTCTCACGAACAGAGCCGCACATTGAAGTAAGGCATCTCTCCCTGAAATTTTAACGAGAAAGAACCACGCGAGTCCAATTTCTGGACCAAGGACTGTCTGATAAGCGGTAATACGCTCAGCAGGAGTGCATGGCGTCATTTATTAATCAGCAAAAGTTTTAGACACTCAATGTTTTGCCGCGAATATCTAAAGGAGTAGGCTACGGATCAAAAAGCGGAAAATATAGTTCTATTTATTTTTCAAACTATTTTACTATTAATTTGGCGGTACTGCGTGTTAAAATACTTTTATTATATTGATTCCTTCAATGAGAGTGTGTCCCCTCTCATTTTATACTTTTATTGCTTTGACTTAAGTCGTTAGTCTTAAGAAAACCGCAGCTAGATTTACGCCTGATCCGATACGACAGGTATTGTATATGAAGTGCTCTTTACCCCGCGTTTATGCAGGGTTCGAAATACCTCTACAAAAATCTTCCCAAAAATCCATAATGTAACGTGAACCGTCGAAAAAGAATGGCCACTCGTCTCAGGACACCCGATATGCTCTTCATCCATCTTCCTTTCCCCCTAATTCTTTTTTCTGAGCCTTTGGAACGTTATTTTCATCCACCACTCTCGATTCATATGATACATACAATTTGATCTTTTTTCTATTTTTTTAATATTATGCTCTCTCCATATCATATCTTACTGGAGTCTCTTTTCTACTTAAGTCTAGAATGCTGATCCTCCAAGTCTTATACCATGACTCCAAGCCTTATTTTCGTCCTCCATCTTTTTCTCATTTCAACTAAAACTTTTCTCATACAATAGATAAAATAATCTGTATCAATAAAGCAAACATTCACTTCTCTTTCTTTGCCCCGGACCAATCATGTTCGAGTATTCCGATGTCCTCCTCCACTTCGCTATCCATTGTCGTAACGTTTTTCATCTTCTACTACTAGGAGGCACAATTCCTGCTTCTCGTCCTCCACGCTCCCAATCCATTCCTCTCTGCCCTCCGATTTTCCTACCTTTCTTTCCCACCTCGCTGTCCACTCCCCGCTCAATTGCGATATTTGCATAATAGCTCCCTAAGATACCTTTGACGTAACCCCCAGCTTTGATCACGCCCTCGCGGGCCCATCCTCCATACCCAGTTGCCTCCAACCATTCTCCACTTCTCGCCTCCTCTCCCTCGCCTCCTCTCGCACCATCTCTTTCCCACCCTTTGGTGTCCGAGTTCTATTTTATATATCCTCTCCCTGCCCTACCTCGTCGATCCCGCTTTCTTTCTTTCCTCTTCCCGCTTGCTCTCTCAACCTCTATATTCTCTATTCATTCATTCATGCCCATCCTAGCTCCATATCTGGCGAGTTCCCTCATGGTCTGCGTGACGACTATGTGGCGTGTGTCGAGGTATTGATATTTTTCCATGGTTTCGTTTTTATTTTGTGCCAAAGTTATTTCGATCGTTTCCGAAAGGTGTGACCAAGAAGCACTATAACATTTGCTAAAGCATTTATGACACTATTGTATCATCATAACCTTCTTTTGGTGACACATAAGGTTTAGCTCTAATTCCCCCAGTATTTCATTTTTAAACTCCGTCTTTCTTCATTTTATGCCTATTACTCATCATAATTACACAATTTCTCTACATCGCCGTCCCCCATTCATGCATTTTGAATCCTTATTGATATTTATGCGAAGTATTTTTTCTCACCTTCCATATGCGTGCCCTTTGTTTTGCCTTCCATGCGGCTTTCCCTGCCACTTTTGGCGTCCTTTTACGGATAAAGAAAGTAAAATCATACCTTCACATTTGGGTTTCCCAAGGAAAGACAACATTTCATTACCCTATTAACTTAAGTAAAAGAGGGGGTTCAAAATACATTTTACTCCATTTACTTAAACGATATTCGACTTTTCTAAGCATGTGACAGACATGATTTCTTTAATGGACTCCATTGCTCATTACATTAGGCTTCGGCTTATATTTTAATGGAATCACACTTTCGAAGTGAACACTATTTTATCTCCATGAGAATTTCGCTCATCATTTTCCTCTTCCAACTCATGTTTCGCCTACTTCTTTCATCAATTTATTTCCTTCCTCTTCACTCTGTCCATCTTGAACTTTCTGCTCTTACCGTGTTTTCCATATCCCCATCACAACGTCGTTTAGTACCGCGTTCTGTCGTATCTAGCAAGATCTAGCAGGCCCTACTCTCCCATTATCTGGGTATTTTCTCTACCGCTGCCAATGCATTATCTGATCATATTTTCTCTTTCAGTGCTACTTTTTTCTGCCCTTTCCATCCCTCCTTCGCATCCTATTCATTTCTTATTTTCACATTATATTACTACTAGGCGTTGAATCTCTCTGAAGGTTTTCGCTGGATTTTTTTCCATAAGACATTTACTTGTTGCTTTCATCTGGTCTTGCTTTCCATATTCATGTAATTTCGCGAGAAATCGGCGCATTTCTCGGCAGTAGGAGCATATAAAATGGATGTCCTGCTCGGTCATAGTTGTCGCTACGCAATGTGGTTGCACGTTCAATAAATGCGAGAGAAGGTGCAATGGCGAATAAAATACTGCTATATACATGAATAAATTGCGCGTATGCTAATATGCAAGATCAGGGATGTAGTTGCATTGAGACAGGCATTTTCCCTCGCATGCAGTGTAGTTTACTGGTGTCGTCGATATTCTTCCTTTTACGGTTTGCTCATCAGCCGATAACCTCATGGGATAAATACCATTTCTTTACCCTTTTTTTTTATAGAAAATGGAGTATTATACCGGTTTCAGCGTTTTTACACATCTTACAAGGAAGAAATTCCTATCAGTGCCGGTATGACATTTTCAGGTCTTGATCGAGGCTGTAGTCTCCATGATCTGAAGCCTAGGTACTAAGCTCGTCGTGCGGAATGAATGATAGGGTTAAGCGGTATTTAATGAACATGAACGGTTCATGAAACTGATATGATATGGCTTACAAATGTAGCACGCATTAGATGGAATAAGTTGGAATATTATATTTTATTACAGCAATTTTTACTGGGTGGGCAGTGGGCAATGGGTAGTATTGGGGAAAACGTGACAATTTCAATCGATTGACACTGAGGCAAACACCCGCCGGAAGAAATACCGGCGATACTGCTAATGATGAAGCAATTGAACGCCTGAGTTCTTCAGTGAATGACAGCTGAGTCCTGTGAATTACATAATTCTTGGTGATTTGCTAAAATATTCCGTAGCTGAAATATATTTGGTTTCTTTGCCAAAGTTTGGTTTTCCAACCTTTTAATAAGCCATACGGTGGTATAGCGCTTATATTATGCTTTATTAATTTCTCAACTCTACAATGAATTCACCTCATTTATACGCGTCGTAATATATTTTTGCGAAAAATATCAACAATATGTTCAAATTATAGTAAATTATGCATATCTCATCCTACCTATACAAATTCTCCGTGAATATCAATGTTCCTAGGAGTGCAACGTCAGTTAATGACAAACGTTTAATTTTGTAAAGAGAACACTTTCACCAGCACTGAATGTCTCTCATATTTTTCAGTGTGAAAAAGCGTATATTCCGAATGCATGATTTATAATTTATGCCATTGAAGTTTTTGATTAATAACGTAAGTTTGGCATGAAAGCATATTCATAGTCATGCGCCGTAATGATTGTACTTATGAAGTTGAGCCCGTATTCCAACTATCAGGAAATGCGCGGCGATGGATTCTTTCCATGCATAAGTAGCAGTGGTAGTTATAAGCTTTTCATAAGTGCTTATCGTCCTTCCTGCTCAGTCGCAAACACGAGCGAGATGAACACCTCGGAGGTGCGAGATCAGTTAGCTAAATGAACTAATCTCTTCCCGAGATGCTGCGGCGGAAGGCGATCCTATAAGAGCACGTTTTTCATAAATTTACATAATGTCGAAGCTATAAGTGCAATCGAACAAGAAAATATCTCCCGATGACCGCTCGCTGATCGGCGGAATCCGCAGTTTCTAAACGGTTGGTGGACGGGGGTTGTTCCCTCGCACTTGCCTCAGCTTGCGTGCCACGCGGTGGGACGGGCGAACCGCGGGTGGGTCGAGGAGGAGAAAAATAAACGAACGAGGTTGAGAGGAAAAATGCGAGAGTACTGTGTATTCCCGACTCGGTGGCGTTCCCTTCGGTATTTTATTTTTCCCTCCTTCGTCCGGCGTCGCCGGAAACGGTTTAAATGATGATGATGGTGGGCAACGCCTCGGACGGGCAGCTCTTGAAGGTGCTCGGACGGTCGCCTTTTAAGTGGCAGTATTGCCCATCTTCCGCCGTTTCTGACCACACCCACCGTCCACCCTGGGGCGAACCAACGCCACCAGGGATGGAACCTGTTGCGATCTAATCCCCTCCTTTTCCCCCCACACATATACATTTTAGAGTCTTACCCATCCACTTCATTCCTCCGATGCTTGATACAGTCACTACTTGTGCAGAAATCGCATACTATTAAATCTCCTTCCGGTGACGGAGTTTTAGCGATAGATTGTTAGCTTTGTTTAAGTCGAGTCACTAATTTGTCTTTTAAATTCACATTTTAGCACCATGACCTTAATCATACTCACATTGCGACTTTATTACTCTTTTAGCACCAGGATTATTTGCATATCATTGTTATTTTCCTCTATTTATGATCGCTCGAGTTCCCAAAAGGATATATTTCTTTATTTTTATCGATTTATTTTCATATCTAATGTTAAAAATTCGTTTTATTATTTTATCTTGCCCCGATGTTACAGTATGTTCATCATAAGCTTAAAAAAATTAATGTTTGCCAGCTTTGTTGATGGTATCTCCCCTGGACAGTATGTTGTAATCATGTAGAATAGTTTCAGACGTATTCTATTTCTTTTGGAAAGTTACATTGAATGAAATGAAATTATTTGAAATTCATATTAATCCAATTTTATGCTGTCATCTCTCGTTCTTGACGTGAAAAGTATTTTTCTATGCCGAATCATTATTGAAAACGGAAAATAATTTTTTAATAAACTGAGGCCTGATATTAGGTTTTCTGGCATTTTTATACAGAAATCAGGAAATAAGAGAACTGCGTTTTACTTCTTTTGAAGAGGGGTTTATGGGATTATATGTCTTACAGTTGTAGCTACTTTGCACATATGCATTCATAAATGCTAATATTGGAACACTAATTGTAGAGGGAGTGTAGTAAAATGTTGTCGCCACAGCAAACTGCCTTTTCTGACGTCACTAGCACGCAAAGACCCGCGGAAGTGGTGATCATTCTGATTGAGAAGGGGTACTCCATTTGAAATGTAGCAAGTAAGAATCGCGTAACCGATGAAAAAGAAATTCATGTTGCCGGTGATAGAAAAAAGGAAAATTACTCAGATGACTATCGCAAACTATTGGAGGGATGCCACACGCCACCTCTGTAGAATACTCCATGACGCTATCCAAGAATTCCCAGCCAAGGATTCAATCTCTAAAAACACAATGCGGTCTATTGTACTCAAAAGTGCCGAACACCAAACAAAATCTCGCCATTATTCTAGTGTTGAAACTCTTCGTCTATTTTAATGCTACTGCACCAGTTTAATCCAGTTATTAGCTCTCTTCTTCCTCAATTGTCTGGTCATGCCAAGCATCCACTACCCTCCCCACGCTCAAAATCGCCCGAATACAGAATATAAGTTTTTGAACGAGCCAAAACGTGTTCCGAAGCGAAGGCAAATAATAACACAAGGGCACGGAGGAAAAAAAAAAACGCCACGGAAAGAGGCCAGCTGAATTACCTCCGCGTTTCTCGACGAGGAGGAGAATTTCATGAACATATTACGGCCCCTCGCACCTATTTGACTTTGGTCCTCATGCCTCGTCCTTTTTTTTTTTTTTTGCTTCATTCCACTCAACCTCTCCCTCACTTTGCAGAGAGCTTGTTTTATTTTGCCATGCTCTATTGCTTCGGTCGGGGATATAAAAAATATGATGGTGGACGGTCGTCGGGTGGGGGGGGGGGGGAAATCGGAGGTGGACTTGGGGCATCGTTGGTTATTTATGAAATCTAAAATTCTAATGAATCGAAAATTGCCGAGTTTGATCAATTTTTTTCCCATCCCCACACTCCTACGCGAAGTGCTCCCGAGACACCTGAATGGGACGGCGGATGAAAAAGGGAAGTTCAATGTTAATCACGAGCGGTAGCCGTCAGGGAGTAAAAAGAAGAGTGGAGCCGTAAATGAAAGGACCAAAAAAGACCGAGTTAGTGGGCGAAGTAAGCGGTGGATCGCCTTTCTGCAAATATATAGGTTCGGCGCAAATATTTAAACTTGATATTTCATTATAAAAGGAGGCAGAAGTCACATCAACTGTGGGTACCGGAGAGCATTATCACCGTTCGTTCGACAATGAGGATGCGAAACTTAAATATATTGCCTACCTACCATAATGAAGCATCTATTCATCTCGTTTATAAATATCGTGACCTGAACTGGTATATAAATAGAAATTGTTGTTAATACATAATGACACATTTGGGGACCTTGGTGAGTAATGTAATATATTTTATTCATATTGAAATTCATCTCATAAATAGTCTGCTCCCCATATAGTGGGATAGGCAGAAAGAAAGTGCGCACTTATCTTCAATCAGCACGATGGCATTTGAACTGTGAAGCTCAATATGAAATTAATGTGATTTTTTCATCCAGAGGTTGCTATCAATTAAATCTATTTCCCTATTGTGAAACGGATTGGCCATTAAATAGGATTGCAATTTTATTTAATAACATTTATGCCGAACCGCTTACGCTATTTGAACATAAGTTTACAGTTTCTTGAATAACAGTGGCGTAAACATACTTCAACCTTTTTGTTAGGCATAAAAGGCATTTATCTTGAAAAATATACTGGATTTGGTAAAAAAAAGCTGAAGTATCACATTAGCTATTGGGAAATGTACAATCATCTCAGTCGTCAATTATTCTCAATTGAAATGATATACCCTATCGATGCTTTCGTTTTTCGGACTTTGATTTAGACCTCTCTTCGGTCCCCTATGCGCTACTTGGCCTAGAATGACCTCGCAGCGTTTAGATGACACATCACGCTGGAATGTACTATAAATCCAATATTGCTGCAAGCATTCCAGAGCCTCGCGCCCGTATAATATTGTGTCGGGAACACTTGGGCAATAAGCATATCCAATACCAGGCTCCGTGAGCTCCTGAAATGACTTCATTGTTCCCCGCGCGAACTCAATTGTTCGCCTCTTTAAAAACCCTCGCGTTTCAATTAGTTCCGCGGCCGTTTTACGCGTAATAGCCCTCGGAAGAATGCTCCCCCGCCCGCTCGAATGAGAAGAATCGAGTCGTTAAAAATGTTTTAATGTCTTCCCTTTCACGCGAAAAAATAAATCTCGCGGGTGTAGGTATCTCACGGGGAAGTGCGAGGTTGTGTCTGGGCGGTGTGTGTTAGTGTCCATATCCGTCCGCCGGGCCGCGCTCTCCCTCGCTCGTGCTCCTCTAGGTGCGAGCCGTTGTTTGCGCCGGTGTGGTCGATGGTCGACCGCCCTGCCCAGCATATTTCCTCACTCAATCCTGCGTGATACGTCTTTCTCTTCCGCTCAGCAGACGGCATGCTCGTGAAAAGGGATGCTTCTTCTTCGATTTTCGCCGAATTTTTCGGGATATTTTCATTTTGCAGCATGATTGTGAAATGTTTCAGGATGGCCTGATAAAAATAATAATTTGAAGAAAAGTGGAAAGGATGAATGGCAAGAGGAGGTCTATGATGAGTTATATGGAGCAGGTGATAATGATATAAAACAGAAGAATTATGCATTGATAAAATAATAACCGATCTTAGAATGAAGTCAAGAGCTGGGTTAAATCAGTTTTCGAATTGCTGGCCAATTATAACGATTACTGAATACTCTGAGCAAGAGCGTGAAATGTTTTAGCTCAATTACAGCATGGATTTTGTGAAAAAAAACGGGTATTTATATATTTATGGGCGTAGACATTGATGTGCACCATTTATGCAATTTTATTGGGGATATTCAAATGTTGGCAATCAAGGCACTTATGTTTCATAATGCTGTGCATTTACTTTGATTTTGAAGCATGACTACAAAGGCAGACTAGTATACGTACGAAATAACAATATCATCAATTTATTAACTGAAATATGTATATCCGACTCCCATAAGTTTTTGTAACTGAGTATAAGATCTGTGATTACATATGTACTTATCACCGTAGAATTTTTTTAAGAAATAGATTCGATAATGGTATCACTCTAAATTAGATTCCCTGCTTATTCGATGTAATAAGTGAGAATAAAGGCCCACTTTCATGAGTCTTTGTTTTTCTCCGATAATTGCCTTACAGGCTTCAATCGTCTTCATGTCATGCAAATTTTATATGATATGTAGGCTTCTGAATAGGTGCAAATAATCCAATTTTTTTTCTAAATGTTTCAACTATAATGTGATATTTTCAGAGGAATTAAAAATAATACTCCTCAAAGAAATAAAAATTGTAAGTGGAAAGTGTTGTCGTAGTTAATTAGTATCTTCGTTCAACCGAAAAACATTATTAGGTACACAATCAAGAGCTCGTCCTCTATTCCTCAATGGTATATTTGTAAGGTAAAAACGTCATTTATTTCAATTCATGGCAATTCAGCGTAGTAAATTTCAATAATGACTCGTTCAGGTTTTTGAATGGCTGATATCATGTACTTTCTTGGCTATGTTGTTGTCGGGTAACACAATGACGGTGTAGGGAAGAAAAGTTAAAACAAATTTAAAACTATTTCTCCTTTAGTTTCATATTCATCTTGGAAAGGCACGCTAACCGATGCATGTTACATCATTATTATTAAAATCGAAGTATATTTTAATTTTCATTTACGTCTACTGTGCTATATGAAACCATTAATTTAGGTAATTTTCATTTATAATTTAATTTAAGGCAATAAAATTCACTAAAATTGTTTAAAGACCTATTTTTTATACTTTATGTATTCCAAACGGCTAATGTCGTGAACCTGTGTTTTTCTATTGTAAATTTTAATGATTTATCTTGATGGTTTGTTATGTAATTTAAATTGGGTAGGAATTTCCCTTCTCTACTATGCACTCTTGGAGATAGTTTATCGATCGAGACCGGAATGCAATTCGCAATGAACCTACTTAAGCCATAAAAAAGGTTTTATGGAATCAGCGCAACTATGCGAGGATCTAGAGCTTATGTGTATATTTTTTCATCAGCATCGCAGGACATCGCCGTAAGTGATATATCAGTCGGGGTTGAATTGGCTGTGGATCGTGTAAATATCTGGGAAAACTTTTCTTTGGCTCTTCATTCAGCCGCCACAAATGTCACGCTTGGCCGCCCGAGTGGAACCTACCTTTAAACGTTGCCGAGTAAGAGAGAGAGAGCCAGCAGTCTTAGTGTATGGGGAGGAGGCTTCGTGAAGGGAAGGGGTGGATAGGAAGGCGAGAAAAAAAGACGACTCGAATGGAATTGACTAAGGTAAGTAAGCGGTGTTTTTTTTGTCGTAATTGATTAACCACGGCGTTTGTCCGCTCGTTCTCCGAGGAGGGAAAAAATGCGACCTCAAGGAACGAACAAAAAGGGGATCAACACGGCAAATTCCCCTTGCCACTAGTTTTCACACTTCTTTATTGCGGAAAAGAGAGGTTTCCTCTACGAATCCATTCACCTCGTTAGTCGATGGGGGGTTGTGATTCCTTCCCACCTCCTTCCCGCCATTCCACCATTGGGGTTGCCACCTCTCGACCGGGCCTTTTTTTCTGAACCCCATCCATCGGTGACAGGTGCTCTTGGAACAAAACGCGCTAAAATTCTCGGCTCTATCAATGTTTCGGTTTCATTCGAAATCCTTTTCCGCTGTAAGCAATTTGTTTGAGGGACATTTTCCTCGTTTTATAGCATCGCTTCCCTCCGCAAGATACCACTCCCACCTGGCTGCACAACCAGCCGTTTAGTTATGTCCAATTTAGGTTGCTATCTGTCAGCATCGAGTCGGAATTTCGGGATGATTTTTTTAACTTTCTTCCAGTATTTAAGAGAGGGAAATGGGAATCCAAGATGACTTCTTAGGAGTATCCTTCCTCAGTTTGTTCTGCTTAGAAATACATTTAGAGTCTAGATTTGTTTCTGAGGAGTTTTTTTACAGAGGAATGACTGTTTCCTTTTTTATGCTGGTGCATTAAAATACGTTCATTAACATGCGCAGACGAAGTGCCAGATAGAAATGGTTTCATCGACAATCTTATCTTCAGTCCATTCATTAGCAGAATAATAATTTATCAATCTTCGTATTTATTCCCCTTTCTTTGAAATTTCAGATTGAGTTTGAGAATTATTTTTTGGAGAACAATTCCTGTTATTTGAGATCTGTCGTACCTACTAGGCTAGAAGCAGTGAATATGAGATCCAAAAATAACCTTTTCTTTAATTTTTCTGAAACACTTACTTGAAGGTATGCTGTGCAACTTTATTGTAAAATCCAGAACTATGTTTCAATACCTTCCATTACTTATTTCAAATGTATCAGCTGTTACTTTCGTCAACTTTTATAGGTATTAGCAGCGTTGGTAATTTATTTTTATTGAGAATTTTGCCATGAATTCTCTACTTTAACTGAGTATCAAATAATAAATTATTTTCCAACTTTCGCACTGTTGTGGACATAATTTTTCATTTTCACTCTTCCGGATTTTAGGTATGATGGTAATTGACTGGTGACTTGAACACTGTTTCCGTGTTGTTGAATAAAGCTACGCATGCATTGGTGCAATGGAATGACTGCCTACTTTATCAGCATCCTATCGTAGGCGGCAGGTCAAACGTGGGAAACGACACTAAAGCGAGCTTAGCCGCGGACAGTTACCAGTTAGGTAAGATTTCGCAACAGAATTATTCCGAGCAGAAACATTCGCGGAACGAGTGCTTCATTTACTCAGAAGTTCTGCGAATGCTGATTTAAGGTAAAATCGTCAGGTACTTTGGGGAGCCTGGTACAGACATTTAACTCTTAGCAATTTTTTGCTAACCTCAATGCTCTTTGAGCCTTCAGTGCAGAGAGCGCCAAGTTTGTTTTTAATTGCGCGCATAGAAAACGAAAGATGAGTGGTGTAAATAATTTCCTTGGTTTATTATCTCAAACTACCTTTTTATCGTCTAAATGCAACCATCAAGATGTGAGAAAATAATCATTATTCCCGTGGTATCTTTGCAATGCAATAAACTCTCGATTTCGAAATTATGCTACATCCGTTCCAGGGGTCTAAAAAAATCCATTGTTTGATGAATCAGCAGTATTTCTGGACGAGGAACCAGTTTATAAAGCATCAGCGCTTTTAAACGTTGATTTTCTGTAACAAATGTTTTGAATTTAACATACAAAGCGCAAGTGGATAAGAATTGGCGATATTTATAAATTTGATAACCTTGAGCAAAATCTGCTCTAATCGTTCCACGAATCCATCGTAAAGCGGATGTCTACTGAACTCGGAATATCTTTCCTAAGTGAGACGAAGAAAGCATGTCGATGTTGCAGCTAAGAACGAAATAATCATGCATAAATAATGATTAACCTAAACAACACAGTCTTGCGATTGCATTCTCTCGAAGCATTGCACGAAATGAATGTAATTCCAGTTAAATGTCCGTTTTTCGCATTAGAGGTAAATTAATTGATCTCTTCGCGGGTTTGTGAGGGACGATAGTTATGAAACCTGATTTCTAAGAATTTGAAAGATACTTCCATCGTTTCGATGTGACTTTTGTATTTGAATGAGGATTAGGGAAAATACCTAGAGCATATAAAATATTTTATTAAACACATCAAATAGCAGCTTTGAAACTTCGATTCGAAAAACTCATCGTTATTACGCTCGCAATTGCCCTAGCATAAAATTACAAAGCAATGATTTTTAATGATATGAAAATATTTATGCACTGCAAATATAGCTCGAATATATATCATTTCCTCCCAATATTAGCTTATTTTGGGGCGACCTGTGCCCACTTCTGTCCAAACCGAGCTCAGGGTTGAATCACTGAGTGAGATGAGCTCGCATTAATAAACAATGTTGGATTTAATCTGAGGTTGTAAATCAGTGTGCAAGTCTACCTACCTTAGGAAGTAATTCTGTCACGGGAGGAGTCATCAGTAAAACTTTGAGCCCTTGGAGGAGGACATAAATGAGCAACACATGTCCAGTACTTGAGCAATTCTTTACGGTGCCCTTTGCAGGTAATACTAGCCGCTGACCTCTAGATACAAAAATAAGTGGCGGGAGCACCGATTGATTAGCTCTGCTTGGACGTCTTTTTTGTTCGATAATGTAGAATGGAGCTAAATTAATGGAAATAGTTACTTCAAAATGGTATGTTTGGAAATGAATTCTGAAGTAATTATTCCAAACGGATGTCTCTCACGCATCACCATCGCCTCTTGGGCACCTTTGGATTTATTTCGTCCGTGATCAGGCGCTTTCTGTTACGGAAAGCGTTTTTCACGTTAACAAGCTGCTACTGGCGACGCCCTGAGCAACGGATGGGCACAGAGACTCAAACGTTGTAATGTATTATGCTTTAATCCAGGGTTCGACATGAAAACTGATTCAATGGCTCACAGCTTGGTTTTATAGGTCGAAAAGTTTAGCTTATACCATGTCTTCTCAATAAATATAAGTTTAAAATACTATCCTGCCAAAGGATACGACGAAGACACAACGTTCAAGTTAGAATTGGACAAGCTTAAAACTACTTTCCTTATTTTGAGCAACCGGTGTCAGTTTTATTAAAGAGAAGCGATACATCCACTGCATAAACGCTCAACGATCGCCCACCGAATAGAATCTGCTTATCTAGATAGCCCTTATAATACTATTTTTAGCGTTTATGCAGAGGAGGTATCGGAATGTTTCCAGTCCAGGCGAGGACAGTAGAGTATTATTTTAGGGACACGGTTGATGAGGGAAACCCAAGATGAAAGCTACCAATAGGAAGAGTTTTCGAAGGTTTTATTAATATTTTGACAGCTCGCACCGTGCCCCTAGTCAAACATTGAACCACTCGCTGGCGCCAACTGGGACGAATAGCAGCGATTCCCAGACGGGACCATGCAGCTCTCGCTTCATCGTGACCAGTGCCAAGTGGAATGAGTGTGAGGCGACTCGACTGAAGTTTGGGTCTTTGAGGCGTGGAGGAATAGTCATCTTTTCGAGGACCATGTCTGTGCAAATAAGTGTTCGGTGTGCCCTCGAGGACTGTGGCTCGAGGGCGACGCGATGTCCCGGCGAGGAAAGGGGAAGGGGCGAAAGGTTGGGGAGGGCTGGGAGGTGACGGGTGGGAAACGAACTGGGAGGGAATGGAGGGTGTCTGCAGCCAGACGGCGTGAATAATTCACGTACTTCAAGGGATACCACGGGGATGACGAGTGACCTCCACTTACAGACCCTTTAAGATTCCTTCAAAATGTTTACATAAAAATACCCAATATATCCCCAAATTATTTGCTCATATCAATGACCCGTGCTATACTAACTTAGGCTATGTGTAGATTCACCGGTTGTAATCTACCAAGACGAAAAAACGTGACGAGAAATTTCAAGCAACAAATTAACCAACTTGTTCGGTAATTGTTGCAAGGCGTTCTCTGAAATAGATGATAAGAATAAACACGACAATTATATGGCAGACATTACTCTATCCTCGAATCGATGCTCACGTTTCGATACTATGACATATCATTTTGATGTGCAGGGTGTATCTTGCACTAACCGCAGTTGGTGTTATAATAAATTAAATAGACGGCAATAATAAGCATTAGGTACCAATGTAAGCGTCATTGGTGTCAGTTTTTGTTCTTACGTTTTGCCCATGAAGGTAGGTAAAGTGCAAGTTTGCTTTGGATTCTATTGTGATTTCTGAAACATGCATCGTGTTGGAAGCAAGTAATATTTCGTTGAATATCGCCGACTGTTTAACAAATTACAAGCCGTTATCAATAAGTATTGCTTAGGAAATTCACCGAAATGATTATAAAATCCAGCAGCAGCAAACAATTTAAGCTTGCTATTCATCCTTGTCTCATGTGGCTTGCTATTCCTAAGTAAATCTGAATTTCAAATGCAAGTGCTCCTCATCGTACGTTATATTTGTGTAGGTTTTGTGAGCGGTTGAATGTGTAAAATTAAGTGCACATGGTAGAAGAAATTGGAATCACATTTAAGAATTAACGATAAAAAAATACCCAGCAGAATAAAAGAATCCTCCTTATATTTTTCGTGTGGAAGATTTGCTAACCGGCGTTTACACTCCTCACATACTGTAACTAATTTGTGGCCAAGGGCATTTTTCTATTCAATGGGTGAAGAACTTGAATCAGAACCAGAAAATGTACGTAGAAAAATAAGATTTTGGAATGAAATAACTGAGTAGAAAAGCGATTTAATTCATTGGTTGAACCGTGTGAGTACGCTAGTAAACTGCAATTTGCGATTTAAATTCTGTACTTAAAATTTTTATTCACTATAATGTACTTATTCCGCCTATAAAACTAATTATTCTTTATCTTGTATGATGTTGGGCTCTTGATAATTTTGTTTATAACGACGAAACGCGTCGTGTCATAATAAAACTCAGTGGAAATATTGCAATATTGGATATAATTTAATGATACTATTTATTCTTCGGTAAAATGTATTGAATTCGCAATAAGAGACTCGTTGATATTTTCTAACGCCCTCTTCTACCCTGAATTGTAGTTATCGTCGGTCTTCTGTTAATTTCCCTCGATTTTTTAAACGGCATGATGAAATCATGCTCTATATTTTTCATTCAGCGTTGATGTACCAGTTTTTGGCGTAGCTCATTGCGGTAACCTTTTGTTACCAAACGTGAAAACAGGGCACCGGAAACAATGCTGAACTGTTCACTATGGGATTAATCCAGTCTTTTCCTTTATTCGTTCCCCCAGACCTCCCCTCGTCACAGTCTCCTAGGTGACGCTCATGAATCGCGTATTGACCCTACCCGTCCTGTAGGCAGGAGAGACCTTAGTAACCCCCACAATAACGACTCTGAACCTTGTCCTTAGTTTGGTTAGGAATTCATCACCACATGTCGTTGCTCCTATGGTTCATAAAAAATGTGTCTTTTTCTATTTTTTATACTTATCTCATGTCGAAGCTCCTTCGGTGGAGAAATCGAAGTATGATACCCTATACATTTATTTTGTTGCATGCTTCGTCATCATCTCTTCCTCATTTATTGCTAAAATATCCCAGCTTTTGGTGATTTGTTTCTAGTTGTCTTCAATTTTACAGAGAAAAATTACCAAGCTTTGTCCAATTTTCGGCAATTGCGAGAAATGCAATATTGTTCTATTGATCCGGGAAGGTGACGATAAACCTTCCCACGGTCGATTTGACTCTAGAAAATTTACTTAAAGAAGGTATTTCATGAATTTGTTGACAAAACGCTCAAGATTATTGTGCCTGGTGTGGATCCTGGTCATTGATGGTGACAACGCATATATGTGTATCCATGTCCATATTCTAGAGGTAGTTTTACAGGGAAGGCACTGGTTTTCAAAGATAGACTGGCTCTTAAGAGATGAGTGTTTGCGTGACAGGACTTGAAATGGTGGGCTCCCGTTTAAGGTGTTGAAGAGGACAGGGCCAATACTGCTTATAGATGGAATCAAGTGACAGGAAAGGTGCTAGGTGTTCGGACAGCATCATCTTGGACCGATCCATTTTGGAAAAGTTTGAGATTCCCAAGGAATTAGCTCCTTCTCTTACGGGCGTCATCCGAATAACCAACCACGTCCGCTGTCAAATCATATATGAAGGGATTTCTATATGTAGGGGGTTGGCAAACGCACCAATTCAGCAAAAAGGGTACAACATTTTGGCCTAGTACTGATTATGAAATAATTTAATGCCTATATGAGTTATGGTTCAAGACGCTTGTTTCACAACTCTAGTTTAAAAATGCACTATCGAAACAGGGTAGTATATCGTCGGTAAAAGTTTAAAACTAAAAACTTACGGTTTCCCATGAACTTTATTTTTACTCCACTCTAAGTAATTGCCTTGATACGGTTATAAATTTATTTTCTTAATAAATTTATTTACGGGTATTTTTCCCAATTACTTTCGCATTTGGATTTATTCAATGTAAAGACCTCCCGTGGTAGGCTTTATAGATAACATCTACGCTGCTCTCAAAATTGCTGTAGATAATGCTTTAGCTATGAATCGAGTATTTAATATGTTATTTAAATTCCAGTTGTTACAGATTAATTCTTCCTGGGAATACTTTCAAAATATTGTTATTGCAATGACAAACACATCCATAGCATTGCATTTCACAAGACACTTACTAGAAAAGCGATTAATCGATTTTATTTATCATCACAGCCGCCTTAATTACAGAGAAAAGCTTAGTCGGGACAAAATCATGGGAACGATTACCTCGCGAGCATGTCTTGAAGTGGCATGCGTGGTGTATAATTTTGATCCTCTCGGTACTAATGAATCCTTAACAGATCCTTCTCGCTTCATTTAATACCACGGCTGCTTTTGACGGTGGATGCAAGGTAAAGCACGGAAATTGAAAGCCGACAGCGGCGAGAAAACCTGCAGTTAAAAAGGACGTCGGAAAAAAACGGAAGAGGGAGGTGTCGGAATGGCGGTCCGCTCACGAGAAATAGAGCGATTGCTAAGCACCGGAGAGGAAAAGGCGCTGGAGCGTGGACAACTGTCTCAATCGAGCACGAAGTAAGGTAGGAATGCTGCAACGGCTATAAACAGCGATTTTGAATTTTTACCAAGTATTCCCCGCTCATTCCTTACTCATCGTAAAACAGCATCGATGTTGTGATGCATCGGATATCACATGCCTGCTCCCGGTGCTTTCTTATCTGAGGAGAATACTCATTTTATTTTTTAGGCAGCATTAAAATACTTACGGCTGTGCATATCCATTTGAATTATTACACGCGTGCGAGCGCTCGCGTTAGAAAAATAAGAATGTTTATTTTTATTATCATAAGACTTGTGCTAGCCTAAAGTACCCATAGCACAAATATATGTTTAATAGGTCTTTAGCACTCCATATTTTTCGTATAAATTAAATATATATGAAGAAGTGCATTCAAGGAGGCTGCGCAATAACCTAAAGCTGGCGCTTGCATTTATCCACAAACTCTTTGCTATTAAGGAAACTGAATGCGGTTACGAATGAAAAATTTATGCATGAATTTGACTTAAATCTTGATCATTTTCCTTCTTAATTAATGCTATATTTGATAAAAATGTAATTTATAACCAAAATGAAAAACAATCAAACAAGCACTGTCGTCTTAGCCTACCACTCTCACTCATTACATGGCCTCGAATATTGCAATTTCAATCTTGGTGCCATGCGCAGGATCCGAAAATAGCTCTTGTATCTATTTCTCTCGAGGATCTAGGTCTATCGGCATTAAAAATCGAATGGTGCGGTATATCGATTTTGAGTGCATCGGTGGTATATCTTAAGGACGCCTGAATACCCAGCGGGGACTCATTAAGACCGTAAAAAGGGATTTGCGGGACACGAGAACACCGCAACCGTCCGCCCCCTTGAATATCGGCCAAGGGCTTTCCACGACTCAAAAACTTTGACAAGACGTGGAGAAAAATATAATCCTACGGAGTTTTCTGGAGACGTTGACGTCCGACGGTCGTGTCGGACTCGTGGCACTAATGGTATATGCACACTTCCTCTCACACCTTTGCACCTTTTTTGGAAACCATTACGCCGCCGTAATTAATATCAAACGGAAAGATTTTCCCGCCCTCCATCCGTCATGCTTTTCCGAAAGGACGGCTCTTTCTTTTATTTTCAAAAACGTCTGCCGTCGCGGGAAGCGATGTGGTGCGGGTTCTCAATGGAGCTGATGATGACGTTCTGTCTCGGAGGCACGCGGCGGATGTGTATGGCGTGGGTATATGCCACGGTGGGATCTTTAGCCGCCTCCACCTGTCCCATTTCGATCCCTCTGAGCGTCCTCCTAGATCCTTTGAAGAGGCCGACGATGGGACTTCACGCTTTGAGGATTTTTTGGGGGTCTAATCGTAACTGACGTGCCGCGAAACCCTTTCTGCCGTCACCTCTCTTTTCTTCCCCCAGCCACGCTTGTCCTTCTGCCTTTTTTCACGGGAATTTGATAATCTTATTCTCATGGTTCATGTATGGAGTTCATAGGCCTTGTGCACACGTGTCCGCTGGTTTCATTTGTCGGTCGAGATACAGCCACTATGATGAAAATCGATTGCGAGGAGACTGAAGGAAATTACTGAAGTTGTACAGTGAGGAAGAGTAGAGTATGATGAAATTGGTTTATCTGTGAAGTGCGTAACATTTGCGAGTGAGAGATGCCAACGATGAGTTTGGGATTGGATGTGAATATTAAGGGCATGTGTAATAACTTTTCACTCCAAGGACTTGATGCTTGATTCCGGTTGTTTCACAAAATGGACAAAAAAATACGTACCTTTTAGTTATAGTGCTGTTGGTGGCAGTATAAATTGAATATTCCATCAGATAACATGCACTTACATTCCTATCCTTCTGTCAATTCGTCTTTTATTTTCGTAAAGAAATGCATCTTTTATGAATCTACCCACGGATTAGATCAGCGGGAAACGACGGCAAAAATATAGCCTCCGAAGATCAATCAACTCGGATGAGAAAGCAATACATTAAAATATGAGAACGAATAAAAATATATCGGGCTGATTTTTGGTTAAGAATAAATATAATTATCTAGAAATTCAGTTTTTAAAATAACAGTAAACTACTAAGAGTAAAAAATACATTTCAATATTAAATGGTAAGCAAGGAATAATGGCGGAAAGTAACTGTGATGGCTATTTCTTTGGTTAAATGACATTTGTGGATGAAATAATTTAATTTATTAAAACAAAATGGAACGCTGAATAAAAGGGATGAATCAAGTAGAAGAAAAGGAAATTTAATTAATATGATCCTAAACCAATAACTCCGAAAGATCCAGAATTATAAAGAATTTTATATATTTCTAGCCGAGGACAATAGTGGCCGACAAGTCGAATCACCAAAAATTTTATTTTCCTTACTGCGTCACGTAGGGAATCATTAGCAACTTTCTCAACAGAAGCACTATAAGAAATGTCATTCATCTCGCATTTTTCTCTTTTATCACAGATATAATCACACTTCTCTTCGTTCTTCAACATTTCATCCGAAGATGACGGGGTATGTGAGAAGAGCAACGGTTGAAATGGTAGGGGGAAAGAGAAGAGGGCGTTAAAATTACCCGTAGATGAGTCGGAATGCATGATTAGGGGCAGATGTGAGAACTCCTTGGAAAGACCGAAGGTGTTTGTCTCTCGAATTGATAGTGGAAGGGGTTGGGCGTTAAGAAGACGTAACGTTGTTTTGGGGAGATGATGATTAAGGGTTGTTTCCCAGATTCGGATGAGTGTTTCTGGGAGGGCATCTTGATTTCCTACGCGTGATAAATTCTGCCTGAAATGAGGGAATCGTTAAAGGCCAGGTGAAAATTGACGCTTTGCTGGGAAACACTGTGGATGTTTCGGTGATAACTTCCTATTATATTTTTAAAAAATTATTGGCAATTTAAAACTATTCACTTATTAGCTAAGTATTATTTGTCGTATATAATCTTTATTACGGAAAAAATAGCGATTCGCAGAACTGAAAATGAACTTTGGCTATTAAATTCCAAGTAACTGTAAAATTTCTTATCATTTAATTGATTTAAGATTTGCTCCTACTGAGATAGGTTTAAAGAACTTTGAAGAAGTCTCAGGATGGTTCCCCTATGAGTCATAACTTTTAGTTTGCTATGTGTCTTAGACCGTTTGTTGCTTGTTAGTGATCTTTCTGTGGAGTTTTTGAAAGCTCGTCATCAGTTCAAGGTCCTCAAAAACGTTAAGAAGCGGGCTCATTTATGGAAGAAACATTGAAATATGTATGTTAAAATATGAGAAACATTAAATTATGAGTTCACTGCAATTATACGTGGTACTCGATAGTGGTCATAAATAGCCTAATGTTTAAAATTTTATGCAAATTAAATTATGAGAACTTTATAAAAATTACTTGATGTTAGCCTTATGCCTATGTTCTTAAATAGATGAATTATTAGGGAAAGGAAATTAAGGTAATAGCTAAGGAAATCCTCTAACTTGCATTTCATCTTTCCCGCTTGTAAGGCCGATTAAAAAACATGAATTCTTTGTTTATCGGAAAACATCTATTTTATGATGAACCGATTGATTACAATTTTAAAAAGAAATTAAAAATTGAAATTTGTCCATTTTATCTTAGTTTTGTGACTTCCGGGGTTGAAACATGCATCTCTGTTTCCACTGCACCGTGAGAACTTCGTGGGAGTGAGCCTGAACTATGGGGTCATTCTACACCGTCTCGAGTGCACTGGAGGTCACTGCTTGACGAATGAATCGCCTTGCTTGCCTGCCTTCCCTGTGTACACGAGACTAGGTAAACCGGAATGAATTAGGTTCGATGCTGTAAATTTCCATGAGGGAATTGGTAATTTGCGCAATGCCAACAGGTGGGAATGTCGACCTCCAAGATGCCAAGGCCGTGAAATATGGCCGATACTGGAATTTTCTTTCTCCACTATGAAAGATCAAACTTAAATTTAAAGACAAGCATACTTCTCATTACAATATTTGAGAAAAGCGCTGTTAACTAACGTGGTAGAAAAAGACTCTCTAAAGGTTTTTAAATGACCTGAAACCTGAATTTTATTTCCATTTATTTAAAATCATACCCCTTCCTCGTAAACTTTCTCCAAAGCTAAGTTTTCTTGGATATTACACTTTTGCTTTTACCACTGCTTTAAGTAATAGTGTAATATCCAAGAAAATTTATAATGGAATTCCACAACGTTAATAACGAGTTAGTGATTTTTTCTCCAAAGCATTGATAAATGCCTTCGTGTACGGTGTCATATGCTTGCTTCGGAATCCTAGGGACCGCCTCTAAATTTTTTTTCGTTGAGAGTAATGATACTATTCTAAGCCTATTCAACACTCTTCCTCCAATGACAACATCTCATAAATTTGTTTCATTCTTTAGGCAGTATGGTACCCAACAAACCAAACCAGCAAAGGGAATTACTGTTAATTAGCGGAAATAATTTCGTCAATCCTTTAATAATTTCATTAGCAAAAAGTATAGGAGCTAGTTCATTCACATAAAAATGTTTACATTGTGCATCAAATTCTCGTCGACCACACGCATTTTCGTAATTGTTTCCACCAACATACTCATTGATTTAATTTTAACGCATTTTTTTAATTTTTATGAAAATCGATTCAACATTTGAACATATGTATATTTCTCCGTCGTAAAAAATCTTTTAAGCTTGCTTAATTAATGTCTCACAAGACACGGTCTCAGGCATTATTTTGTGGAATTGCTTCATTATTGAATGAAGTAAAATAACTTTGTTTTATTCCACACTTTATTTTAAAGAGCACAACCCGGGTTTAAACATCTAATGACCTGATGATAACACTAGATGTTGAAACCCGGGTCGTGCTTAAAATAAAGTGTGGAATAAAACAAAGTTATTTTATTTCATTCAATTATATCTCTCAAGCTTGTAAATGTAACTTGATTGCTGGGGTTTAGGTAGTTGTAATTAGACCTTTTATGGGCACTATATCAACCATTGCAATCTGCTAAGTAGAAATAACTCGGATGTGGACGCCCTTGCGAGGAACCTTTGTTATCAAGTGCGGTGAAAACACCCCTGAAGCGACCGCCAAATGTCATGTGTACTCTTTCTCCATCTCCTTAAATATGTTTGCAAGATATTATCCCAAATATTTGCGGCAAACCAACAAGGAGACGATTGGAAAGCACAGTTTTTTCTCGGCTCCAGAAACACGACGCAGGTGAGGAAAAAAAACTTGAGTAGGCTGTGAAAATCGGTCCCGTTACGTGTTTGCTGAGAATACGGAAGAATTGAAATGTCGAGACCTATGCACGGGCTTCGGCGTTTACAATCATTTTGTTTCTTCAGTTGACAACCAATGAAATTTATGAAGAAATTTTGCTTGAATAGAACAGTTTAGTCTGAATTTGTGAAAGTAAACTGTGAAATTGATAGTGTCACAGTCCATTTCATCCCAATCCGAGGTTTTTCGTGTTTTAATCATCTTTGGGTGGTTTTTGATGCTGAATTAATTGAAAAGAGTATACTTCTAATATTTACTGACAAAAAAAGCGGAAAATGAAAAAAAATAAGAGCATGTGAAGATATCTTGAATTCCGCCTTTGTGAATTTTATTAAAAGCATATATAGAAAAAAATTAAATTTAAAGACAAAATTAAGAGTTTTGTTTTTAATAATCAATGAATCAAAAATGTATTTAGAGGACAAAATCAAATAATAATAACAATAAAATTTTGCTTTATAAAAACCATTAGATTACAAGTCAATATTGCATCTATAGTTTAGGAAAATGTATTGTTGTTAAATGTCAAGTTACTAGGCTTAATTTTCCTTTATTACACTGTCCACACTTAACACCAACATTGAAATGAGCACAAATTATAGTAGTTGTAAACTGGCTGATTGGGGTGAGTCACAGGGCTCACAGGGGACAGAAACTCTAAATACGCCTTGGGTGAGGTCATCGAAGCGTGAGTGATTTATTTCTAGTTGTAATTATGTTTATCGCAAACTGATTGTCTTACTCAGCTCTAGCCATAGGCTGTCTGTCTTTACCGAAGCGATGTTTTTCTGATAATAATTAATTTTTGTCATACTTTACTTTATGATAAAATTTAATCGCATCCAACTTAAGGATTTAATTTCTTCTTGCTGGTATGTATTTGGCCGAAAAACGTGTGGCAGGGGTGATATTTTTAATGGATTGCTTTGGACCTTGGCACTTAGATGTAAAATCATCGCAGTCATGGTTTTCGAGAATACAGTTAATTTAGGTTAAACCGGTTAATACTTTACAGTAATGATTAGCCCATCTTGTTTTCATCGGTTGGGTGTCAATGTAATTAATATGGATACATTACAGGCAAAGTTAAGCTCCCTTTCTCCGATTCTAGTCCAAGAAAGTCTGACATCACCTGTCCGAATTAATTCGCCATGATGCCAGCTTAGCAAATCCAATTCGGATTAGCATAGTCTTTGTTCAAAGCGCACAATAATGAATTATCTACTCTGACACCATATCTTACGACTATTTGTCTTGGAGGCTCGGAGAGAATAGAAAATTGTTTTGGGATATACTAATGAATTTTTCTCGCCCTCCATTGACGACCTTGTGCCTGAATCCTGTTGCTAGTTCGAGCGTTGTTTACAGTTCTCGAAAAACAGCCTTGGTCCCGGGAACGAGTGTGCCTTACTAGCGTCGAAGCTGCAAGGAAAAGATCGGATTCCGTAAAGGGGGTCCGATTTTTTTTGTTGGCCCGCTCTCAGTACAACCAAGAATCCAAATTAATTTCAAAAATATGAAAGAATGCAATCAAAAGACTCAAATAATTTTTTAGTTTTGAAAGAATAATAATAAAGATTAAAAGTTATTGGAAAAAATCAAATAGTTATTCTCAAATGTTCAAAGTGAGCAGTAATTAATTCTCTACTCCGAAATCATATTTAATATCTATATTTATCGGAGGCTCGAAAAGAATAGAAAGTCAATTTGATATCACTAATGAATTTTTCTCACCCACTATTGTGAGTGAAACGCTTGAAACGAACCCGTTGTTAGTTCGATCGTTGTTTGCAGTTCTCGAAAAACAGCCTTGTTCCCGGGAACGAGCGTGTCTTACTAACGTCGAAGCTGCAAGAAACAGATCGGACTCGATGAGTGGGTCCGATTTTTTTTGTTGGTCTGCGCTCAGTACATCCAAGGCCGGAAATGTTACGGCGGGGTAGGATATGGTTAGTGGAGAGAGTTGGGGGAGGGATATGTGTCGCGTGGGTGTTTTGGGAATTAGCGTGGGTACCTGGGGGCGTCCTACGATTTCCACCACGGCCCTCTCCTCCAACCTTCCCTTTTCCACGTCTATTCTCTCCAACTCCTTTCTTCCTCCCACACGTCATTCCCACCCCCACCTCCCTCCGTAGGGCACGCTTTTCCCCATCCACCCCCTCGAGCCCGTCACCGCGGGGACGAGCAAAATAACAATGGGGGAGGATAAATAATTACGATCCATCCGCTTCAAGAGGCCGTTTGTCGGACGTCTGTACGTCTTAGGAGGGAGTGGGGGGGGGGGGAGGGCATCTTGACAAGGTGTGCACACGACTGGAGTCGGGTTGGGCGGAGGATTGCACTTCTTCCCGCTCTCCCTCCTCATCACCCTCCTCCTCCCCCTCATCTCCCCGAGTTTATATGTGTAAATCTCTACCTTCCTACGTGATTCACTCCCTTCTTCCTGAATCCATGAGTAGCACTCGTTTAAGCCAATCTTATATTTTAAAGCACCCTAAATTATATCTTCAGTGCATGAGTAAAATATTATTTTTATTCGTTAGCCGTGACGTGTAGTAACATGCGCGTAATTAAAGGAGTTTCCGAAAACAATGCGAACATACGGCCATGGTATTCCACATGCGGCATTTAGTTTACTGTGATGGAGAGGGAATGCTATTGATAAAATCTTCTCGGATTTGGCACCGGGTAAGGATGTATAAGGTCTTTAAATTCTTTAAGGAATGCTTTTGTCGTAAAAATCCAATCCAACCGTCACAAATATTTTGTAACAATTACTTTAATCATGAATCAATCATTAAAAACGCCAATATTTTGACCACATTCTTTTAACCCAGTTTCAGACATCTAAGCACCTTCGAAAGACCTTTAATATCTTAAAAGCAAATCACAATTTATATTTTATTATAATTTTTCTATTTTGAAATTCAAAAATCGTGCTAAGTTCGTCGAAGTTAAAATTTTATTTGCATATTTTTTCTAAAATGGAAATAGTATTTAAAAAAATATAGTGGTGATAAGTCTACATATTTTTGATGCCATTATTAGCTAAGAATACAGCATCATTAGAACTAAAAGACTTTATGGACTTGTAGACTTAAAACTTATGGGCATGGAAGTACTGACGAACTAATCAAATCCTATCTGTGATCTTGAAGCCTTCTCTTTTACAGTATTCCGGTGTATTTTTTTGGGCTTCCGTCATGGTATCTGCCAACTTGATGCCAACATGGTATCTGCCAACTCTGTTGGATTTTTATGAAACTATTGCCAATAATCCAGCGGAGAAGAGTAAAAAAAGTACGCAGTTATGTAACGCCAGTCAAAATAAATAGCAGTAGATTATTACTGAACAATCCATTTTTGGGAACCATTTGTTTGTTAACATATTGAATCTGAGTCATTCCTAATCTTTTGACTTTGAATTAATGTTGAATTTATAACTAATTCCTGAAGAAGGCCGATCCTTGCACACAAAGTCTCAAATGATTATTTTTCTTAAACAGTATCATATACTTTCACATAATATACTTTTGAAACTGTTTCTTAGCCTCTGAAAGCCCATTGTGATCTAACATCCTTGTGAAAACACCTTTAATTTCATTTCAATTATTCAAACACTGTTCATTGACATCCACGCCTGCTGATATATTTTGCCATCAAGATGCGGTTTTCTCTGTTTTTCCTCCTAGAATTTTATATAAATGTAGAAACCATTCCGATCCCTGGTTTCAAGTGGCATGAATTTTTGTTAATGTGCCCAAATTAATGCAAATTAATAGGAATGCAATAGGTTACTGCTGAAAGTATCAACGTTTAGTTCAAGAAACAAACGAATATAAGTCAATAGAGTGACTCAAAATTGTAACTGAAATCGAAATAAAGATTGCGAATTAACCTTTTAAAGCCATTTCCTTCGCTATAGGCATTATTTCTATCCTATCAACCAAATATGTGTATTTCGAATTTTGAAAGGATTTTGCAGGAGACTATACTGACTTCAAATAAATCTGATATCTGCAGGCTCTGTCCCATGTAATGATGGAAATTTTGTGTTTGCACTTGGAAAATTTTCCAGTATAGCATTTCTTCTCCACAGCATATAACATTTAATTAAATTATTAATATTATTATGATTTTAAATAAGCTTCAATATATTTGTTTGCTAATTTCGTACTTGACGCTTTTATTAATATCGTATTTTTTGATAAAACGGTCAAGTTATTTTATCCCTGCTTCAAATTATAGTGTAAAGTATTGCTTAAAAAATCATTGCTATTAATCAGTCACATGTCGTATCACCATTTCTTTCCGTATTGATCAAGATGCTGTGGCATGGTTTTCCGAAAGATTAGGTACTTTATTTCTCAAATTGATGCATGTTCTGTTTCTCAGTCGCTAGGTTAGATTTCTGGATACGATATTCCATGCGTTTTGCTCGCATATGGTCAAATAAATGTGGATGAATTGAATGATTGATCGTTTTCCTTGAGATTTTGTTTAGCGAGAATTAATACTGCGTTTATACTTTAAGACTGCTTGACGTGAGTATAAATAATGTCAAACATGAAAGTTGACTGGAATTTTCAGTGTCATGGCACCGGAAGGTATTACAGAAAAAGATTTTGAATGTGGTAGAGGTACTGTTATCTTGTCCGTACGCAGCCGAGACTCTATTTGACCTGAGGATAAAAACATAACTAAGCAACCTGTTACCTTACCGACTATCTTGAACGTGACCGGAAAAAGGAATAAAAATAAATTACCTTTCCGTCTTCGCAGTGATCGGCTATCAATTATATCTCGCTGGAAGGTGTTAAAGAAACGCCTTATTATAATATCCCTCTGTTTTAATTAGGAAGACGGCGGAGAAAAATCTCCTGTGAGAGCCAGAAGAGGGTTCAACTTACGTTTCGTGTTATACGCGAGTGTGCGCGTGGCCTGGATCGCCTTTGGGACAAGGGCGATGGGAAGGAAATAAGATGGAGAGAGATGTATGGTATTCATTCTTTTAAGTGAATTGTGGAAATGGCCGGAGGGGGGAAGTACAACGAAGCAGCTGTCCGGTTGGGGAACTTAGAACGAATGAGAGAATATGAGAGAGGTAAGCAGCGCATGGGAATGCGGGGATCTTGTGCTTTACCGGACGCAGTACCTCGAGGCTAAGATTCCCAGCGGTGCAAGGCTGGAGCGGGAGTTGGACGGGTTGAGGAGAATGGGTAAGTCAGAATAGAAGAGAAACAGAGAGACAGAAACGAAGAGGATTAGATGGAGATATTTTTCAGCATGAATTTATAAACATAAAAGAGGATGTCTGTTTGTCTATCCACAATGAATTTTCGTACGGCTGCACGGATCGCGACCAAAGTTGGTTTGTAGGTGCGCATTATACTCCCAAATCCCGTAGGACTACATTTTGTTGCGTTAGACCTGTCCTTTGCGTTGTTTTCTCATTACCGCTTGTTACGTCACGTCATACAATTTCTGCGGTTGGACATCCTGCCGGATAGGCACATATCTTGACACGCACAAAGAGAAAACGTAAAAATCCTATGTACTCATGAATTCCAATTTTTAAGCTTCCCAACTATCTGGGTACTTTCCTTCCCGAGCAACGCCGAATGGCCTGCTATTTCAGTAAAAAATGAAGACCGATAAGCATGATTAGTTGAAATGGAGAATTCCTTGCCACAGTATTAATCTGATGAAATGAATTCGAAAATATAAGTATTTTATGTTGAATTTTTTGCTGCAGAATAATCTTGAAAGGAAAACATTGAGATAAGTGAGTATAATCTAATTTCGTGATTTTATTTTAAACTCCTCATATTTTTAGCCTTTTTAATCTTGAAAACAGCGGTTGCGATTATATTCAACATGAGGATCAGGTTTTCTGAAATGATTGATGATAGTAATGGCGAATGTGTAAGTGCTTGGTGTTCTTGATTTAAGAATGATATATTAAATCTGATCTTGCTCAGCGTCAATGTCGAGTGAAAGCCATAAGCTGTAAAATATACAAGTCTGTATTCAGTGCTGGTAACATTCATAAATCTCTTGTTGTTGGGGGCCGTAGGCATACATAGATGCTAGGAAACGAATTTATGAGTTTCTAACCAACGCTTCAAAGTACAATTATGAATTTTTCTATTTTAGCTAAATGAAATGAAACTAGTAGATTTCACTCAATATATTTTCAGATTACATAATTATGGCATTTACAATTAACGTTTGTGAGTAATGCCAATACTTCTTACGTTTTCCTCAACTACAGTCATTTCCTCGATTAAAGTCCTGTGGAAAGAAAAACATGAAAACTGCGTGGTGATTATTTAATTATACATGAGCCACTTAGAAGTATTTTTAATATGGTAGTTATTTAGATGCTGGTCTGTGGGAAACCTCCAGGATGCGTCGTTGGCAAAAGAAGGCGAAATTTATCTCACTCTCGTCTTAAGACGAGTTTCGCTCGCTGTGTTTTTTTCCTTCTTAACAGCACACGGGAAAGCTATGATGTTGTTAATGTTTTTCGTTTCCAATTCATGCATATAGTTCCTCTTGAACCGCGCGCTCTCGCTGAATTCCTTGGTTTTATTTACGAGCCCATACCTCACGTCTCTTCGTATCCAACGGCACCTATGTTTGGCTGTTTTTTCTCAGCAGAATAGCGGGAGTGATGGGATGAGGCAGCAAAAGGAAATTAGAGAATGAGCGATGATCCATTCGCGGTTTTTCGGTTTACGCTTCTAGCCCCCGGGAGTCTTATACGTCAAGCACGGGGAAATGTAATTTAGCAAAATATTAAGTATTCACGCTAAACCTTGGTCACTTGTTATTCATTTCCCGTCTATGTAAGTGATGAAGTACCTACTACCCTCAAATATAGTTTCAATTGTCTCCCATTTCTAGGAGTTTATGCAATGGGCAAAATTTCTATCTAGGGTTATTTTAGAATTGAATGTCACTCCATTGCAACTATTGGAGAGCATCGACACCATAAGCAGGCCATGCATGAGAGCGATTGGATGGTTTTATGATTATCTGGTTAAAATGTATATCCCCCAAAAACCATGCCGTACAGGACTACTACTAATGCTCCTACTAATGTGGATTAAGATGCAGTAATTTGTACTTCAGCGATATCATTAGGCATCACAATAGAGAACAAACTTAGACGGCTTGAACTTCATTTGCAAAGAAAAGTAGTTTGGCAAGTTAGGAGATCTTCTGGCTACCATGAAGCTATATTTCAAATTGTGGGTTGGAAAAATGATGCTATATCTTTTGTAGAGCATGGTTAAAAACCAGATCAGCCTCCAAACTAACTCAAAACCTTATGCCATAAAATAAATGGACGATAGCATTAAAGAATTCTTTTAACCACTAGATGTAGTTTATTTTACCTGTGTCCTTAATGTAGGTGGTCTATATTTCACTTAATATTTTTTTTCTTGTTTTGAGAGGCCTAACCATGCTTATGCTTGTGCAATACCACTGAATACCGAAGAAAACTTTTTATTTCCGAACTATTAGAAAAATTATGGCCATCTTGCTATATTACCACAAATTGGCTCCTAATTACGCGTTTTTAGCCGTAGCTCATAGAATCTCTATTATTTAATTTATTTTAATAATTTTCTGCTAATAATTGCTTTAGTATTTACTTGTGCAGCGCGAGAGTTTTTTACAATCAGTAAATTAAGAGCAGCGGTGAAAGCCTTGTGATGGAACGGCATATTTTGAATTATGTTTTTTGAAAAAGAAAGCAGGCGGAATGGAATCCAACAAGGCGAGCGTGTTTGAAATTTTTTTCGCCGACTTCACTTTGTTTCAGCGGTTTGGCTTGCTGTCTTAACTTTCGTTTTGACAATCCATTGCGAAATAAACCGCGGGGATAATGGCCGAGTCGTCCAAAGCAAAAGGGATTCCCACATTAATAGCAGAGCTAGGCTGTTTTCGCTCGGTGACACGAGGATTTATGGGTCGTGGGGATGGGGCGATGGTTGAGGGCATGGGCCTTCGTCTCGAGGGGCTCTCGAACCCAGGATCTGTTGTGGCGGAAGAGGGAATGCGCTCGGTGAGACAAGCATGACGCATATTTGAAGATCTTCCGGCATGAAGAAATGATGGCGTTTGTTTGTGCGATTTGGAATGGAACTGTTTACCTTCCGCTTTGTGCCGGAGCATATCAACGTGCGGTGTTTACAAACGCTTCGATTGTTGCTAGGAATTATTAAGAAAATACGGAAAAATCGATTTTTTTGCGATTCCAAATAATGAATTTGTACTAATAGATGTATGCGTGTCACATTCTTCTCAGCTAATCATTTAGATATTTCATGTAATGAGAATATAATTGTCTCTGCTCAACTTTATTATTGTTCCTGATGATTATTTTGTAGACGCGTGATAGTGTACAGAGTAAAAGTCAAGTTAAATGTAAGCTTATTTTCAACGAAATAATTTTGAACATAGGATCATCCCGATTAGGTTAATAAGTTTAATAAAGCATTCGTTGAAGACCTCAAAACAGCAGGAAAACATACTTAACATAAGAGTAAATAAAAGTATTTTGAATAATGTATATTTGTTTGGTGACTTTTGTCATCTTGGCATTAATATAATTATGCATGTAGGTATTGCGCCGCTTAATTGGTAGGCAATGATACGCATCTATCCTATATTTATTCCGCAATTATGTGCTGAGTTCGGCGTTGAATTTATTCCCCTCGTATTGCATACAGCGGGGAATATTCTCTCTGACTCTTTGTATGCACCCCTACGAAATAGACCCCAATAGGATTTTATAACCACGAAATTCCATTACTATACCTACATTTTTTAGCTTCGGTTAAGTAATTATTCTTCGGTAATTAAACATTTGTTTTGACAATGAAATCGATTTTCTGATTTCTAAGAAAATTTATTCGTTCATTTTTTATTGTGAAATAAAATAGGCAAATATCCATGCGGTATTTAAATGATTATTTTTGGAAGCATTTTAGTTAAGATAATAATTTTTATGTTTCTAATGTTAATAATAAATTGGTGACTGTACATTTTCCTATTATTAAAATAAGACATTGCAATATTTCCAATGAGTTTTATTATTACACAAAGCGTTTCGTCGTTACAAACAACATTATCAAGTACTATTCACTTGATAATGTTGTTTTTAACGACGAAACGCGTTGTGTAATTATAAAACTCATTGGAAATATTGCAATGTCTTATTTTAATAATATTAAGAACTTCCACCATATTGTGCCCAACATCATACAAGGTAGATTTTCCTATTGACTTCAAATATGCACACTTTCTTTGCTCTTCCAATGGTATTATGTACAGGAGTTTATCCTTCTTCTGTTGTGATACGCTGCGGGTAAACACCACCGTATATGCTTTGAACTAGTATCTTGTCATAACAGTCAAGTTTTTGCATTGTAATCAGTTTACCATGCGAACATGATATTATTTGTGTTTTTCAGCATAATGTCAAGGTATCTCAAAGTACATGTGATTCTAATTGCTCATGTCTTGTTAATCTAATAATGACTTGCCAAGCGATTAGAAAGGACTCCATTTTATCGTATCCGCCTAATTCATTCTAGATAATTCACACCTTCAATTCACAGCGGAGGATGACCACGCATTTACCGTGATTGGCGAAGTCCTAATTCGTGTTAGAGAGCGACGTATTTGATTACCTGTCATGCATAGGTAACATTTCAATCGGCTTTAAATCTTCTTACCGGAAAAATTGCTACTCATCTAATTCTTCCACCTTCGCTTCCGTACATCGTATTAGGATTGTTGCTCCGTAGCACATTTATCAATGTGCTTACCGCAGCCTTTCCTTTAAATTTTAATTATCCAGCAGTTGTCACTCTAGCTTCTCTTGGATTCATGGCCCTATTTGACGTGGAGGGAAGTGTTGCAGGAGAGGTGCCCGCTGAAAGGGACGTGGGAGAGTATGATGGTGATGGGGGTGAAAGGATTGAAGGGCGGCTCAAGCGAAGAGGAGGAATTGTGGGAAAACAAAAGAGTGAAGGATACCGCAAGTCACCGGCAGGCTTACTTCACTCCCTCAGGCTTTTGTTTATCGTTCCTCCGCTCCGCCGCTGGGAGGAAGGACGTATGACTCACAGGACCGGAGAACAAAAAGAACTAAGGATAAGCTGACTTAGAGTACCCCATTCGAAACGTATTCGTCAGGATATACAATCTGTGTGAAAAATATAATATTCCCTAGGATGTGACCTGGCATAAAAGGATAAGAAAAAGGACGATAATTTGAAGGTTTCGGACCTCAGGAGCAGATTCAACAAGGTTCAAAATAGTAAGGTACAAAAGGTTCGGTGCGAAAAGAAGCGGTACTAAATACCAGTAAACCCAAAAATACCGCTTTACGCGGGAGAAAACATATTTTTTATTTCAAGTCAGACTACGGCATAGATCTCAGGCTAATGCAATTTTATTCATCTTACAAGAATATGTATGTACGCACAATAACGGCGTATGCAATATGGAATTAACCAAAAACAGAAAAGTTCGTATCATCAACGGCAGTCCGGCATTCTGTGTTTGATCAGGCTTAACTTGGAGCATTTTTATGTAGTCGAAAGGAAACCAATTATGGAACAACCAAAGCAGGACTTTATTCATAGATTTTTTCTTGTGCTAATAATTTTATCTATTGAATATAAATGGTTTGGAAATTTTATTTTCACGCTAAAATATATTTTTATGCATTCAAAAGTTCTGAGAACTTTTGTATCTCAATTTCGCCGAATTACTGTCATTAAAAACCTGCGCATGGTATTGAGGCACTTAATATTTTTAAATATAAGCCATTATGTGATGAAATCAGGAAATTAAATAAAATAAATTTCTCCAAAATATTCGTTTTTACTGTCCAGTTTGTGGAAGGAAAGCTTTTGGGGTTTTTCCTCCAGGTTGCAGGGTACGGGATCGTATTCCGGAATGTCGGCAAGTGTGGAGTTTAACTCGATGGGAAACCCCAGAAACATTCATTCATTATCTAGCCTATGACCCTCAAAAGTAGTAATGCAAAGTCGAACGAAATTGAAGAGAACCTAGTCAATAGTTTACTTGATCCGTTTCGTAATTTTAAGGAAAGACAAAATGCCTAGATAACAGGCTTATGTCGAGTATTTTAACAATTGAAACGCTTTGACACCCCTTACAGCTTGGTGCCCCAATTCATTTCTTCTGTCACTTGGAACATGACCCTGCTCTTCATTGACAAAGCAATCTGGTTGTTGTGGAGGCTATTGTGTTGGCTTCCCACCCTCCGGATTCAAATCTCAACGTAGCACAGTGGGCGGAAATCGGAAAAAGCCGGACAAAATTACAAAATGGCTTTTTTTGAGTTATAAACTTTAAACTTCGCAGGTATACTCAAAAATGATTGATATTTATGGATATGTACTTAATTTGACATAGATCCTACCCGTTACTGAGATACAGAGGCTCAAACATGAGCAAATTTCCATAAAAACGCCCGTCTTCAATTTTCTCTGAAAATCTTCCAAAGTAAGTGGATGGTGAAGTTATGGGTGGATTCTTGCGGAATAAAAAACCCCATAATCTGTTGGCATGGTGTTTTTTCTTTGATTTTCTGTAATTTTAAAGAATACCGTCCATAAATTCTTACCGTGCAGTAACAAAATGGCGGATACTGTTTTTCGACAAAGTTTTACATTTAGGTAGAGTTTCAAATGGGTTTTCGGCAAAGTCACGCGGAGTAACTTATATGATAGCATTCTTTGAAGATTTCTTGTGGTGTTTATGCAGTAGAATCCTGAGGGTCAGGGATCGGAGAGTGAAGAAGGTATAAGGGTCTCAGCTGGTATCTTTCTGGTAGATCTTTTTGCATGAGTCCCAGGAAAACAACTCACTTTTTCGAGGTTTGAACGCTTTTAATAGAAGTATGGTCTTCGAGCGTATCAAAAAAAAACGAAATGAACTTCGATGAAACGTGTACTTACATCGCATGAAAAACCTCCACTGTCTTCACCATAGACCAATTGAGAATCGGTGTCTTGAAGAAAAACATAAAAACGGTGAATGCTGAGCGTTAAAACCCATACAGCTTCAATAACCTTACCGCGTAGCGGCTAATCCAACTCCCGACGCGCGGAGACGAACCCTGCCGCGCGATCGAAAAATCAATGTAATTTCTGGCGACGCAAACTTATTTCAAAGATAAGTGGATAAACACCTCAAAAAATCTTCAAAAAATGCTATCATATAAGTTACTCCGCGTGAATTTGCCGAAAACCCATTTGAAACTCTACCTAAATCTAAAACTTTGTCGAAAAACAGTATCCGCCATTTTGTTACTGCACGGTAAGAATTTATGGACGGTATTCTTTAAAATTACAGAAAATCAAAGAAAAAACACCATGCCAACAGATTATGTGGTTTTTTATTCCGCAAGAATCCACCCATAACTTCACCATCCACTTACTTTGGAAGATTTTCAGAGAAAATTGAAGACGGGCGTTTTTATGGAAATTTGCTCATGTTTGAGCCTCTGTATCTCAGTAACGGGTAGAATCTATGTCAAATTAAGTACATATCCATAAATATCAATCATTTTTAAGTATACCTGCGAAGTTTAAAGTTTATAACTCAAAAAAAGCCATTTTGTAATTTTTTCCGGCTTTTTCCGATTTCCGCCCACTGTGCGTCGGTAGATAATATCACGAGATGTCCACTCCCTGTTTGAATGCAACGTGATGGACAATAATAGTGCAGCAACTCTGTCCATCGAATGAATGACACGTAAAACCATAATTCCCTCAGCGCCGTTCACGAGTAGGCTAAAGCTTATGCCAGGTTTCTTTCCACTCTCCATGCGCTACCCTCTTGCCGCAAATGATCTCGTGCGACGGCTCTCCAAATGCCATGCCGTGCGTTAATAGGCGATCTGAAATTTTGGATGCCATCGATTCGATTTTACGTGGGGCAACTGCGCATATTTCTTTCTTCTTTCTCTCGGAAAGCCTCTAGTAGCCGTAGGCCGAAAGCAAGTCCACAATATCGGAAGCATCTAAAGTCGATTGTTTTTACAATTTTGACATTGCAACAGGGTTATGTGCGTTTAATATCGTTTCAGGCTTAATTTTGTGGAATAATGCTATATCCATGAATAAAACACAAATGGTAATTTCCAGACTATTTTATTCAACACTTAACGACCGACCATGGTTTCGACACTTTGTGTCATTTTCAAGGTAATCCAACAAAAACTCTCTCGGTATATATGCCCCGGCCAAGGTAGGAGGTGGGGGCATATGGAATTGGAGTGAGGGGAGTGGTAGGGGGAAACAGTTTAGGTGAACAAATGAGTGAAGTCCGAAACCAGAAGACATTCAAAAAGAGGAGCGTGAGTGAGGATCAGGGTTTTGACGTCATGGGGAAGCTTAACTTTAACAAAGGTGAGTGAGTACAAAATAAAACATCATCACAAAGTCCAACCGGGCTATTGGCATTTTCAAATTTTTCCATAAAATCTAGGGTTATGTGATCTTTTGTGAACTTAATTTTATAAAGTAAGGCTCAGAAAAGGTTGGGTTCATTTTTAAATAAACATTTTAGAAAAAAAGGCTCTGATGCACTTTATAATTTTTACCGTGAAAGTATTTACTTCCTTCGATTAATCTATTTTTTAATATTCTTCTTAGGCAATAACTCAGGTTTTTGTTGATTCGATACTTGGTTTTCATTAAACGTAGTAACGAATGTTTTTGTTATCATGGTAATTTTCTGCCTCATTCGCGACGGAACTGTATCATAGTGGGCAATGTTGGGCCTCACCAGGCCCGGCAATTTACCAAAACTGGTAATATTTCACATTCCCTAGCCCACAACGATACGTTTTGTTTTGTACCGGGTCACATTCCCGGTAGTAATACTTACCTAGTTTCATCCGGTTCCAATTTTTGTAAATATGTTTGCGTCTTTTTTTTTCATCCTTACGGTGAATCGATTCATACGGTCTATAGGCCTAGGGGTCACTCAGGACCTCTCTTGGTAAAATAGGTAAGTGTGTATAAATATTCACGGCTATTTAAATTTTGTTGAAAAGTTGTGTTTCGACTGCCTTAAATAACTGTTACAAAATCGATGCTTTCTTTAACCTTCCAAGGGCTTCACACCTACTAAGATTGGAAATGATATTAGAGGAATGTAACTCTTATACATTTTTGATTTCTTGCTTGTGAATTTGGCACCGTTCCTACAAGCCATTCTGAAAATATAGGCACATAATTCGTACGATATTAATCAATAAGTATTCGTCTTTCATATTGTTTAATATGCAAATTGTGTATATTCGTGATTTTATGATGCATGAAAATGTTGTAGGTTTAGCTATAAAATTGATTACAGTAGACAAGAAAACTCATAATGACACCAAAATGCAACGATAAACTTCCAAATATTACGCAAGCAAGACAGACAACTGAATGTTCTAACTTGGTAAATTACGACTTCAGTCGTTGTAATTCTGTGTGCTCTGCGATGAATTGAGTGTATAGTTTGGTTTTCCCACAACAGAGTGTGGGGAATAGCAGTCCACCCCTTAGTTTATGAGGCCCCATCGAGGTAGATAAACACGTCTTGAACCAAAATTTTCTCTTGTGCACGACCAAATGTTTTCCATGTATATTTAATTGGGGAAACCATGTCATCCGATGTGCTCAGTGAAAACTGCTACTAAAAAATGAACTTATGTCTTTCTAAAATTTCTTTGAAACAGTAATTTGTTAAATGTTACGCCAAGTTTAGTGAAATAACGGCTCTTTCATAACAAAAACTGGTGAAATCAGCCACATCTAAATTTATACTTGTTGATGTTTTGTATAAAATTTATATCACTATGAATTAAAAATTGTACTAAAAATACAATAATAAAAAATATGTGGCACTCAGATAACGTCAGATACCTGATATCGGAACTGAGTGAAAAGCAAATACCATATTTTCTTGTAAATGAAAACATTTTAAAAGGTGCGGACCGATAGCCTCTACGGACAGAATTTTACGTTCGTACAGCCAAAACACAAATTCTATCCCTCTTATTACACCCAATATTTTTCAGAGTATGTAAAATGAACTCATATACTTTGTCTTTGTAGATCCCTTTTAAAATATCAGCATAGAGTCCCGATTGATAGCCTCTCCGAAACTACTCATGCGTGTGCGCAACTTAGCCTATTCCTAGTCAGAAATTTTTCAGTTCCCTCGTGGCCCATCCCTTTTCAACCCCATGCATACGCATTTATGCATAAAAATAATCCTCGGGCGCAAAAGAGCTCATCACGCCCACCCCATTCATCCGACTCATTCATTGTTTTTCCCTCAGCGCTGATCCACTGTCTTTTGTTCGCCCTCCACGCCTGATCTCTCCCCACCCCACCCCGATCTTCACATTTTTTTCTTCCTTTTACACGGATCGTTATGTATGAGTGAGGTATTCTATTGTGGTGCCTAGTAAGTATGACCTTTTGTTTATCCTCAATCCATCCAACTTTTTTTTTACCCCTGATTTGAATATGCGGAGAGATTTTTTCCGCATAGTCGTCCACCTGAATGATTCACACATTTGACTTTCCTCCGCCTAATTAAAGAACTCATTTGGGATGCTCTCGTGGCAATTTTTAGCACCGCTCTTGCATTGAGGATTTCTTTTTCTTCCACGACTGGGGATGAAAAATCTTCTACAGGCTAGGTGCTGCTGCTAATGGTGTTGCGGGTACTTAGTTCTCCTTTTGCTTTCCTCCGTGATCCACTCAGGACGTTGTCTCGCGAGTAAAATTCTTTCGTATCGGAAACGCGATCACCTCCCCAGCTCATAGTTAAATAAATTGAAGGCGGTCATTACGAGTTAGTCGAGAGACCTTTTCTGCGGAGACATTCTATAATTGGAAATGGCTTGACAACGGAAAACTCGACTGCTTTTGCAGCGGGGCTCATTGCGTTGCATAATATTTATGCTCATTCACTCGGGGGCTCGAGTTATTTGGATATGCAAATCATCCGCAAAGTAGGCGTGAAAATATCAATTGAGTGGTTTATTATCGCCACGCGAAATGTTGAGCAAAATGAGGGGAGACGAAGGGGGGGGGGGGGCGAAGGTTCACACCCAACGCCTTGAGGCAGTTAGGTCTTTAACTTAGTCTCACCCATATCAATAGGGGCACACCTGCGAAGGAGGGCCAAGCCCTTCAAGAGTAAGCTCAGTCACGCCCGCCGATCTTAAGCTATTCAGCATCAATGCATACATGCAAGACCTCTAAGGAAATGCATAATAAATCCATAGAAAAAATTCTACTTGATGATGAATGTGGACGCTTTCCGAAGATAAACTGCTCATGATGCTCGCAAATGGCTCGTGGACATTTGAATTATCCTGCGCGAGTATCCTATAAATTAGAAAAATCGTTTTTAACATCTCTTTTTGTGTCTGAGATTCCAGGCTGGCGTTTTTACTCAGAAGTCAGATGAATAAATAAAGTTTCTCTCATACTCTCTCGCAAATTAAGGGATCGATTGAATATCTGAGCTTGATAGAGATTTCAGGTTGAATGTTATGGGTACTTTCCTCATCCCCATGGCTACCTGTATTGCTCATTAATGCCAGCCTCGAGGACTGAATTGGAGTGGAATTTCTTACGAAGCAGTGGTCTTAAGTATTCATGGCATGATACCTTGTGAATTCACATAGAATAATATGTTTATGTCATTCAGATCCCCGTTGCAAGCTTATCTCTTTAGTTTCAGCTTGATATAATTGAACAGAATTGATTATTATTTTTCCTCTCTTTACTCAGTTTTTTTACGCACATATTGCGTCCTAAGTACCGTATTACGATATTAATTAGAGCCCGCACTCGTGTGAATGAAATTTTTGCAATTAATTTTGGCATAGTGCGCATTAGGCTATTGATATGTAAAGTATCGGATTGATTAAAGTTTTCAAATATAATGTGACGATTTATCATGCAGCGTAATCAGGAATCGGTTGCCTGAAGCTAGAAAACGTGTATTTCCGTCATCCAAAAAATATAATTTTGCCCATATTGAGATGACACTCATTAGAAATTGTTTCTTAAAGTTAATATTAGGTCGAAGATTAATTAGTTTTCATGTAGTGCGCGCAAATACAGCTGATGTGAGACATTGAATCAATTCAATTACTATCTGCATATCGTTGTGCCTATGCCAGCTTTCCTTCAAGCGGAGAGAGTGAAACCTGTTCCGAATGCAAAGCGAATAATCCGGCGAGGTAAAGAAACAAGACTTGAGAAAATCGACGGACGTACAAGTTCATTATCTCATCTGATGCTATCTTACTTCCGCCGTTGCTGGCCAATGAAAAAAAATCTTTTCTCGCTGAATACGTAAACAAACAAGCGCAAACGCGTCATCATCTCCCCAGGCTCCAGAATCTCGTCTTGCAAGCGTTGTTTCGTAGTTTCTGCGGATGCTGAATGACCATTTTTTTTCGCAAGGTATGTGACCTCTCACACCTACCAAATATTATGTGCACAGTCTTCTTCCCAATTCATCTCTCATTTTCATAATATTTTTTGCCAACTTTCGCATTTGTTTTAAACCCACCGAGCCAGAAAAACGCAAAAAATTAGAGATCTTCCAGTTTTTTTTTTTTTTTTTCGATTCAGTATTCAATTTGATGCCTTAATCTTTGCCAGTTTCCTGAGATTGAACAAGCAGACGAAATACCCTTCGCATGCCGAACTTGCCCTTAGCTCAGACGCAGCTGATTTCTATCTGTTTGGCTGAGAAATTTCGGTGTTTTTTTAATCTTTTTTGATGTACTCACAACAAGCAGGATCCAAAGAGTGAGTTAAGAACAGCTATTAGAAAAGTCGCATACCACTGTACCAAGTGCATTTTTTTTGCATGAAGTCCAATTTACGACAAAAAAGCTAATTTTATATCAGATAAATATCTCTCTTTATGCTTAAACTAAAATTACGCAAGAGATGATGCCAAAATTCCATGATGGCTTGTTATATTGAAATTTTTATAGATGCAGTGTTTTTTTAATACTTTCCAAATATAGATAACAATAACATAAATAGATAACAATAAGATTTTTGATGCCAGTAATTACTGAAAAAAACTTTATTTCCCGCCCACCATCACATTTTATCCGTAGAAGATTAATGGACTTATTTATCTAGTATTGGTCATCGGGCTATTATAGGTCATCTTAAGGTAAGGGATTTATTGGTTCAAAAATGTGTTTTGTTTTTACTGTTAGAAACGATGAGTGACGATGCGTACTAAATTAATAAAATTACAACGTATTAAGATTTAAGGTATATGTTCTCTTACCTTATATTTCAATTACTTTGCCCAAGCTTGCTCGTCGGAAAAGAAAATACGTGAAACATTGCAGGTTTAGAGATACGCTTGCAATTTACTTGAAAAAATGAAATGCTCAACTTACAGACAATTTAATAATCAAAATAAAAACCTTTATACCCTTAGGTCATGACCAACTGTACATTGAAATTTAGACGCAAATTTGGTGTATGAATAATCATTCCTTCTTTTAAGTATAATGTCTTATTATTTGCCACTCTTCATCACTTAAACATTTCACAAAATCCAATTACTTGATACAAGGTGATACCAGTCACAAACTTAATTCTTGGCCAATTAAAACCTCTTGCATTATGGCTTCTTGTATCTTCTATGGAAATAAATGTTTATAGTAACAACATAATTATTCGAAGACACAGGTTTGTTTGTCCCTCTGTGGTCTGGAAAATCCTCTCAGCCTGCGTGTTGTTCGTCCTTAGCGGGCCCACCGCTTTTTGGGTCTCGTCCTGTTGTAAAATCTCCCGTTCCTCTCCTTAATTCCTGCCCCTTTGTCAATTCTCCTTTTCCACGTGGGCTATGTCTCGCACGATACCACACTCTGGAACTTCCCTCTACTTGCGTGCTCTCTCTTTGCACGACCGTACACTCCGACGGTTTGATCTACCATGTCCCTAGCGCTCGGCTTCCACTCTTTAGGTCTATTGTTTATTCTCAAAATTCACAATATGGTGGGTCCCTTACTGTTATTATAAACCATTAGGTGGTTAAGAAAAATGGAGAGGCCAGCGTTATGTTACAGTACCTACATAGTGCAAATTTTCTTTTGTAAATCGTAAGCACCTTTTCCTTTGCCTGACATTTATGGTATCTCCCAGTGTGTACTCCAATAACCCTCCACTTCCAAACATTTCATCCGGTTACAGGGATAAATCTCTAGGTTAGAAGTCTAGAAAATTCTCTTTTCGCTAACCATATCGTACACCACCGTATTTATTTAATACCAGCCCTCCCATGCAGAAGAACATCGTACCTACTGTCATTAATTTATAACTATTTAGTGCGTTCGATGATTACGTCCAATTGATCGCTGGTGATGAGTAAGAGATTGGCACGTTTTATACGTGAGATATTCTATGGTGAGGCTCGCTTTAAGTCTAATGAAAGAAATTTTATTTTATTATTTATTATAAATGCAGCAAAACCTGGTTAGCTTTTGCTCATTCAACTCTATTTTCCGTGGTCAAAAATACGCTTAAGGTCGGGTATTTCCTTTAATCTAAATAAGCTTGTAATGCTCACACTAAAACAAAACATTTTTTTAACAGCATTGCATATTTTTTTCTAAAGTGCCTTTATGTTGCGGATTTGATTATCAGAGAAGCATTACACCTGAGTAGGGTTGCAATTGGTGGAATCCCTGATCCGGTCACTTCGTTCCACTCTATTATCTGCGATTCGAGAGGAAAAATGAAGACCGAGCATAGTTCATCCATGACCGAAGCACTCAAACCGTAACCACCACTCAACCATGACTCCGGCAGATGGCATACCGTCGAAGGTCCTATAAAGATCTCCGATGGGCTCACCATTCCAGGATTCGAGGTCGCGGAGGAGGGAAAGTGATCTGGAATATTGGTAGTGCTCGAGGGAAGCGTTGCCGTCCGATTCGACTCGTCCCATTGGAGACCAATTTCCGTCGAGCGAGGGAGCGCGGTCGAGTGCCATAGTTTCCTATTATTTCCATGCGTCGAGTGGTAATATGGGTAGAGTGTGGGTCTTGAACAAAATTCCCTCGGGGGGGGGGAATGACATGAACTACTTGATGACTGTAGGCTGCGTGGTAAAACCAGGCCTTTCTCACTACATGCTGTGCCACAAACTCTTTCGATTTAAAGGCATCAGCAGTAAGTAAGCAGCAGATCATGAGGCTATTTTATTTCACTCTGTTTTCCAACCCATTCGTGTGTTAGGCCAAGTAAGGGTAGAGCTCACCTCAGACTAAGCCTCTGGCTTATGATGGTGGGGGTGTCAGTTACTTTCCCTGGGCAACATCGCACTGCTAAGATTTTGTTTGGTTGTTACCGAGGTGACTCACAACTTGGGAGTATATTCCAGTTTTTATTTTAAAATGGCAAGCTTAAGCTAAAACTAGTCAGCTGTCAGAATATAATGCAACAATTACAGAAGAGCCACTAATTGTGCCACTTTATGTGCGAACTTTATTTAGCGACTGCTAATTATAACCGGAATAAACGCCCACGTCCCTTCAGTCAGAAGCCTGGTGCTCTACGCACAGGGCCGCCACACTTCCTCTTTTTTTGTTTACAAAATGAAATCATATAAATAATTCTATAAACGTTTACTTTTGAGAATGTAGAGGAAATATGACGTTGCAGGAGAATATAGTTTTTGCAAACATCATTTTCTGAACTTGGATTTTATAAACTCGACAGTTTATATTAAAGAAAACAATAACTTACGTGGCAATAGATAAAAATAATAAGCTACGAACTACAACGAAAAGAAATTATTCCGCTATTTTTTTCTGTCATAACGAGACAAACTGTCATTTTGCGTAACGCCATCCGTCCTCTCACGATGCGACTGCTCAATCTCTCCATGGCGTTAGAGCTTCGGATCTTTGGTTGGAGGGATACTTATGAAGTTGAGAGAAAAAAAACGCGTAACTTTATTCTCGCAATCTTCTCCACCTAACGATACAACTCCACGAGTCCAGTGCGCAGCCTTGCCCGGCCCAGAGGGCGCGTGCCTTCCATCAGCGGGGTTCAAATTTACGGGGCGACGGAAGGCGAGAAATTAGAAGGTTCTGCCCGACCAAGGGGGCTGTTTTGGCGCGTATAGTTGCGGCCTTGCCTCTCGTCCTCGGGTTTGCTGCTGCAGGGGTCAGGCCGAGTGTTTATCAGCGCGAAAAGGGGGCGTGGATTTCAGGCAGTTACCCTGCGGCAAGGTTGGCGTCCAGGTTTGTGAACAATTGCCTGCGACATGGTCAGAAAGGCGTGGATCGAGTTCGGAATCGCTGTAGTAGTGGCCAGTTCTCTGTTATAACGATGGCTGCTGTGCTGTATTATGTTCCGTGAACCTTTCAATCAAAAAACCATTTACCGTCGCGGTGCGGTGAAACGGCCGACCTATGAGGTTATCAAAGATAATGCAGTTAACGTTTAGGATAGTGCATGTAATGTTCAACGTGCTATGCCATCGTGGAGATATTTTTGTTTCATTGACAGACTTGTATCTTATTCTTTCCAGCCTTAGTTATGGTTACAGCGATCAGTCCTGTTGGCCAACTGTTTCAGTATCTTTGTTGCAGTTGTCATTTTCGGGCTGCTTCGGTTTTCGTTGGCAATGATCATAAAATACCATATTTTACTGTGGGAGGCGGTTTCACTCTTTTTGGTGTATTTTACTCTAAAATCACAGTGGAGGAATTCATTATCTGTTCGCGTAGACAAATGGAAATATGTAATCTACGAATATATCATGGTGTATGTTTGGTGTTTCTGAGCATGTTTGCAATGCGCCTTGTCAAAAATTTACCAGAATACAGAAAATAATATAAACAAGGTCTGAATCCCCATGAGGTATACCTAGTTTTAATGGATTTTTTTTAATTTCCATAAATTTTGGTTAAGGAGTGGTCGCTTGGATGTTCTTCATACCCTTGTAAAAGTTTAACTACTATTAGTACATGTCACTTAAAATAACCTGAAAAATGTTTGGTGGAACATCCTCTTTCCAGATTTAATCCGTAAAAATGATATTTCCCAGGGGAAGGATATATCAGAAAACCGATTTAAAAAAATTGAATTTACGCATCCGGCTTACTGTAAGGATAAAATACAAGAACTAGAATTAAAAGGCACTCATAGAAAATTTTCTCTTACTTGCTAGATGGGTTGTTTTAGTAGTGTTAAACTTCAATTTAAATGGGAAAAATCGATCAACTGTTCACCGTTTTTTTATTGGAGGATTAATTCGATGAAAAATTTTTTTTCGTATTATATAAATTTTAAAATGACCGAAGGTAGCTTTTATTGGCTTACAGTGCGTATCGGTATATCTATTCTTTGTACATATGCCTTTGTTATTTTGTAGCTTCTGGAATTAAAATATGTGAACTACATACTTACGCGGTCTTTGTAGTGTGTATCGAGATATGAGCTGCGTTCAATTGGATTTGTTTAATACCCTACGAATGTGAAGCATCTGTTCCTTCATTTGAGCATATCGTTTTGATATTCCTTCCTATGATTTGCCTCGATTCGGAGAATTCTAATTTTGTAATTATCTCATAGAGATCATTTAACATCAATACCACAAATGTTTAACCCATTTTAGAGCCTTAGGTGTTCATCTAAACGTCTGTATAGATGAATCGCATTCCCTCATAATATTTTTTCTATTACTATTTCCCGAAACAATAAGGCAAAATATATTCATAGGGTTTTTTTTCAAATTTTCACCAAAGAAGTATGAAAATAACCCTATGAATGTATTTAAACCACGGAAAAATATTGGCAAGTATTACAGGAATTGGCCACAAAAAATAATTCCTTATTTACTTGATATCTTAATTTTCCTGACAAACTGGCTTCTCATAGCCTGGCATCTCGGCATAACGACGAATGCTATTTGTGTGAATGGAGTGCTGGGCGTCGTCTCATTGAAGCACCTCCGAGGCCTTGCCGTGGACAGGCTCCAGAGCGGTGGGAAAGTGATACCGGCCTTGATCAATCTCCAGTGGATTGCTGGCGATCACATTAGGCGTTATAGGGGCGCGATAAAGATGTCGCTGCATCGGAATGGTTTAGTGGCGTTATTCAAAATGACGAAAGCCGATATTGCTATGAGATGGACGAGTGATACTCCATTCATTTGCAATCGCAAAGAGAAAATGCAAATTCACCGCGGGGATTTATCACCGACCCGTAATGAGAAGAGGCCTTTGAGAGTAAATACAACTTGATGGCTCTCGCTTTCATTTAAATGCGTAATTGTGAGAGGGCTGGTCGAAGACTGATAGCATTAAAGCCTGTTAGACATTAGGAACTATGTATTCTGGCGTGATTGTGCATAGAGTAATACAAGATTCCAATCCATTTGAATGATAAAATCTCATCAAATAGAAAATAAAAATGCTCATTTTATTTTAAGTATCTTAGTGTTTTTAATATCTCAATTTTGCCTCATGAATAGTGATTCCTGGGAATCTGATTCTTATAGCGTTGTGTTGACTGCGTTATCCAGGGTAATAAGGGATTTTTTCCATTGAAATCACGTGCAAGATTGCACGGCAATTTCTCTCAATCCTCTTTGGTTGCTTTCTTTGTTGTTTAATCTCGGACCGATGCCAATACTTTTGGCGCGATCCCATCTTGCGCTGGTCTCATATACATAATTGCTTCTGAATCACTTCTGACGGGACCATGAATTGAAATAAAAGGCAGTGCAGTTTCCATCCGCCGAGAATTTTCTGCTATTTCTTATCTCCGTTTTCCCTTAATCAATTCTCAATATCGCCTCCGAGTATCGAAAACATAGAGAGTTCATATTTTGAGTTACATATTTTTAATATTTGAGACGTGGATGAAATAAAGCATAGAAATCAAATTGAATCCTTTGCTTTATATGTATAGAAGGAGGTACTCGAAATTATAGATAGTTTTACGCGTTAACGAGTCTTTTGATGTACCCATCATTGATAATTAGTTGTACTGGTGTATAAAACTTGTAATGAAGTTTTTGAAGTGCATATAACTTCGCACCCGTGCCCGAAACAGTTTACAAAGTCACTTGTTGTATGCAGTGTTTTGGAAGGTCTTCGAGGCAATGCATTTGTTCCGCGCAATTTGCTTTTGCTTCGGTGTCCAATGCGATCTCAAAGGTATCAAATGGGCGTGGATAGCTTATGCAATAATAATAATGAATTTATTCCATACAAATCACAACTACAATTCAGTGCAACGTGATTTCTGTAGACTCTCCATCTTAGGGTCACCGACTCGTTCCCGATGTAAAAAGTTGCAAGTATGTCGCCATGCAATCAGATAACAATGCACTAACGGTTGCAGAGCCACAGCAGAAACAAACTTTCTAGAGAACCAACCAATTCAAACTTCTATTGTGATAAAAAATATGAATTGTGAAAGCGATAATGGATTTTTACTGTCAAAGTTGTTAACATGCTATATGATAATGCTCAATTTATTTGTATTCAGATAGCCTAAGGTTGGTAAATTTACATTTTTGCCTCGTAATTAGTTTTTTTCCGGTGGTAGACCATCAATTACGGAAATAAAGTTTCCTAGGCATGTTTCCGCGAAGGAATGAGTTTTTCTTTATCATCGCTAACTTTTCATGAGCAATTCCTTGGTAGTCAGAGGGGAGTCAGGGGAGCAGTTCTGCGCCCTTGAGCTCACATAATGTGCGTCCTGTGGCCCTGATTATTCGCGCCCCTCTAGCCTCAGGGTACACATGAGGTCACGCGCCGCGTCAGATGAGGCATGTTTAGCAACCGCTTGCCGGGGAACCATCTAGCTGCGGTGCTTGGGAGACGATAAAAATGCCGCCGCGAGCCAGAGTGGCGTGCGAGATGGGAATTGCAGTGCTGGGATGCGAGTGGAAGGGGGACATTGTCTTTCCTCTTTCTTGGGCTAAACTGTATGTTTCATAACAGTCCGTATTCCATTCTCACGTAGTTCACGTGTCCTGTGATACATGAAATGGGAATTTCCCAACATTACATTGGACGATCGTAAATAATCTATTGTTTTTACTATATGGTTTTAGTCTCACCAAAGTTCACCGAGTTCCTCGAGTTGCGACTTTTGGGTCCAAATGAATTATTCCAACAGGTAATTTTGATTCCGTTAATTTTACATGGTTGGCTTCTCTTTCGTGCAACCCAAAAGCCGCAGACACAAATATTACAAAAGAGGATCCTCAAAGCGGCCTCTAAATGTGATATCACCCACTGCACATTTAAATGGGTTTAGAAAACGCTGACGGACAAAGTGGCACAAGTTTCACGGAGTGATAAGTTATAATTAGGGGTATTAAACATAGTTTACATGCGTGATGGTGTGATCTATCAAGTTCGTTACTTTTCAATGCTATTCATCGCAAGTACAAAAATTATGCTGCAAAATATGGTGTAAGTGGATCGCATTACACGCATCACCGCGCTGCAGACATTTTTGAAAACCAATTAAAATGCGACCAAAGTGGCAACAGAAATCAGCCTTATACGGGATGAAATTGGGCCTCCTCTATGGGGTCTCCTGGGCTGCACATAAGGCCATATCCACTCACCGATGCATAACTTTCGTTCTCGAAGTTCACCCCAAGTTTCATATAATATCTTACCCCGTGCTGAGACGAGTACCTCGAAGCCTGTGCTCGGGTGTCTTCAAAGGAGGAAGCCGGTCCGACTGCACTCGCTTCTCTCTCTCTTGAGAATGCATTCAAACATGAATCTTCCCCCGCCCCTTCCTTGCCTGTGTAAAATTTCTCCGCCATTCTTTTTAAGCCACCTTTCATCCGACGCTTCCTCGCTCACTGCATCACGCCCTTCGTGTAAATTCTGCCGTGTGCGTGTTACGCTCTCCCGATGGCGGGATCTTGCAACGCTGTCCGCAACCAGCGAGATAAGATTCGCAACATCTAATTAGCCAGTGTTAGAATCTTAGGATTTTCAAATGCTACGAGTCAAATGAAGGGAGAAATTCGGCTTGTAACTTTTTGTTATTTATTACTGATTCTCATTCAATTGTTCTCGGTGAGCCTCTTTAATGTATTTCTAACGGTACTCTAATTTGAAAACATTATTACTACTACAAAATGTTTTGTTTGCCCTTTCACCTTTATTTTTCTTTCTCCTAATTCTCCCGTAGGTTTAACGTTGAAAAAAATGCGGATGATTGCAAAATATTTTTAGGGCTTCCGTAGCGTAATAAATAATAAATTTAGTTATCCTAGCTTTTAGGATTACCATATATCTTTGAAATACAATATCCATCAAAATGCCAATTGGGCGTCGGTAAGCATATGTGTTTATCCAGACAATTTCATCATTCGTAAATTGTGGGAATATCAATTGACTACTTCCCTATAAATTTGCTGTATGATTTATTACATTCGTTTCCGAAAATATTCAGTCGAAGATATTGCGATAGTAAAAGGCCGATTTCTGGCGAGAGAAATTCTATCTTATGGAGGCGAGCTCCAAATGAACCGTTGAACCTTTCCCATGAGAAAGTGGCTGGCGCGTTAAATTGAACATCTCAAAGTTATTGAATTAGCATCATCTACCACATCATCATTCGGGCGACAAGTTCAAAGTGCAATTTGGACGGCTTAGCTGCTGGTATTTAGTCTCAGACTTGTTTGACCAAAAGAGCAAAACGGTGAGATGTGCTAAAACTTTCCTTATCGTGAGAAAGGCATCGGAAACAATATTAATTCGGAAATGAAACCAACTTTTCGAAAAACCGATACTGGTGGCGCCTACACTTTGTCAGAATACTTGCCAAACCCATTGTAAACCACTATTCTGTAGAAATAGTGGCAATTTTCGTCCCTGCTCTCATATACTCCATCTCTAGTGCTTCCCCTATCGTACTGCCGGTGTTATTTCTCGCTCTTTGTCCCAAAGTGGACGAAAACCATGCCACGCGATTTCTAGACTCCAAAAGTGCTGGAGGAATAAACCCATTAATAGGCATGGCACTCTGTAATAGGGTTGCTTTGCGTGAAGCAAATTTTCGGAATTAGTCACCCTGCTTGTGAGGCGTTCCATTAGGTATCTTTAAAATTCAAAGACTCCTTCACACCGGCTATCCTTCTGACGTTATTTCAAGGCATAATTTTAACATGTTAAGTGGTGCCACACAGTTCTAATACTTGTGTTCAGAGTTAGTCTTGTGGCATGAATAGCTACGCCATTTGGGTTTAACTTATCGATGCTTTCATGTACAATATTCTATCCTTACTTAGTACTTTGCAAAACGATTTACGTTTATTCATTAATGGACTTATTATTGTTTAATTTGCAATGAAATTTATCACCATCGCTTTACTTTCTTTTTTTTGATAAAACTATTCAATTTATATTTATTAACATTACTCTTCGAACATAAACTATAAATACGCATATCAATTTAGTACGGAGCTGACGGGAGAAAAATATTTTACTGGCATTCATATCTTTGCTCTTCATACCATGGTGGATAAATATAAAAATCTCTTTCCCTGATCACTACAGTATCCCCAAGACAATCATATTTGACTCCTCTGCGTTTTAGAAAAAAACACTCGATGGGATGAGCAAGCGAGTAATTAACTTGATGAGGTGTACCTTAGGCATTAGTGTAATAAATGACCTCCAGCTTGAAGTGAGTTATGCATATCAATTTCCCTTAATAGTTTGAGATGAGTCCCTGAAGTACTCTTCACTTTGCCTGAGTGGATGCATCGAGAATATCATGATTCGTGATGATTTTGCCATTCATATCTTTGCTCTTTAGTGCACCACCGAAGAATTTTTCTCCCCTTGAAGGCAATAGAGTCCCCACTTATCATACGTGTTTGATTGCATTTCTTGCTGCCTTCGTGAAACAGCGGGTACTTCACGCTTTCCTCATCTTCTCGTGCTTCCTTGTTCACCATCAAGGAACTCCAAGACGAGGTGCTAAAACAATCCGGACTCCCTATCCTCGTGGCAGATAATATGCATTCTGCAATGAAGCTCGAGTCGTGTTAGAAGCGAGACTGCGGGGGTATGACTTTTAGCCTCGTGGGCCGTGGACCTCTATGGTTAATCTGGCCTAGGTGCTAAAGGGTAGGAAGAAGTCGGGTTTAGCGAGAAACAGAGAAAGAGAGAGGGAGGGAGAAGTAAGCAAGCTCCTCTCATGAGAACGAAGGAAGGATCGTAAATTACAACTCATTTCCTTTCGTGGGCGGATTCAATGGATTGGCGGCAGCTGCTTACTTCCTCGTCCTACCTGCTGACTAGTTGCTTCTTACAAGATGTACCCCCAGCTTCCCATCAGATACTAGCTCCTCCGGCGTATCTCCCGTTCCACTTGCTACTTTTGCATCGTATTGCTCTCTTCTTCCCCTTCAGCAATGCGTGCATCACAGATCATCGATATTTTTGAGCTATGAATGTCTTCTCTTTCCATTTGTTTTTGTTTCCAGTCTTCGGTATTCTCCCTCTTTAGCTGCCAATGCGCGTTATTTGCAAATGCGTAATATCTCGAATGAGATGCTTATCTTTGTTTTGTAATTTTTGATTCAAAGCCATAATTAATCGTATTGTTAGGTGTGACAATGATATTATAGGCACTTTAGGAAAAAATCATGCTTTTAGCCATGATTAGTACCTATGGTTAAATGAATTACCTTTTATAACGACTCTCAATCTTTTCATTTAGCCATTCATATAGTGCATGATTATAATATCCAGGTCATCTACAGAACGACCTTCCTTATTTTCTAATGCCATTTGAATTGCTTATCAGTCTATAATTATCTTCGAAGGTCTTTGCATGAAACATACTTTTAAGAGCTTCGTATCCATGATTGATCAGCACATTATTTGTTTCGAATGGTTTGTAATAGCTGCGATATCATTGGACGCCAAAGACTACGCTATCAACTGGAGATGTTATTAATCAGGGGGAACTTTTAATCGGATAACACGTTTTTAAGTACTATTTCGTAATTTTTAAATACGATTTCGTATAAATATAAACAGCTCTTTTACTGAAAGAGGCATGTGAGAGAATGTCTGACTTAAGCATCACCAGACCAAGACGAGAATTGTAAGCGGGAATTTTTATGATTCAAGCTTCTACAGACAGCCTCTCACCATTGCACACCCTCGCAAACTCCTCGGCTACCTTTGAGAAGATCCATCATTATCCCACAGTTCGGCTTCATATCTTTTATCGAAGACGGCGATTTGCCTTCCGCATATTTTTTTCTTACCGCCGTCCGTTTTTCCAGCGGTTGAATAGAAAACTCTTCTCCCTTGAACCATTCTCGCATTAATTATTCGCATTTATCCTCACCTTCCCCACCGACCACTTTTCCCTCGCACTTAACACTCGAGCTTACCAAACGATCCTCGCCTGGAACCCCATGCGCTATCACCACCCACACGCAGGATGCGTGCGAGAAGTCTCGCAACATCTCTCGTGCAGTCCGTGTTTGTGCGAGGAGAACGGCAGAACCGCATTAATCATAGAACCACTTCTCATTCAAGTTAAGGAGGTGCCTCTCCCCGCCGGAAAGATGTTCCTTCGCGGTGCATTTTATTAGGGAAGTCTTTTGAGAGGATCTATTGCCGAGGCGGGGGAAATAATCAAAGCGAGTTCGATCGGGAGGTAGGGAAACTACGTGTTGGCGTTGCGGGAGAGGAAATTTTCGCCTTTTTGAACACGGCCGTTTACTCGAGTTCATCATGTGAGGGGGTGGACGCGTGCTAAAACCCCCGTGTTCCAAGCCACCCGTGTCCTCCGCGACACCCTCTCGAGCCTCCCTTAATGTGTCCCTGGCTGTTGGAAGATGTAGCCGTAATTACGGAGCACAATGGGATCCGGCTTGTCCGATGTAGGAAAGTCTCATGTATTCTCGCCCTCTACGCATATATGTGTGTGTCCTTATTCTTTTTTTTTAGTGCCATTTTCCGAGTGGTCAGGGAATGATTAACGTCGAGTCGCGTTACCATTGTTGGGAGGATGGTTCTCGTTGGAGGGATGGGCCACAAGTGTTGAGGGCGTCGAAGAAATCCCCGTGAGTGGGTTGACTCGTTTGAAAGGGACATTTTTGGGACTCCGGGGTCACCCCGAAGGACCGTTAACCTGCCGAACTCGATGTGTTCCGCGATTTTTCATTCGGTTCGTTAATCGGTGGAGGAGACAAGGGGAAAGAGATATACCTTCACGCACTGTGTGTGTATGCATAACTAAATGGAGGGAAGGAGAAAGGGGGAAAGTATAAGATTTAGGAAGAAGGCAGAGTGTGAGATAAATTTTGTGTATAAAAGAGTTTTAAGGATGAGAAATCTGCGAGTCGAGCCTTTGTTCATTTTGAATCTTAAAAGCTGGCTTGTCCTCGAATCCTAAAAAAAGAGACAGGCTTTACGACCCTCATTTGCATTGTGAATAAAAATGCTCCGTAAATGCTTAGTGACACACCAGGCACGGTTTCGACTTTTATTGTACGCCTTAAATTTCGCCTAAAAGTACGTACAAATTACACGCTATTACTCGGTTATGGTAAACTATAAATGATGAGGTAAGATCAATCGACTCGCATGAATCTTTTTACTCAGTTTTGACCGTGTACATGAGCTGTATTTCTTCATATGTTCGTGAATTTCTTGGGAGAAATTTTCGAAGGACGTATATAGGGACACGTTTTACTTGAAGATTGTGATGTTATGAAATAAAAATCCGTACAAATGAAACGGGACGGCTATTTTGATTGGGCCAGTACGCTGAGAATTTTTGGCATTAATGAACTGGGTAGGTATACACGTAAATGTTCGCTATGACTATGTTGCTGAACCCAGTCATTATCATATTGCCTTAGCCCTGAGATTTTGCACGGGGCATTCCTTTGAAATATTTTTGAGTTTTCTTTCTTAACAAGTATAGAGCTAGCGCATAGCTTGAGGCTGAATACATGTTCTTTTATCCCCTCAATATGTTCGTCCCCAAATTTAACGAGGAATTATTCAAGTGCTTCGTTAAATATCGTCGAAGTTTGTAGCTGTAAAATGTCATGTCAATCGATATTTGTTTAAAATTTTATTTCACGGCTTTTTTAGGTATATATATGTTAAGTTGGCATTGGTCGTGAATAAAATATGGTAACTTGCAAGGATTACTTAGTCTCCCTTGTTATTGATATTTTTCCACATTTATAATCTTAGTATTCATACCACTGTTTTGCCCTAGCACTGGAAGGATCATGTCGAATTATGCCATTTTCAAATAGTAGTACATCATGGTCCAAATTAAGACTATAGAAGCTCTAAAAGTTTTCTATTTTTACAGAATTATCCGTGTCAAAAATTTGACAAAAGTAAGGTTGAATTTTACGAGATGATTTTGGCAATTGTCTAGGTGTATTAAATTTTGTCACTTAAAGTCTTTGTCACTCTTATGAATTCACCTTTTAACTGGCTTGCATGCTTGGATGTTAATAAATTCCTTTTATGTTAGCTCGCCATCATGCAATTAGTTCTGCCATTATTTAAAACTTGTGTTCTGTCAAAAAAATGGCGAATAGGAGTATCTGCTTATAGGAGAAAAAAGTAGCAAATACTTCAGTCCACTGGATCATGTGCATAATTCAATGAAAACTTTATTAAATTTAGGAAAGTCTATTTTCTTCTTGTCTTCGATTCTGTATGCGTACTTAGGCTTTCGCAAGACCCAAAAGCATTTGACTGTTGCGCTCTTTCTTGCTTTTTTCGGAGTGATGAGCTAATTGATTCCCTCCCTCGCAAGAAATCGTGCAACAAGATTTGCCACCTGGAAACATGCGAGCCTTGAACGGTGTCCTCAACAGCATCGCACGGACGTCAAGAGTGCGCAAATTAATTGCTTGCGGGAAAACCTGACCGCTCGGCCTTTGCTCAAGGCGTGTTTCATTCACTTTTTTGCCATTTCACCTTATCTTCCATTGTAAACTTTTCTTCGCGACATGGAATGTGTTCGCAGAGCACTTCTAACCTAAGGCACACTTTTTTATGCTTTTCATCGTATGCGGTGCAGGAAAAAAGCTCTTCCTCCAGTCACGAACTGTACCACCTCTCTCTCTTTCTCTCCAAACTTTGGCGAGATAACGCTAGAGGAATATTCCCCACGATCAGTTTTTTACTCTTCATTCATGCCTAGGCTGAGAAATATTTTTTTCTCTTTTAAAGACTATGCTTGCACTTAATGTAGCCCTTTCGTCTCTGAGCCGTTATTCACATTTTTTATTGGTTTGCGCTATATCATGCTAGATGTGTTCAAGACGAAATGGAATTCGCTCGCTGATTATCAGGTGGCAATATTTTCTGCACTTTATGGATGCCCCTTGGAATCAATTGATCAGCAGTGCAGTGCATATCAATGGTATAACGTGGTAAAGGCATGCTTTATGCATGTATAATGTGCTCATGGGAAGGATATCAATGGTAAATGTCGATGATTTATTCGTCAAACTTAGTGAGCTTATCTGTTTAGCCAGCAACTTCGACGGCCAGTGTTATCGTGATGACGTGTAATACGCTGTCGTTCGCGGTCATTCGCGCAAGTTTAATTTAAAACATGTACAAGAACTTACCATAAAGCACTTACCATAAAAAAGGCAACTTGACAAAACTTGACAACTTTCTCTTTTTGCTCCGATTAATTTCGGTGAAATTATAAAATATTATATCAAAAGTGTTCTTGTGGCTTTTAATATAAATTTTTAATCATCGTGGCTATTTTTATCATTATTGTGATAATTAAACTTAGTTTTTTACGATACAGGACAATAAGAAAAGTTTACAGGATAATAAGATGCCAACTTCACTGGAATATTGTTATGCACTTGTGAATTTATGATAACGAAAGGCTATATTAGGTGATCATGGAATATAACAACCCTGATCTTATAATCCTTCCCATTTTGTTAATAAACTATGTCAGGTAGTTCCCGAAAGAAAAAAAATTGTTAACGAGCATTATTTCTCAGTGAGAAAGATATTTTCTTTGGGTACCTGATAACAATACTGCAAATATATACGAATAATATATCGGAATACCAAGAAGAACGGAATGATTATTATCATTGAATTACTACCTTAGTTAGTTTATATAATAAATTATTAGATTATCCTCATCAATCTGAACAAATTTTAATTCCACTTTTTATTTTTACGTACTTTATATGCATTATTATAATGCCTTCTTTATTTAAGTCTTCTTAAATGGTTTTTTACATAAACGTTCGCACTCATGTTACAATTACATCGTTTATATGAAAACCCACAAAAAATTCATGTGTTTCGATGGAAAAAATAACACCTCCACTTAACTAGTGCTACAGACTATTTCATATGTTGCGAATACAAGGCATCGACGCTGTTTCAAAACTCATCTAAGTTCATATATTTTCTTGTCACTGTCTTAAGCTTTCAACTCAACATTACGAGAAAATGTGATGTATAATAATTATTATAGCGAGATGATGTGTTTCAAAGTGCAAAACCCGTTAATAACATGACGAAACGATATTTCCAACTGTGAATAAAAAAACGATACCAATTTATTAAACGATCCATTCTTGGAACTTTTGTATGAGGTATTGTGAAAGTATCTGTAGCTATGACTCCTCCTCTGCCTAACTTTACGGCAGTTACCTTTCCACCATTCACTGATGTAGTTCAGAAGATTCTTGCATGTAATTTTCTCTCCCATTCTTATAACTGACCACCATTTTTCATTGACATGGAGATTATGAGAGATGAGAATCATAACTTCAGGTCGTGATGTCATAAGTAACAGCACCTATTTATTATTCATCTTCATTTACACCCCTTCTATGCCAAGAATTGTCGGTGTTTTACAATTTTTTTAGATACTTAATTGCGGAAGAATAGGCATGCCTCAAATTTTCATATTCAGCCCTCTGAAATTTTGTTTTTTAACAAAATGAGTCTATTATTCACCTGATTATTTACTTTTTAATAATACGTGTAATTAATATGTAAATAGTTAAATGTTTTAAATCTATGAAATACTGAAATATTATTAAACGCTTTTCGTCATTTGATGCAAATTACGGGTATATCGAAAAATACTGTACTCACATAATTCAACTCATAGTTATTCCCCAAGCCCATTATTTTTATAAAAATAATCACGAGTTTTCTACGCATTTAAAAAGCGTTAGCAAATTTAAATGTTTTCCCTGCGTCTACACATCATTTAGTTCAGGTCCCACGCCTATCTTTTCAACTCCACGATATCTTCGGCCGCTATGGGATCAGATTATTTTATTTATTTAAGGAGTTGCTCAGATACAGCATTTTTGCCAATTTTTAATGACGCATTATCAAACATGAAATTTTAACATAAAAAATCTGAACAAAGAGTACGGGCATAAAATATTAAAGAACAAAATAGAAGGCACGAGGAAAGGGAGGTGGAGAGGGAGGTTTATTTATTAGCCGAGGAATGGGACATAGCGAGTTTGATAAGTGAGTTTAAGGGCAGAAAAAACGGATCAATATTGTCCGGTAATGAATTGAGCAGGGAGCAAAGGCGGTGTTGGAGTGAGCGCTTAACGAGGGATAGTCTAGGGATAGGCGTATGGAGTAAGGAATGTGTACGAGTGGGTCGGCAAGGCACTCTGAAATTAATAGAAGGAAGCAAATCAGGACAATCATTGTGTGAATTTAGAATACTGTAAATAAGTTTTAAGTCTGTTTTAATCCTTTTTTAGGAGAGATAAGTCATTGATAGAGGAGATAGGAGTGAGCTGGTGGACATGCCACGTAAGTGGGGTACTTTGCGTCTTACGATTCTGGCGAAGAAGCTGGTTATACTGTCAAGAGAGGTGAGGTTAGAGGGAGCTGCGATGGACCATGTGGGAGAGCAATATCCGGTGACTGGAAGGATAAATGCCGAGAAGTATGATTTTAGAACTGTGGGATCGGTTATTTCTGTGTAGCGGCAGAGGAGACATAAAAAAGTGACATAGCTTTGTTCTTGATAAAATGAATGTGTTCCTAGAAGTTAAGTTTGGTCAGTATTGGTAATGGTAATGGTAGTAGCAATGATAGTCAGATTAGTGTGATGGTAGAGTGCTAGCTTCCCATCTTATGGATCCGGGTACACATTCCGGGGGTGGATATTTTGCAAAGACTTCCTTTTATATTATTGAGTGATTTGTGGACTGAACTTTAAGAACAGCTCACCCTTCGTCAGATGGAACGTTAAGCCATCGAAAAAATGGCGCTTTTTGTTGCGTTTAATTCGGAAGAGAGTGCAAGCATCGTGGAGAGCCATGTTCTCTAGCTTAGCATCCAATTGCGGTGATCCTTGGCTCAGCCCTGTACTATTCTTCACATTTCTTTTTCACTCCCTCTTTCACCTCTTACTAAAAATACGTATAAAAAACAAAAAGCCCCTCTTTCTCCATCTTCGAACAATGCCCACTCAGCAGAGAACGCACTCTTTTTAGACCTCATTGCAGGAAGGAGACAGTGGGTTCTGTGTAGCCACGGTTGTGGCATATAAAGCCATTTTTGCTCTCTCTAAAAAAAAAACAATATTTTCCCATAATTTTTATTACGCATTTTCAAAACCTCTCTCCTCATTGTTGCCGTTTCAATTTAATTACGAATACACTGCAACAGAGGAATGTAGACAAATGGTGCTCTAGCGTTAATATTCCATTTTGGTGGGCCTGGTTTGAAGAGCGGCATTTCTAATACTAGCTCATTGTTCGTCAAATCTCAGGAAGAAAAAAAGAAACTAATGGAAAGTTTGAAAACAACATTAATTCATTGTAAGGAATACAACGGTAGTGATGCCATGGTTATGCTTGGGTTAAAGGAGCGATAAAAGTTACATCCGCCGCGTTTAAGTTGCTCATAGCAATGAAAGATGGTATGATTAAATTATAAAATTAGAAATGAAATACGCACTTAGAAAAATTGTATATTACCTCTGGTTTGCAGCAAAGTGTGGTGGAACATATTAATATGTATGATCTAAGGTTTTCCCGGGGTATCAGGTGCAGAAAAGTTTCTCAGGTTTTCCGGTTAATGTTCTACATGTCTCCCGACGTTTCGACCAGTGACTTGCTGTTCATCCTTAGGGGATCTTCTGAAATATAATTTTAGTATATTTTAAATTATGCGGATTATATTTTTTCTATTATTAAGTTTTCAATGCCTCATGCAAACAAATTTTAAACATTTTTAACCTAGAAGGCACAATATTGGAGAAGAATGATTTTGCTGCTTCTAGTCTCACTTCTTTTTAGCGTTTGTTTCGAGCCACAAAACTCTCAGGCGTATACCGATGACATTAGGGGCGTGATGAGATGGTGTTTTGAGCGAAGAATTCGTTCTATTCGAGCAGCTAGCATACGGAGCGTCAGAGTAGGAGCAAACACCTCATAACTCTTTCCAAGAGATACTGGTCTGCATTTAGCACATAGGGAATGATGCCGTCAATATTTTACGCTGTCATACCCCTGATTAATACCTTGTATTGTGTGCCTATTCATGCTTAGAGACTCCTTCACTGAGCGTCAATCTCATTCTCTTGTTTGTAGCTATCACTTAGATTATTTTAAAGTGAAGAAGCCCTGTGTCGAATTCAATGATATCTCTGCATCACGTTTTCGCTACAAGTTTGATATGTTATACGCGAGAAATGCTATTATTTCTAACAAAGGCATGGTTAGACTATACATTTCAGGTATGTTCTATTCTTTTTATTAAGATATGTACTATACTTATTAAATTATTAATTTGGGAACGTAAAACGTGCACTGCTCAAGAGAATTTTAGTTTAAACCTGCTTATTAAATTTTATTCATTGAAAATGGGCAACATTTCATGTAATTCAAATCAGGACAATAGTTGCAGCCATTTATCGCTTACTACGATACCTGTGCAATAGACTCATTGAAATATGTTTGAACATTTTAATTAACTTAATTTTTATGACTATAATCTATACACACAGTGTTTTTCAGCCCTTACGGCCTTGAGTTATAGATGATAGAGGTAATTTTTTGAACTAATTAGATATATTCCATTGTTTAATCGGGAATCGTATTGAATTTAATCAGTGATTATAATTTTATTTCGTTGTTATTTAGTCGTATTGCCAATTTTTAATGTCTGGGAGTGTTTTCCATTGCCCATCAATGCCTTGGTATTGGTTCTTCACGTACCCCGACCCCAAGTATTGTGAATGACCTCCACGCTGTGTCCCCCTAACAGTTTTATATTCCCACCATAGCCGCTATTTTCGAATTTGCTTTTATGTCCACTCTGTCCCCGTTTCGCGACTATTATTCATGAAAATACAATTCGATGAAATATCCATGATAAAAAGAAGAAAAAAATTGTAATTTCCACACTTTTAATGTCACAACTCAGCAACCGACCATGGTTTCATCACGTAAGTGTCATTTTCAAGGTGAAAAATCCAGTACTATCTCGGTAAATATACACTTACGTGTTAAACCATGGTCGGTTGCTGAGTTGTGACATTAAATGTGTGGAAATTACCATTGTGTTCTTCTTTTTATCATGGATATAAAGAACTTCCACAAAATCGAGCCGGATACGATTTTATTCGATGAAATATGTTAGACACTATATTAATACTCCATACTATTAATGCTATATATTAATATCTGATTTCAGGTCTGAAGACAGCTCTTTGGGGTCAAAAGTTCTGCTGCAATAGGATAATTACTCTGTATAACACCCAAAAAACTACTCACAGCAGCGGTGTCGGGAAAGTGCTCTCCTCTAAGGTTGGTTTGGATAGGCTAAGATTGGTAAACCATAAATATCGCAATTGCAGGGACGGAGTGCTAATTTCCCTGGGCCACCTCCAGGACTTTTGCGTTGGAGAGCAGCAAGGCTTCATCGGGATTTTTACCAGGGTCTCTTCGGTCAAAACCAATGCGCTCTACCCACTAGACTGCCACACACCCGTAAATTTTGCTTAAGGTACCGAATATCTCTTAATTCTTTTGCACATTATCCCACAAGCCCACTCCATAGAGGCGTAATGAGGGTTGATAAGCCACGAGCCGCTAAATAAAAAAAGGAGATGGTCTGGAGATATGTGACCACTGAGTTCCACCATGCACTTTTATTTAATTTATGCACCATGCACTTTATTACTTTAATGTTCAGGGGAAAACGAATTCTTATACCAATCGGTTCCGCAATATATCTCTCCTAAGGTATCATTTCTATCAGGCCTAAACACCTATTGTGAGGTTGTAGGATGGCGTTGATCGTTTCGTTCAAATAAATCTAAATCTGCTAAGTAGCTCTCGATGCTATCTAAGCCTAGCACGTTGCCTCTGAATCTCAGATGGGTTCTATCCTAACTTGCATAAAAGTTCGTAGCTAAAGAACGGGGTCCCTTGTGTTCATGTTACTGAATTTACATTTACCCTTAAGTTAACTGTCCATAGAACTCTTTACCCTGGCCTCCGCTTACTCCCCATGGCCCGCCCTTATAGCGAAGTGAGACACTCCCATTGACCGTGCACGCCTCCATCACTTCTGGCGAGCACCGCATTGCCTCCTCACGAATTATCCGCCGCACCCCTGCCCAATTCGCCTTTACACCCCACCCCTCCTCCTTCTTCCCGCCCATCCCATCCCTTAGAACGTGGGTGTGGGAAAGACACTTGCCAAGCCATCCTCTCCCCCCTTCCCTCCGGCATCGCCACAGCGAAGACACTCATTGTAGTGCGATTATTCAGTTCGCTTATACCCGCCTCTCGATGCTTCGAAGCGCGCCGTCTAGTTTTTGTTGCATTAAATACTTTGAAATTCCTCTTGGACTTATAATTATTTATCATCGATTACTAGGCCTTTGGCTATTAGATTTCTACTCACTTTTGCTCCAAACATAAATCCCGTTTGAATTACGGTATTTTTCAAAAGTCAAAGGAAATGATAATCAGCGATTGCAATATCTTTTTCAATTATAAAATCTTATTTAATATTTATTCATGATCTATAAATATTGTGAATGATTCTTAAGGCACACACATAAACCCCGAAGGAATTTTTCATCAACTAATAGAAGGTAAAAAAAATATTTGGCCACCAGATACTAAATATTTGGCGGGACACATTTATGCTCCTGGAATTGCATCGTCTAGTGAGGAAATAGTAAAGATAAATTGCTTTAAAAAAAAAATAGTGGTAGCACTTTAAAACCGACCTTAATTTTAAGTTTTTACTCTTCGTTTTTCATAATTTATTTTCTACCGTCATTTTGCGTTTATGCCTCGCATTGGTTGGATAATTCTTACAAAATCTCGGGTGTTGTTGTTGATATAAATAGATTCAAATCTGTTTATTTCCATATTTATATTTATAAGTTAAAATATATTTAAGAATTTAAAGGGTGGAAATTTTCACATTCTGTCGATCCCTATTTTCTGAGTGTTGTGGGGGATATAATGAAGAATGATATTGATATTGAATTATCATATTATATTTGCGTGCCGATAACAATATTTATTATATTTGGATATACATATTTCTATATACTTAGTTTAATATGCAATTGATACGCAGTTATATGTATTCATTTTCAGTGCTGAATGCGTTCTGATAAGCAGCAGTTTCCGGCGATACTAGGTGGAAATGTTTGATCTCCAGGAGAATAAAGAACGAATGGTAAACTTCCACACCATTTTATTTAAATGAACACGGTTTCGACCTTGATAATGACACTACGTGTCGAAACCGGATCGGTGTTCAATCAACTAAAATTGTGTGGAAGTTTACCATTCGTTCTTTATGCTCATATTACTTTATTTCATTTTTGCTAATTCCCACTCTTTTTTTCGTACATACCGCTAACCTGGGCTCTTGGATGCACTGTGATGACATTCATAGTTGTAGTGACTCCTTTTGTTATTAAAATATAACCTCTTGGGGCATGGTGCCTTATCAGTTCACCATCAGACCATACATAACCCATGGTGCGATTATCAATTTTATAAATTAGCATAAAATGTGGGAGAAAACGCTTATTATTATTTCACCTGTTGATGAAAAGCCTCGTGGCTGTATCTCGACGCCCACTCGATTTTTTCATTCCCATTCTGTGACGCTCTCCTAACCTCCTATTATCCCCAGACGCATTCCACGTCCTCTCCCCTTATTTCGGAATCGCGGCCTCGCGCCATCAATTATCAACGGTGGCCCACACCCGAACCATCCTCTCGCTTTCTAGGGAGGATCCACAACGCACGTCACCGGGGCACACGAGGAAATTGGTGACTCTAGCTCCACCCCTCTCACGAGCATGAAAGAAAACATAACTTTTCCCTTATTTCAACCGAGTTTCCCAAATATTTATCTCCATATATTACGGCACGACAATGAAGGTTAGATTTGAGTGCCGGGTGTGCTTCGGGATATGTCACTCAAGAGTGTGGTGGAACCGGAGATTGAAAATGTTTGGTTTTTAAGAGTTTAATGGTATATCCATATACATGTCTCTTTTCTACTAAATTTATCTCGATGGGCGTTGCATTTAGGCTATCTTTCGGTTTTGTAATCATTACCTATCTTTCGATTTTAAACATTCCTTTTAGTTATTCATGAACTTTCTGGCCCTCATTTCTTCAGCCCAACAGTGATCAGATCACTGTTTCCAGTCGAAGACTGCTGAATGGATTTGAAAGATTCGCGTTTCTTTCATGGGTAGTGAACGTATTTTTTTAGGGCTTTTCTTGCATGCGTTCATATAGGTTCTTTTTCTCTTGCCTATTCAGATTTGTGTGAAACTGATGTGCTTCGTGGTTTGCAGGGCTGCTTTAGTGTTCTTCTCGTTACTTTCAAGCCATTTCCAATTGCGTGATATTATTGCCACCACTTACCGTTTTGCTGAGTAGAATTTTATTATTCCTGTCCTAATCTGCGTTTAGAGATAAGAAACTCTGCTATTTCCAGGTTGTAGATGGAGTAATGGTAGTACGGTATTAGAAGAAGTGCCCAGTGTGAAAAAAATTTTGTTATGATATAATTCACGTCTTTAATTTTTTCCATTGTTACTAGAATCAATTGAACAATTTCAACAATTTCCAAATTCATAGTTCAATTAAGAATTACCTTCTTTTAGGAAATCAAGCTAAATTTAAATGTTAGAAAGATGTTTCTTTTACACGCTTTAGGAGAAGGAAAGGACGGATTTTACATTATTTTTCCATATTTAGCAACGAATAAATATTAAACTTTTAATTGATAGGATACTACATTCCTTGTATTGCTAGTTTACGCAGAGATGGTAGCAGTCATATTGTAGCTTTTTATACAATATTTGAAGAGTGTGGCTGAAATTTTAATTTACTGAGTCTTTATACTGAGTAATTTCGGATTTGAGAGCCTCTTGAATCAATTAGAGATAGAGAGATATATGATTATCGTCATTACCCTATGAAAGAAGCTTTCCTACGTTGAAACTCATATTCAACTTTCCTTGGTGCTGCAATTGAAAGTGATATTGGAACAAATAGAGATTTTTTTTTACTAAATAAGGATAAAATTAATCGGAATGAGAGACTCAATAAAAGTGATCTTTCCGCTCATTGGCTGGGTTACGTGGATTTTAACGGGTTGCATGGAAGCATTATATTTTTTGTGGTCGTTCAGCATCTAGCACCGCAAATGCACCCTCAAGCTAAGTTTCGAAAGCTTTTGTAGTGTCGGAATGCAAGGTTAATAATTGATTCTTATAGCTTTCATGTAAGATACAGGTTTTTCTGTTGCTGCAAGCGGATTCTTATACCTACTCATTACGTTTTAAGTATCTTTCTCGCTCTCCTGGAAAAGACTCATTGCTGGACGAAACAGGCATTTAAGTTGTGGACGTATTTCATGTAAAACGTTTGTCGTGTTCCTTTTCCTTGTGACTTCATTGGTAATGTCTTTTAACCCTACGTAACAGTCAAAGTTGCTGTCCTTGACTCGCTTACCTACCACAACTGTTAAATATTTTACGGAAGAATTTTTAAGTAAATTTTTATACTTCTTCTCGCAAAAAAAGTATTTGAGTGAAATCTATTATGTGTTTTTAAAACATTTCGTCACGATTGGCAGGAAATGTTGCCCTTTTAAAGTATATACCGAGGATGACCATAAATAATTAGCTTATGTTCAAACTTTTTGATGATTTAATTAATTTTAAAATAGAATTTCATGTTCAATTAAAATGCCTGTCACACAGTTCTAAAGTTAACAGCAGTGGAGCTACTTTTACAATGTATGTCAGGGCTTAGAGTTATTTTAGAGTAAGTGATACGTTTACTTATCTAAACAAAATGATTATAGATGATTTATTCACTTTTTAAAGGAAAAAATAGTATTTTGAGATTAATGTATGGTGTATTTGGATGCTCTAAGTAGAAATTAGGGAAAGAGAAATCACCAATACCCTTGAAATCGTGCCAACTACCTGTATTTAGGATATACTTAGTGGTATTAACAGTGAAAGACCAGTAGTGATTTGATTACTTTCACTTCCAAACAATACAGTATAAGAAAAAAAATCACTCATCATTTCTGAGAATTTCTTTTGAAAATTCCAGCTTCTGCATTAGGTTGTCTGGCGAGCAACTGCAATCGGCGCTGCTCTGCATACAGAACACTGATAACATTTATTGGTTATGCAAATGCATCGTATCAGATTGTCTCGTATTGCGGTCCAACCCCGTTCGAGTTGGGGTAAATGGGCGGCTACGGCACGAATACTCGGCAAGAAAGGAAAAATGGGTCTCATCCAGGACAACTTCATTCCGAGGCAATTACGAGTGGGTGCTGAGATGTATCTGAGGCCACAAGTCAGGATTGACCTCCCGTATTTGCTTCGGAGGCGCTCTCCACCCCCGTTTCAATTCTTTCGCTCGCTGTCTCTCTTTCCGATTCTTTCGCCAGTGAGCCTATTTTCGTTAGAGCACAGGGCGGAAGGCGATAAGACAGCTCTCTCCGTGGGCTCGGTATTAATGCAGACGACTTAATGAAGGGTGGACAGGTGCTGCTCCCAGTGGACGGAATAGCGAATTAGCAAGTAAATTATTGACAGGGAGCGTCAGTTTACTTTAACTCCTTAATGAAAAGAACAATCTTCCGAGGGAGGATTGTTGGTTCTAAGAAGTCCGATACTTGTAGCGTAGGTCGTGCATATGGCAAAACTCTCAGAAGTGAAAGGATTCCTTCCATGGCCTCGAATGAGATCTAAAGAGTAATTACTTAAGTAATGGTTTTTCCTTTTTCATCTAAAATCTGATGCGTATAAGGTTTATTGCTCGGTGGGGAAAGTATTTTCATCATTAGATCCCTTAATTCAAAAATTTTAATCGATAATATAATTTTCTCTGTTGTTCGAGAACAAAATTCTCACGTTTGCGTCAGTGTAACAGTGTAGGTACTCAGATTTATTTTCCATTTATAAATTTGATAGAATTATATAATATTTTAATAAATATTTATTCCAACTCCCAGGTTTGGAGCACTCTTTTTTATAGTCACTAAATGTCTGTATAAATATGAATTTCAAAGCACTTTATCCTAGACTTTATGCTTTTTATGCGGCCAAAGTGTTTAATTTTTTCGGTTGCTGGGTGAAATAAAAATGCTCAAATATACTTCTGAAAAACTACGATTGTAATCATTTTTTCGATGCAAAAACATTCAACTGATAACTTTGTACGGAATATGAAGATAGGTATAAGATATGTGAATGCCTGGAAATTGAAGCAACATTGGTACCTACTTGAGTGGATGATACGACAGATTCCTTTATTCCAACTTCACTCAACATATCCTCTGGACATTAACGTTTTTGAAGACTGCTTTGAAATACAATGGTTCCTGATCGTCAACATACACCGTAGCGAGTTTATAAAATATTAAATGGTGTCACAATAATTTCAATTGGAGTTAATAGGAAAGCCAATTAGAAGCGATATTGTAAAATATTCCCCAAGAGATCGCCTTGCACGTTCCAATTCAAAGTACCGTAATTTTTATTGCTTATTTTGGAATTCATGCACTTCCTATTGAATGAAGGTTAAGATAGTCAACACGACCAATCTTATGTGTCTTCAATGATTCACTGTGAAAGAAATACCATGGTGAATCTTCAAAAGGTTGCTGCTTATCGACATCTATGGCGATACATGCTTCTTTAATTTCCTGAATCTATCGCATATGTCACCCAATATTTACATCTTTTCCCAGAAAAAAGTTTTTGATGCTAAAAAGACGATTATCCTCCTTTTACGCAAGACCGCTATTTTGCTTAATATAACAGATGCTAACGAATAGTAATTTATTTAAAAAAATTTAATATTTCATCAATTGATATACATTCATATTCTCTCAGAGGACTTCGTATTTATAATCTATTTATATTTTATTTAAGAATTAGTTTCAACAGTATTTGCATGAAGAAAAATCCGAGTCATCGATGGGCTGAATTGTACTGCAAGGTGTCCAACATGAAAAAGTGAAAGGAGGGTAACATTTAAATTAATAAATGATTCAAAAATTACATATTTAGCGAGACACATTAATTTCTCTGAGTCCATTATTCATCTAAATTTCAACATGCTATTGCACTACTACTGGCAGTAACATTCCCTGAACTCACCTGTAATGCTCTTAAGTTATACATTGATATTAGTTATAATTTCACCAAATTAAGCTGTTGTGGTTATTTATTTAAAATGTACTTATAATGTTATTCATGGAACTGATCAAGACACTATTATTCCTATTAAAAATGTCTGAACTCATGGAAAAAACGAAATAAATTGCGAAGAATTAGGTGTGGTACTCAGTGGCAATGTAGATTTTGTAATAATTGTAGTAACGATATTTTTTCTTGAAAGTGCTCGGTTAGTAGAGATGAGATTGTATGTACCTTCAAGTTTAACAATGGGAGCGGAAGATCGTAGAATAATCGACTGATCAACATGTTGCGATTGATTACATATAATTGTTACCACTGTGGTTTTCCCCGATTGATCTTAGGTTTAAATTTAGATGAATTCGATGCATGATTTGAGCTGATTTTTTGCAAACTTATAAATTTTAAAATACTATTGATTTAGTTCCCTTGAAAAGTGTGTGATCAATTATCTAGTTTTACGCCTTATTTGTCTATGAAACACATTTTTGACGCATTTAAATTTACAATCGCTATTTCTATTTATAGAGATTCCTAGGGTGGAAAAAATTCCGATTCAGCAGTAAATGTAATTCGCATTGCGATCGATCCTCCTTTACGTACCAATGCCACCAAGCGAGTATATACTGTACATATTTGCATATTATGGCAATCGCAAGATTGGTGTACTGAAACCCTCCGTTTTTCCTCAACCTATGTCAGTTCTTGTACCTCCCTAAAGATCTTCTCGTCAATATCCTCACATCTTGATTTCCCCTAGATACTTGTCCCTTGTTCTTCTTCTGGGGACTTTTACATCAGGTTATCTTTCCACTTTTTTCCCTCAAAGCTGCTATGTCTAATTAAATGGACAATCTATCGTGTTCTTCTTACTGACTATAAAAAAGAGTGTTAAAAACCTAGGAGTTGGAATAAATATTCATTAAAATAATATATAATTTTATCAATGTTAGAAATGGAAAATATATCTGAGCAAACTGTTACAGTGATGCAAACGTGAGAATTTTTTTCTCAAACAACAGAAAAATATATACTATTGATTACATTTTTGAATTAAGGGATCTAATGATGAAAAGAAAGGACGATATGTGCCGTCCCTGAATGCAGTGACACATATCGTCCTTTCTTTTCTTACTCCTCTGTATACCGCCTTATATCCAATTCTATCCGTCCATTTTTTCTTCAGCATCACCCTCCAGCACCAAGTCTTCAAACCCTCTGTCCTTTTTTGATGTTTTTTTTGATATTTCAAGCTTCTAAGCTAGCCAGCCAGCGTATTTTTCATGGTATACTGAAGAATGCGAATTTGTAGGTTTTATGGCGAATATGAATACAAAGATTTTCTGGCAAATTTGTAGGCTTGCACTTAGAAATTTATATAAAGCTTAATATATATTTTCTGAAGCTATTTTTTATATGCCAGTTATAATTACGGGCATCTTTACGCATTACTGATTCTAAAAAAAAAAAAAAAACAGTCGCAAACGCTACACGCAGGACAACAAATGAAAGGCGGGAGTGTAAAAATACCGGCCGATCGATATAGACCTGCTGGAACACTAAGTGCCACTGTCCACTCGAATGTTATTGTATTTCCCAAACTACACCAGGCAGCGCAGGGGAGGGTTACCAAGGCGGGAATCGCGCCGCATCATCGCCAATGCCTGGTATGACCCCCGCTGACAGAACAGCGACTCGCATCGGGTGTGGGTGGATTGGATATCGGGGCGGTATCCTTGGTCCGCCAATGTCATCATCATACACCCCCGTCCTCGTCGTCTATGGGTGCAGTCGCCCACGCTGGGTGCAGTCGCACGGGCTCGCTTCCACGCTTCTCCTCTCCTCACCCGAGGCGTGTGTTCGTGGCTGCGGGAAGGGGACGGAATGATTTGATTCGTAAATCAGTGTCGTTACGCGAGAATGGTTAAGGGTGGGTGGGGATTTGGAGAGGTTGGACTGGCTGTGGGTTGGGGTGGCATTGTGGCCATGGGGTGCGGATGGAGCGGAAGAGATAGGTCTGTGGGCGCGGGGGTGGATTTCTACTCTCTTTCACTCGGCGTGGGCGAAAGTGCTTCCGTCTCCTGCCTCTCCCCCGCCCAGACACTTTGGCCAACCCGAGGAGTGGTCGCCCACCGACCATTAATGGTCCCGTCATATAACGCCGTTCTGAACTGTTCGGGCATGTCTTGTGTAAATATCCAGCGGATACATTGGCGCATTCGTTGTTTTTTGTGGTCGGCTTTATGCGTGCTGACGTTAAGTATCAAGGTGAAGTTAAATGGGTTCCGTCAATATAGGCTCGCCAAGAGTGACTCCCACGCTATTCGGGAGAGACAATTGAGTAAAATATCATCGGCATTGAAAGAGCATTTATTATGTAACTGTTACCGCGAATATTTTACTAATCCATGGGAGGCAGAAGGACTGCGCCATGAATCTTTTCGATGGCGGTCAAGGGGATGAACCTGTGCCACTATTCGTTGAACATACAGGTGCGGACATTATTTTTGTGGTCAATTTCATGGACTTTGACGTTTAGTGTATAGGGAAAGTTAGATGAGCACGAACTAAAGAGGACTGCCATAAAGGTCATTTACGTGTAAAGTACGTGAGACAACTGATTTGATTATAAATAATTTTGTAACAGCATTTATTTTCCCAGAGTTTTTGCAAATATTTTGTTTATTTCTGTCAGATGTATTTTATTGCTAGACCTGCATCGAATAAGCATCGAAAGAATCACAGGGCTACTTAGTAGGAGATATTATTTCGATGATAAATGATGCATGCATTGTTTTTCGAGCTTATGTATGAGATTTGACATTAAGAATCCATTGAACGTTTAATGGGCTCAGTTAATGAATGTTCTTATAAAGTATCTCCCACACCGTTCGTGATAGGCAATTTAATAAAATATCACTGTTTTCAGGTATTGAAAGTGCATTTTTTATATTTTTATAGTTTATGCGAATATATTCTTCCCCTCTGTGAGGTGTACCTATTCGGTTGTCAGGGCTGCATTATATAAATCTTTCCAGTAGATTTCAAGAATTGTCTGGGTCAAAATCAACGGTATAATTGATTCACGCATTGTCGTTGGTGGTCATCTTCATTTGAACAGACGTTGCATTAGGTACCTAGGTAACGTAATATGGCTGAAGTCAATATAATGAAATATCTTAAGTGTATTTTTATTCCCCTGGTAAGAACTTAATGTAAGTCATAATAACTCTCGCAATTGAACATAGGGTTATAATTTGTATAAATGTAAGGCAAAATGATTTATTCCAGCATGCTATTATTTTTATGAGTGCTTATATTCTGCACAACGGGAATGCGCTATGGACGCGGTGAGAGTAAGTTTAATCGTATTGACTCCTGGTCACCTAACACACGTGACTTGTATAACATTTTTGGTCTTTATTTTAAGCACCATGCCTAAATTTTCATTTAGCCATTGAAAGATATTTGTTTATTGGTCGCGGAGTGTGGAGCTTTTCTGTATGTCTGCTCAGATACTCTCAGAGTAATAACTAATTATACGTGCCATGTCTAAGAGTAGCAATGGAATTGCAAATGGAAGTATTGCATTGAGGATAGTCTAAACCCTTTTCGCTGGGAGACTCATGCTCGGCACAAGAGAGCATATAAATTGTTGACAATATAAAATCTTAAATTCATCTTTTTAAGGCTAAAGGGTATTATATTTGTAGTAGCTCATTTCATCATTTAAAACAATCCAATTTCTCCAATGGAAATTTTACACGCTGATCATAAGGTGACATTGTTTCGCATTTAAAGGTTACAAAAATGAAATTTGTGGATGCTCCAGTTAATTATGTTGCTCCCCTCCTATGTTTCCTTTCCTTTTGGTTTCTTCTTGGTACTATGTCCTTTCTGTTTGAAGACTAAATTTTCTGTGGTAATGCGGTGCTTTCGCGGACTCTAACCCTATATCAAAGATTTTCCTCTCTCTTCTAAGCTTCTTAGTTCAGCATTATTGATGAATTGGGCAATATGACCTGATATAACTTTAAAAATATTTTACAGATGTCTTCAGTATTTACGCTAATTATTCTGTAGCTTTTTAGTACATCTGAAGAAATGGTTTTGGAGTCCCGACTGGGTATTGGTGAGGAGAAAAAAGTAGGTGCTGATTATCTAGCAAATACGCCCTCCAGTCTGTTTTTAAAAATATGCTTTATTATGAATGAATTTTTAATTTGAACAGTGCTTAATTAATTTCAATTCTGAAATATTTTAATTATTCAGTTTTACTTTTTCGACTTTTTAAATAAAATTAGTGTATGATTTGCGAAATATTAAGGTCGTTTTTAATATGCCTTAAAATCTACAAGTAGAAAGGTATTTACGATTGATAATCAAGGATTCATTTTTGGGCTGTAAATGAACCAACGCTTTGACCTTAAAAACATTGGTATTTATCGGTATCAGTTTCGGGAAGCTGTGTTTAAGTCTAGCATCTAATCGAGAAGGTTGCATTTGCGTAGATGTCATTACTTTTCACCTCCACTTTAAGAAGAATAGTTGTTACTCCAATGGCCGCGGATGGTGTTGGCGGACCGAGAAATGTGAAAGGTATGTAACGCCCACTGGTACTATTTCCGAAGCGGTTTCCAAGCTATCTCATATATCCTCCTTTTTGATCTCGGTGCATCTTGGAAGAGCCCATTGCTACGAAGATGGAACGAACAGAGTCAAGCATGAATTGCAATCTTGCCAGCCATTCTGAGTTCTCCTTTCCTTAGCGTTCATTTCATTGTTATTATTTCTCGACGGAAGACACGCGTTCTGTCACCTGCCCGTTAAAAATAGTTTGGAGCGGAAATTTTCATGTAAGTACCACATTTCTTGACAGCTCCCACCGAAAGATATCCCAAAAAGGATGTGGATGCCAGGCAATCAAATAAATTTCTCTGTTTTCTTCGATTAATTTTTTTGAACGTTGTTCCCTTGATGTCCATTGCTTTGATGACTCTAATGCTTGTCCTCAAGGTGTGCTTACCATTCGATTGGGAATATTTTTTTCTGCGTCAAAGGTTGGCGCTCAGGTAATGACACTAGATCCTTGTCCATCTCTTCCTTCAGTCTCTCTGACGGTGAAAGCTATGCGTGCCGCATACACCCAAGGATACACATGGAGGCTGATATACTCTGCTAAATATTTCAATGATATTCTTCTCATAGAATTAGTATATTCTCAAGTAATTTACCTGATTAAGATATTGTAATTATGAAATTATTCATACAAACAGCTTCTAAAGTATTCCTTAGCAAATTTCTCTACCAAAATATGTTCACAATCATTTTAAAGGTAGGTAGTTACAAAGATAGAAGGAATTTTTTATTTAAACCAGGTAAAAGTTTTAAGGTCAATTACATTTTAATGAATTTTATCTGGCCTCGTTAGCTGGACTGCAAGAAACGTTGACTTGACCGTATATAGAGGACTCCAGTCTTGCTTTTTGTAACCTTTAACTAAATGCGTGAATTTTATGACTATGGAAAGCAGTTCTTCCCACTAGTCTGTCGAGTGTTATGTCGATGCTGCACGCGTTATGAACTTTTCTCAGGTGAGTAACACCCGTGATCAAAACGCAACATTTATACGCTTGCCAAGTATATTGCGATACACACCATGTTACCCTATGCTAAGAGTTTTTTTTAACCCCTCGGAATAAATGCATGAGAGATAAATAAAGTTGAGAGCCAATTAGCTAGAGATGATGATTGCCATTTCAACGCCGCGAAACTCTTGATTTAGGTGATTCATGTACGTATAAAAGTTGTTTTCCTTTCCCGTTTAAAGTGTAGTGGTGAACCTTAGCGTCGAGTATCTCGGTTGAAATAGCCTTATATTCTTTATTTATGCTTCTAACCTCCCGTCCTTTGCGTGCCACTAGAGAATATTAGCTCGTAGTTAGGCGAGAAAGCTAGACGTTGAGGGATTGGGAAAAAAAGAGCGAAGAATCCACGGTCCCCATCACTGCGTGCATCATATTGCTCCGTTCAGGGCCTCCTCGACCGTTAACTTCCCACTATGATTCCTCCCACATGATTCGAGTAATACAGGCACACTTATGCATGCTCATATTTTTTTTCCTTGCCCCTTCATCTTTCCTGCATTACGCCTACGCTTTTCACATACGCCCGGTTACACTAATGCTTCCTCCGCCGTCAACTTATGCGGCCTGGCCACCCACACCCTTCCTCCCCTTCAACTAAAACCTCTAATCCCCTTTGCTTCGTTCCATGTCGCCATTAGCACTTGCGTGGCGCCGGGGTGGGGATGAGTCGAAGACGCCTTAGCACCAAGGGCGTGATTTCAGTATCCGCCCGAAGGTTAGTAAATTTTCCTGGAAGATGTTGGATTAATACACGCGACAGAAATACGTCTAATGGCTGCAAATGTACTAATGGGGATCTAAGTGTATTATTTTTTGCGAAACATTTTTTTTCGTGGCGCGTGCTGCAGGTTTTTTTTCCGGTAAGACTTTATGAGTAGTACAATTAATTAATACCCTCACTCTCTTCTTTATGATAGGGATTACTTTTGAACTTGTTGGTGTTCATAATTCGGAGTCAGGCCTTTTAAGGCCCTAAATTAAATCCTGGTGGCATTTCGATTCATCCGAATTAAGATCTAGCGATATTCTTTCCCAGGTGATTATGATTTCATTTGATGAATGACAATTTCAATTATTTTTTTTCGATCTGAATTACAAATTTGCATGATGGCGAATGAATATGGACTTTGTTTCCAAAACATATGGCAAAAATTAAATACGTTATAATGAGATATAAGGTATATTACCCGACATAGCAGAATTTCGCCTCTTGAAGTGGTCTTATAAGCATTACTTCAGCCGCTGAGGTAAATAATATTCACATTAAACGAAAAATATTCAATTCCACCAAAATTATTTCAACGCTATCAGAAGTTACCGATTATTATCAAATTGAAAAATGCATTGATCTGCGAAAAAATATAGTTTTTTACTTAGGAGGCTATCATTAGCTAGCTATTACGAAAAATTATCCGCTGATAATTGCATTATATTACATGTTTAAACTTCAATTCATAAAATGTTTTATTATGTCAATTTTTCTGTTTGTTCTTCCGGAAAAACTCTCGCAACTAAAATTCAACCACTTCCTGATTAGCTGTAGGCTCAAAATATTCAGTAAAGATAAGAACCAGATGTCAATAAATTATTACACTGCTTCTAATCCTTCAGAGGCAGTTTGAGCCACAATTTTCTAAAATTAACATTTGTATTCATCCCTCAGCTGCATAAATTTTATAAATTTGTGATATTTCAAGTTTGTTTCCGGCTATTTGGTGTTGAGCAAATTCAAAGAATCGAGTCAAGTAAAGAAATTACAATTTTTTTAATAAATAACTTCGGCAACGGTTTTTACTTCAACTACAATGAAGAAAATATTAAAATAAGTTTAAAAAAATTGAAAGCTCACCTTTTCATTCAATATAAAAAGAAGAGATAAACCCTGATTGGAACAAGGTCCTCGTTTTTATTTTACAATTAAAAACCTGCTAGTTCGAAAAAAAAACGCGTAGCGCGTCAATGTCAGCACCTTAAATCAAATTCTTTCTCTGCAGCCATTCATTACAATATTTTAACTTAAATCTCTAATGTATGATGATGAATTTATGCCACTTCATTGTTAAAATATATATACATACCACAAAAATTCTATGAGAGTTGAAGCGTAATTGAACTAGGCTCCTATGACATTTCACGGTTACTTCAATGCAATTTTTAGAGAGACAGAAGATGAACACGAAATCTCTCATAAATTTCGGACAATCATAGAAATTGCGATCCAGAAATGTTAGGTCCAGAGCGTGAAAATACCACTGGGGGACGCGAATCCGTAAATTTACTACTGGAAAAAAGAATGTCAAAACCACCGAACAATACTATGACACATTGATGTTTGCGTTAATGTACACCACTTTTTGGGTTTTGAACATGTAGTGTTTTATCTGTAAAATTAAAACGTGCCGAGGAAGGTGGGGTTTATTTACTTCTATATAGACTGAATAAACATGGATTTTTTATTTTTTAAATTAGCTGTAGCATTCCCTGTTTCAGTTCATTTCCGGAAGATTTTTTAATCTTAACCTTTTAGCCCACCTAGCATCCAAAGAGAAAATCTGTTATAGATATATCAGTCGAAGATCAAATTCTGAAAATCTGGTTCGAGCCCGAGTCAAAGGAAATTATTCTCTCTCCGAAATTTTGCTTTTGAATGAGCTTGTACTCAAATACCACCACTGATTTGTCCGTTTGTAGTTTTTGAGTTTCTCTCTTAGTGACGGTTGCATTAAGCGAAAACGTCATTATTTTGGCTAGCTCTTTCAAGATTAATATTTCACGGACACAATAACAATTTTCAGTAGTTCTGCATCTGCATTAATTCATGCTCTCTTAACTCTTTCATGCAGATTACAACAAAATTTTTATTATTATTATTATTATTAGTTACATATCATAAATCCCGCCACCTTGGCGCACAGGTCGGGTAAAGTCCTCGTCTGGTAACTCTAGGGTTACTGGACCTACGATTGGACTGGAACTACGATTGTGAGTATCCATCCACTTAGGGCATGGGCAGTGTTTTTTTATGAAACTCGGTTCAGACTTAGAAATCGTTATTGTGGTTATTACGTAGCACCGATGTTGACGCCAGCGCTCTGTGTGCGCCATCGCGACTGAGGTATCAAAAAGCCATCCTAATGACGGTAATTTGGATTCTATGAATGTAAGAATTATTTTTCCATAGGCAAAATATATCTTGTATGATAAGTAGTATGATAATGTGGAAGTCATTAATATTTGTTTAATCTACCATTGCATTACTCCCACTGAGTTTATGTAAGCTTGATGCGTTTCATTTGAGCATGTTGATCTAACAACGAAGCACAAATAAAGTCAGAGGAAATATTACTGTTTTATTTAACTAATGGCAAAGTATTTGTTGGCAGATACGAGTGGCACTGGGTTACTTTGACTGAACAAAAAGTTAAAAACAAACGTTTTAACTCTATATCTTTGCGTGACAGCTTAAGAGTTTAAATTGAGTATTATTTTTGCTAATTCCATCATGAATCATGTCTGGTTCTTTAAACTCCAAAAGCATCCACGGGGAGGGACGTATTAGAGAATTTAAATAGACATACAACCCCGCAAGCCGCCTAAAAAGGCATGCGACAGGGGGTGCTAGGACACCAGTCGTAAATATATAAAAAGGAAATTCTCAAACGAAATTACGACTAGCATTTTTTAAATTCCTGTTTGGTTTGGGGGAAAAATCGAATTCCCGTATCTATCCGTTTGACAAAATATCTCTCTCATTTAATACTTCTGTCGGACCTTAGAGACATAGTAGGGCTCCTTTATGATGTTATCCATGTCACTGCTAAAGATCAATTGCTCAAACAATCTAAACCTAATGCGCAGCCTCCGTGTCTCTAACGGCTCCTAGCCTAGTTCATTTTATTTCCAGGTCCAACAGAAGCAATAAATTAAGATAGATATTTTGCCAAACGGATCGATACGGGAATTCGTTTTTCCCCCGAACCAAACAGGACTTTAAAAGATGCTAGTCGTAATTTTGTTTGAGAATTTCCTTTTCATATGCTTACGGCTGGTGTCCTAAAGCCCCCTGCCACACGCATATTTAAGCGGCTTACGGTGTAGTATGTAGATGTAAAATTCGCTTAACATCTGCGTAATGCTGTCTGTACACCCGCACTCAAGGGGACTGCACGGAGGAGGCCCAATAGGGTGGTTTCCTATTATTTTTTTATTGCCTAAATCGAAAGATTATTACTCCTGGAGTACCCATTTCACGCTCTTAGATTTTCAAATGACGATATCTATTTTTCGCGATTAAACGAAAAGTGAAAATTTTCAAGCGCGCGAAAACGCGACGGCTAAGTAGGAATGATGGGAAAAGTCCGTGTGACGTATTTCTGGTTCCCGCTGCCGCCCTGTGAGGTAACCTTGAGGCGAGGCTTGAGCGCTGATACGACTCAGGCTGCTAGCAGGTAGCGCTTGGCTTAAATATGGATTATCAAACGATGGAAACTTTCCGACCTTAGACAATTTTAATAAGTGATTATTAAGAGATGTTTCCCTGAGCTCTGTGACTCATACATGCATTGGTAATCTCAGACGATGAAAAACTCCTATCCTCTCTTGTAGAAACTAGGTCCCTGTGACGTCACGTGGAGTGGAATCGCATGGGCGCCAATCTGGCCTTTTTCAAATGAGGTTAAAATTGACCATTGCCATTCGTCTAAACGGGTATTTCTAAAACGAAATAATTTGTATATTATGAATACAGTAATGGTGGGTAACGAATCGCAATCAATGTCTTTCGTTTTCTTTGATGAAGGAAACTACCCTATTCCTTCACGTAGAAGGTTAATTTCTGTTGCCACCTCGGTCGCATTGTAATCGGTTTAAAAAAACTATCCGCGGTGCGGTGATGAGTGCAATGCGATCCACTTTTTTCCAATATTTTGCGTTACAATATTTGCAATTACGAGGAAAGTATTGAAAAGTTATGAATTTGTAAGATTACATCATTATGCATATAAATATCTGTTTACCCCCTTTAATTCCCCGTGAAACACGGGTCATTTTGCCCGTCGGTGACGCAAGTGGCGACTTTTGGAAACCCATTTAAATGCGCGGTGGGTGACAACACATTTAGAGGCTGACTTGAGGATCCTCTTTTGTACTGTTCGTGCCCGTAGCAGTTTTTGGTGAACCGCGAAGCAAAAGCTTAGGCCAATGCTTTAAGTCCCGTTTCAAGGGATTGTTGGCGGGGGGTATGGAAGAATGCCGCAGTCAAAGGAGATGCTGTATAGGGAGACGAGGACCACCGTCACGTGCTAATATCTTACTTCCGCCGCACCTATGTGTGTCCGCTCACCTCCCCCCTTTGCGTGAGCTCCCTTCTATCTCCTCGTGTCCCGTTGAGAGAGAGGGGGAGAGGGAGAGAGGGAGAGAGAGAGAGAGAGGGAGAAATAAAATGGAAAACCCTCGCGGTTTTTCTCCCCATCTCGCAACATTCCTGCTTCCCTCCCGGGCTCTTTTTATTCCATCACCATCCCCTCCGTGTCGCCGCCGCTCCCGCCGCTTGCTTTCCGCGCGGCAGACGTGTCGCACCCACGCGCCTTCCGGATCGCACCGCATCCATCATGACACTTCACTCCGCAGACGTCCCTTCCCCCCCACGGAGTCGTCGAAGAGTCGGACTCGATCGCAGTCGCCGGTGGTAATTAGCTCCTGCCATGTATTGCATCCATAATTTGAGAGATTATCCTCGTTATGAAGGAGCGGTGGTGGTCTGGATGGTCAAGTTTGTGACGCCAAGGATGGGAACACTTTTACTCGCGCATCATAACCTCCCACTCTCTCCATCTCGGAGTGGTCTCAATCAGGATATTACATAAGTCGCATGAGGAGACGAATGTTTCCTTCTTTCGCAACTTTCAGAATCGAAAGTCTACTTTCGTCTCCTTTTTTATTAAATTTGAATTTATTCAGCCGTTCCTTCTTTTCGAAGTTGGTGCTTGATTCGTTGCTTACATTATTTACAAATTGTGCATAGTGGGCATGAATTAGCTTTAGGGGAGACTGAAGAAATGAAAATAAGTCGAATATCTCCTGGAGGCTGAATCGAATATGAATGAAAAATAATACTCTTCCCATTGCTTATCATGTCACATGGAATGAATATTATTTACATTTAGCCATTTTCGAAACACAAAACTGCTCCTGAAAAATCCAAAGCACGATCCTTCGGCAGAAAGACGCCAATTAGGGTAGATGAAAATATGAATCCTGTATTATCAGAATTAAAGAGAGAAATACGGATAAAGCGTTAATTTTTCGATTAATGTATTTGTGATAGCCTTTCGCATGACGTCAATGCGTCTCAATATTTATTCTGCGGCTAATAGACAAATCCTTTTAATTATTACTGGAAATAAGACCATGTGAACATTTTCGGTGTTCAGCTCTCTCTACATTGTAATGGTCACGTAGCCATGTGTTTATGTTAAAATGGTTTCTAAAGAACTGGAAGAATATCTATTGCAGTATAATTCCCTAGTTTGGCTGAGTAAATACCGTGCTTTAATTAAAATAAAATATAACACATTTTATTCATACCTTGGCCTTCAAATTAACGCTACCACATTATTTGAAGATTTTAGAAAGTAATCACGATGACTGAAATGATAATTTACAATTTCCATACTAAGAAACTGGATTCATATCGTGTTTTAAGTGATTATTTTCTTATTTTTCTGATGCACATAATTGATATCAGTTAACCAGTTATCTGGATCTCTGAGGTACTTTCTGATTATTTGGTTCTCTGCTAAATAAATTTACTTCAGTCACGTATGATTGTACTCAGAATTTTCGGGTTTTCCACCGGGCTCCATGTCTCCCAAAGTTTCGGAGAACAACTTGCTCTTCATCCTGAGGAAATCCTCTGAATACTATCTCTTAAATTGGTCTGGTCTATGGGTCACGTGTGACCTGATTGAATCAGGCGCGATCGCTGTTTGTAAAATAGGTCATGATCGGTCTCCAAGCATTGCTTGTGTGGAATCCGTAGTCTCGGTTGATGCTATTGAGATCTGAATGACTTCTTTGACACGGCGGTCCTAGTACACGGCAGAGCAGTTTTGCCTCCTTCCATACTATGGCGTGGTCCTTATTGATGCTGTACTCCTCTGCTGCAGAATTTTGCGGTTGGGCCAGCCGGAAGTGCCTCTGATGTTCTTTTAGCTGAGTTTCCATGGTCCGACTAGCCTCTCCGATGCATGTCTTCCCGCACTCACATGGAATTTAATTGCCACCTGGAGTCAAGCCGAAAGGATGCCTTCACCTTCACTAAGTTTTGGAGGTGGTAAATGGATAGTCTTTAGGTTGTATCGCTGTAGAACTCGTTGTGTGTAAAAAACTCTTCTGGGGATACCGCGCGGGTTAGATTATATGAGAGCGCCGACGTTTCGGGTACCGACTCGCTACCAATTCTCACGGTAGCCATGAGAATGGGTAGCGAGTATCTAACCTAACCCACGTGGTATCCCGAGAAGAGTTTTTGCGTGTTGTTCGCCGGGAAAGTGTTAAATCTTACATAACTCGTTGTATGTTTTCCGTTATGTTTGGCGCATTGAGATGGAAGGATTTGGCGATTTATTTTTCTTGCGGCTCCCGTATTCATCTTCTGGTCTTGCTGAAGGTATTTTTAGGGCCACAAAAATTTCATGTTTACTATAGCCATTTTGTAGAAGTCTTCTTTAGATGTTTTATCTCGTTTCAGATGTTCTCTTTGTCACCTAGGCTCTTCGCTCTTTAAAATAGAGTGGAAAGTACAGCTTCCTTTTTTGTTAGATGATGGTGACTCTGATTAGTAAGATACAGGTCCGTGTAAGTCGGTTTCCGATATATGCTGCCATGCCGATACCAGGCTGCCATCTTCTCTTTTCTGCATTAACATATCTAGCAACGGGAGCTGGCCATTTTCCTCTTTTTCCATCGTATGGATTTATTTGCTGAAAATTCTCTCTCACGAGAAATACGGTGGAGCAGTATTACAAATTGAATTAATGAATAAATTATTGCCGTGTATTCTTCCTCCAACATACTCTCTGCAATGATTAGTTCACCATGCTGATACATTCAGACGCTGAGATGGTCTTGTTTTGACGAGGAGTGAAGGCTAATGTTCTATTTGTACATATGATTGATGGCAGTCAAAGCCTAAGTACTTCACGCTTTTTTAATTAAATTGGGATATTCCTTTCACTACTTCATCGAGGTTCAGGTGATTTGCATGATGCTTCGTTGCACTAATCTTTTCATCATTCGGATTGCGACATATATTTTATCTCATTTTTTAATTGATTATGGAAACACAAATTATTAGGAAATCCCTTTCTTATTAGTCGACAAGGCAGTAAGATCATTGGCAACTTTTACCTGTAATTTACTAACTTGATGGATTGATATTTCTAACTTTGTAGCTTTCCATTTGTAGCTTTAATACAATCCTTATAGCTGTAGCCATAATCAACTCCTGAACAGCTTCGATTCCACTCTGGCAATAAATAATTTCGCTAAGAGATTTGAATAACAATTTCGCCGTGAAATTTCCACTACGGCGCGTATTTGAGCAAATATCGCTGGATTCAAATTTTAAGCTTAGATAAAATGAATTCTTTAGATTGAGCATAGGCACTAATATTTAAAATAATCTGAAATCCTTTTCAAACACTTAAATCCATGTTTTAACGTTGACCACGATCACTCCGCGTAACAGCACTCGAAAAGAAGTCTAGAATCGCGTAAGATATTCGTCTACAAGAAACCTTATCGCACGACGACGGTGTGGAGGCGAGAAGCGGCCTCGCCTCCCCACACCCGGGCAAATCCCTTGGCTCCATCCTCACACACACTTACCACTTCGCATCGCTTTCGGAGGGTGGGTGGGTGGCTTACACCTGAGACCCTCGCTGGAAAACTACTTAGAGACTCTTTAGCGGTGACTTCGCCTCGCACCAATAACTCATACAGATCTGAGATGCGGGAGGATGGAGTGAGGCTTTAGCGGGAAGAAAGAAAGAAAGAAAAGATATTTCACTTAGCGGACCCACGTGCACTTTACGCAGCTCGTCTGACGCCTGGATGGTAAAAACTATTTTTCTTCTCTAAATGAGGGATTGGATTCTGGGGAGTGTGTATGTGTTTGTGTGTGAGAGAGAGAGGCAAGGAGTAGGCTGGAGTGCTCTCGCAGCCTTATCCTCACACGCAAAAAAATCTAACCCTCGCGGAAGCGCTGAAAAAATATTCCCTTAATATTCCATTATTATGTCCAGAATAGCCACGTTTTGCGCCAGGGTGGGGAAAATTACCTCGAGATCTTATCAGTTACGATAAATCAAGGTAAATACCTCCGTGAAATTACTGCCACGGAGATAAATCACGTAACCAGGTGCATTCACGTAGAACATGAGAATTAAACCAAAGCCATAAAGCTTCCTTATGACGCAGGAAACTTCAACATATTTAAAAATATTTATTCAAATATTCTCAAGTAATATATTGCAAAGATATTAACCTGCTGATTCCCGCGAGTTTAAAAATATTTCAAGAGGAATATATTTCCCTCCCTAAAGCGTGCATATATAAATGAGGACGAGTGAAAATATATAATTATTGAGCAAGCAGTAGCTTGTCAATTTTATCATTAGACTGGGAATAAGTGGTATCCAAGTGCAGTATATGACTGTAGTACTGCCTAAATAACTTTCTCTCTCCTATAGGTATTTATCTAATTACTGTCAGTAACTAAAAGACGAGAGTAATGGACCAACGTGGTATTACAATGATTGGTAAAATCAGCGTGGTAGAACATCATGCTGTCGATGTAAACAACTCTTTTTTTCAACACACTAAACTTTAAACTACAATTTTGAATAATAATATCGTTTTAAGACGTATTGCCGTGAAAAATAATGTATAACATAATAAGTATATGGCGATTAGTCTTAATTATTGACGTTTTCACAAAAGAGAAATATTAGGAAACTGACTCTGGCATCCGAAAACCCATTATGATTTCGGAAATTTGATGATATATGGCTAAAAACTGACTAATGAGCCGTTCGGCGCCCGGAGGATTTTGCTTTGAGAGGACAATCCATTAAAAAAAGTGACTTAAAGACTCTTCAAATGACGTCGAATTCTTTTGACTCACAAGGCGTAATAAATGGAAAATTAATTTTAAACGCTTTTCACCCGCGGGCCACTGCCCTGTCCACGCTTACTTCCAGCACAAGGCTTTACGACGGCATGGATATGGAATAATGGAACGCATTAGAATAGTACCAACCCCACCTCCAGCCACATTCCTCTCGCGGTCCTCCACCCTTGCGAGACACTTGCCACAGCCTCCGCCAATCGTCTTTAAGCATCCTCTCTCTCGCCATTCTTTCCTGCTGTCGTCCACGCACAAACTCCAATCGTCCAAGCGTGTAGTAAACCATTCTCCGCTCCCACAGCGTAAATAACCCCTTTAGCGGTTTTTATTTTATGCCGTCAGTGATGGTGGAGGGCTGGAAAAACAATGCATCAGAATTTTTCACGGTGTACGCGCGGGGCACTCAATTCGAAGCCGTTCGACCTCCCAAACTATTTAAAATACTACACAAGTTTGTCGGCGGCCGAGTGTGTGGGGAAATGGGAAAGACAAGGAGAGGTGGGAATTTTATTACGACGTATTCGGCCAATCTCGTCATTAATCTACACGCCCCGTTCCCCAGTTCGGCAGCCGTTGGACCATCCTTCATCTCAAAGTAATTGTGTCTCCGGCACGCTCTCGCCAGTGCCCACGCACCTATTGAATTTTTTTATTACTATTATTCGACTCGCTGTGGTAGGGGAACCCTTTCCAGCCTCCTCAGCTTCTTCCTTCGCCTCCGCTTTCACTAACCGTTCAATTGGTCCTCTCCACTACTTTAGCCTCACACCCAGCCCATTCTGCGCCCAAATTACTTAAAATTCCGCCCCGGCCTTCATTTTTAAAGGACATAAATTTGATTGAAACAGTTCCATCCACGAGACTGGCCATCGGGAATATTTTGAGCATACTTCCTAACGTTAACGCCCATCTAAAGGATTTCTGGATCGTCTGAGACAAAGTGAAAAATCAATGTAGCTTTAAGGCTTACTAAACAATTACTTTCTATGGAAACATACTATGAATATATTTCATGATGGGAAATCGCGATTTTAGCTTTGATAAGTAAAAGTAAAGAGTGAGTACCTTTTCCTTGAACAAACCATTATTTTACGTGCTACGTGGAGCGTACTGTAAACTATTCATAATAATGATGACAGCCTCAAATTCATTTCTAGTAATGAGTATTAGTATTGGAAAATACTTTATTTTTTCAAAGCATTGCGGCGGATGTTATCAGGCCATATGATTGGAGCCAAATCACATGATACCATTCCTTGCTATTCAAGACTTTGGTTTACCGAGTCACAGCACGTTTAGGAGGAGATGTCGCGCATTTAAATCCATTTTATAAATAGCTTTATCATCTTTGTAGTATTTTCATACTGTATCTTGTTTTATGCACTAAATATATTCGTTAAAATATTCTTGATTTAAATAAATTTCTAACTTGTGGTAGTCTAGTCTGATGAAGCCCTAAGTTAGATATCTCTCTAATTTCTCAACTGACGCACTTGTCGCGAGCTCTTGCATTTAAGTCATTGTTATTTTTTAACTTTGAAAGCTTCGTCTACAAATTTTTGGAGCAATATACGTGGGCATGGTTGGGTAACTCACTCCCGGTGACCCTTTTAAGATGCTATTTTTGCTCTACAGACCTACTCCACGCCCTAGAATTCATGGTCCCTGCATTAGAGTCCACTTCCGCTCGGGACAATAAAGCCCATGTCGACATCGCAGGATGCAGATGAAAAGAGAATTCTCAGAGCGTTAGGTGGGAACATGCAATGCTGGCGTGGGAAGCTGAGACGAGGGACCTTTTGAAGGTTGTTTCTAACCTACATTTAAAGTCACTTCCAGCCAAATATCCACCTTATCCCAAGCTGCGCCGCTTTCAGTTTCTTGCACTATCTCTCCCTCCTGAGGTCCAACCCCCACGCTCTCTCTCCCCATTCAGGTCTATCAACCTCCGTCTCTCCCCTAGGCGTTGACGAATAACATACATTTCCTCCGCAGTCCGCGTGTGGGACGTCTACCAATGCCACTCCGTTCTACTTACACCCACGACTGAACCGCCTCCACTTCCGATGACTTCCATTCCCCCCTCCTCCCTCCGTGGTCCAACTCCTTCCAATCCACGCGACTATGTGGCCTGGACGTTGTCCTATTTCTTCATCTATAAGTCACCAGCGCGTTGATTTTTTTCCTCGCTCTCTAGTAATTCAGATTTCATTCAGTTTTCCTGGCGTGACCTCGCGTCTCCACGGTGAAGCTCGAACGGAAGACTGCCTCCTGCTAATCCTCATGGCATTGCCTGCATTAAGAGGACATATCAGTCCCACTACACCGTTATGATTTCTTTAGTAATTGTTTATCTTAATCTGTGATTCTGAAATATTCCGTTTAGGCATATGATGTAGTTGGGGAGCGTGGTGGCCTAGTGGGTAGAGCTCTAGGCTTCTGATCACAGGGTCACGTGTTCAAATCTCGAGTGGGGGCTTAAGACTACCCTGATTAAAAATATTGAGGGAAACTGTCCCCTACCGTGAATTTGTGAAAATTCACACGCCGCGCCGGTGGGCTACTGCATGGTGAGCGTTATCCTTCTTAACCAAATAAACCTTCGGGTTGAATCAATTATTGAGAATGATAGAGTGGATCCCAATCTAAATTTATCCCATTTCTTTACATTCAGTTCAACAGCAAGTTCATAGTCTTTTCCCTTGTAATTCATATTTGGTTCAGTTTTTCCTCGCGTGGTCTCAAGTTTTAAAAATTAGTGAAAATACGGACGTAAATTTCCGTCTTAAGAAATCACCTCAGTTTTGAAAATACTTTGCTCAATTTTAAAAGATAATGTTAATATGATGGCAATGATATGAAGCAGATGATTTGTACGGATTTAATGCAAATTACGGCCCATAAGGCTGGAGTAATGCGCCCAAAAAAGGAATAAAAGCAATTTCATTTGACATATTTAATAAAAATATTTTTTTTCATCAATTCATTAATTTTCGAAGTCAACTTCCAAAAAGACTACCATAGAAAAATGTGGAAAATTCAATGTAGGTGTCTCTAAATCAGCAAATATTTCGGGAATTTGCGCCAAATGTGCCTTAAATTATTTATAAATTAAAATATTTTCATGAAAGCTCTAGCGTTTGTCTCTTATGTAATATAAAAGTTAGATGGTGAGGCATTTGCCTTGGATTATGATGCTACTACTTTTTTAATAGTGGACCTCATTTTTTAATCAAAATTAATGATCCATATTAATATCTACGATATTTCCGCGCACAGGCAAGCACCTTTAAAGGTGTGCATATTTTTTTTTTAGATTTTAAATTTTATTTCCATATGGAATTGCTTGGGGAACTTAAATTTGCTAACAACGGTTGCTTAAAGACTATTGCATAACAATTTTAAAACTCTCATGGAGATGGCATTAAGTTATTCTCGCTGTGGAATTCCTTAATTAATGCGAGAATCGAGGCGATGTGGATATTTTCCCGCTCAATTGCCTTTTCCCTTTCTTAGATTCTTAGCATATAATTTCCTTCAGTTTTCCCTTTTTTAATACTTTTCGAGCGTAATTTATAATTTTAAAATAATAGATTGATTTTTCGAAATAATATTGTATAAATTCGTGGTTCGATATTTTGAAGACAATGTCACTGGAATCCTTCAAGGCACGCCATAAATAATTTGTTTTTGCAACATTTCGAGACTTTGCTCCAAGTATGCGTTTCATTGATTGGAACTGTGGATAAATATTAGTGTATGCATTATTCCCTAGTGCTCTGTCAATGTAATTTTATTAATGTTAAATTATAACTCCCTTACAGTTATTAAAAGTATTTTTTCTTGATTGATTTGACAACTTCCGTAATATGATTCCGTGAATCCATCATTCGAGTTTTTTTTTGCGTGGATGGAATGTTGACGCAAGGATTGGTTTCAGTTGATATATATAATAATGGCACTTAGCCCATTGTAAAAATAATTCTTTTTCAAAATTAATGTGTGAAATTTTGTTACCCTTGGTTTCATTCAGAGGAATCAAGCAGATTATTTAAATTTTAATTTTTTTATAAATCTGCTGCTCAACAAGAAACTTACGCACTTAATCTTAATATTGGTCTCACAAACGCATCTTTTCAGTAATTGTGTCATATTCAATACATTGCTTAAAGTATTACTACTTTAATAAAAGACCTGAATTTAATTGAATTCAAATAAAGAAATATTTTTCTCCCTGGTGAAAGTAAATTTTAAATGAGTTGACCTATTTATATTTACTAGCGATAATTTTAGACTGCAATTATGCATGGAATGCAGTCATGTCACGCCGTTAAACGATATGCGTAGTGATGCTTTCTCACATCGTACATGCTGGACGAAATGCAAATCAATGCAGTGAAATTCCACCGTGTGTGTTGATACATATATTTAAAGTGCCAAAATAATCACTTCAATCTTGTCAAAGCGCTGGGAGAGACCCTTTTCCTGAGATTTGATCACGTTTTTATTTCTTATTAGCAGCGAGGCGCCAGTGTGTACTTGTCAAATTGTTCTTTCGACCTTTCAACTACTCAAGGGTACCACGGTTTGAAGTAGTTTTCCTCGTGGACTCCGTATCAGATCCACGAATGTAGACATTTCTATTGCACAGTCATATTCACGGTGGCGTCCAATTAGCACGTTTGCTCAGTATGAATATTAATGAGTCCCTTCACCGTTTAATCTCATATGAGGTGGAAAGTAATCTTCGTTCCCCATCCGCACTTCGCATAACACAGGATCTTGCGATAATGTGCTAATAGTTCTTGAGCGCTTCACTTGACTTTTATTTCGCATGTATGAGTCGCTTATTGCTTGCAATTCATTTTAATATACTCCTTGATGGCCTTCGGTAATGTATAGTGTGAAATCCACTTCGCGTGCAATAATGGATTCAGAGTCTGAAATCTCTAATTAGTTGATTGTTCTCCAGTTATTTCAATGCTACACAATTTCGTTGATATTGATGATTGGCATTTTCTGTCACCTCCTACAACTTTGGTGGGCAAAAGCATGTTTGAATTACGAAAAAGTTCTACAGGTTTTACGTTTCTACCTTGCCCACATCAATGGCAATTACATTTATTTTAAGAGTTGCCATTAATAAATAGCCATTGATCAATATATAAGTATTGCCTCGTTACTTAGACTCATCGTTTAATTCTATTTTGTCGATTTTATTCTGCATCGCGAATATAATACATCATATTTTGTAGAAAACATTGATTTCATCATAACAGGGAAGTGCACTAATTTTTTTTTATTGCTGAATTTGAAAGTTTAGCCTAAAAAAGAAACATTAGTATAGTCACTTTTATTTTCTGCAACTGGGGTATGCACTTTAAAACGTTTTGAAAGTCGGAAAATTTCATGTTGCGCTGAAACACAGTGCCTCCATCTTGATTGATATGTGACGTCACAAGGCAGTAGTCACCAGTGGAGTATCGCTGTATTCCGTCGCCTTCTTTAGCGCGGCGAGAGTTTCCGGGAATCGGTGGAGTTTGCTTCCTAAAAATGTCGTCTAGTACCGAAAACATGAATTCAAAATAGAATTATAAATGATTTTTTGTTCCAAATTTCATCTCGACGTCGAAACAAAAGCCTGGAGAAGATATTCATTCCCGTGCCTTAAGCACAAGCTATACGGAATAAATGGTTCAAGGCTGCTCCTGACTCTTACCTATCGATGATATTCTGTTTTGAAGATCATTTGAAGGTATTGTAAGATCAAATTGATATTCATATTATAATAATTTACTTAATAGGTACCTCAGTCACATCAGAAAGTGTGTTGAGTCAAAATATAGCATCTTCCGCGTAGACATACGTAATTTATAAACTGAAAGTAGTTTGGTTAAAGAATTATGGCGCGACTGTTTTTTAACACGACCGGGCAAAATGCGTACTTTGCCCATGATATGTGCATATATGATAACAAACGATTTTTGTTAAATTTAATCTTTATTTGTTGAAATTAGCACATTTATAGGTGATACAGATATAAAGGTACACGGCAGGTCGCGCGGCGTAATTTGTACTCCACTGGTGACGGGTTCATCTTGATGATCTAAAAAATTAGCTACAATACCTCGAACTTTGAAAACTCGCAATATAGGCAGTCAAAGTACATTGTAAGAATACACGAGACCATTATAGCCCAGAATGTACGTACAATGTCGAAATCCTTGGTTTTCAAAGATTGACGTATTTTATACGCCAGCGCGCCCGGTCCAGGGTTATCAACTTTTATTTCATCCTATTTGTTAGTTGAAATTATGTTTCAGAATGGTTCTTTTAGCACTGCTACTGAGGTAAACTGGTAGGTACTGAGTACAAGGTACTGAGGTATGTACTGAGTAAGTAAACTCCCTTTGGAGTAATGTGAATTACAAGTGTTCGAGATATATGGCATTTTATATTCGCTTTGTGTTCTTATTAATTATGCCTGTACGCATATTGTTGCTTGCCGCGAGCCTTTAATGGTATTTGCTCTTGCAAGAGTGGTTTTCATTTTTAATGTGGAAGTTGGTCAGTATAAGCAGAGAAAAAATTAACATTTTAGCGCACACCAACTCTTGTAGTCGTCGTATCTCTGCGTTTGTAATGACATTGCTAAAATACCTAAACGCCATTATAATGATAAAAAAATTGTCTCATGTCTATTTTGCTGCAATTATAATTAATGATAAACTTGATGCCGTATGATCACAATGAAGACAACAAAAAATAATGCCATGACGTAGTCTTGAACCACGGTCCTTCGGGTGAGATCTTTCCTTTGAATCGTGCACGCTACCACTACCCCAAGCGACCCATTAAAAGATTGTGGATATTTTGAATTTATATATATAACTTGTAAAAAGTAACGCATGAAAATTAATTAATTACAGCCTAACTAACGCCCTAATTGAAAAAGATGCAGCAAGGTACGCGGTCTCCCCTTGTTAGCCTTAACGTCTCGCATTTCTATGGAGCGTTGAACCTGTCCTCCTCATTCAAAAATTCAGTAACCATAAATACATCAAAGTTTGGTATACCATTTATAAATCGTTGGAATTTTCCTTCTCCCAACCAAGATTACCTCTTCTTGAACCCATCCTGGACAGCGAACCATTGCAACAACCAGCCAGCTCGGAAATAAGGCTATCATCCCATGATTCTAGTTGCGAAGGGCGAACGTTCCGGCCGGCGTGAATACATACGCAACGAATAAGTCTTGCAGCAAACGTCTGACATAGGTTTATTAGTTTGACTCGGTTCTTACAAAAAAAGTTTTGGCATGATAAACGGCATTGTGCCAAAATATACCCAGCGAAAAATAAATGCCATCATGCATTTATTAAAGATTCAATGTGCTATTCGTACTACTCTTTCCAAACTTGAAGTTGACACGTAAATGAATATTAATATATTACGCAATGATGAAGTCGTTTACTCAAAAGAGAAGCAGCCACATATATATTCTGAAGATATTTTATGACAGCAAAAAACGGATACCCTCAAATTCTGTAATTTTTCTATGCAATAATAGTGGTAGAACTAAACGGTGTAGAAGCTGCCTTCTGCTACTGCCTTGTGACGTCACGGCCAATATTCAACATGGACACCCGTTTTCGCGGCCTTTGAATTTTTCCATATTTCAGACGGTCATCTCGAATCAAGTATTCACTATTAGGATTTAAACTGTGGTTTTACGACATTATGTTATTCTGAACTCTAATTTAAAAAATGTGTTTGGTGCATTTGAAACACTAGTGCACTTCCCTACTATGGCGTTACCAATTGGACAGGCGTGAAATATTGTATGCATATGGTTATGCCCAGTATTTTACAAAAACAATTATTCTAGTAGGTTTTATAATCACAGATTATATGACCCCTGACTCAGAATATGTGCTTTTTATTATTTCGCATGGCTTATAATGCTTTCTGTAATAATCTTCTCTTTATATAACTGTTTGGAATGGCATCTTTACGTTTATATTTTTATAAGTGAAAGCAAAGATTGAGCATGGCAAGTTGAATTTTCTGCCGCTGGTATATTGTAATGAATTCCTTTTTGCTCAAAACTTCCAAATTATTTTTTCTTTATTTTATTGCTGGCGCATTGCCTATACATTATTGGGATTCTGTAGCATTGATTTTTTCCACATTACTATGGTGTTTTTATTTATTACGGCAAATAATATTATTTAATTGTTAGTTGTATCTACTCGTTATGATTATTTTTTATTTTCAAATCACTTCAAAAATTCTTTTCACTTAAAAGAGATATAAATGTCATGCATAATTAACTCATGGTCTTGAAATCTGTATATGCTTCTGAAATATTTTCGAAAAATATTAAAATATTACATCCGCTACAAAAAGAATGGCCGTACCCATACTTCAGTTCTATTCTCAGGTACAGTTCATCGATGTATGCATCATTCAGTAGGTGTTATCGTTAGGTACCACGTTTGTTACTACTTTTGAATCGCTCAAGTGCTGTTAAGGTACGATCAACTGGTCACTTTTAAATAAGGTATCAAACACTTTCAAGGATTATGGCGGAAATTGAAACGATGAAAAGTGACTCGCTTTAAGTTTAAGAAAGTTTACGTGAGCATTATTAATAAAAGCGATGTAACGCCTACGCTCTAAGTTAGAAAATATTTAATGGAATGAATGTTGATGTGGCAAAGCTTTTAAATACTATAGATATGACTCCTCTGAGAGGTCATTTGTCGTCAGGGGGTTGAAAGCTGCGATTTTAAGCGAGCGTAAATGGAGGGAGTGTGAAGATGCTGGGGTTGAAATCGTTCTTAGAAAGGTTCAAAATGCTCCGCAAAGTAAGAATGCCTCTAGAAAGGACAAAAAAATAACTTCTTCACCACTCTAAAACGTTTTCTTAGAATGATAAAATTAGAGAGTGATAGCGGTGAGGAAGGAGTGCGAAGCGTTTTCAGATTGAGATAGGTGCGCGAGCACGCGCGTAATAAAGTGGCCTCGCGTGGGCGCTATGTCCGCGAGCATAAAACAGTTGAATCCGTCGAGCCGCAGATAGATCGGGCAACGTGGGCGGTGGCGTGGGAGGTAGAGGACGAATGGGTTATCGGGATACCTCGAGGTTGAGGGAACTCACGGTGAAAAAAAATTCCCTTCGACGGGGAAAGAAACCAGATTCCAGCAATCCAGTAAACAGAGCCATTTAAACTCTAGATAAGTTTAACTCCATCCCAGAGTTGAAAAAAATGTTCGAAAGAGTCTGTGAGATTGCCTCAGCGCCTCACGCTAGGTTTTCCTTCAGCGTCTGAGTGAAGGAGTTGGGTCTTTCTGCAATATTTGCCCTACCTTCGTAGAAACTCCTTCATGAACTGTAAAAATGTAAAATAGACAGAAATGTAAAAAAAATTATATCTCACGATATTCGCCGAGTTTATCTCTGTAAAATGATCCCCTTTTGTATCTCTCTGCACTATCTTTTCACTTAGCAATCAAATTTTATTCATTATGCTCATACAGTTTAAAATTAACTTTCCTTTTTACTTATCTTACTTCCTCTGTCATCTTCATTCCCAAAACCCTAATTTCATGAAATTCTCAAGTTCAATAGTAACTCAAAAATATTGATTAACCATACTAATGAACAAACTGAGAAATATGAAGTTAGAAAGTGAATAAATAACACATAAAAGTGACTTTGGTTATCCATTAATGAGACTTTTGCACTCCTTACGTGCGCCAAGTTAAATTCCAAATAGGGCTAAAAATTACTTGATCTACATCAGTACGTGCATTCAAATGAGGAATGAGTCAAATGGAGCACATTTTTTGCAGTCTCTTAAACAAATGAAATGAACATAGATGGAATTTCGAGGGTTGTAAACAGGTGGGGGCAGGTGAGAGAGAATTGCATACTTGTGTGAGGTAAGATTAAGTCATGCTGTTTTTCACTTTCTTAAGGGAGACTGTGTCTTAGATGAGAGCAGCGGCACGTGAATCTGTGGAGCTCGTACAAGCTTCTTGAAAGAGCCATGAATATTGAGGTCTTGATGAGGCAGCGTAGTGGACAGAAAGGTCATTAAACGTGAATGCTGACCAAAATATTAAACTATTTATCAAGGGTGCAAGGAGGTGCACTTACACACCCTCGGCTCGTGCAAAGTTCTGGGAAATAATTAACAGATTGTTGTTTTAAAGTCAAATAAGTAGATTCCATTTAAAAAAGCAAAAATAAAAAAAGATAGTGACAGCGAAGAGACCTTCTCAAGAGAGAAATAGAATTAGGCATCAATAGCCATACCTGGCAAGATAACACACACGGACTAGTATTGAATGTACCCCTTATATTTTTTCTTTTAGCGTCCATGCTATTTTCTCGTAGTAGTTTAACTTGTGGTGACAAGTTATTACAGTAGGTTGAGCACTGGCCCACCCATAGGAAGATTGCGTGATAAGGCAGGTAAAGTTCCAGGCAACCCAGTTATATTAACGCGGTACGACTACATAGATACAGCAGTCCGGCCTTTTTAATCGTAGTTTACCAGTGAAAATGAACTCATAAAATCGTAAGCGACTTTATAAGGTATGAATTATCTCCTAATATTTGAGAATACGTTGATCCAAAAAATGACATTAGCATAAATGGACAATTAATTGAAAGTAAATGAGTGTATTCCGGAGATCAAGGAAAATCCTCCATTGATATTAAATAAAAAATACTGATGTGACTATAAGCGTATTTCTAGTAATGTCACATTGAGCTCAAGAATTAGTAGTTTGATTAACTATTTCCTAGATAAAATTGTAATGAAGTAGTGATTGGACGTATGAATTGATCGAACTGAACAAATATTTTGAAGCCTTCATGTGAAAAACGTTTTTCAATGAAATAAGTACTCCTCACTGGGAATTTGATGCCGATGCAATGTTCAATTCACCAGTCTAGAGTACAAAATCTATTCTATCACCTTTGATTGGCTCGCGGAAATCTCTATCGGAATGGTAGTCGATTTAGAAAATATGCCAATAGATACTTTTTAATACTCCATTTAATGCTTACTTCTGTGGTCAAGGGTCACTCTTGTCTCTTCTTGGATAAGCTTGGAAACGGGTTTCGTCTTTTCCTGTGGATTTTTGCGGTCACGTCTCCTCTCGAAACCAAGCGTAAGTTATCCCAGACAACCTGTAAAAATTCGCCTGGTGGGTGGTCGTTTTTAGAAGCTGAATGAAAGGAAGCAATTTCTAATTAACCGGACTCACCCAGCGGTCGAAGGTGGCTGGTAGGTGGCCAGAGGATTGTGGGCCCAAAAACACTTTAGTGCGTTACTTAATGCTTTTCATTAAGGTATGTAATTACTACGCTTTTGGGTTTATTTTCCCAAGAAATATAAGCTCATTTTTTTGTGTTTTCTCTTCAAGAAAGTCACATCTGTGTAATGGGAAGGTAGAGGTGTCCTTCATTAATGGTTAATGAAATAATTAATGGGGAAATATTTTCGTTAAAGATTACCTTGGTCTGAGACTACACATTTCTGGTGTTAAAAGACTATTAATCGGGAAAGCCCTCTCGTTAGGAGGAATTTTTTCACATGGTTCTTTGATGCTTGCGCAAATGAAATTTCAGTCCCGTATATTTCGTAGCCATTAACGTATTTTTTTACGGAATTTTTCTCTTCTGTCGTTGTTGTTCGTGGATTTATTGGGATTGTCGAATGAAGTAAGTGTTGAGATATGGAAATGGATACTTATTTACGAAAAAATGGTTATATTTATAAATCCTATTAAGAAATATTGGTCGAGCATGGCCAAAAAAACTTATAATATTCTTAAAGCCCAATTGTTACCGTTTAAAACACAAGAAAATAATATATAATGTGGAAAATCTAGATAGCTACTCCTTTGGTGATTAAAATAACGGCTTTTCGGTTAAAAATATCCATCTTTTTACTGCGAGATCTGATTTCATGATATTTTTTCAGTGCATTTTTAAAAACCATTATTAGTAATTTAAAAGTGATGGAAATTCGACCCATATCGAGAAATATTTAGCCAAGGATTGGAATTTGGAAAACGTACTGATGGCTTTCGAGTGATCGCGGTAAGATAGGGTAATTTATGCCGAACGCGCTCCAAAATAACTTCGTAATTCCTTCCGGAGACGATGGACAAGATGCGGTCTACCGAAAACAGTAGCCGCTCAAAACGAGTATTAATAACGTCCGATAGCCGAGCTTGCATAGCGACCGGATTGTGGGCAGTCATTCCGTCCCACGCCTATCAAGAGCCTCGCCATTCAGTCCGGGGGTCGTCGATTCAGTCAGTCGTCTTCCTCGGAGATGGTATCGTTTTGGTAAATGACGATGATATTGGAGACCTTGTGGAATCGTTTGTCTTCCCATAAGATGATCGCATAAAGGCTGTCCTGTTCCGATTTTGGTCCGGAATGAGAGCCGAGTGGTGTTCTTTAAAGACTTCATGATGGCACTAGATTCGTTAGTCGTCTTTATTGATGGAACGGGCGGAAATTCTTGAGTTCCAGCTCTTCATTTTCGTCGCTTCTCGTTCTTGTTTTCAGATATCTAGTTCGTCGATAGCTTCGGCTTTTCATCTAAGTGGGCGTTATATCAGTTTACTTCTATTCGATCGAAATTCTAGCTACGGTTTTCATCATATATTGGTAAATTCTTTGATGGAGGCAATTTCTGTTTGCCTCTCCTCTCAACCCATACATGCGACCTGAGAGAGTTTAAAAAAGGGAAATGGTACTTTTTTTGGATTGTAGGTATTTTTAACACTACCGTATTAATGAAGGGAAAACTATCGGTTCCCTATTATTCCGCATTTCTATACAGCTTTCCAACGCATAGCATGGCATAAATGTGGGAAATATATACAATTTCCGTTCTTTTACGACAATTGTTAATGGTTTCATAAGATTTCTCCAGTCATAAAGATTTTAATAGCCCAGGGCCATAGAGGAATTACCTTTGAACGGGGAGAGTGTTCACCTGTATTCCTGTTCAGTTGATTGAACTTAATGACTTCAGAATAGTATTGTCTACAGTGCATCAATATTCCTCCATCATGTAAAACTATGATACTATGCACTTTTCTTTTTAATTGATTTATTGAATATCCTACATTAACGTTTCCGTTGGCATGTTGAATTAAAAAATAGCTCCTTAAATTTGCCAAGCAAAGGGTAATAGCGTATTCGTGTTAGCATCGACTGATGAATGAAGTTGGAAGGCTATCAAGTGCTTTTCATTTTTTAAGTACTTAGAGTGAACCATGGTTGCATTTTTACGTGAATGTACTTGGCCATTGAACAGCTACAGGGATTTTTTATTCTAGTTCCTCCACCTGTCTTGTTGGCCTTCGCCGTTATTGACCGTCAGTCTGTCTTTCTTGATTTACAGCGCCCAGAGAGCACTAAAATATAGCGTGGCGAGGGAAAAGGTGAGAAATGTGGTTGTCTCCCGTGTAACGATGGCAGCCCGGGCAGGAAAGAGAGAGAAAAAAGGAGGATGAATCCCTTGTAATGAAGTGTGCGTGGAGGGGCGATAGCGGAGGGGATTAGTGGATAATGGAATCAAGGACCCTGGGAACGACTTGGACCGTTTGATTCCTATTAATATTGGTTTCCGGGGATGGAGAGTTTTCGTTAAGTGTTTTCCTTTCGGTGGAGTCTTGGGTTGGGAGGCCTCCTAAAGTGGAAGGTGTGTTCCCTCCCCCTGGAGAAATATCGGAGTGGTTAGGTGGGGTGGTGGTGGAGGGAGTCCGAAGCACACTGACGCGGCTGCTAATGGCCAATTATAGGAGACCACCCCTTCTTTTCCATCTCCTCCCCCTCACCTCACCCCTCCACAAGCCTCCACCACCGCCCTGGCGGAACGGTAGCCAAGCTGGGAGAGGGGCCCGGGAGGAGGAATTCGCTCTGTTAAACGGCCCAACACAGTGGATTGGCAGTGTCGCAGTGTGTGTCCCCAAACGAGTGCGTGTGTTCGGACGAAATGAGGGAGGCATTACGAGCAATCGATATGAAGTAGTCAGTGATATACCTCCGGGCACTTCTTGTGGTTGTGCGGTGTGGTAAGCGGCTTTTTCCCTCCTCCGATCTGGCGTGCTATTCCCTTCTCGCCGCTTTACCTCGTTCACACTCTCCCGAGTCTTCTTCTACCTCAATATTTCAGTTTTTGTTCTTGCCCAGTCCTTCCCTCCTCCCTTCTTCATTCCTGATCAATGCATGTTGGGTTGGCCAGGAAATGCAAGTCAACTAGGGAGGGTGCAATAGGGGCTTAGGCAGTACCCCAAAATATTTGCAGCTCTCGAAAAGAAGTTGTACGCCATATTAAAGAAAATACATGACCCATGACCCTGACCCCTTGTATAAAAAAGTTTATTTTATTTATAATAAATGAAATAAATGCCCAAGTAAGTGGCATGACATAGAATGCTAGAGTGATAGAACGTTCAATCCATTAAGAGAGGGCATAATACGTTTTATAAGATATAGATTAACCCTATCTCGGGAAAAAACTTATGGATATGGAAAACGACTCTTCAATTTCATATGCAGAATATTGATATTTTATCACCTACCAATGGCAGTATACGAATAGAGTTTAGCTTTTGTCCAAGTAAATGTGGATTTCCTTTCAGTGCTATATCAACGGTCTTTTCCAAAGGCTTAGGCTTCCCTTAGCTGCCCTTTTAAAATGTTGATGAATGTTGTTACCGCATTTTTGCGATCGCTTTCAGTCCCCCTTATTTGATGGGTTATGTATTATTCTTGATATTTTATTAAACAAAGGCATTAACTATAGGCTAATAATCGTAGTGCAATTTGCTTGGTATTTTAATTGATAGATAGTACGAGATGTTATGTGTACGCAATTGATTTCACTTCATGGGTGATTTTGATGGTATGTATTAATCTTCCACCTTTGGATGACTGCCATGGGTACATGGAATTGGGGAATATACACTTGAAAGTTGTAGGAGGCCTTCCACGAACATTGATTCTTCTAAATTTTACCAAGCACGTAGCAAGGGAGAGAGCTATAGGACCTTAAGCACCCTCCCGATAAGTTTTCAGCTTTCCAAAATTAAGTATTCACAACTAATTTAAAAGAACGCATGATTATTCACACACAAACTTGTTTTGTTTACAATTACATCTATTTTCAACTTTGGGTAACGATCTCAATAAAGTCCTCCACGAGCCAATGGAATCATTCATTCACGCATTTAAAGTGGACGGTTGACTGGCATTAGATTTATCCTCCCTTTCCCGAAATAAATACTTTTCTACATGCCTGTAGTATACTAAGAATAATGTGGAACCACCTTCATTTAATTCTTTGGTGCAAGATATTGTGTAAATTTTAATACTCTTTACGCTAAACTATTAAAAAAAGGTAAATGGTAACGGGATAGGAAAGGAATAGTTTGGAGGGGTAATTAGAAAAAAAGCAAGGTTTGCAAGTACAAGGGTGAGGAGATCGCGATGGGGAGAGGAAATGTCTGATCGAAGGAGCAGAAGGGAAGGAAAAATGCGCTCTACCATAAAGAAGCTGAGAGTGTTTAAGTAAGGAGCTGAATTCTAAGATTTGTGGTCCGTGTTCATAAACGATCGCTGGCTCCTCCACTAGTCGCCACTCATTATATGTGGCGAGAGGCTTGTTAGTGTTTTTCCTGTCCACTTTGTCGTTAAGGTTTGACTTTGGCTAATAGGGTGGCGGCCCAACCGCTTGGCCACAGTCGTACGTTGGTGATTACCGAATCATTTGCTCTTTTCAACTGAGGTCAGGATGGAGGGGCAAGAGATGTTTTTTCATTCTGAGTCTTTTTTTATTTGGATTGGAAGAAGTATAGGGCTAATTGAATAAACGCTCTTTTAATTGAACGAGTGTGTCGTTTCACCTAATATGAGGGTTGAAAACCCATGGAACGGTATTTGGAAAAGCTATTTTCCTTCCTATTTATTGCAAAACAATTGAAATATACAACTATAAATGCGACTCCCTGTACTGTTAAATTTTGTCTTTTTAAATCGCTTATAAATGGATAAATTAATTAAATGGTTTAGAAACTACCATGGTGATCTAGGGATACGCAATGTGTATTACGCATTCGATATAAACTATGAATGGAAATGTTTGGTTGGATTCTTACTGGATGATATATTTAGTTTTAATGATTCTCTTGTACCACTTAAAAGAATAAAATATGCGTTATCTCTATAATTCCAAATAATTATCAGCTTTAATGGCCACCTACTCAGAAAATGATCTTTTTTTTAGGAAGGGTTTGTTATCTCTACATTTGTTATATATCTCCTACGAGTTGATGACATTTTTCTCGCTCTTTCCATGTAGTTATAAGTGGATACTCATAAAAATGGGAATAAATCAATGCTTCAATAAAATTAAATTAAATTTCTTACCTTTTTGCCTTTCTATTTGCCTTACCTCTATCATTATAACATATAAATTGCATATTTTTTAAATATTGAATATAATAATAATAATAATATTTAATTCCAAACACTATCATAATTTTGATTATTGGTAAACGCCCGTACTTTTAAAATATGCGCGGTGTATGTTAAGCTAATGTGTCTAAGGTGGAATATTATCATAAAAATATTCTTCCAATTAATGATTTTCAGCTGATATCTGACCATTGTCCTTTTCATGTTCATCAAAGTTTTCTTCAAATCATTATATGCGGCGGCTATGACTCCTATGACGTCAATAAATTCCAGCACATAAATTCTTTCTCCGCCGATATTGACACTAAAATCCTCCAATTTCATTTAATTGGGGCTTTATAGATGTAAACATAAAAAGAACGGGGACAGCGCTTACTCTTGTCTCACTCCTTTTCCTAATCTTGCTTCTACACATTTGGGCCCAAATGAAACCATATCTACTTGGTATTTACATACAACTGAATAAAATATAACTGTATTTAAATAAACACGATTTTACGATAATTAGGTAAACACTCCAATTTATTTCAGGATTCTAAGCATTCCATTCTAAGAGCATTCTAAGAGTTCTCTTACAAGATGTAAAAGGCCTTCTCAAAGGCGAAAAATGATATGAAAAGTTGGTAAGTTCTTTTCTGTTCTCTTCTCTAACAGCAGCCTGATAGCCAAAATTTCTTCTTTTGTGCCTTGCTTTTCCTAAATCTGAATTCGTCCTCGTATAAGAATTATTCTGCTCTTCGTTTTATTCTCCTTTAAACGATACTTGTCATAATCTTCGACGCATGTTTCGTCGGCGTTATGGTCGTAAACTCTTCACACTTCTCTGCTGCCACGTCTTTGGGAATAGGGATGATGTGTTCTTCTCGAAACCACTAGGTATATCTCCTGTTGGGTACATATCGTAGATGGTTTTGCACAGTTGAGTTAGTGTTCTCTCCTGTCTTTTTGATATGGTCTGCTGGAATCATCTATTTCTCATACTGCATTCTTCAACACATCTCTACCAAAGCGTCAAACTTCGATCATAAGATGTTGTATTCCATGTCATGATTATCTACTTTTCACTTTTCTCACCAATAATATTTTAGATGGCTTTTTCCGCTGCATAACTCCTCCAGATATTCTTTCCATCTCTCGACTTTGTCTTCGCTTTCAATCAAAATTTTTCCATACTTATCCCTTTTGGTATTATATCTTATACTCCGTTCCTTGACATAGTTCCTCTCTATTCTTTAGGTCACTTCCACTTTTCCTTGTATGAGGTAATTTTCGCATCCTCGCAATGGTTCATCACCTTCGCTTCCCTAGCTTTCCTTGCTTTGCGAAAAGTCTCGTTCCTTATTCTCTCGTACCATGTCTGTACTACCTCATTTTTCGCAATCTTATACTTTCTCCGTTCTTTAATGAGGACGTCATCCGTGATTCATGGCTTTTTCTTAACAAATTTTATTCTCCCTGGAACTTCTCTAGCGTCCTCCTAAAGCCCTTATTTGATGTTTTCTAGTATTTCTCATATAATTTCTAATTCTGATTGAAAACTATCTTTGTCTCAACTACTACTTTAAAGAGACGATGTTTTGGCTCCTTAGTTTCTCTACTTTCCATGGGATCTACACTGATTTATTAAAGTTCTTGGATTTCAAATGGCATTTCATTGTCACGAGATTATGATCACTGTCGATGTTTTTCCCCGGACAACTTTTGCAGTCCTTCATCTGGTTTTTAAACCTCTGATTCACTAAAATATTGTAAAGTAGTGTAGTATAATTGAAATATACTTCTGTCTAATGTACATCTGTGCGTGTGATTCTTAAAAAGAGTGTTGGAAAACCACTACTTTGTATTCTGTGCAGAATTTCAGGAGTCTTTCTCCTATATTATTTTGATTTCGTAATCCATATTTACCAGTTATTCTTCCATCCTGGTCCAGCATTCCAAAAAGAATAAGGTTTTCTGCAGCTCTTACCTGTGTGATTACTTCCGTGATATCTTCGTAGGCGTCATTAACTTCTGCGTTCTCGTAGTCTGCCGTAGGCAAGTGCACCTCTTGCACTACTTTAGCCATCTGTTTACTCTCCTACTTTGCCATAGATATCCTTTCGTTGTACTACAGGAAGCTCCTCACACGCACTCCGACGGTCTTTCTGAGCACTATCCCAACTCCAGCACCGTTTAGAGATCCTACGTGTATATTCCCATAGCTTCCACACCAAAGCCTCCCCCTTTGGGCCAATCCATTTCTAGTTCATTCCTAGAACGTCGAGGTTCAGTCTTCGCTTTTCCTCCTACAAGTATCCTAGCCCACCGCATATCCCAAGCAGTCCCACGTTCCATGTTCCTATCCTCATACCGTTTTCAAAGTTGACCGATTTATCCTCTCTGGCTGGTAGACTCCGCCGGAAAATCCGTACGAGGAACTAATTTTCCTCCAGAATATTAAACTCGAGAGAATTCCAGCATGTATAATAGTTAATAAAATCGGAGTACCTACAACTCTTACAGGAAATAATGTGGTTGTTTCTTCTTGCATTCCACAACGTAGTACTTAGGCCATTAAATTAATTTTTACCAAGCCTGCGGTAAAATGATTGTCAGTGTACTGACCAATGTCGTCTCCTCCTTCATTCATGTGAAGAAGAGCTGCTGCCCTATCCACCAGGTGATGAGAGGCTTAATTGTTGGCGGTTTCCTTCGTCATGTCAGATCATCTTCACAGGCATTATGTATCATTCATCTGGTAGATCTTATTCAGGCATAGACCTATACCTACCACATCAAAATGCCGTCGCTTTTTGTCCGCGGCAAGTAACAGGTAACCTAGCTTATATCACAGCTAACCTATAGATGTAGATCCAAGTGGTAAATCCGCAGCTCAGTGGCTTAATGCACAGCTTCGAAAATTTAAAATAAGACAGTTAAAATTTCACATGATATTAATATTTTAACATATTCACTCAAGTTTTCACTTTTTCATCCATACCTAAGTCATCAAGGATTATTAAGCTAGTGTAGGTATACTCTCTGAGTTACCGTTGAGAAAAAGAAACCTAATCCATGGGGAATGGCCTATGGGGGGAATAACCATTTTTTGAAGTTGTTCATTCTATGCATTAGAAAATTTATATTCAATGTTGTATCTTACCACCTACTTCGTCAAACATGCACCGAGTGTTCTTCATTTTCATCCTTTTTCCTGGCCGAATGGAGAGGAAGAACATTTTTTACTAATAAGTTAAATTTCCAAATCAATCCGTTTTAGAACATGCTGTTTCATAAGGTCTAAATGCTCCTTCATTTCGTAAGCGCTATCCTTATTTACATGTTTATAAGATTCATAATATTGCTTTGGATCGAAAGCTACTTATTTGGAGAAGAGAAACACAAAATGAGCCGACTATTGTCATGGATGCACTCAATTTGGTGTTGACGAGGCAAGCCTATGCGCCTAAATACTAGCATTTTGGTTAATTTATAGGTACACAAGCTATCTCATCATTAGATTGTTAACATATCTTGTTGGTGATCCGTTCCTTTCCTCAATACAATACGAGCGCATGTCCTTGTAGTATCCCTATATTTTGATTCGGAATCCTAGAATAAATGAATGAGATGATGCAAAATTTGACGGTTGGATACGGTAAACTCTGAATCTGATGCATAGAATTTTTAAACTTGCCCATGTACAGGTATGTATGAAGTATTTTGGTAGGCTAGTTTTAATAACGCCACAAGAAAACTCTTGCATTCGTCAGGGTCAATTTTAACTCTTACTTTTTCCCTTCAAGTTGATCTCATTAGTAACTGATTGTGATTACTCAACTCCCGAGTTTCATTCATGTGTGCACCGAAAGTTACACCCAATGATTCCGCTTTTTCATTAATGCAAATTATTCCTCACCAACAGAAAAAATTGAAAGTAGCTAGCTTATTTTTTTGATTAGAAAATATGGCTATTGATTTATCATTCAATTCTTATAATGATCGATCGATCAATTTTTAAAATGATCTACTGGTTTTTGTAGCTATTCAAAGACTTTTATCTATGAATAATTTTTCATAATATACAAAGCGTCTCGTAGTTTAAATGAGAGTCGGTGCTCATAGGAGTATGTAGATAGAGGCCGTTTTAATCCCGCGTAATAGCTCGGAATAGTGTGCCCCTGTTTCCATGCAATTAGGTGAAGATTGGAAGTTACATTTTTTCCATCGTGCAATCTGTCACGACCCGGCCAGAAATCAACAACCCCATCGGCGGGAAGCAAATCTCGCCCGGGAAGCCGTTGACATAAATCTCGGTAAGTGCTGCCATCTCTTCAGAGTACGCGTAGCTTCCCAAAATAAAATGTGAATAATTTAAAACTTTTTAACCGCGACGGCGCTAGGCCGCCCAGCCTTCTACTCTATCGCCCGCTCCCCTCTCCCTGGCAGACGCAGAAATGGACGCCGTTCAGAAGCCGTTGTCATTCGAATCTTGCGTCCCTCACTCCGGGTGCCCGCAGCCCATCCCCACCTGCGTCCAGGCTGCTCCCTTTTCCTCTAGTTCACTTAGTCTACCACCCTCCTCCACCTTCGCCCACCTCGAGTTTAGAGGTAGCACCGAGCCCCATCCTCTTCTACGAGAATTTCCTCTCCCTGGTCCCCCACACTAGTCTCATCAACTCCTCCAGTTCATTTCGTCCGGACCTCCTCGTAACTCTTTCCGTTCCCGATAGGAAAGGCTTGCCCTCTCAACCTCCTTCCACCGTTCGAATCCAATCCTTCCGTGGCTATCCTCCTTGAAAAAATCCCCCCCCCCCCATCCCGCGGTATAGTGGTCAAATTAACTGTCCCGTCTGGTCCGCGCCAACACGGTTCTTAATGGGGGATGCGGTCCTGGAGGGAGGGCGGTCGATGTTCGGGTAGGAGAGGAATATAGCTACCGGACTCATTCCATTCATGCCTCCTCGTTCCCATACCAATCACGGAGTTTTAGATTTACCCCGTTAAAATAGCATATCCACATAGATAACAAACACGGATGAAGACATATGAGAATAAGTGATGAAATCCAGTGAGATTTAAAATATAAAGGAATCGAATCATCCGTGTAACATTGCTATTAAATTACTGGGCACGTGCCTCTAACTTTTAAGGTCCGAAGCATAGTAGAACGAAACACTACAGGTATGATTGGTGAACATGCTGCCTGTCTCTTAAAACTTTCAGTCAAGTTCAAAATTGAAGTCAGCTTGCAATAGATATTATTACAAGGTTACATAAATGGAAGTAATCTTGAATTGCTGCGAGAAATATATCGCGACCATCATTTTTGGCGAAAATATACGCTTTCATGAAATCTATGCTTGTTGACAGCATAATCGTAGCTTCTGAGATTCATTTTATGTTTTCAATTCGAAACCATTTGCGTATTTAAGTTAATTTTTTGTATTTATTCCGAGTTTGTATAAACTTTTAGTCAGGTATTATTTATAAAGCATGCTGCCTTTGCATCAAAAGCAATATTGCCCCAATCTGAGAAGAAGACGGGAAAACGTACTGTGAATGGGCAGATGATAGAAGACAAGAGTTCTCTGTAACATGACCACGATAGTCATGAGTATAACTTTAAGAGAAATTGGACAAAGAATCATATTGTTTTTTCTTTTTAATTAGTATATTATAACAATTTTTATTGCAGAAAAACGATTATTTTCTATATACCAAATAAATTTATCTAAAATAAAGGACTAGGTTTCTAAATGCCTCTTTATGAAGAGCATACTATCGTATATGCATACATATATCACATCATATATACATATAATACATATATCGTATTGAAACAAAAACTCATCTTATAACGCTAATTTTACTCAAAGTAAGAACGCAAATCCGCAAAGTTAAGCCTGAAACATTTATGATAAGTTATACTTATGTGTGGATAGAAGGCATAAATCATAAATGGAGAAAGTTCCTTATAAATTTGTTGTTTCAGGAAAATGCTAAAAATACAGTGGGCTGGTTATTCTTGCAATGACGAATTTATTCACAGAATTAGAGGTACTATAAAAATGTGGAATCAAATCTCTAACGTAGGCGGTATTGTGATTACTTACTTACTTACTTCCTTGGCACTACAGCCCGGTATGGGCTTTGGCCTCCCTTTTGGTATTGTGATAGAATTGTGAAAAATGCTCCATAAAGTTACATCAAAGGAAGGAGATGCAGAGAAATATCAAGGACGCAAATCACGAGCAATATCGGATTTATGATTTCTCTTGAATGCCATACTGAGAAATGATCCAGAAGCCCTCACAGTGATCTGCATGGAGAGGCACCGTAATCATATCTACCACTTGAAGATTGTGAAAGAATGAATATAAGATAATTCTGGGTCGCCCATGCTCTCAAACTCCAAAGATAAAGGAAATTGAAGCCAGTAGCTGGTTGGTGGAACCCAGTTTTTGGGGAGTGCTCCTGTTTTTCTTAGAACAGAAGGCAGACCACCGAAAAACGTAACGAAACAATTAAAATTCTTGCGGGTGATCGCCTCGGCACTCTGATTCCATGTCCTTTTCAGTTTTATCGACGTGCGTGGGTCTTTTTACGACCGGAATTTCGGTCGATTTTAATAACATTGGCTCTCATCCGTGATCTGTAAACGCACGGGGCTGCGTCCTAATGCGTGGAAGACCACTCCACTCGAAGCACGAATTTATTGCCCTCCATTGCGTAGTTTGGTGGCGGAAAAATATGCCGGACAGATATTTTGGTACAAGCATCTATACCTTCTTCATTGGAGGGATGTCACATATTTTCTCTTATCTGGATAAGTGCTAAAGACATTTCATCGACGTTGTTTACTATTTTATTTACATACTTTTGGATTTGGGGATGAAATGAAGCTTCTCTTTTGCTCCACAAAAACTGATTTTTTTTTATCAGTGATTGTATCATTAGGAATGTGTATTCTTATATCAGGCACCTCCTCTTGCATGCGATTGATTGACGGAAATAGTTCAATGAATTCCATTTTTTGGCAATTTTTCCATCTATGACCGGCACAAAAAAATCTTCTCTTTTCTTGCACATCTTACTTTTAGTTAGCAAAGATATATTTTGCGGGTATTTTTTTAATTTTTGCTATTCCACCTACATGAAAATTAAATTCCGTCAAATATTCAATTTTACGGTAAAAGTAAGAAGAAGGGATTTTTCCGTGTTTTTTTACTTTGAAAAGTACTTCAAAAGCTAATACTTATAATACTTTCTTCCTAATATTGGAAAAGCAGCGTAATATTGATAGTAATTATAAAAGCAAGATAATTTTTCAATCCGTGGTTTGAGATTGTGAAGAGGTATTGTTTTGTGCATTGAATGCGATAAATTATTAACTTGTTACTGTCAACAAACAATACGGAATTGGCCACTTTAGTGAAAGGGTGCCCCGTATTGTTGAAAAATAAAGTTGTCTTTATGCAACCTCGGAAACAACCGAGAGGCGCAACGATATATAGTTTGGACAAAATAATATTTTTTAATGCGCATATTCTTTTTGAAACAACCTGTATTTCAACGGGCAGCCTCACGATACATAGGTGAATAATGCCTACTAGGTATTGTAAACAGCAAAAGGTGTACAGTTTTTAATTGAAAGTTATTCAGCTCCTTTCTTTCAAAAGGTTGACAGAAACGCTTATCCTTAATTAATAATCTCGATAATTTGGGGGCTCTCAAGTGACTGTCGCTTCACTTTATTTTCATTCGGAAAACGTCTTCATCGCAGTCTCCGTTTTTAGCTCTCATCTTGCTTATCTACTTACCAACTTAGTCGAAGACTCTATCTCCTTCGTTTTACCTTGTCCACCTTTATACTAGTGGCATCCTTATCTCTTTGTCCACCTGTTATATTCATTTCTTAGACGCCCACCGTCTTCAATCGAATTCTCTTATCTCCCCAACGTTTTTATTAGGCTTTTTTGTATGCCGGCTACGTCTGTGAGTACTTTTGGCTTGATTGGGTTTCGATGTTCCTCTTGGAAGGGAGTTTTGACTTGAGTGGCCCTAAAATCCTAAAAACACTGTCACATCGTGAGGAATCTCAAAGGTTTTGCGGTTTAAGTGAGGGAGAGACTGTCTGAAATGAGAATTATTGGGTGAGAGAGTCATTAGGATACACAGAAGTTAAGTGACATGAGAAAAGGTGATTACACGAGGCTAACATTATAACAGTCGTTCGTGGAGCGTGAAATGTGTAAATCTACAAGGAGAAATTCGAGTGGTATGCTGTTTTCACTATTTTTTCCCCACTCGATTGACTTGATGCTGGAGCCCTGCTTGCTTGCATTGTTGAATGAATGCTAGAAGGAAAGACAATTGAAGATAATGAGCACTATTGCATGTGTTCTTGTGACAGAAGTAGTTGCTACTTAGCACAAATCCACATTGCATTTTACACAAGCCATCCACGCCTTCTAGAAGCCTTCTGATAGCTATTTCAACAGTATTAGTGGATAAACGATTTTAATTTTTTCCTGCTTAATAATATTTAGGAACTCTTCCTGAGATTAATACCAGGTTAATTCAGTCGTATTGGCCAAAGTTTTGGAAAACGACTTGTCTTTCATTCTGAAGGCTTGTTACGGTTTGAATGTACAATGTCACAATAAAATGAATGCTTGAAATTGGACCTTCAGACTGTAACACTCCTTGATAATGGAAGACAAATCGTTTTCCGGTCGGTCAAGAGAGCTGAGTTAACCTGGTTTAAACCGAGAAGAATTCCTGTAGTTAAGCTTGCGTAGCTAATAATGAATGAATTTTTCCGGGACCATTATATCACTAGCAATACAGATACACCGAAGAACGTAAATTCTCGCTGGTGGAAATTTCTTGAAAGCATTGAAAAATTGAAAAATCACTGCGTGGCCACACATTTCACCCATTAGGGATGGTATATTCGTTGAAGTTATTGGGAGGTGAAGGTGGTCGCCTGCTGTCTGCCGAAAAATTTTAGGAGACGTCGGTGAGGTTGGATGAAAAAACCTCAAAGAGGAATGGCAGGGGCGGAGAGAGGCAAAGAAAGATGAAGACTAAGAGATAAGGGCGGCAAAACCCCTTGCTAGGCGGTCGAATCGAGAGGCGTGGTCTCCATCCGCTCCCGATGGTTTGTATCGAGGTGTTCGATAAGGGATTATGACTTTCTTTCCGAGGAATAGGGTGTTTGGTAAGTGTACATGTATGCATGCTCCTAATGAAACAGGCAGATAAGTCGTATCAATCAACTTTTTATTGGCTCCGTCACGCGATGACGTTTTACTATCTCGCTTCTTGGCGTGAGTGTTACTCATTCGTCCTCGTCATTTAGCTCCACCTAACTCTTTTCGTTTCCGTTGCCACTTACCCACCCTCATTAATGTGCGAGCTCTTATTTTCATTGCAGAAACGCTATGCATTACTTCAGTAGAGGAATTTTCCAGTTATTTTGTGCTAAACATATTTCAATGCACATTCTCTCGCGCTGGTATTCATATAAGAATTTATTATTAAAATATTTTTAGGAAACATTTTTTCGGCAAGAGCGTGAATGTAGACTCTTTGTTTCATTCATTATAGAATATTAAATGGTAATGTTATAACAGTGATTGTCACTTCTCAAGGAACAACTCCATGGGTTCAAAAGTCATGAAATTACAGTGAAAGTCCCGGTAAAAATATTTGAGTCCGAAATTTGATCATGTTTTCAGTACTCTTACACTATAATTCGGTCTTTTTTTTGCGTATTTTTGATATTCTGATAGTAAAAATGGCTTATTGTAGAACTGCTGTCTTTTATATGACAGGTTGAAAAGCATACATTTCAAATTTAATAAATCAGTATTCCCCAGAATGTATAGTCTAAATTTGAAGTACCTTTTAGGTAAATGGTGATGGTAACTTGAAAGATAGAAATGTCTCAGCTGATAGACATCTTTAAGAATAGTATACTTTAAATTTTGCCGGTAAATGCAATTGAAAATGAATAGAGGTTATTGAATTCATTCTGTTTTTTTGAGAGATTGAAATTGATTCCTGATGCTTTCAAAATATTTTTTGTATCCCCGAATCTTTTCACCTTTAGAAGTTTTTTTATTCACATCTGATATGTAATTAATACCACTCACTTCATCGATTTCACCGATGACGAGGGGCTATTTCATTTGCAACAAAAAAATATTTTTAAAAATTGCGGAATGTGTACATCATCTGTCTGGATCCCATCTTGCATTTAATGTCCGTAAAAGAAAAGGACTTAAATATGGCAGCCCATTAACCCTGCAGAAAGCTTATGATGGAGTTTGTCGATGTCAATTCATGAACTTAATTTTGGCTTGCGAAAAAAATACGAGTCTTATGCATTTATAAAAAATAAAAGTCTAATATCGAGTTTCAATAACTTAGCTACCGCACTCAGCGGTTTACTGCTGATCATCATTGTGATAGACGACAGAAAGTTTGGCTCTTTTATGATGAGGGAAAAAATATTATAAGAGCAAGCAGGTATGATTAATCAACAAAGGCACTAACGGACGAGTTGCGAGGAAATTCCCTGTCCAAATTCCAAATCAGTTTCCTCACGCTAACGTTTCATGGTTTTGCATGAAGGACCCAGAGTAGCAGTTTATATACGACCCCACTGGTGCTCTGCTACAGAGAGGAACATGCAAGGAGCCTGAATTAAAATGGAGGTCTTTTACATCTAGTAATTCATTTCAACCAGTCTGAGAGTCAACTTGAGTTCTATTGCCGTTATCTCCGTTAATTGAGGCAGGAACGAGATTATATTGCTATTTTTATATTTTTTTCTTGCCACTGTTCGTGAAAATTGACTTGCAAACTTACCAATCACATATTGTTTCACCAAGTGACGGTATCACTTTTAGATCGACTATTATAAAAGTGAATGATGACTTTTTGAGTTTTGGAATTAATTTTCCTAGATTGTTTCATTAAATCAGTTTCATTTCTCTCAGAACGAAAGTATCGATGCATATTGAAGTGAGTTACGCATGGAAGTATTTATTATTAGTTAAGATGATTAGAATTTTAGAATCGTGAATATTATTATTATAACAATGTTAGTGTCACATTAATATTAATTTTATATCAAGAAAAGCTTATATTTTCATGCAGTGAATTTACGGTAGGAAGTTTTTTACTGAGCAATATGCCGTTTACAGGAGCAAATGCAGGTACTCAAAATTTGGAACTTTAATGGATATGGATCACCATCGTTTTATGTCACCGAAGAAAGCCCTCATTTTACATCATATCTTCGACATATCTGTGCGGTTTAAATCGATAGATGGATAGATAAATGAGATCGTAAAACGTGAATTAAAATCGAAAGCAATAGAAAACATGTTACAGCATACTACAATTGATTTTTTTGCAGCTTAACTGAAACTTCCCAAAAGTATTGCGACCATTATCGCTGAAAACAACTCGAGCGTCCATTCTCTATATTATGCCTCTGATTGTCAATTTTTGGAGTTAAATAATTATCTAAGGTCTAATTTAATCACTTAAATTTTTGAATGTATTTCTTCAATCTATTCCCTTTCCGTTGAAGACTGTAGCCGGTTTATATGATTGGATCTTGATCATTTAAATTTTCTTCTCTGTCTTAATGTTTATCAGAAGACTCCATGTTATTATAGAGTACCTGACATGTCTACTGGCAGTAATGCATCTACAACAAAAATGAAATTGTGGCGGCAATATACAGCAAAAGATATGAAGTAATTGAATAAATAAAAAGGCAGAATAACGTGGGCCCTCAACACTCTTTTAAAGAATGCAAAACCAGGATGTAGTTAAGCAGAAAATAATTATATGAGCTTAGGTAAGTTTTGAAGTTTTAATTAGAATATACTAAAGGAAATACTCGGGGAAGTATTCAATACATTATTTAGTTAAAATAGTAAATATTTTATTCGATTAGAATCTACGGCCATTTATTTTAAACCACGTGCCTCTTCGAACACCAGTATTCAATTCTGGGAAACAGCCGAGTATCGCCTCCACAGAAAATTACGAAAGACTGTTTAGTAAAGGGTAGAAACTGCTGAAGTCATGAGTTTGGATAAGCTGGATGCTAACGAAGAAATGAGTTTAGTTTTATCTTTTCTTGAGAAATTCCTGTTTTCGTGCATAATTATTACCCTCTAGTATTTATAAGCAACGATTCCCCCTTGCATGGTAACGGGTATCAGTTTTTTATTGATCTACGTTGCTATCCAATTATCCATCTTCACTCAAAGCTGCGTTATCTATACTTTGGCCTTTTAACTTTGAAACTGGTGTGTATCGGCCGCGGTCGCTATCTGTGAGCCATGCGATTTCTAAGGTCATCCTCTTTCATTTGAGAATCTTTAAGTTTTGACCCGCATGTGGAGAGGGAACTTATTACGTCCTTTTATCTCTGAATGTCACGGCCAAAGAGTGCAAGCTTGATTTATTGTCAGTGAGGTCAACGACTGAAGTATAGCATTCTCTAAGAGATGCTTTGCATTTGTTATGCTTTCGAAATGAAAAAAAATGCATCCAAAATACATTTGGTAGTGGTCTTATCTGTCTCGATTCAGAGTTTTCCATCTCTTTGAAACTAATTTGTTCTAGTGGGAACCTATATCATGGTTTCATACATAACGAAATCACGTCGCAATGGATTCATTTCTTGTATATTTCTGTATTTAAAAGGCGGACTAATTTGGTGGGCTTGTGACTCTAAAATATTATAAATAAATACTAAGATCCTCATATTATAAACAACTATGCCCAGAAATTCTTATTTATGCAAGAATGACGTAAAATTTGAATGCTGCAAAGACTTGGTTTTATGAGTAACCAGTTTCATGGCATGGGTGCTGAAATATGCTATGTATACCAGCCTTTCCCATTGCGATCTATTTCAAGTTTTATCGAAAATTAATTGAGTTTGCCTTCATTCCATTGATAATTCTATGTCCAGCTTTTTGATATCTTCAATTGTTAATTTATTCGAGAGTATCGTCCTTGGTGCTTACCATGGATACAAATTGCAATATTATCTCTGTTATGGAAAACATATACAGAAATCTATGAGAATATTGGCAGTGTGTAATTTTACAATCCAAAGTTTTATTTATATGTATGCTTTGTTTGAGATTTACATCGAAATATGATTACGCCAAATTTCCACAACGGATGAATGGGCATTAGTATTCAATGTGAATCAGAAATAAATGTTCTCATACAATTGACGGGAATCGTTTGAGAGAAATATCAAAGATGCAAGCGATAAATTACAGTCCATTTCAATCAGAATGAATAGTCATTACAAGTTGGCGTGACGCCTTCATAACTAATTCCAAATGGAGGAGAGACATTCTCGAAATTATAATCTCGGTGATAACCGAGTCACAATGCTTTTCGGGCGCAGGTCTTCCTGATTTATTGTGTGTCATTGGCTCCGAATCGAGAAATAATAGGCTGCAAAGGGAATGGAAGTGATTAATCGACCCTTTCCGAATATCTTTAATTCGATTTAAGGCATGGCGCCATAATTGACGATTGTGGTGTTTCTCACTGATGGTTCCTGCGCAAAGGCGTGGCCGTAGTCAATGCGACAATCCAATGCAAATGAATTGCCGAGTTATGCTAATTAAAGAGAATCGTAAGGAAAGTGGGTGTGGCCGTGGATCTATATGGCCATTTCATGAATAAAATCTCAACTGCACTGGGGATTGAAAGGTCAAGGATTTGTTTGGCTCGCTAATTGCTTGACGCATCAGGGAACTACTTCTCTTGTGTTCTCCAGTGTTTACCGTAGTATCTTTTATAACGTTTAACCATTCAAAACGCTGTTTGCTTGTGTATCATTCCAATTTATAAGTTCCTGATTTATACCGCGAGTATCTAAGGTTGCGTTAGTATTGTTTTATGAAGTATCAATCGGCGGCGTCATGTGGCACAATGACCAAATGACGATAAACGTCGACTCCAGGACAAGCGGATGGGAAGATTCACAAAGGCCCCGAATGAAATACTTTCATTCTTAATGGATGTATTATGTAATTAAAAAAATCATTTCATGAGCCATGAGTATTTCTCTGGATCGCGAATCCACGACCCGACATCCTCACATTAAAGCAACCAGGATGGCTACTTATGTCGCCTTCGAACTCCAGTACGCGGCTATTTCCCAACTGTTCATCATCTACCTTCCTCTGCACCTCTAACTTTGGACTGGATCGCTTCCAAATCGGACTCATTACGCTGACCGATGTGGGAAAACATTCTTCCTTCTGCTCTTCTTGCCTCATCTGAAATCCCTAATCCGTTGAAGCCTTCGGACCACTTGTTTTATTTTTCGAAATTTTTTCCTCGTTCGATCTAAGTTTGACCGTAGTATAATCTCCGAAAGCGCTCAGATTCACGGCGCCTTTCGGCTCTTCGCTAAACCCGTCCGTCCCGCAACGGTCCCACTGACTCAGTGACCTCATGTGACCGGTATACCTGTCGGCGACCGAGTGCGGGCAGTTCCTGAGAGAAGATGAGAGGATATAGGATAAAATTTCACTTCAATTACGTTTAGCATCGCCATCAATTCAATCGCGTCAACGTTCGTAGAGCCCGAAAATCTCGTCTTTATTTTATGGTCGTTACGGTTAGGCAATCAATTGCGAGATCTTGGATTTTACAAACAAGATGAAAATTTGTGATTTAAAAAAATCATTACTTAAATTGCATTTCTAATGACAGAGGTTATATCAAAAATAGGTCTGCTAAAAAATCTGTGATATTTAATAAAGTGCCTTGCTGTGACTGTGTTACCTATTAATGCAGAATGATCAATTATTAATTCAATCTTAATCGCCATCACAGTGACCTAAAAGGAACATTTACTAAATATCACAGAATTTATATACCAGACTTATTTTTTCATGATTGTGTGTTGACCCTCGCATGCCCTATTAAAATTTCGAAACATAAAAAAATCTTACTTGTAATATGTTACCCGTCTCCAGGTTGTCCAACATGCCAAAAGTTCAACATGTCAAGATATCCCGCTTAAGTTGGCTGCTTAAGTATATTTGAGGGATCAATGAAATTGATTCTAGCAATGCGGTCCAATTCTTTATAATTTAAAATAATATCAGCCCGAGTAATGACGTATAAAGTAAATGGCGATGAAATTGATATGGGGAGTCGTATTTTTCGCATAACCATATCGAAACGGAAATTGATAGCCTCCAATCTTTTGATAAAGAGTTTGTAAATCATTAGTAATAATCTTTTTCACTAAGACATAATTACTCGTATTTTCTCTGCCCACTGACTGGCTGCCACTAAGTTCTTCTAGGCATTAAAATTTGTGTTGCCGATGAATAATTCATAATTATCATAAGATTATGGATCATAATGTAAAGCATGCAATTAAGGAGAATCGTCAATTTACTCTAATAATTTACTATTTTCCGGCCCGAGGTGTAGGAATAAGCGTGAGTGGACTACTTTCTTCCGTTTTGATCGTTCTCTTTGGCCATCATTGTTTTTCTTTTTTCACGTACTCATCGCCCCATCAGACCGGCATAACAGACGTCTGGGATAATTGAAAGCAGACACTATGTCACCGTCTGCGTTTGAACCCGGACTCTTATGTCAATTGCGCTAATTTTGCCGGATGTGTTCGTTTCGTTGCAAGTGGCATTTTCCGGAACCTAGTTTATGTTTCGTTCGAGTGTGATATATTTGCAATGTTCTCATTCTCAGAGATGGATTTATTCTGCGGATACAGCTTTTCCGTATTCCGAAGCCTCCGCATCGGTGAGCCTGCACGGTGCTTCCATCTGCTGTCCGAGTTTTCTATTTATTAACACGCCAAACGGGATAGGAGGTCGGAATATCTTGTAAAGGCTCCCTAGTCCCCAAATATCTGTCAACGAACCCTAAGTACTAGAAAACAAGACAGGTGGTGTAATTGACAGCTTCGTAAGTTGAGAGTAGAGTGTTTGACACTAATGAAATATGTTAAAGGTTTTTGTAAGGTTAAAAAAATCATGGTTTTTTCCTCGCAGTACCTAAAAACCAGTGCATTGCCGGCTTATGCGCATGGCACCTAGATTTAAATGGCAAATGCTGTAGATGAATTAAGAATATACAAGGAATAAGTTTGACCCATTTAGAGCTTTTTTATCACCTGAAGATCTACTTCTCCTGCGTTTTGAACGGCGCAGAATGTCCATTCTCTGTGGAATGCTTTCACTCCAAATTTCCGGCTACTTTGGCGATGCATGAAGCCAAATCTCACGCCTAATTGCTGATATTTACTCTACCTCATAACACCTTCCCAGTGGCGTAAAACTGTGTTTTTTATTGAGCACTGTGCTTTTTAAATTCTTTACTTTTTTCCTCTCTCATGAATAATACACGAAATTTGTTCCATTTTGTATTTTATTTCCTCTGCATGCGATTCAATTATCGGTTGCTGGATCGAAAGAGTTGCTCATAAAGTCCAAATAGTGGTTTTAAAATGTCAAAACAAATCTTCCAACGTTTAAGTTTATAATCTCATAAACACGAAAATTGTCACAAGGAAAGGTGAATGAAAATTTTCCGACTTGTCAAAAAGGGATATATAATTTTGAATAGTTCTCATTTATAAGCGACAATGGAATAAATAACAGCTCAATAAGAAAAAAATTATGGCTTGCGATTGTCAAATCCCTAATATTTGTTGGAAAGTGGGTTTAAATTTAATCGAGGTTGATTTAATGAAAGGGACTCCTTTCGCATTGAGGCGATGCGATAATATCACGCCAGAAGCACTGTACGGTATACTTACAAGCTATTTGCGTCTTTTTCAGCTTCAGTTTAAAAAAATATGGCTCATTTCTTCGGCCACCGTTTTAATTTGAAGGCTTTAATTGATTTCGATGTGGTTGAGCATCATCAAGGCCAGGAATAATTCTCTAACAGTGATAAAAAATATCTATATGGATGTATTATTCATGACTGGAATGGGATCATCGGTGTAAAATGCCTAGCTCTCTGATTTGATATTAGGGAAGTGATTTCTTTTTCTACTTTGTATAAGTAGAACCAATTGAGACTTTAGTTGCCGGGTTGGTGTAGATAATTACAGATTATTGTTTCGTTTCTAGGAAATATTCCCTGAAGCGAAGCCATGTTACTCCTGTGTGTGATTTCGAATATTGGGCCACCAATCACTCTGAAAACTATTTAAGAGCAGAAAATTACGAGGGCATTCTTTTAGGGGTCTACATAAAATTAAATGTTATCATTCATAAGTATTGTTTTATTTTATCTTGATCCCTTTTCAGAAATATGCTGAATAGCCTTTACCACGAAAAAAATAATTATTAGCAGGAAACGATGGCCCAAAATAATAGTGTGTATAAACCTTAATATGTAATAAATTAAAGCAGCCAGTACAAGTCTTTTTCAAATTTGGCTAGTTTTGAAGTCTTTCAGTTTCATCGGCAAGAAAACGAATGTGATATGAGAAAATATTGTTTAGACCAGGGGTTCCCAAACTTTTTTGTATCACGCCCTCCCCCCCGCTACACATATCAGCTTTCCATTTTGCAATACCCTATTTCCACGGTGCCGTACATACCAACTCCTACTTGTACAAGTACTTGTACTCGTACAAGCATGTGCCTACTTGATACGGTGAGTGGGTAGATTTTTTTGTTCACTGTTGAATGCGGTAACGCAGAATGGAAAGATTCAATAATTGTACGTATGATGAAAATTAAAACAAGTATTACATGAAAAACGAATATAATTACCTGTAACCTTCTTTGATAAAGTTCACAACTTTATTGAAACTTTACAAAAACAATTATGAAAACTTAGAAAGACTTTATTTCAAAGATCTGAGAAAATTATTTTTGTCATTTTTTTATGAATTTCATTTGGGTGTCACGCCCCCCCTGGAATTTCTCCACGCCCCCCCAGGGGGGCGCGCCCCTCAGTTTGGGAACCCCTGGTTTAGACGATAGGTGGGACTCTTAATTCACTCAGATTCAAAACCCGAACGCACGCAGCATCGGACGCTAAACCAAGCGACGGACTTCTTCAAGGTAAATTATATGCAAGCCGCCATTGCGGAAACTCGTTTTGAAATAAGAAATGAAAAAAGGATATCAGCGTTGAGATGCCAATCATAACGATGTTTATCACCTTTTAAAAGCCATTAAGGAAGGTATCGATCTATTTATCATCCACTTTCTGTCTCGAAACGTGTGATTTTGTCCCCATCACTTGGGTAGTCGGTAGTTTTCTTAGAATACACTGGATGTGAGCATATAATTCTGAGGTAATGAGTGTTAATTGAACTTATTACGCAATCATTGTAGCACCGAAATAAGGTAGTTTCCATAGAATCATCGTCTTCAAAGCGTAAACTTCAGCGCTCATATCCGCGATACTCCATGCTCTTGAATGTTATTGTACCTATTCAGTTTCATAAGTTTGATTACCAAATGTACGCCCTTCCATAGCCACGAGTGCAATAATAACTCTGCGTACATATGATTTTCCATTCGTTGCTCCCACTGAATTATCCCATTGATCTATTTGATCTTCACAATTTCTCCTGCATCGCCTTAATAATATTATTCTTAATCAGGCTACCCGTGAGATTTTGCCAATGAACTAGTTGTACCTAGGCTCAGGAAAAATTGGTGGAAAGTGTTGTTTTATCAACGAGTTTGTTTGGAGAAAAATAATGTTTTTTTTTTATAAAGATGCAACCCTTCCTTCATCCCAAAATGTGGATTCAATGGAACTTAATTTTTACCACTTCTATAATCCTGCATTCCATACTTCGATGCTTGTAAGATAGTTGCTAAAAATGACTGGTTACACCATAGATATAGATCTCTCGTTATAGCAGCATCTGATACCTTAACTGAACTAATTTTCGTATTCTATTTATTTTAATTGTGCTTAAAACTTAGTGTACAATGATGTTTACAATCAATTTTGGTTTTAAGGCTTTCGCAGTGATGAGATGCACTACTACATTCCATTTTCGAGTATACTGCTGCGTGATGGGAACGAAACATTGGGTTTAATGTGCAGCATGCAGCATTATGGTCACTATTGCTCTGATCTGTCTTCAATTTCCGCGCTTTCTTTGAGTTAAACAAATGCTATTTCATATAGTCGATGTTTTTTTAATAGCACGTTAATTTTACGAAGCCATAAAAGATTTCCAACAAGTCGATATCATTATTTTAAATCAATTAATGTAATTAGTAACCTGCATCACTTTAAAAAAATTCAAATTAGTCCCTCACTCGGTGAGAAGGTGGTAATAGGTAAATAGTTAAATGGGTATAAAGTTTACATTACGAAATATTCTTCGTATTCGGAATGCGTTACAGTAAAGATATGACTCCAGATGCACTTAAACACATATAAGACAGAAATAGAATTTAATAGCAAACTTCAAGATATTTGGGTGTATGATTTGGTCCTAAATTTAGAAACAGAATAAAGTCTTAAAAGATGTAGGAGGCAATCAATAGTTCTGTCATTGTTTTATACTCCTCTAAATTGCCTAACTTTCAAAGTGACCAAAAGAAAAGTATTTTCTTCCAATTGTTGTATCTAAGAGATGAATATATTTCAATTTTATGGATTGCACCTGCACGGCTTCCATTAGGAAATTTTTATTTTGAAAATAACAAATCTATACTCATCGTCTAGCTGTGACAAGGTTTAGTCGCATTGGGAAGCCAAGTTAAGTGTTTACCTAATCTTAATTTATTCTCATGCGTGCATTCCCATTTACCTCAGGCGATCATGTCTGTTTCTTGAAATTGAACGACGTTTTCGTGAAACCTTTAAATCGAGGTAAACGAAAGACAAAGTTATGCGAGGGATGTAGCAAATGAGTAATGGCTGACCCCGACTTGCCTTAAAACCTGTGCGAGAAAGTGCCAGTGGTGTAAGGGGTCCCTGGCATTCCATCAGTGCGATCATTCTCTACTGGAGGAGAATTCAGGTTAACGGGCTTCTGCATTATAGCTTAACGGCATGAGTTTGTGCGGACGGAAATATTTTGCTTTAAAAAGTTTGATAGTGGGCACTTTGAGAATGTTTTTCGCTTTGTTTTAGGGCCCATGTATGTGTACAATGATTGGAATTATTGTATTAATTTTGGAACACAGGTATTTTTTACACATCGTTTCGGAATTATATTTGTCCCAGCCAGTAATTACCATGTCTCCTAGAGGTCTTTACAAAGGAAATACATCATCAATATATAATGATAAACTTATTTTCTTGCGTTGTCTAGCGTTTTACAGAAAATATTAAATACTATCGAAGGATGTGGTTAATGACCCAGATTTTCGAGATTTAAATCAAGGATATTATTGAAGGTTAAAGGTATGAACTTGTGGTGTACTTCTGTTCAGTTCAGAGATAGTATCGTGGTCACCGAAAGCCCAAGTACGTAGTACACATTCAGCTTTAGTATATTTATGAACATACTCGAGCTTCATGAATCATTGCTATTTGATTCCCGTTTTAATGATGCAATTTTCTTAGCCTCTGAGAAAATACCGATCACAGCCTTCGTTTACCAAATTTGAAATAAAATATATCATGTATTAAGGCGAATTAATAATAAATGAATCTTTATATATCCTTTCCAGATTTAATATATTCTGGTAGTGTTTCAATTTTACAGAAGTCGAAATCATGTGTTAGCATGAGGGCAGTTATTCACTTGTCAAAATTCGTCTTTTATGTAATAAAATTTTTCTATCCGTGTTGTTTTTTCAGACTTTTATAAGAAAGCATGAATCGCTAATTTTTGGGGTGTATTTTCATGAAAATTATTGTATTTACGTGTTAGTTGCGTGTATCAGTATTAATTAATTGCATTGCTAATGGTGAGTGTAGGAAATTGCATTCATTATCGTGAATGTCAGTTCAGTTACTTTAGTCGGTGAGTGTAAGAAAAAATAACCGTCATTCAATATTCGTGAATGCTATTCATTGGGAACTCGATGTTTGTTCGTATAAAATGGTGACTAACACCAAGGTGGTCTTGCATTATTACGTCGTTCACCCGTTGTACCTATTGCGCAGCGTGCGACTCATTATAGGAAGGAGGGCTCTTGCCAAACGAGTATCAATGCTCACGTCCGAAGCTTTTAAGTTTTTAAATGAATACGACGAATCTTGTCGACGATGGGGTTTAAAAAAATAAATGTGCTTCTGTGCGTGCGCAACCCGTGGCAACGCATTTTCTTTCCTCGCCGAAGTTTTCATCGTCGTCGCCTCTAAATTAAAGTGGCGACAAATGACCTTTTCTGGCGCCCGACGGGAGCGAGTATCTTGGAAGTGGAAAAACTCATCGTCTCGGGAGAAGGCCTCACAAAAAATAAATAATTAAGCTCATGTAGAGGAGATGGAGGAAAAATAAAAGCAGCGGGGATATTGGGCTCCGCTTGGAGGCAAAGTGATTGGACGAAGAGGCAGATGCTGGCATAAGGTGAGAAGACTGAGATGAAGTAAAAATGAATGTCAAAAGTTAGCATGTCCTCACGGTTCAATACTAAGAGAGAGAATTATTCGTTCTGTGATCGTTCACTATGCTCACGGTCACCTAAGTGGTAAACTACACTCTTTAAGTCCCACAGCTAAATTTATTTCTCAAACCATGGTATAACTTTAGCTTATTGTCGTTCGAGTTGCAGAAGAGATATTTATTCACCCTCTTTACAATATTTTCCTCGTGATTCTGAAATGGGAGAAAGAGTAAATTTGTCCCTACGTTGCTGATACTTATTATAGTTATTATTTGGAACGAAAAGGATATGAAGAATATATACAAAATATCTATTGTTAGCCTTGTCGCCTTTTTAAAAATTATTTTGGACAATACGAGGAAGAAGAAGTAAGTGCGAATTAATAACAGTTTTAATTTAATTCAATTACGAATAATATCACAATATCCATGTACCTTGTCATAGTTTTTCATTGTCTTTCACTGGTTGGTGTGAAGATTCTTGAAGAAGAAGACGGCTTGGGCTTCGTAGACGTGAATTCGGTGCATCGCTTTCCATGACTCGTTCTTTGTGTGAGCGAAGAGGACGATATTCGCTTGGAAAATTTTAGTAATCACTGGGAGTGTTCGTTATATGGCGGCCTGGAAAAAAAGTCTTCATGGAGCCGATTCTGCGCTGTGGCCTTTAAGATCATGACTCTTTAGGCTTAGGATGGGAGGAAGAAACTTCGGACGGGAGGTAAACTGAAAAGTTTTTCCCCGTTTCTGTGCTCACAAATAGCGGCTAATAGTCCGGGGCGTGGATGTACCGAAGTTGGGACTTCTCGGTGGATGGGGCAAAAGAGATTAGAATGACCACTAATTAATGCCGAGGGAATAATTCCGACGCCGACACCGTGGGTGGGCGTGGACAAGGACGGTCGGTGTAGGGAAGGGGGCAAACTGCGGGGGTAAGGGAACGAAGGAGGTTGGGGGGGGGGGGCGAAGGAGGTGGAGACTTTAGCCGCTCGATTTCATAGGAGGCGGGAAAACAAGTGAACTCTACGGAATGAAAGAGTCTGCACCGACTCAAGAGACCTCCCAGTAGCAAAGGGCCGTCATCTCCCATTTCCTCACTGTCGAAGATTTTTTACTGCGCCTACGGAGGGCCAGCCTTCCGCCTTCCCGCTGCTGCCGAACGTTGTATTATCGCTCTCCCGAGTGTGTATGTATGTGCGGAACAATTTGGAAAGGCCACTGCCGGCAGAGTGCGGCGTAAAGAGCTTCTTATTGTTAGGGCTTAATGGCTTGGAACGATGGGATGTGTTCTCTTATGGGAGCCAGCGGGTCTGAATGCTTTCCTAAGCAACGCCACGGCTACTAAGAACTCGCTTGCGTATTACAGTAAATTTTGGTTCACTCTAGTCAATTTTAGGCCTTATTATAGTCTATTGAACGATAAAGCATGAGACCAGTGATGATTTTCTATCATGTATCTATTTTGAAGCAATTATTTACAACCTACACTACGGTTACCCACTCTGAGTATGTAATTAAATTCATATTGATATTGAAATGCCACATTTCTTGTACAACTCCCCGCATATTTTAGCAAAACACCCGTGGAATGAAGAATGCCAGGCTTATGAAAAATTGGTCTGGATATCCAAAACCTCAAAACTGCTCATGGAAAACTGCATGACAGCTAAGAGAGTATTGTAGTACGTGCGAAAAAATTTTGGAGACGAGAAGAATTTACTTCGTCTATGGGCGAGGTGAGATGAAATCCAGGAGTCATAAGTTGAATAAGTTTATTAATCCACAGCTACTTTATATATCTTTCTATGAATGACTGAGGTATACCTCTTTTCGTTTTTCGTCCCTTCCCGGCAATTCGCATTTAACACCTTCGTTGGTCACATGGCGTTTACCAGACGCCAGATAATTTTCTTTTCTTTGCTCACATCATGTTTTTATAGTAAGGAAACTCACATTCCTTGTATCTTATCATTTTATGAATCTAAAATATGATTTGAATCACCGATATGGTTTTATGTTTTGTCACCCTCATGGAATAAATTTTAATATTTTGTTGTTTTCGCAGTCTGGCAGACGTCACGCGACTACTTCAGTTATAATGCGTAACATGCTGATGGCTTCGTGATATTCATTGCAATATTTTTAGATATCTTTATAATTTAAACTAGCAGCTATTTAAAAGCATTAAGTTTTGGATACGGGACATATTGCTACGAATTTTTATTGTAATCAATTTAAAACCTGAATAAAACTATTATTGCGACAAATTTAATATGGTTCTCAGATAATTTGAGTGAACTTAGGCATATAATATTCCATTTTCCACCTGCTACACACGTTCATGGTGGCCTATGACATGGATGTAGATGCATGACATTAATCGTAAACATACGCATAACAATTTTGTGGTTGCATCGAATAATAACATTCCAATCTGAGAGGAGATATTCCTGTTAACTAAATGCGCTATATTTATAAAGTGTCTCCTAAATCAATTATTATTTTTCTAGGTTATTATAAAAATCCATACTGCGGCTATAGTGTGAAAAAATACGCTTTCATTTACTGTCCATATCAAACAAGTTGAAATTATTTCAACGAAAGAAAAACTGCAAGAAACGTCAAAATAAGTAGTATTCATTATTTTAATAATAAAATATCTCAGTCATTATTATAAATAAATTTTCTGTCGATTGATGAAATTAAGTATTCAGTGAATGGTTTACTTTAGTTAAAACAGCTATTTCTACTTTCATGGATTTTCTTTAACCATTCCAAAATGGTGTCTCTGAGACGCCGCATGACAAATAGCGTTCCAAATGTGACGCGACTCACGGAGGGTTAATTCATATACCTTTGATGAATCATTTGTATTTAAAATAATTCACAGTTACAGCAGTCAGCTACATATTTCTTCACCTTTTTCATGTCTGGATATCTTTATTTAGTTGTAATACTTTCCTTACCTTGATTGGCTTCTTTCGCATGAGAGACATATGTTGATGTTCGTCACTTATATTCTAATCCCATAAATAAGCAGTGAAGAATGCGTTTAAGTGGCTATAGTGCGAACGGAAATTGGTAGATCCACATCTCAAATGTAATAATAGACTTAGGATTGCACAAAGAACTCTTTGTCTCAGTGTAGTTGTATATTAAAGTTTATTAAGCACTAAATAAACTTTGAAAACATAATAAATAATGACTTTTTTGATTTGGACACTCATCAAAATGTTTAATATCAGTTTATTCCTAAGTTTGAATGGCGCTAAACATGCTCCCTTTATTATCATTCAAAAACTTTCTTCACATTAAGTATTATTACCTAGTGTCAGTCAGCAGTTTGTAAAAAAATGCAAAACCATGGCGAACAGATCCTAAAAGTAATTCAACAGGGCTTATAAAATTTATTGAAACACATGCATCTTGTTGGCTTTGATTCAACATCAAGGGTATTAGGTTGGCAATTAAGCTCCCACAGTTTTTAAAAGATTTAAAAAGTTTATCTTTGATGAATTATTCTTTGTTGCTAACAGTTTTAAAAGATTTTTTTCCAATAATAGTTGACAACTTATTAATCATTAATGCCCTCTTCTTTGTTGTTCACAACTTTTTTTCAGTCCAACAAGCTTCCAGTGTACGCACACATTTTTACGCGAATAATGATATTGCTTCACACACCGGGTCACTTGTTTATCGCCACTAAGTCATTCCCAACGATATTGATATGCATGCACCATTTTCGACGCTAGTAATAATTCGATAAAGAAGTCGTTTCTTGTTTTCATGAGTTGAACGGTGACGGCCAAGCAAACTCGCGGGGATTGTGGCTCGTTGATTTTTGTTGTAGCCAATTGAAGTTTTCGGATTTCATGCTCCACACTTTTGAACCTTTTCCATGGAGTGAAGATGTTTCTCTATATCAGTGTGGAAGCATTCCAATTTCTTCTCTGCCAGTTCCCATTACGTTTGACGCAGATTTTCCTGCAAAAGTTGTTTTAATCGCTCTTCATCGAACTCAACTCGACGGCCTGGTCGAGGTGCGCCTTGGAGGTCAAAATTTCCCTTTTTGAACGTGGCATGCCAACCACGGGCAGTTCTTTCAGTTATAGCACCTACTCCATGCACAGAAGTATAGGAGAGGGTTATATGGCCTAATAACCTTGATTAAAAACAAAAAGAAGGGGTCGAAAATGCTCTTTTTTCTCAACTTAAAATTCCATTTTGACGATCTGAAAAGTAACAGATATTTATCTTACCGCAAGCAAAACATAGATTCCGGTTAAACACAATTAAAACAAACACAAACAACTCCTTCGAATTACATAAAATTTTTGCAAAAAACATTCAATGAAATGTTAAACGCTGCTATGAAAAATAAGGCGGGAACCTAGAGGCTAACCTAGTACTTCAAAGAGCTGGCCTTACCGTTGACATTCTTATTTTCAATTTAAATTGTCATCGCAATATGAAACGCAGGATTTTTGAGCCAACAGGCCGAAGCGACTCAATAAGGCTTCTCTAATAGAACCTCAAAACTCAGATCTCCCACTAATTACAATCGCTGGAAGCCCAAGACTTTCATTGCCCATTTCATTTCGGAGGATGGCGTCCCCGCTTGAGGGCTCTATCGAAGACGGGAATAAAATTCTCCGGTCCACTTCATATTATCCCTCAGAATGGAGTCACTTCAAAGGCCGTATTCTCGGTGGGCACCCTCCGTTAAGCTGTTCATCTGTTTATTTGGAACCATTTTCAGTAGGCTTTGATGGGAAGAATCCCATTTCCACTCCACACCTTCAGCTCTTTTACATACTAAAGAGTTTTTAGTAGGAATTCTTCTCGGGCGATGTGAGCGCGGCGGGGACGCTTTCTGAAGAGTGAAGTCGGGCAGATTCGTGGAGCTGTGTGGGCAGTTCGTTAGCTTTCGGCGCTCGTCCCTCTTTTATTCATTTATTTATACATATATATATATATATTTTAAACTACCCTCCTGACTCTTCCTTTTCTCAAGGGACGCTCGAATTGGTCCCAAACGAATGTAAATTATCGCGGCCCGCCGCCACCTCCGCCTCTCACCTCGCTTTTAATGTGTCTTAGAACAAGGAGAAGCCGGCCGGACGCTTGGGCCGAATGGTAAAAAAAAGACCGTTGGGCAGGTGAGACGAAGGATAGCCGACGCCGTGGCGAGAAAATTAGCAGAGTTAAGGGTAAGTAATAGGCCCCCCGAAGAGAACGGGGATGAAGACGACAAAAGCATCCGGAAAACGCTTCGTGGTTATGCCGACGATGGCGTCAGATTCTATGTCGATCGCTCACCTGAGAGCTAAAGATGGGAAAAAGTGGGAAATTTTTGAAACACAAGAAGAAAAAAAGGACGGCTTTTGAGCGGAGAATTTTATTTTCGAAAAAGAACGTGAGGGGTAATTTCCGACCGCGGCCTCTTGTTTGCTCGCCACCGCATCTAGGTATTTAAGGGTTGATGTTAAGATATAATTACGAGGTCGAATTAAATATTTTCCCGGAATAAAGGCGCACGCCTTAATTTTTTTTCTTTTAGAATCGACCTCTGAATAATAATGAACTCTGTATCCTTGTTCATTGCGGTCCATTTTCCCCTAATAGTCGGCTACCGAATGATCCTGTAAGGTTTCCTTCCGGAAGGTTACCCGAGGGCATAATCACACCTTGCGTGTGATAAATGTGTTCATTTTTTACGCTCGTCAAAACGGGAGTAATATTACGGTTAAGAGATTTTGAATCAAATTGGTGTACAAATTGCCCCGATGAACGGGCCTTATGTGGCAGTACCCTTGAGAAAGATTTTTCGAGTCCGATAATGTGTCTGTAAACATGCATAAGTGGAATTCGAAGGCGAAAATTGCCGCTAAAATAACAACCTTGCAAATAAAGACTTAGCAGGTGCGAAAAAACATGAATGGTGATGAGTTTATTGCGGCATGCTTGAATTTAGGAAAAAAATTTGCCATGAATTAACCGTAATTTCATTGTAAGAATGGTAATATTTGTCGGAAATTTTGAAACTTTCAGCTTCGCGTAACGTATCTGGAGGTATTAAATAGGAATTCTACTTTCTAACAAATTTCCTAGAGTTTGTCTGGTGGCTATAATTCTGCCTTTCTAAACCGTGGGCTCGCATTAACTCCCGGCGGTGGCAAAGATTTTTCTGATTAAACGATGCCTACACGAGGGCAGTGTTTAGAACCCCGTCCGTCGAATACTTTGTGTAGCCTTGCTTTCCTTAGGCTGGGAGCCTCTACAGACTTGGGGGGTACGTGATAGATTTATACTACTGGAGAAATGAAGTAGCTGATATGTCCGAGCAACACGGAGAATATCATCCTACAACCGCGCCATACTTGCAGATCCGACATAGACGATACCATGTGTGAGATATTTTTCCGAATGGATGGCTATGGGAATAACAAAATATCGGAAATTAATTATTGCTTAAAGGTCGTACTGAGACTTTTAAATCCCTCACAAAAATGCCTTAAATATTTAACCATTCCCGTTGCGGCTAACGGCTGGCGTCCTAGCACTTAGCGGAAAACGCCTATTTAGCCAGCTTGCGCGGTAGTATGTCGATGTAGATGTCGATTTTCTTTAAATTGGAAAGTAGGGGTGACAGAAAAAGAGTACGAGACTCGATAATGAATTCCCTCAAAACCAGAATTTATGTGCTATGAAACGAAATTCAGTTATTATGGAGGTTCCACGTTCAGTTTTTCGGGGCCTAGCATTACCTGTTACTTTATGAAATTCTGTCAGGTGCCTAAAGTTAATTGCCATGGGTTGAGATTTCTCTTCCGTGCACTGATCTTTTAGATACATCATCAGCATATTATTATTAAATCTACCACCCTTTTATCATGCATGCTAGCATGAGCTTCCACCAAGTTCACGTTCCTTTATGCATCACATTTAAATGCGAGGATAATGCATTTTGCTCAGTTGAAAAAAATAGAAAAACGTGCAAAATCAGTAAAAGTAAGTTTATTGGGTGGTTTCTTCCAATGAAAGTTTGTATTTTTAGGATGATGTGCAGCTGAAATACGTAACCCTTGCTCCTGATATCCCGTTTTATTGCTGAATCGCCGTCGTCAAATAACTATATGCGAATTATTATTTATACCCAACGTCAAAATATTTTATTCATTCTAAATTTAGAGCCTACTCCCCAAGGTCACTCTGCGAATAAAATCTCAATACTCTTTCACGAGCTGAATTCCATTCTCCTTGGAAAAAAAATCGATCCTCAAAAAATGATTCTGCGTTCATGCCTTTTACATATTTTATATAAAGAGTGCAAAATTTCTTTTGTATTCATCTCTAACATGTAATGGTAAAAGCACGAACTCTCACGAGATACCCAACCGCGTTTTATAACTTGCTTTCTTCCCAATCGAAGTTTCTATAAAATGTCACAGTGGCTTGGTTACTCCCTTCTCTCTGTATACATTTCCAGCTTCCTTATGTCTGCGGGTAATAGAAAGCCGCGTGGGTGGTTTTCTTGTGAGTCTGGACAGTAACGAAGCCCATCTTTTGAAGGAACTCCTTATGGAGCCGAGAACTTGGATGGAACACGAGTACGGACAAGTAGTAATGGGTGTCGGATTCCACTGCGGGGGTGCCACGGTTGCCGTCTGTGTAAAGTTCGAATGGCCGACTCGAATAATAATAATAGTTTTACACGAGTCGCACTCCTTTTGGAAGCCATTCTCAGCCCCTCAGCTTTACCCTCCGGCCACTAAATCATTCCTCTCCGAGCTTATTGTGTTAGAATCGCAACCGCTCCTTAACCCAGTCCTCCCGGGTTGTTTGGCTATTTGGGCAAGGCTGAGATCGTTTGTGTCATTCATTTCAAATGTTAGTCGAGGTGGGAAAGAAAGAATATCGTGCGGATGTTGAAGGTTTGGAAGTGAATCCGGCAGCGGTGTCAGTTTACTCAGCGGATGAAGCCTAGCGTTTACCAGTTTTACGTGTGGCATTTGACGGACATAACAATGCATATGAACGCTCTGCAAAGGGTCTAAGGGTAAATAAAAATGTAAACATTATAGGCTACCTTTGGACAAAAATTTTCGGTTAAGGAGATTTTTTTCTCATTACACATTTTTTTAATTACCTTCCCTGTCTCTATTGAATTTTTCTGTTTCATCTTCGGTTTCTTCATTTTAATTTAGCAGCAAAGTTTTGATACATCTGCGAGTAAAACTCTTACAAATCGGGTCGCTGGAAACATCAGTGAGAGTTCCCTCAAATTTAATTAAACCGTAGCCATCAGTCTCCAAATCAATAAATGAAGAAAAAGCTTTCCAATTTATTCTTTAAAGTATCTTTCTCGCAATGATTGCTTCCGATTACATAAGGATCAAATGTAGGGGTTACTTTTCATAAGATATAATTTAGGATACTCAAATTTGATTTTTTACTTCTGTCTGGAAGGGCATCCATTCTGGCCGACGCTATGTTATACATCTTTTTGCATTCTAATTTTTTAATATATCATAGTATAATTTTCAAAGGCAAATTGATTTTCTCGGAATCCAGACGAAAGTGAGAAATTCTGTCGGTTAGTTTAGCGACCAGATTTGCTATGGTACCTTTCTCGCCGATCTCGGTTAAGGGAAAAGCTGTGCCATTTCTTTATATGCTGAAGAGGTCCGTTGGAAGTCAAGGGTGTAATAATTACTCCCAAAGTCAGACTTACGGACGGAGAAACGCCGCGGTGTCGTGAATGTGTTTGCAAGAGTGTGCGGAGGAGCGGCTTCATGAATGGTGGCGGTTTGCCGAAAAAGGAAGACTCGGGGAGGGGCGCCACCTTACGCATTTAAGTCAACTTTCCCGCGAAGGAGAAAGGCCGGCGGATGAAAGAAGGAGTAGAACAACCCTTAATTTGATCCTGAGTAACCGCTTTTGTTTCGACTCGACACCGACTCCGTAAACGTTGGTTTTTGTCCGCGGTTTTTCGCTCGCCTTTTTTCCGGGTCCTGTTTGCTCATTTCCGGCTCATTCGGAGGGACCTAACCAATGCGTTTGTTTGCTCACTCTTTCCGCCCCTATTTTTATCTTTTAAGGAAGCACCGCGGAAGCGGCGTCCGTCCGTTATCATTAATTAAGAAGACAAATGTACCTCATTCACGCGGCCCCTCCCGCATAAAATTTTCCAATTTGAGGAACTGACGCAAGCTCAAATACTCCTATAGTCTCGTGAGCTCATTCATTGGGTAGTCGTAAATTGTCGAAAAACGATAAACTACCTCTTAATACGATTTCCTTTACTTTCGTAGCTTTACGTGCATAACTTAATAATAGTTAACGGAAAAAATTTAATTTTTTTGGCACTAGTAAAAATATTAATTAAATTATGAAAACGTGTTAATATTGCATTTACTACATTTTGAAGGCAATGAATTTCGTAAGATTTGCCCTGAGAACATCTCATATGAACCTGTTACTGAGTTTAAAAATTGCAGTTAAAATTGGGTTGCCTTCCTGTAAGCCAGAAGAAACCGCAGTTCTGTTGTTAGTCCAGATGGTGCTTTTGAAAAATAATTTGAGCTTTGGATAAATTAATAAATACAACATTATTGATTACAATGGTAGATGAATTTCTTCAAGTTAATGTGCATAGCCGTATATTTAATATGCGCTATAAATCGTTTTCCGTTAGTGTATCGTTCATCGTGTTCATTATAACACCTCGTAGTAGGCTAAGGTGTGCTTCAACAAAGGAAATAACCGAATGAATGATATACATATACGTTACTGAGAAAGTAGCCACGATCTTATGAAGTGCTAAGAGGTATCTGCCAAGTAGCTAAATATTTTGGCAAATACATTATTACCTAGGTGTGAAATCGATGGCAATACCATAATAAAAATATGATCGCGCAATAAATTCTATTGTAACAATTTAATTTTCATTTATGTTATTTTTCCAATTTCACTCTATGATTTCCCTCCTATTTCCCGCCCATTTTTAAGGGCTCTTCACCCCGTGCTCCTCGCCTATTTTAATTTATTGCCGATGCCTTTCTCACACGAAGCCTGGCGCGCACACGAGCCCAGTTCCCCCACAATGGGCACATTTATTCGTCCTCAGGACTGAAAGGGAGTGGCCCGCCGCCCATTCCCGCCGAAAATCCCGCCCCTCGCACACCCCCTCCACCCTCCCACCCCCAAATCCTCTCGCGCACCCCCCACCCCAGCTTTTCCTCCCACCCCTATGTCCTCATTTCACGACTGGAAAACACATCTCTTGTACGTGTATTTTCAATTTTTTTAAGATACATTTTTTGGAGGCGTTTAGTTTTCTAACCTATCACATTCACTACTCTCCCCATGTAAGTGGGTACAAAAAGTACAACTTGTGCCACCAATCTTTCTCTACTGGTAAAATTGGTCCCGAGTTTTAGGGCTATCTAATTTCTCTTTTATTTTCACATTTTATTTTTCTATCTTTGAATTCGTAACATATTTACGTGTACATGATGTAGGTTGTAGGAACTATGTGAAAAAAATATATTCTAAAATATTTGAGGATACTGCAAGTGGCTCTCTTAATTCGTGCACCTTGTAGTGTGGAGGTATATCCTTTACCTGGACGGTATATACCATTTCCCTTGTTTCGCCAAAAGCTACCACCGTAAGAAGACAGCAAGTCTTGCTGTTTCCAGAAACTCTCTAGTAAGCTTTATTTTGAGTGTTGTTCCTACCATTTTCTCAAAGCAAAATATCTGTGGATTTAATGCTAAAAATAAGAATAAATTCTTGAATTGAGTAAAACATTAAGGTGAATAGTTCCAGTTTTTTAGATAAACAGAAATCATGACATCAAATATCTACATTCAATAGTATTCTCCCCAGGATAATAAAGTTTTTAGGCACCTTTTGTTGTAGAACTATTGAACTTAGAACAGAACTCTGAGTTCAATGACTTTTGGGTATATTCATGCTGGTAATAGTTTCAAAGGTATTTATTTGGTTCATGAAAGTAAGCAAATGTTTTATGTGCATTACCGATGGGCACAATTTCCTCTGCCTCTCCTAATCGATTGAAGATAGCATATTTGATCAGCTTTTTATTCATATATTCATTTGTTCCAATTACTTTATTTTGACACTATTTTGATGTAATTTAGCAAACTCATTATTTTTTGTCGGAAGGGTGGCGTCAATTACGGTGAGGCCTGTGACTTACGGAAAACACTGCACTAAAGGAGTTCGGAAAAGGACTCACTTTCGAAAAAGAATCAATCAAATTAAGTATGTATACCATTTATTTCGTCAAAAACACTATAGACCACACTGAACTCAGACTTCACTTGAACTTGGAAGAAGACAAAAATGATCCCCGAACATTTGAAAACGTTATTTTTTTCTCTCGAGAATTTATGCATAAATTTACACAAACATAGTGAGAAGTAGACGCATCTCGCATACATTTGCATCCCTTCTCATGCCCTGTCTTCTGCCCGCCCCGAAAGGTGGCCGGGGAGAAGAGACAATGGGAAGGTAAACGGGGCGTGGGTGTGAATGTGAATCCGATGGAGGGAGAGATGGCGGGAAAAATTTCGTCTCGCTGTGTCAACTCCCCCCAAAGCGATGCTTCACCCCCGCACCCAAATCCCTCTCCTTCCCCATCATAAGAGAACGCTTTTCATTCATTCGTTTTGTTTTTGTTCCGCTCCGTCTCGGGATAAAGGGGGTTTGCAATCGATTACTTTTGTCATGTTCTATTTCAAAAGTAAATGAATATAGGTTTTCATATGTTTCTAGTGGTGGGAAAATTTTTTGAAAAAAATTTTATTATGTCGAAGAAAATAAAAATTAATAAGTTTTTAATTCCAAGTACTTATTTTTAAAAGAAGCCTTTAATCATATTTTATTCATAAATTACGTATTCACGGTGGATAGATGCATACGATGCATGTGCACGAATGCTTATTATAAGTTTTGATAACAATAACTGATTAACTATTACTTATGGCAGTCCTTCCAAACCATTGGCATATGAAATTTAGGGAAAAGCTGTAGACATTGAATATAACAAGTTGGACCTCCGATGTTGATTTAATAATGTTATTCGCGTACCCACAGTTTTGCCTAAGCTTGCTGGTACTAAGAAGTACGTATGAAAATCCAGACGAGTAGAAATATATCTTAAAATTTAATGAGGGAGTCTTTCAATGCCTCTATGAGCTCCTGATTGTCCAGACGAATGAAAAAAGGTAGCCTGGGTAGATTTAACCGTTTATCTAAGCGTTTATCTAGACTATAGAGTACCAATACGAAAATATGGATACTTAAGTACCAGTCTGGAAACTTGAATGCCTGTGGTTAAAAGCATTTGGTATTCTCCCAGATGGGGGTTTGCAAAGGTAAGGAATAAGGTTGCTCAGGTAAGACAGGAAATTGAAATTAAGCAAAGTAAACAGAAAATGAATGTGGGCGCCGTTTTGTCAGACTTTGGTGAAGACATAAGGGTTCTGGTTCATTGGCTATTTCAGAGGGAACTGCTAATTTAGAGGAGGAGACGTCAAAAGAGTGTAAAAATGTACGAACTACGTGAGGAGGAGTAGCTGAGAAGCGGTAACCTGCTTGTCAAGAGCACGTGGCTTCATAGATATCCGCCAATGTCTATGGATATCTAATTTTTGCCGCAAATGGCTCGGAAAGCAGGCGTCGAAAAACGGAAAGAACAGTCTCTTTATTCTACAAACTCTATTAAAATAGAAAATAAAAGAAATAGTTGGTCGATAATTTCCGTGTCTACTACCGGGAGTGCTCTTACTTCCACATGGGAATATGAGAGATTTCCTTTTGCCAACTCGGAAAATTTTATTCGGCTCGTTTAATTTTTTCTTTCGCTTCTTTTCGTCGAGTTTAGCATGAAACGAAGGCAACGAGTTCCTACTCTTGTTCGTAATCCAGTCTCAAAATCAACTCTCACTTCCCGGAAGCTGTATTTGGTAATTACATACCATCAAGACACCTTTTCTGTGCTTTGGGTGGTGCAGGAGGAGACAGGAGTGATTGAATGAAATTTTGATTTTTATCGGTTTCGGTTGGTAAAGGATTGGTACAAAAAGACTTTTATATACTACATATATATGTAGTATACTACAAGTTTCTTAAGCGAAGTTGAGGAGTTTTCTTAATTAATATGATCCTTCTCCCTGCCCCTAAAAGTTTTGAAACTTTGTATCTCTTTTGATGCTAAGGAAAATTGAAAACATTGTCTAATGATTTTCTTATCTTATTTAAAGCAGAATTTCTTGATCATAAAAATAAATAAATTAATATATGCTGTAATTGTAATATATTTGCACAAAAATACTCCATTAACTTCAAAACCGACGGAAGGTGAGAAAACGTATGATTAAGTTTATACGACGATAAATGCAGGGAAAAAAAGGAAATTATGTACGAAATACGTTTGCAGCGGAAAATAGAAAATAAATATTGCTGTTGCGTCATTCCGCCAGAGGTATGATTATTGAAAAAACTAGCGCTTTCTTCCAAATTATTGATATTAGGCGTAGAATAAATTCAAGTGAGTCCAAGTCCCCTAAGCATCGTCAACTTTGAAGAATATTCCCACGCACAATTACGATTCAATGGTTAGTACTTGGAAATACCACTAATGAATCTATTCTCACTCATAAATGTGAATTTTTAACCCATTATTACTTAATAACTGTTACATGAGAGTTTGAAAATTTCGTAAAAAAGATGAATGCATTTCACCACATCTAGTATAAAAATATACTGAAAAGAAAAATCCTCATAATTGCTTTTCAGTTTTTTTAAACGCAATTTGAACCGCATGTATAAACGCATGTGGAAAAAGGTATATTCACAAACTTCGCTCTAGGCCAAGAGTACTCGTTTAAAATAATAGTGGCATACTATATTTCTTAAAAAATATTCCGAATTATTTAGAGGTATTTCATTTATAAAAACAATTTTTAATGAAAGTAAGGAGACATAGTCCATTGTATTTAAGTGTTTTGGGTTTCTTACTGTGGTCATATTGTATTGGCTCCTCTTTGTGTACTGTGTTTGCTTATAGCCCCCGCGCGTCGTAGTGTGTGCCGATGGCACTGTCTGCTCGAAGTTTGTTTTCAGATTTTATAGTTTATGGATCATAAAATACTCCAGCCATCTAAAATAAACTGTCGATGTTCTGCTTGGGAAGCTCAAATATTTTTATTCCCGTGTGGCTGCCGTTGATGACAAGGGTCATCTTAAGCCGATTAAAACAAGTTTAAGCTTGAAACATTCAGTATGAAGGTCGGTAATGAATTACCTTTTCCGTTGTATTTTATGTTGGAAAATAAACGCTTCTCACATGAAGCTTAGGGTTTCCGCGATAAACATGCCATCCATCCGCAAAAAGCCAGTTGGTGTGAATGAGATTTTTAGGAGAAAATTGTCTGCCGCTGGTGGGGCTTTCAGACGAAGTGAGAGGACGGGTAGGAAAGAATGAAGGCAACCAGTATGCAAGTTCCCCTCAGGGGATTTTGAGACAGTCCTCGTAAATTTTTCTGTTTGCTGAGCTCTCGAGTGTTGGCGATAACCTCATCGCATCTGCAGCGAATAATAATGCGTAACCGCATAATTTTCAAAGCTTTGCAGACTTAATCCATTTTTTTAAGTTCACTGCTAGTACGCAATGAACATGCTTCGGTGATAAAATGAGCTTATGTGCGTTTTTATTAGAAATTATTATTGAAAGGTAGAAATACAAATAGAACCATGCCGTGCATTACTAGCTTTTATAGATTGATTTCAATGACTGATTGATTACGCTCTTTGATGCTGGAGTCGTTAAGCCAACCCCAACGACTAAGCTTTGTATCCATTAATATGCTATTTTATAACCTTTATTTATCTTCTGAACGAGAAAACTCCCTTTTCTGTCCATTTCAGTCCTTAAAATTCTTTCAAGGCTATTGTCGCTACTTGAGGTTTTAATGTTAAAATGGATATATTTATTTAAGTCAATTCATCTTGTGTTAGAGTATTTGAAACGATTAGGCTATTTACATGTATTGTTATTTTGTTAAAATTATTATAAAATTTTCTTGTATAAATCCATTATTCGCTGGTTAGAAGTGAGGCACACTTTACCTGCCAGGTAGCTTTTCGTAAAAAGTACTGAGCAAAAAGGAGAGCATTTTTAGGAAAGGCTTATCTTTGCATGCAGTATATTTTGTTGATTCGATACTATTAATTTGGTTTCTATGCAGCGAAGTTGATAAAAATCGGCGTGATATTTCTCTCGTAAGAATTTTGAACAGCCAGGTTTGGCCAAAAATGCTCGCCGTTAGCAACGCTTTTCATCATTTCAAATGGGACCCATATGATCAACTATATAGTGTACTTAATTATCTCCCCTGCGCAGTGTCTAAGTGGGAATTAGGGTACCCACTCTCAATTTTATCTTGCTCAAAATATACATAATTACAGTTTTGAAATATCAAGTTGCGCGAATAAACATTGAGTGATTGATACTTTTCCCTCAATTGTTTCTTAGTACACTTAGGTGGAGCCTATAGGATTATTTATAATGATCCTTCGATGGACTCTCAAAATCATCGATTTCATTCACTACACGATCCAAATTTCTCTTTCTTCTCCGTAATAAATTTGACGGCTGCTTACGCCCGCTGTTGCTTGCTGGTTAAAATAAAATTCCAAAAGAAAAGTACCTACAGGTCCTTCATATGGACGTGATGTGTCGGCAATGCATTTTATTAGCACGCCCATTTCTGCATCGTTCCACTTTCCTAAAAAAAGTCGTGTTTATCCGCTTTCCCCTTCACTTGCACTCGTGCGGGCGCCTTTAACGCGTTTTTTCCCTGAGGGCGCGAAGGCTGGCGTGGTTTGTTCATCGAAACTGTAAATAATGATATGCCAGTGCACTCTTTGGAGATAAATGCAGCCACATTTTTTTTTTTTTGCAATGAGTTCAAAATCTTTCCTTTCTTGTTGGTCACAACACCTTCTCTGTCTCTCTTCTGCTTAATTATAAGTGGCATCAAGAATACATTGTATTGGTCACCTTTATATGATCACTAATATTTCTATCTGAAACACTTTGATGGTTGACAATTAGTAAAATGTTAGCGGGTTGTGCTACCACTAAATTCATATAACCCGCATTGGATTGAGTAGATTTTACTCAATTACAGCTTAAAATTATACAAATGATCAGTGTTATAAGTAACTGTGTACATTAGTACAGTGTGCATTAGTAACTGTGAAAGATATTATTACTTTCCAGTGTATTACCTACCTAATGCTCAAAATCTGTACTAATATCCTGAGAATTTTATTCATGCCTTACCCATGATACAGAATCGTTTTACATTGCGTTAATAATTTAGCTAATATTTCGGAAAGAAAATTAATATTAGGGAAGCAATGTGAAAGGATATTTTGTGGGATTATTAATCTCAGTACTGGCTCTATGATTTGAGTCTGTATAACATTTTCTATTTGACGTTATTTGTACTCTCTTGACTAATGCTTTCATTCTGTTCATCTCTCATGGAAAAATAAAATATGCATTTTTTAACTTTTTCCGATATAGTTGTACCTCCCCCTACGCTATAGGATGGATTTGACTTGCATTGGAATGGAGATTTGAGCTGATTTTGCGCTCGCTTGCGACATCATTTATGAAATTCTACGCCTTGTTTTTTAACAAAACTTATTCGCTAACAATGCAAAATTTTCATGCACTAATGCTATGAAAATGTTCCCTTCGTCCGGCATCAATTTTAATTCAGCATACGATGGGATTTGATTTACGATTGGCCCTTCGTCGGAATTAATATCATAAAGTGAGGGTCCACTGTATTTTTTCTAGTAAGGAGGTCATTTATTCCAATCCTCATATCCTTAGAAAAGGGGCACAAAAAATTGTTGCTAAATTGAGTTCGTATTGAGGTGATATAGGGTTGAAGCTTGTTTTTTTATGAGGCCGAGTCCTCCCTCCTCTATTTCCTCCCCCATTGACCCATTCTCCCGTCTCGTTTACCTGCAAATGAATCCGTACTCACTCCCAACTTCATTGGTCTCTTTCCTTTCGCATCCCTGCATTTTTGTCCGGGGCAAAAATCTTCTTTCTCATGAGCGGCCTGGAAAGCAGGTTGTTTATTGAAAGGTGTGAGTCCCTCTGTGTGTTGGGCCGGCGCATATAAGAGAGGGCGGCATGAGTGTGAGGTGATTGAGGAGAGGAGGGACAGGGGAGGAGAAATTGGATGGGTGGGGTGGGGGAAGAAGCGAAGGAAATTGTTTGGGGAGGGTTCGGTGAGAGGGCGCGGAGAAGATAATGGAACGGTGAGAAACGTTTCCTCCCTTGCTGAAGTTATGGGCTCTCCCTCCTTCCCCCTTAACAATCTTTATTTGCCTATTCTAGCTTTCTGTCGAATCGAGGAGTTTTAGCACTCCGTGCGTTTATTAGACAGTCTTCAATCCTGTCGATTTGTAGCGCGTTTTTCCTCGCGACTTCTGTGGATTCGATACACGCCTCATTCTAACAATGGAATGAATCATTGGTGAAATTCTCTGCCAAACAATGGTCTACTCAAGGAGGTGTGAACTGTGATCGCATTCAATTTATTTTGGTGGATTTCGAGTTGATAGACGTAGGAACACCTCTATGATATATATTATAGCTGTTATTGCAATTTTTTATATCTCCCCAAATAGGGCTCGCGTAGTATACGTCTTACATGACCTGTTTCAAACATAAATTTGTACACACAATATGCATTGCGTCAGCTGAATCCTTGCTGTAAAAAGCTGTTTAATTTCCTTTCTGCTAATACGTTTTAAGGGAATTGATATTAGCTCTGGCATCCGATTTAATTTAAGTACGTGGCGCTAGATTTGAAATGCGATGTAGCTATAGCTATGTGGTTTTCATAGAATTAGACTTGTGTTATATCGGAGCAAAGAGAGCAGCTAATGCGTAGAAAGTGTGTCTAGAAAGTCTCAACCACGTAGGATGTGTTAAATATTAGAAAAATACGAATGTTTTTAGAAAAAATAATTTTTTTCCTAAGGAATGAATTTTCTCAGTTATAATGCATAAATCGTTTTTAAATTTAAAATTCTTTAGTTTTTTAACGTGTATTCATTGTAATTGAATGTTGCTTTTTGTTCTTTATCACTAAACCCTTCGTTTATATCTTGCATCATCAACGACCTGTAGCTATTTAATGGTGGTTTTTTTTAACGCTGCTTAGTTACCATCAGCTACGTTTGAAAGTGATAACTGAGATGTCTTTTTCAATGCGATATAACTAAATGGCAAAGAGTTAAATTATTCCCCTTGGAATGAGACTTTTATGTTCATGAAATGAGGTATACATTCTTTTGAGGCTTTTTCATGGTCTTTTTTCATTAATGTCGGAGGATTTTACCGCATGAATTCAGGTTTTTTCGTGTTCAAAAATGCCTTTTTTTTTTTGACCAGTAACACTAATTCCTCCCCCTTCAATCGAGCATGGACTCAAGTCAACGGGAAACTTGAATGGCGTCGGCGATGGAAATCCCAACCGGCACGCGAGTGTAAACACAGTAAATCGGACGAAACGAGACAATTACGCGTGTTCACTTGCGCGTATCACGTTGAGCGCGAGGAGAGAAAGAATAGGAAGGAGAGAAGAACGCTCGTAAAAAAAGGGAGAGCGACAGAGAGAAGACTGGGGAGGGAGGATGGGGGTGGTGTAGGAATGGGTGGCTTAGAGGGCTGAGTAAATTGACGGCGTTGACCCGGGCCCTTTGGAAGGGGCCGTCTATCCGCTCGGCGGGTTCGCCGGCGATGAATAGAAGCGGGGAGAATTCTTTGAAAGGCGTCGGGAGATACTGCAGCCGAGGTAGAAGGGAGAGAGGGAAGAGGACCACGGAGTCAGGAGTTGCGACAATACGGCGACTGACTATGTGGCTGCAGGTCCTCGGAGGTCGGAATCAGAGTCTTCGGATCGCGGAGGGAACGGACCGTAATGTCTGGGACAGGGACGTGGGATGGGGTTGGTTGTGAGTGTGGGGGTGGACGCGTAAAGTACGAGACATCCGCGTGAATGGTGCGTCGGTCTCCGGGGAAGGGCGCGGCGTTTCATATGAAAAGCAGGCGGGGGTGGAGCACCCCCGCAATGCAGTGTTGTCTCATCCCTCTTGGAAAGGTACCTATAGGAACGCGAAAGAAAAAAATAACATTTTTTTCAGCTTATTGTTAGGGAAAAAACTGGTCGGATGGGAAATAAATGAAACGCTAAAAAGCATACGATGCAATTTTTACGGGAAATTTGGCCGAAATTGTACAAGTAGAGACTTTTTTTTTAGTCTCTGGCCTGCGTAGGGTGATTTATCCTCACGGCTACTCCATTCTGAAAGTGAAAGGGGTAATTTTTTTGAGAAGTTAGTGGATTGCATTTCACTGTGTTAGAGTCCTCTCATTGACTGCCAAATTTTCCAATCGAATTAATTTGTTTACCATCAGCTCGTAACCAATGATAAAAACAGTGCTAGTGAGTCATGGGTGAATAACGAAAATTATATAGTGTAAATGTAATTTTTATCAACAGTTGCTATGGAAATTCTTGATGTAGTTCACAGACTACCCTCTTAAACTCAATTCAATTGAATTAATTTGCATTTGGCTATTTAAAGGATTTCATCCTCCCGGTTTAAACATCAGCAGATCCTTATTCATCCTTTAATTGCCTCAGCCCACTAGTTTTCCTCCCTTGCACCCTATCTCCTCACTATTCCTCCTCCCTCAGCTCTCCTTCATCCTTGACCACTGGTCTTTTTCCTAACTCTGAGGAAGGTGGTAGGTACCACCGATAATTTACTTATCTTTATATCTTTACTTTGTGAGTCTCTTCATCTTAAATTTTTTCTTTTACTGTGTGTGCCCAACCTGGGATATTACCTACCACGTTTTATTATAGCCGCTTTCTTGTTTGTTCTTCCGGGAAGAATCTTGCAACTCAAATTTCGGCCACTTCCTGATTAGATAGATCGCTTAAATTTTCAGGATAGCTCAGAACTGAATGAAAATGCAATGCTCTTATATTTTTACTAATATCAGATCAGTATATCAATTAATATTCAGAAATAAAAATTAAATATGGTGTGCCTAATATGGCAACTATAATCCAATGGAGGCACTACAATCCTATAAATAAGAACAATAAAACATCTGTTTTTAAAGAGTAAAGTACCAGTGTATTTTGTTTTTTCTATTTATATTTAGCAGAAGACAGAGATATACCATTCATTTTAGACTTCCCCTGATAAAAGCAAAAATGCTAAGTGGAATTATATTTGGCTTCGCTGAGAGACAAGTCTGATATGTATTCATCTGCACATTTTAAATCTATAATCTTACATGCGTACCACGAATTTTTTTTTTGATATCTGAAATGCTCTTTTAAAACTTTTTACACTTTCTCATCAATCACATTAACAATTTTCAATAATTTAAGATGCAGTAGGCCGTTATTTTCATTTTTTAAGTAAGACGTGGTTTTTCATTGAAAAGATATTTTTTTATACTTTAATATTTTCGTATTATACTCCTCATCGAAGAACTTCTTGAATTGTCTATCATTTGAATTAAGATATTCATGTAGTTCAAGGGCTTGAGTGTATTTGAGGACATCGCAAAAATAGTCTAAATTTTGAATAAACTAAGCAGTTTGAAAAAAGTCCTATCTTGAAGTTTACATTTACCGTGTGATTTTCCTTGTCATTATTGTTAAAATTACCAAGGCTTTCAAATTTGTTTTTTCGTCGTCAAAGGCCTTTTTTAAATACCGATTTTATAGTAGGCACTTCAAAATTTGTAAGTGCTAAGGATACACAATCAGTAAATACATGCATATGACTTTTTCTCGAAAGAAGCATTTTGTAATAACTTAAGGATTTTCACGTGCTTCGATTTTTTTTCAGTGCTTTCAAGACTTTTTGGCGCTTCCATGATCGGTAATCAACCATGGATAATATGGTTCATAAAAAGGGTTTACGAACATCGTTAAACCGAGAGTAAAATTTTGAATCGCCTTACAGTTGGAATGTGTGGACTTCGGTAGGAACGCCGTAAGGGATGTGTGGTAATGATTTCGCATTAAATTTTGTGCGGTTGAGAGTCAAAAATATTGGAAAAGGCAGTTGGGTAAGAACATTCCCATAACAAAGTGTTTAACTCATGTCTGGCTGTGTAGATACCTGTGCTGAAAGATTTCACGGGGATAACGGGACGGGTTTGAGGTTGGGGTCATTCCACACAGGTCACTTTGAATCGAGTGACAGATTAAAGCTGATGACCCCGTGAACGGCAGTGTTTGGCCTCCCTTTTGCTTGCTCGGAGCTGATATTTATTATTTTACTCAGATTCTTGCCTCCCAGATACCCGAGTTTCTGACATACCGAAGTTTCCTTCGAGGAAATATTAAACCAGTTAAAAATATCTATCGTTTATTTACATCTAATGATTAGACTAGACTCAGAGGAATACTTTCCATCTTTTATGCAGCCGTTGCAAATATAATGGCATTGACTTTGAGCTGGACCGCATTTTTTCTGCCAATAGTTAATTTATATGCTATTTAGTTTACTTGTGGCATGATGCTTCTCTCTACGCAAAAAAATCGTTATTTTCCCTCAACTGAAATGCTAATCGTCGATGTGAAATTCTAAGATTTTCAAGAATCCAGAGAAGGTTACAATTATCTAATCGGATAGATTTAAAAAGTGTAGCCCTAATTATGTTGTGTATTTGCAATGAAAGAAAATTAGATGTTATTAGATTTTGATGAAGCATGATCATGGGCGAAGTAATGGATGACCTAAAATGCAGATAAATATTCAAGAATCGCTTGAAATGACTATAATGTAAAAAGCTAATTTTTGCTAAGTCTGCGTTAATGGCGTGCCCAGTAGCTAGTTAATTCCTTTGCATTTTTAGTGGTAATGTTCCTCTCTAATCTCTAGTTCATTTATTTTTAAGATACTATTTCTATGGGTTGTCCCTTTTCTCCTAATCCGTCGATTAACCAAACTCCGTTTTGGCGAACCACTCTGGGTTCTCATCTAATTTCAGCAGTTGCTAGGTATTAAGTGTCAAATTCTTATAAAAAGGGTATTATTATATCCACTTAAATTTGTGATATTTTTACTACGGGGTATAGGAAGAGAAATTTGGTATTTCAATAAACGAATAATCATTCTCGACGCATTCCTAGCATATTCAGGACAAGTAAATATACCTAAATGATTATAAGCCATGGAAAAATCGAAATTTTCTTGTGGAGGGATAGTATAAATATGCTTCTTGATCTTTATGAGCCTGTTTGGTGTTTAAATTTTGGGATAAAAATACTTGTTTTTAAATTTTATATCTCCCACTTTGGCATAAAATGTAAAACGTGCTTACAGCAATGCCCACCCCACATTATGACGAAATTCAGGCATCAAATTTGGAAAAAAATGTCGACATTAAATTCAGCAGGCGATTAATCTTTTTCGAGTGGAATAGATTCTATAACGATAAAATGTACCCTTTGCCTACTTCTTATCTAAGATAGTATCGCTTAGCCTGACATGAGGACCGATAACCTCGTAATTCATTTGGTAATGCTTGTCCTCAAAATATTGGACCTTAAGGCGCTGATACCTAATTTATTTCCAATTTATATTCATCGCGCGCACAAAATATGCTATCGGGACGACGGCCACAAATTCCCATTAACTGATTTTTAGAGTCGATTAATAAATGACCCCTGTAGTTACACACCTCGCCGCGTGAACGGTGAAACTTTTTAGGTTTTAACCACCAACTTTCTCGCCGAACAGGTTGTGGCTTAAATTTCCTGTTTTGGAATTTAAAGTTTTCAATTACTTTTCCCTATAAATCAAACATAATTGCAATTTCTTAATTTTGCAAATTTTTGGAAACTGTCACATTTTGCATTAAAAGTTGCTTAATAATATTCTCATCGTCACCACTCAGACTCTCGGTACATTAATTATATATTACGTTGAGACCAGCAAACTAAATTGCTATGAGCAATATAATAGTGATTTATATCTCATTTTGCCGTATTGCATATATTTTTATTCTATATAAACTGAAAATTACGAGAAAGCAAGATTTCATGCATGACCCATTATAAATTAATTGGAGATAAAAATGAGAATTATTTGTTTTAACATTTGGTTAATGCTTGAAACTGTTTATGATAACTTCAAGTCCAGTTTATAGCTAGCCCCATTTATTTATCATTTAATTTTATTTCATGCACATACTTTGTCTCATTTGTGAGCATACAAACTCTTGAGCACAACCAAACTCTTCCTTACTTCTGAGATGTTAGGTATCTCATATGATTGAAAATTTGTGTCGTTGGAAAAAATTGTAACGGAGTATTAAATAAAGAAAAATTGGCTTTTAAAATAACTGTGGGGAATACGTACTGATCGCTTGTCATTTTCACATTCTCTTCTAAATAAGAATATTCCAATACTATTCAGAAGTCTATAGACTTCTTCTCTGTTTTATTTTTAAAAACAATCTATAATTAGAAAAGAAACTTTATGTATCTCAATTAACAGTCATGGTTTCAGGTAGCCACCTAGAATTCATCCGTTGTGGTTTTCTATTGAATTACCACTGGGCGCTGTTACTGCCCGGACCGTTTGCTGTGATACATAAAAATCCCGTTATGTTGTCTGTTGAATGATGCTGAAAGAGCATGAGCTGATTCTCGTACAAAAAACGTCCCCGTAATTCATAATGAATGAAATCGTGCTGTTGATACCGAAAGAATATGAGGTGTTGTGCTGGAAGTGTCAGAGTTCTGTGTGATTCAGCATTCGTGTTTGTAGGCCATGAGGCCGTGCAAAATTTCGCAGATTCTATTTTATCGCACCATGTAATTAGCACCTTAAAATTTTGAATGAGGAATAGCCATGATCATAAATATTGTCAGCAAACGTGAGGCCCAACGCCAAAGCTTTTAAATGTTATATAATTTTCATATTATTGACCTTTAAAAATGAAAATATTATACCTGCTCATGTGGCTATTCCAACCAGTTAGAGCTATCATCATGTTTAGTAAACAACACCTTTTTTGACCATATATTATTCCTTCAGAAAAGAATAAATTCATGTTTCATTGGAGTGGTGAAAAAGCGGAAAAGTTATGAACAAACTAATTTTGAAATAAAATTGGTGACTGACGTATTCATGCTTAACCAGAATCCAGGGGTATTTAAAATGGCGTTTTAAAGATTTAATCATCATCACTGACAGATATTAAGGATTATGTACGAATGCCTTTGCCATCAGTTTTTCACATAGCAAACAACGCTCATGCGAACTGCTTGCAGGCAAAGAAAGTTAAGATAAAACGAAATAGTTGCTCTCTCATTAGGTGCATAATTTATGGTTACTTCGAATGTTGTAAATTCTAGGTACGGTACCGTAAGGAACAAATAGCTATTTTGAAATTCCTTATTAATCATCATATTTCCGAAAATATGGGATCGGTTGTACGCAATTCTTGAGACATATCTCCTATCAGCTGGTCTTATCAGGCTTAATCGTGTCTTTTCTTTTACATCCTTGATAATTTGCTCAAAATGAATCGAGGAAATACTATTATAGTTTACGCGTTGCAAATATCGTAAATCCCACCCGGCAGGTTCTGGTTCAAATCCCGGCGGTGGCAGAGAATTTTCTCAGACTGCCCGATCCCTGCTTGAATGTTGCGTGGAGTAGGTATATTTCAAGCGCAACACTCCGTCCGTCGGTTGGGACGTTAAGCCGTGGTCCCCTAGGTGCCTTTCGTTAATAGCAAGCTAATGCTGACGCCGGGTTTCTCTCCATCCTTCCTTACCTACCCCTCTCTCATAGCGAAAATGGCCTCATCTGTCGATAGCCTCTTCCAAATACCATTCCATATCAGTATCAAGAATTAGAATACTCTGTAAAGTAGCTTAGAAACTGGAGAGAAAAATTGAATCACAGGAGACCATACCGTTGTAGCGAGTATATAATGGATAGAACATGAATGACTTTATAGTTTTGAATATTATCTATCAATTTGTAGTATTTCAAATATTTTATTTCATTTCAATTCCTTGCGCAAATATAAAAAAATAATAGTCGAATAAGGTTACAAGTTGCTGAAAATTATCAATAACAGTGTCATGTACGCCAATCTTTCTTTCAGATAATAATGGTACGAAACAATCCATCAAATATGGATAAGCACTTTTTGACATTTATATAACCTTTTGCCAACTTAATTTTATCTAGCCCTTGTTTGAGGTCGTTGAAGAAGCCTAAGTATTTTTATTCATAGTAGAAATATTAAGACGTGCTCTTAATTTTGATGGTGGCTTAATCATTTACCTACCCCTTACGAAGGTAGAGATACCAATGTCGGAGTCTAAAATTTTTTTCTGCCTCTTAATTTGAAAAAGCGAAACATTTTTTGCTCGTTTCTTTCTAATTACAAGTTGTTATGCACTATAAAGCCTGAATGCCATTATGAAGAATACTGCTGTCTGTATAGTTCAATGAGAAACTAGTGCAAATTTACACAAAGGTAAATCTCTCTGGAATTTTAATACCTCCTTTCGTCACAAGCACACCTCTAATCATCAAGCCTTTCACCAGCTTAATTCAAGCTTCTTGCGGCTAAATAAAGAGAAGTCTGAAACCTCTGATCCCTTCGCATATTGTATCATATTTTTAAATACATCTCCTCCCACAACAACCAGCAATCATTTCTCCTTCTGCGTGCCTTTTCTCTCCTGTCCCAACTGGGGGTTAAAACGAGTGGACTTCATTCCAAAGCGAATGTTGCTCCTTCGGAAACGATCTTGGGCTATATATACGAGATCAGAAAGTCGAGTGAATAAATAAAAACAAGGAGTGATTGACGAATGTTCTGCTCCCGGTTGAGGTGGCGGGAATTCTTTCCGTGCTCGCCCTTAACACACGGGCCTTTCAAAGAAACGGAAGGATCGGGCTGAAATAACACTTCACGAGTTTTTGAGAAGCATTTTATCCAGAGTGGAGCCTCGCGTGCGTGTGGGGGAGGATGCGGCAGAGGAGAATGGATGGACTCGTCTTGAGGCCCGATGCCCCGTGCGTGTTGAAAGCCCGGCTCGTGCGCTGCCGAGCCGTTGGGGGTTCTCCGTCGGAGGACGACCGGAGGCGTGGATCACGCAATGCTTTGATATCGCGGCTGCTGCCTGGCGGCAGACCAGGCGCCCCTCGCCACCAGACCTTTTGGAAATCTCGTTTCTCTGCCGGAAAATATTTTTTTTATTTTATGGCACCGTTTGATGATATCCCAGCGTTCATGCTTGCGCGAATACTCATTTCATCTACCTAGATGAAAAGGTAACGGAATGCTTTTGAGTTTTTTCATCACTGATGTTTTTTTTATAAATGGCATTTTGATAACCTCCCTATTCGCAATAGGTGCTCGGAGCTGGATTACCCCATACTTGTCCGAACACGTATTGGATTTTCATGTGCATATTAATGAGTAGTAATTTAAACTTGGTTAACTTCCGTGCGTCTGATTAAATTTCTAAGTACATTTTGTAGTGTTAACTTTTTTATTTCAACCAAATAAATTGATTTTATTGAAAACATAAAATTTGCTATTAATAATTTAAAATTGATTGGTAATAAATTAAATTATTTTAATTTCACTTCTAAGTGTATACTCTCTCTCCATGCATCAAACTTTCCGCCAAATAAAATTCAGTTGATGGCAGTGTTACACTATCAATAAGGAAAGGTAGGAATAACAATTAATTAACAAGGATTAAACAAGAGGAATACCAAGGCATCATGGTAAATTTGGTGATAAAGAGTAGTTCTAAACGCCAGAATTTTCTATCTTGACTTTGTTACATTCGAATCCATTTTTAGTCATGATGAAAAAATTTAGTATGCATAAATAGCAATTTGCTTTTCTTTTCGCATTGCGGAGGTCTTTGTAGCTAGATGATTCTAATGATATTAACATTAAGTATTTTTGGTGGTTTTTAGTGGTAAATATTTGCCATGTGTATTGCTTATGTACTTTTCTCACAACCTACTAGACCCTTAGATTCTTCAACTATTTTCTCTCCATATTTCTTGTAATTTCAAGTTGAATCGGCCTTTTAATTAAGAGGAAAAACCTTTAACTGTTTTCTCCTGTCAATTTCCATGTGACGTCTTAATTTTGATCGTTAATATTCTCAGCAAACCGTTTGATTCCTGTGTTTGCAATTTTTTTGCGTAACGTCTTTCTTATAACTACCTGTCTATTCTATTATCAAATAATGTAGATCCAATCCATGTGTGCCTCTCACGCACCTTCTATTACTCAAGCACCTTCGTCTAATTTGTTTGCCCTTCTCTCCGTCAGCTACACAGGTTTTTTTCGCTCATCAGTTTCTTCGGAGCAAGTTTAAGCAGCATTTCCCTTCGCAACGTCACATCTCAGGTTCGGGGTCGACCTTACTTGACCTTCCCACACTTTGCTTCCTGGGTTTTTCTCGTCAAACGCCGGGACTGGAAACTTCGTTAGATATATCTTCAGAACGCTCTTCCTACGACTTCTGATGAAGACCTGCGGGCGGTAGTGTTGGTAAAATAATTTGAACTTTTTCTCGTAATAAATACGAAATTAATATTCAGTGAGGCGCCAAGGAGAGATTTCTGCGTTTACGGGAATGCTTTTTTTTTATAGGGAAATCTTTTAATCCGGTTTTCCAGCTTTGCAGCTTTCAATAAAGAAGATGATGAGAATAAATCTGTGAATAATGAGTTTTAGAAAAATTTCTTATAAAATTCATGCCTTAGAGGGATAGGATTTCTGCTGTATCTTGTCTTGTATTCAAATCAAAAATACAAAACTTAAGCTCCAAAAAAATATACCTTTTCTAGTTTTACCTCTGAAATATTCTTTGAAATGAAAGACTTTCATTTCAAATCATATTTGTTTAGCATTTTGAATCAGTTTGTGATTGAATTCCATCCTAAAACCTTGCCGTATACTTTGAGAAAGGGTTTATTGTTTTATCAATCGATGTCATCCCCAGTTTTGGGAAAAGACTCAGAATATTTATGAATTTGATACAAGTTTTATCAGTGTTAACTACACATGCAATATTTCTATTTTCTAACGTATTTATCACAGAGATTGGAAGAATTGTTTCTAATTTTTTTCAGAATATTTGAAACCAATAGTGGCGATGAATTGAAACACATTTTTTTCCAGCCCGTATTCGATACTGATAAAATAATTTAAGAGTATTCACCGTGTTTGGTCATGCAGGTGCACGCGTGGATTTCGCCGTCGTATTTTATATCTACTCTTTTTACCCCGCTGGCTGTCCGCATTGGGGATTATCCAGAATGGCCAAAATTAGTGTGATGTCATGTGTGAAAAGGGCCATATAATATCTATTTCTTCTCTTGAGCACGTTCATAAGTGAATTTCGAGGATATCATATTCAGTCTAATAAATAAATCCCGAGAATACGTCTCTCAATCATATTCCCTTTCAGTGAGGATGAAGGGGCCACAAGTGCTAACCCACCCACGAGCCCGAGATTAACGCACGCGACCCCCATACCCTCGACACCCCCGTATCCAAATACGAATAAAATTGAGACGGCAACGGGCATAAATAAACGGCGTGAATAACCTGCGGCTCCTTGACAGCTTGAGCGCGTCTAAATCTTCGCGGGAAAATGAGTCATCACTCGCCGGCCACCAACCCCACCGACGCCTCCCACTCTTCAAAGGGAGCCCATGGTGAGCTCGAAAATATAACCTTATTATTTCTGCAATGGAATATGGAAAAAAATAATTATATTCCTCCCCACCCAAGATTTCTCGTCTTGGATTCCGTGAGCCCTTAAATCATGGTTGCGTTACTTAGTGCGAGTCCGGGGTGAAGGGGTCAACGTTAGACCGTATCACGCGAGGAGCTTTCCCAGCATCACCCAGGGACCGGTTGATTCGCGGATGCCTCGAGGAGGAATGTGTAAGAAAGAGGCCTTTTAGCGCGGCCCATGCGTCTCGGGTGCGCTTTGTTGCTTTCCACCCTCTTCTTACCTTCGACGTCTCGGATCGTGACGTGAGCGAGTCGTGGCGGTGCGTCCGAGGCGTGCTTTAGATGGAGAGTGCATGTGAAAAGCGTGTGATCCCTCACGATTCAATGTGTGAATTCCACGCACACGAAGATGCTGTTTGATGTGTGGAGGGAGAGATCGCATATCTTACTCATACATGTAACTGGAATCTTAGCTTCGGTAATAAGAAAATAATTATTGATTTATTGAGGTCGTGGATGTCGAAATATAATCTTTGAGTTAAAATCCCTCAACGCTTTATTCACTTTATTTAAAAAAATCAAATAAATGGATTAAATTTTTGAAGTACCTATAGTGGAATGCAGATTTTCGCGCTGAATTTATGTGCCGAAGTGAAAATATTTCAGGAAGTGAATATGATACGAAATTGCCGAAAGGTAAGGTATAATTGTAATTAAGTTCAATCTGTGCCTACTATTTTTTTGTAGCCTTCATTCCAAAAAAATATACCAGTGTTTATTGGACCAAGGATAACAGAATGAAAATGCTTATTTCAATAGTCTTGGAATAACCAGTAATGACTGTTTTTATCAATCGTTTTTATAATCAATGAGTGTAGAATAAATGTGACTTAGGTTTGGATGAAGTGTAAAATGGACATACTTTTTGGCTCAAATCATTCTCTAATACCCAAATAATTGAATGGCTCAAAACGATTCGGAAACGCAATTTTCACGAGACATTTGAAAAAATGCGATTGAATTTGCCTCGCTTAAAGTAATTGGTACTTACCTGCAGGTGAGTAGATGCTAGAAAGATACCAAGCAGGAAAATATTGGCACGAGCTACCAATGAAGCTCCACATAAAAAAATTGTTGCAAAGTTAAGCAGGATGATGTGAGGAAGGAATGCAAATACTCCCAATTTGATCACATTATTTTATCAGATATACTAGTACAAATATTACAGTTTTGATCGCCTGAGAATGAAAGAAGAGCCATTCACTTATTCCTTGTGGTAACACGTAAATTAACAAAGTATTCAGTTTTTGCTTAGATAATTCATGAAACGTTTGGCCCATCTAAAGTGTTATTATTATTGATAAAATTGTGTTATTCCAAATGTTTCTGACCTGTTTTCCGACACCAATTTCAACTTCAATTTATTCATTATCCCGGCAGGTGTAAATAGTATTACTTAATATGAGTATAGGCCCTGCCTCGAATTTTGCACTATTTATATTAGAAACAGGAAATAAAAAAAGAGAAGGAAGTATGAGGTTTCGTAATATAAAAAAAATAGTAGAGGAGAATATTCATAGCTCTCATCGAGGCTCACTTTTTCATTGTATTGGGCCTGTTTGTTCCGTTCAAGTACAATTAGGTAAAATTTTAAGTACACATTATTATTTTAATGACTCTATTTGTATTTGACCGAATTTTTTTTGTGTCCTCGTCGTGACTAATAATATTTCCGTTTGCATACTTTTTTTAAGTTCCAGTCTCCAATTTTTAAAATCCATTACTTACTTCATGAGCTTTGGATTTTTGACGTTCCTATCCAGAAACTTCCCCAAAGGTCGGGATTCCTAACGGCTACATTCCTTCGAGGGAGTTACCGCGCTATTCGCTTTGAGTCTCCCCCTTGGAATTCCCCTCTTATCGTCTTCTTTCCCAGGCTCCCGCTCTCCGTCGATAATTTTCAGATTGCGCGCCGTACCAGCTCACCTGTGCTCACTTGCTGTTGCATAAAAGCTTCCTCCCTGAGCCACCGGACAGTGCCCCTAAAAGCTCTTCAGATTTAAAATGCGATTCGAGGCGAGAAAACTGTTATATCAGCTGGCGTCCACTATGCCCACTCTAGAGCACTGTTAGCTCCAGCCTCAATATCCAGTTAATTAATTGTGAGTGAATTGATAAAGGGAACATCATTTAGTAAGCCCCATTGAGCCCTGCATAAATTTTATTTAAACCGCCTCATCGGTCGCTTTTTAGTAGCCTTCCAAAATCTGGCTTTGTTATATTTCCGTTGCGGGGCGATGAGTGCAGGATGTTCCAATTATTATCAATGTTTTCACTAAAGAATCCGCCCTCCCAAGAAATACCATTGAAATTCTATGAGTTTAATCATGAAAATGAATTTCTGTTGATGCTACTAATTACATGCTCTTATTTTTCCGTGAAATGCGGATCTCTCCGTCCTGAGGGACGCCAGTGGCGACTGTGCTATCCCATTTTTTTACGCGCTGGGTAGAAGCACATTTACAGTCTTACAGAGAATCCTCGACTCGTGGGATTAATGCTTGCTTGTGGGATAACTCGAGAATTCCTAGTAAAATACGTCGTTTTCAAGCATTGGCATACCCACCCTTTTCACTTGGGTCTTTACCGCCCACATTAAGGGATTTTCGAATAATTACGACTGTGAAAATAAGGATAGGATCGAGTCATTTGACTGCAAATCCACAACTTCCTTAGCAGGGCAAGCAGGCCTCCGAGAGGGAGATGCCCTACGACGCTCCACGGAACGTAGCGGAATTCCCTCTGTAAGCTTTCTGTCATACTATTATTTAAAGTATCTGAAATTTCTCATGCAAATAAAATATTTAATGCATAAAAATATTACCGTAAACATATGGTATGGTTGGATGAAAAAGGTACCTATATCATATCTTAATCACCAGTAAATGGTGCTCAACAATACTAATATTAGTAATTATTAGTAGAAAGAGATGATAATGAATGTTGGAGAATGATCTGAATAGTCAAATCATAATTACAATCCTATGTTAAGCAATCGTTTACGTCACCAGGATAACCATGTGTGAAGAGTATCCAAATCATTGATGATTGATAATATCACCTTAAATTATATTTTGGGCTTGTTATAGCAAATATTTTAATGTTATACAGTCTGTGTAGAGTACTGCGAAAGCAAAGAGGAAAGGCATTGGAATTAAATAAGGCTACCTATTCTGAAACATTTCCTCGACGGTTGATTGAATAAATTAAAATTAATGGAAAACTTCCGCAGTTAAAATGTGCATAACTGTAGTTGAAACGAATGACCATCGTGGCAGTAAGTTCTTATCAGGATTTGATTCGGGTAAGCTCCTCGGTCGCCATCGCAGCCTACGTTCCGATGGAATTCTTTTTCATCGTCATTAGAGCCGATGATGCCGGCCTTGGTGATCACCGAGGACATACAAAGCTGGCATCTAAAACTGGCATCATCTGCCCTGATGATGATGGAAAAGAATTCAACCGAAACGTCGGCAGCGATGGGGATCGAGAAGCTTACCCGCATGCAATCCCTAGAAAAATTCACTGCCACCATTCGTCGGGAAAAAGTGAAGTCCTAAATCACCATTGTTATCAATTTACTATTTCAATGGCCATTAGTAATGTTAATCGATTTTCAGCTAAGGTTATTTTTTATTATTTTACCCCCAGGTATTTTAAAATCTTGATCTTTATCAATGTCTTATTTTTACTATGAATGCCACACAATGAAACAGAAGTTTGCCGCAGAGATGATTTGTGACGCATTGCTCCGCGTTGTGAGTTAGTTGACATGGTTCATCTACTTAAATGACTTTCCAGTATCTTGTAAAATTGAATCGGCATTCTTAGTGATTGCAAGTACACCAATAATGTAACTCGCTGAGTTTCCTAAAAGTGTTAGTTAGCCTCTTCTAACAGGTGCATTGAATTCTTCTGGTGAGACTTAATGGGAACCAGGAATTCATCACCTCCGCTTCAAAGGACTTTAAGTCTCTAAGTTTTCTGTTATTATTTCAGCTGAATTTGCTAATAACTCATCTATCTCAAAAACAAACTTTTAATGATCTAGTGTAACTTTCTAGGAAGTCTCCAATCATGCTGGATACCGCGCTACTAAGACAAGCTAGGTCTATTGGTGCATTCTACGTTTTTAGACTCAAGCTTCATTTGCACTTCGTATTTGATGTAAGGCAGATTTAAATCTCAAGCCAACCCTTCGGATTCCCTTATTTTTGTTACCCAACACCCTCGTATGTTTTCCGTTAGGTTCTCCTTTCCGCGGGCAACGCTCGTCGACTGTTTTCCCGCGGTAGGTAGGCAAGCGGGCAGTTACCATCCGCGAGCACCCGGGGCGCTTTTATCCGGTGGAGAGTGTTTTTGCGATGCACCCGCATTTGCTTACGTTCTCCCCCGGAATCTGAAAGCTTTTACGGTCGTCCGCCTCTTAAACTCGTTCACCCCTTCGGAGTCGTGCGGTTTTTGTTGTTGTTTCTGCTCGCCGGCCCGTTAAAGTGCTGCGGCATTAGAGGTATTAATTAGGAGTTAGGGGTCGCTGGGGCTTCGCTGTGCATCCCATGAACCACCCTTAATGTAATAGTTCCGTCGAGTCAAACCCCTCATTAAGTGAATCAACTTCCGTGCCATAACAAGAGATTAATATATGTTGGCGTATGAGGGTGAGATTCTCACGAATGACTACACCGCCAGAGGTGTTCGGTGACATTTCAAATTATAGCGTGATGGACATCTAAATTCTTCGCTTAATTATATCCTATCCGGGTAGGGAAAAACGAGATTTTTACGCAGAATATTACATTTTTTCTCCCATCCCTTGTTGCTGGGAAGCGTTACTCAGGAATTTCTGTAAAAAAACACAGGTTACGTCGTGTGCTTGGCAATGGCAATTATCCAGCAGGGTTTGCTTAGACGCTTCGTCGTAAACGCATCAAGTCACTGTGAATAATTAATTGCTTATCACAATGAAATGAAAGACTTCATAATTGTGATTGATTGGCTTGAAAGTAACATAAAAATCATTAATTTCCATATTTAGTATATGACGTGCTCAGCTCAGAGTTTAATCTGATTAATTTTAACGTGAATTTACGATAATAGATCATATCTGTTTGAAACAAAACTACACCTCAAAATGATATGGCTTAATCCTATCTCGAGAAAATTTCATCCACGTCAAAATTTTTGACATTGACATGAGATCAAATGAAAATCGCGAGTATTATGTGTAAAGATATGGACGTACTTTATCATGAATTCAGTTATATAGTCATTACGGCACAGAGATCAATGAAAATATGGAGCTAAGTTTAAAACTAAATGGTGAAAGGCTTAAAGTCAAAGTTAAAATTGACCATAAGAACATATGACGCACGGTTGTTAGTCTATATTTTCCCACTTTATGTCTCTTTGCCCTACTAACTGAGAAATTGGTCAAATATTTTAATAAGCATTCATGATGACTGTTTGAGTAAAGCGTAAAATGAATAATAGATTGATGAATTGTTATTCACTACGGGTCACAACAGCATTATTTTTATGATTATCAAGTTAAAGTGGTAGATAGCTAAAGGAAAGTTTAAGGGGAAATGAATATGTTGCTATACCCGTTAAACTATTCCCGTTAGGTATCCGATGACATTTCCATGCAACCATAAAGCCTCTTCATTGCCCAAGGGATCGAGAAAGAGATAAATTTTATTGACAGTCATTTCTTGCAATTTGTATGTTCTAAGTGCACATAAAGTTTAAGTGTGTGTGCTGGCACGACGTTGGGAGGATTATGTTTCCGCTAACCCATCGTAACCCTCGTGTAAGCCTTGATTAAGAGTTTACCTCTGCATCGCCACCGCGGTGCACTTGTGTTGTATTTATCATTTCCTTGCGGTGACAATCGTGGAAAATTCTGCTCCACACAAATCATTGCCATTTAAAGTGGCCGGGTTGTAGAAGTTGGAGTAGGGCTATCGTCTAATACCGCCGTAAAGGTTGGAATGCACCACCACCGCTGCTGGGGCGGACATAATAGCCGGCTGATTGAGTAACAATCGCCGGGCGCCTTACACCGCACGTGGACAGGCCCTCGTCCCAACAATCGAAACAAACGATTTCCAGAAAACGAAAGCTCTCTCGCTCTCATAACAGCTAATAATCCCGTGTGGTAATGCCATTGAAGCGGACGGCACCTGAGAGTGCAGCAGAACGGATGGATGGAAAAATTATAAGAAAATATCGGGAAATAGACATGTGGACGGTCTCCAATCCTATAGGTACCACCGATGAAGTACCAGGGAAATCACCTCGACGATAAAACCAATATTGTAGTCATATTAGCAACGATCTGTCTTCTTATCTCACAGTTAAACCTGTCCATAACACTGCATTTAAAATATTAATTCATGGTGTAGAATATCCGAGCGCATATTTAAGTATTAACATTAACACTGTAGACGCAATTGAAAAATTTCTAGCCGTGTAAAATCAGAAGAACCTAACGTGATGGAGAGGACTTTTTCAATATTTAAACAAGCAAATTTTCCACGATTATATTAATATAATCGTGTAATTGAAGTTAATCTTGAAATAATAATAAAATAATAATCGTGGAGTAATAATAACAATCGTGGAAAATTGTGTTTATTTCAATAATTTAGCTGTAAGGTTTGTGTATTCCATATTATAGAAGTAGTCAGAAGAACTTAACGTGATGGAGTGAAATTTTTCAATATTGAAATGAACAAATTTTCCACGATTATATTAATGTAATCGTGTAATTATAGTTAATCTTGTAATAATAATAAAATAATAATCGTGGAAAATTGTAAGTGTGTATTTCAATAATCTAGCTGTGTGTTTGTGTACTCCATATTGTAGATATGATGCACATTACATTCATGCGGAGATAAAGAATCAATATTTTCAGGAAGGTATTAAGTGATATCTCTATTTTTGAGGCACGGACGGAATGAAAGTGTGTTGAAAAACGTTGAAGTCTTTTTTTAGTTAAAAATCGAAACTTATATGAACATTGAACATTATTTCGTAATGGCTGCAGATAATTAGAACTACTGCCAATATAAAGGTACAAATAGAGATATCTCTTATTCCTGAAAAAGCACTTTTTGGTGAAGTGAAGCACTCACTTAAGAGGGTGTATCAGTCCTTTCAAATGGGTCCTTTTTCTTTTTTCGTGACGTATATTAATTAAAAAATTATGCTTCCAATCTAAAATTGTGAGGGTTAATGGTTGAAAAATCTATTTATTGTGTCTTATATGACAATATTTTTCAAGTGAGAGGTTACTAAAGTAAAATTTTCAAATATTAGATATCGCCGAGCGTTGAAGAGTGTGTACTTTATGCACTCCAAAAATTTAAAAATGAGGGCATAACTAATGTCTCAAGAAAAAGGAAAGGTCTAAAGAGATTGGCGCGTCCTTCAAAAACGATATGTTGGAAGCTTTGTAATTTCTTTCAAATCCTGCCATCAGAGATAAGAGCTATTTGAGTCAGCGTATAGATTGGGGGATGTACTTTCGTAATTCCCCTGTACTACTACTAAAACCCCTCTTCATTGGAATACGCCCTCTTAACAACGTATTGTGTCAGCGCAATCAACATCCTAACCCATCTGACGCAACCCATCCGCCCGCTCCCTTCCCCGCGAAGAAAGGCACGAGATCTTCAATAATCACCGTCCATGCAGCCCGTCTGTCACGTTGCTACGGTGAGCCTCCCCTCAAAGTGGGAGTCATCAAAACCTCGGATAAATGGACTGTGAAACATCCATCGAGGCTCGACCCCTGACCTCATCCCCCTCTTCTCCCAATAGACCTCACTAAAAAACCCCGCCGGGCAGTGGATTGTGGGAAGGTAGAATGGGGTAGAGGAGGGGGAAGCGTTAAAAGCCCGAGTGATATTTTGCCTGTCTCGTTAAGATCTCCATTCGCGCCGATGCAAGTCTGAGAATGGGTTCGGAAACTCGCTAATCTCCGAGTTCAATGCGCATTCCACTCCGTTACGGGGCTCGTCCGTCTTCCTACGTTGCTTTGCCGGACACTAGTCCTCTTAGGGCAGGTGCTCTTCGCCCAGTTCCCTTTCTGCTGTCTCTCAAGTCGCCTTTCTCCGTCCTCCTCATGCGCTCCGAGATCTGCATTCGTTTATTCCCTCTTCACCCGCTAGTTTCCGATAGAGTTTGGAATCTCGAATCGTGGTTCCCAGACAAAAGCGTCCCGAAATCTCGGGATTGTGCAGGTGCCGATCCCGAATTTACGGGAAAAGTATTTGGATGGATATTTTGCTTGTAACAGTAGCGTTGCCAGAAAACAAAACAGTAATGTACGCAGATTGAATATTCTCGGCTTTGGCACCGAGTAAGGATATTTAAGACTGACATTTCGATTAGGGAGTGTTACTATCGAAACTTTGGCCTTCAACAGCCTTACTCTGTGCCAAACTCATGAAGATTATATCAATAGTTTTCTCCGGGAAATCTTACGATCTTTAAGCAAAACAGTAATATGTTTATACTGGAAAAATTATCGCACAGCTGCTTGAATAAAACTGCTGTTGGTTTCACCTTCGGATGGCTCGGATTAAAATACGGAAGAATGTGGAGATTTTTCTGAGGACACTTTGAATCGTATTCTATAACGTTACTCAAATTTTGATTCTGGCTCAAACTTGGCTCTTTTGCTACGCTGGTGTTCAAAAACTCACTCCTTTGCAGAGCTCCCTCGGGTATACTTTTCAGCAGGCATGTTAAATCCCAACTCTAAATGAGTGGTCATATTCGAAGATGTACACCGAGAACGTACTCCAGCAATTCTAGTTTTTTTATGAGTGGGAGACAAAGTGTAAACTTATTTAAATGTATTTTTTACTAGTGACCGTTATCACCATTACTCTAGCTCAAAAAAGTTGAGTTGAGTTAGTATCGAGAATATGAACTCAAACTCAATCTGAGCCTGAGGTCTAAAACAGCAAAGTAGAGCTAGAGCTGTAGATGGAGCCAGGCTCTGGAATGTCCCTTAATCCCTAATCAAGGCTTGTGCAGTACGAACCTCGCCTTGTATGAGATAATTATCTGGGTGCCTCTTTAGAAAAGCATTATCGCCTCAGTTCTTATTTGTTCGCCCCTCCTTCAATAATTTTACCCTAATTATCTCTATTCTTCCCTCTTTCTCAAAATATCGGAAAGGGTGCTAATGCCGCAGCCACGGAATTTGATAAAGCGTTCGGGAAAAGCTGTAAATGTCTCTGATTCCTAATCATCTGACTTCCCCAGTTGAGGCGTGCCCAAGACCGACCTTAGTTACTCAGTAAAGGGCATTTGTGTATTTTTTTAAGTAGAACTTTTAGCGCTTCTTCTCTCCATTGCTCAGCTTAACGACTTAATTGTTCACGGCGGTAATGTCTTACCTAAAGAAGGGTTTATAGCTGCCAAGTCTTCTAACTATTTGGCCATGTAATTGCGGCATCGCTTTTAAAACGTGATCAGTTCAGTCGAACAAATTAGGTTAGTGTCCTCGATGCAATTTTTTTCTCCTTTTCCGGCTTATTTTTCAATATATAAACATAATAATAAATCGTTATAACCGTGTAAGTCCGTTAATTTGGAGGTAGCGTTACCTCATCGACGTTAATCTTATCGTTTATGGTAAGAATTTACTTGTAATCTGCAAATAAAAACATTCTCAAACTTTTAAGCAGTTTAAAACTGCTCTGTGCTTATGCATTTAAATTTTATACCTCTAGGATGGACTTTCTTTCTAGTTTTACGAAACTTTGATGTTTCTAAAACTGAACTCATATCATTTTTAACTGTGGCTTGGATGACAATAAATATCTAATTACTTTGGTGGTGAACTGGGCAAAGTTATCGAATATTTTGCCCTTAACAGCAATTATTTTACTTCTTTTTTATTTCAATCAACAGTGGAAAATTGAAGTTGACATTGAGTGACAGTGTAGCCTTATTGACGGATATAATCCATGAAAATGTGTAACTAAGTGGTAAAAAATAAATTTCGACTACAAAATATTGTTTCTATTTGAAAGGGAATCTTTCCTCGGGGAAGTAAACTGAAAAATTCATTTAAATATTTGCATAACGTGCCCGGATACTGATTTTTTTTTAAATTGAAAACTGAAATTTCAATCCAGGTAGTGAAAATCTGTTCACATTTACTCTTTTCCACCCCTAATGAAACTTTTGAAGTTAGAAAAAGGGTGCAAGACTTCTCAGAACCACGAACACTGGGGGTTTACATCCCGTTTGTGAATAAAGTAGTACCCCAGCCACTGGCCACTTATATCCAAGGACTGCAGTAAACTCTATCGTGTTGTCAAGATATACCTTGATATCTCGAGTTAAATACTTATTTAAGAGTTTTCCGTGGGCCTACGCCCGTGTTGTTTTTGAGCTGAAAAAATAATCATGTCAATTTCCGATTAGTTGCTTTATTTTGATTCGCTCACACCTAAAAAAATGATTTTACTGCCTTAAATCCCAAGTACAGCATAAATCGAGATTATAAATAAACTTTTGGATCTTTCATCGAATCTATGGCCTTTTCTAGTTATTATGTCGTATTATTTTTAAATATTCCTTCGACGTCTTCTATCTCTGATTAACTCTTGTTCAAATTATTGTCATTAATCTGACGGTCTAATTCTTATCCTAGGTATATTTTCTATTGAAAATCCGTTCGAATTTCACCTCCGCGCCGTAAAATAAGGAGGCGGACTCTTGAAAAACAGCCCTTACATTGGCACGCATTTAATACACCGAAGAAAGGTAAAAATAGAGTATTACTTAGGTAGTCAAAAATCACCGAAACAATTATGTCAACATGTTTGCAGTTTTATGAGAACTTTGACTTAAAATATCACACTTTTAATCACTCGTTATGATCCAATTTTTGGTTTGGAATTAACTTTTAATGCAACGTTAGTTAATTAATAAAACACATTATCATGTCCAAGAAGCTTGAAAATACTGAAGAGTAAAATGTCATAACCGCTGACCTTTCAATTCAATTACCCCAATTTTGGGGCGGTTGTAAGTAGAGATGGCTCTCGCAGCGTAAAATTGAGTTGCGTCCACATGGCCACTAGTTTTCCATAAATTACTGAGTAGTGTACTTGACTGAGTTACTTGAAATGAATGCAGTAACATATAGCCTGGTCTCCACTATGCGTCGCTGGAAATTAATCCTGGAGAGAATGGAAATTTAATTATATCTTTCAGTACAGGGACAGCTCTAATCACTGTGTTTTATTGATTTTTAACAGATTTTGTTTAATTCGGATTTTTTTAGTGTACTGGTTAATATCTCCGCCGCGAGCTCTTAAAAAGGAGTCAAGGATGAACAATAATACTAATGAATTTTCGTAATAGGCCATCCAACGTGATTTATACATCATTCATCATTCATCTGATCTTATGTGACCCCTGTAAGTAATGAAAATTACGATTTTTTGTTTGTTAAACAACTAAGAAGTCAGTTAAAAAAAGGTCAAATTTAGGCTGTTTCTATGTAAAAAAATAGAGTCATAGACTACCTGTAGATAGAAATGACAACATATTCCGAATGTGGTGCCCTGAAACTTTCTAGTTAATTGTACTAGAATAATCCATTTTAGGGTTTCATTCTGGCTCTTAATGGAATGGCGTCTTATTGCTCAGCGTTTCGTCCCACTTGCTGGAGCACCTTCAGGAGTTTCGAACGAAACGTTGAGTAATACAAGCTAATTTCACGCTGCAGCAAACCCGTAAATAGGTAACACCGGTGCATCTTCTTTAAAACAAAATTTCACTTTGCAGTAAAAAATGGAATATTTTCCTTTCATAAAGAGGCCACTAAATACATTAAATTTTAAAGAAATGTGAGAGGATCGGGTTAAAAAATGTTGCTATATTGTGTTCAGTTGTCTTGGATTCGAAATTCGCTGGTGAGTTATCACATAAAACACATGCCATTATCGGGGAACGGAGGGATGGTGGGGAAGTGCCTCAAACTTCAGTCAAATTGTCGATCGGTGCTGCTTGGCATTTTATTCACGCGCCGGGAAGCTTTTAACTCACAAAATGCCTCCTACAACCTTTCCCGAACCACTCATTTCACCCCGTGCGTTTCTTTATCTTTTAAATTTCCCATTTCGTCACCTTGGAGAATATGCCGCGGAGAATCCATTAGGATTATTTTGACTCAGGCTTGCTGGTTGGCCGATCACAGTGGATGGGGAAGCGTGACGTACGGCAGAATCGTCAGCCCGACCAGTCTGATGGCACCACGCTGAAATCAAAGAGGCAATCGGACTCGGCTCAATTGCATGAACTGTTTACCCTGCCCTTCACGGTCGTCAGTTTTTGGACGGCTACCAGCCTGGATACATGTGCTCCACTCCTCAAGAGTAATTGCGGATCCTCCTGCTATCACCATCGCCTTTCATCATCACCGTCGGCGTAGCCAGGTACAACTATCTTTTCCCTTCTTCTTTCAAAGCTCTGGTGTATTATATTTTTATGAAGTTTATTGTATTTATTAGTGAAGACATAATTGGATTTCGACCGGGGAAAATAGGGTATCGGGTTTTTTTGGTGACTAGTCTGTTAGCTTTCTATCTTGTGTGTCTGGGCTGTAATTCCGGCGTTGGCGATTTTTCAGAGACCGATCCCTGCTTAAGTTCTTTGTGGTGCCCAAGTCAAGAGCAGCACTCCGTCTATCAGACGGGACGTAAAAACGTGGTCTCATTGGTGCCTTTCGTTAACAGAGGTTGAATACAAAAGCAGTATTTCCAGTGTTCCTTTCCATCCTTCCATCATGACGCTAATGATACCAGCTGTTTGTCACCTCGTCATATACCTACCATACCTTCATGGGCGAATGGCTTCATTTTTACTAACGAGTCGGAATGTACCTCCTTTCTCATTGGCAAGGTTTAAGAAAGAGTGAGACCCGGCTGAAATCCAGAGAAGCCATCACCAATAGAGTAAATGAAAAAGATTATTGCTTATCACCAAATTAGTCGTTATTCAAGCAGTTGAGGCCTTTACCTTATTAATATGAGTTGCAAGGATCATTTGGTCCCTCCTTCATCGAATTGATGTTGTGCACATCTTATGGAGACCTTTTATTCCGGTGAAAATAATCTCTCGTCTGAAGATGTGGTCATAAATGGAACTTCACATTCAGCCAATACGGTAGATTCTCGTTCAAATGTGCTATGTTGCCAAAAACTCAATAATACCCGATTAGGTTCAATCGTACAATTTTTAATCTCCACCTCATCTTTAGCCTAGAGAGGCGTGGTACGTCATTCCAATCTTATATTGGTATTCATCTGCTCAGCACTCCTGAGCTCTTCAGATGATGATGATTCGCCAAGGGATTCATTTCCTTGAAAAGCCTCCTGTTTTAGCCTTTACACCCTTATAAATGTACGCCTTTGTAAAATGCAGAGTAACCTAATTCTCTTCTTTAACTTAGCCATAAATTCACCTTACTCCTTCCATCACTCAGTTTCTTTCGCGCGATTTTTATTTCGTTTAAAGAAATACTTTATTTCTATTTACCTCGTATGTATCAACCGCTTTCCATTTCTCATTTTCCTGTCTTTTTTCATTACTCTCAGAATTAACCTTGATATTACGATTTTATTTAGGCCTACCCTCTTTCTATTTCGCTATCATTCATTATCATCACTGTTTCCAATGTAATACCTTCCAATATTTGGCATTTGCCATAAAATATTTATCATCATAGAAAGCTATCGCCGATTTGTAACGAAATATGTTATATTCATTAGGTTTTCAAAACTAATGTCCTGAATTACCATATTTTTACATTATTTTTTTAGGTTTTTCCCGTTTAATTAGGAATAATAGACCTAATTACAAGTGGTCGCGAACTATTTCGCCAGCAAAAGCTGTAATTTCAGAAAATTTTCACGAGAGAGATACTTAAAGACTTTACACCGTCAAGGAAACACTTCGAAAAAGAATTGATAAATCGAACTTTTTTGTGATTGCAAAGAAAGGAAGTCTTCAGTAATTATATACCTATTGACCATGAAATGGTGCTGATTATGAATGAAATGCTTGAGAAAATCACTCCCCTCTGGTTTGGCGATCGAATTAAATACAAAATTCCTGAGTTCACGTTCGCGAAGAGTTAAGAAACGCTAACAACCATATCGGGGGAAGAATAATAGCGTGCCCCAACTTGCGCTTCTGAGGTGATTCGTCCATGCCATTCATTTCCTCGAAAGTGCCTACGACGCCTTCATTTCTGCTTCCGAGAATCACGGTTGAATCGGCTCGGTGCCGTTTTCCGGGAAGCCATCCACTTTAAATATTCCCTTAATGCCCCCATTGTTAGGGATACTGAAATATGATGTAATTTTTAGTTTAGAATCCACTCTCCGTTGCCTAAATTTTCGGGTCCACTATTTTTTTTGCGGAAACAATTTTAAAAACATTGACTCATGATATAAGGATATACATATACATGTATAACATGTATGTATGGCATGACATAAGATAAGGTGTGGGATAACTCTATCAATTCATCTTATTTCTTCTTTAAAAAAGTTATGCTTTGTTTGGGCGTTCACCGATGTTCTGAGAGAGTTTATAGGATAGTGTTCAATTCAATTCATTGTGTTATTTTCCCGTATTTTATAATTTTTAGCTATAGAATATCATGTCACAAAATTTTCTGAAATTAGAGTCTAACTCTTTAAACATTAGAACCATGATTGTAACAGTAATGGATGAATATTCCTCTACTCTTTATTTAATTAATAATTGTCTTTAAAAAAATTACATGTCCTTATACTATATTCCTCGTAAATATGCTTACTCAAATAATGTTTCTAATAAAATAATAACTATGGAGCATTTTTTCCAGCAATGATGGCAGTGTCTGTTTAGTCTTGAGGTGTAAACATTGAAGAAAAAAATATTTTAGGTTGTGCCAACATTTGTAGGAAGGAAACGCTGATTATTTTTCAGTGCTATTTACTCAATTGATCATATATGTCTTATGCTGTTATCGAAATCCCACAGTAATTATCATAACAAATTTAATGTACTGAGTTGAAACATTGCGTGGCATTGTATGCCGTGAACAATTACTGAGTCCTTGAAATTAATAATGTCAACATTGATTCTTTTGAGAGCTAAGTTGCTGAAAATGTGCTGTCCGTCAATGATTTACTTACATTGCTCGGTTTATTAGTTGATTTGTATTTATAGTAATTGATTTCTGGCTGTTAAGTCAATTTTTTTAGAAAAAAGTCACTATTCGAATTCAAATTAGGGAATTCAATAAAGTATGATAAGCTCTGGAATTATGGTATTATTATAATATACCATCAATAGTTATCATAAGCAGGGAAAGCATGAAAGCAGACATTTATGAACGACTAATCATCCAGAGTTTTAGAAAATTAAAAGTCAGGTACCCAAAATAGGCCTTATTATAATATTTAGCACAATGGAGAATGCACTGAAAAGGAGTTTATCGTCTAAGGGCTTAATTTTACCATATATCATCTTTAAAATAACTTTTTTCTACTTATTTAGATGAAAAAATCATTTCTGAATGACATGCATACCCATGGATTTATTCTTTTAGCTACTATCAATGCTTGCCCACTCTCGAATAACTTTAAGTCCTTAATCCATTACAGGTTATCGCTATCGCTTGCGTCATAAGACACCGCATATTGGTGGATTTTCGTAATTATTAGTGGATTTTCGTAGTTATTAATATTTACCTGGGTATTTTGCATCACTAGTATCATATTCATTATGTTTCCATCACACTTCGCTATGCTTGAGAGCTCAAGCAAACCAGCCGCCTTCGTTGGCGCAACGCTGCTTTTTGCTCAATAAAACCCATCCATCTTTACAATCGAGCGATATCGAGGGCCTCCCAGAGCCATGCGTGGGCTCTAATTGTTTCCCCCCCCCCCCTCCGGGCGCCCGTAGCCGCCCTTGGCTGCCATTTCCTGCAGTCCGCACGTGGCCCCGGCCAGGAGTGTGCGTGGACAGCAGCAGAAAGGCAGATATAATGAATCGATCGAGGAAGTCTGCTTACATCTCGGTGTGTGGGCATTCGATCCACTGTTCTATTTTTTCGCTTGACGAAATATGTGGGCTGAGGAACCGGAGGCCGCGCGCGCCGGCACAACGGTTGTCGTCATCACTATGATTGTAACAGTAATGGATGAATACTCCTTTACTCTTTTTTTAATTATTAATTGTCTCAAATATATTAATATAGGTTGACATTAATTTTTTACAAATTGGCTTAATAACTCTTCCAAACGATTAGAAATTGTACTTTTGTACCTGACGTAATTATCAACAGTTGTCATTGATTACAGTTTCAAGTTGGAAAACTAGAAAACTTTTTTGTCAACTATTCGTTTAAAAATCATCAAGCCCTGATTAGGCGAATATATAATTTAAAAAAGTTGTTAAGAGAGTGTGTGAATTCAAAAATATATGTATAAATCTATTTCCAATCAATCCAAGTCACGTAATGATATGAAAAATCGTTTCAACATGTCGTAATCGCGTATTGTTCCAGGAAACTCGTGAGACCATAAAATTAAGGTGAGCATGGGTGAAAATCGGAATCAAGAGTCGTGAATGAATCTTACACAGGAAGCGTCTCAAACGTAATTCCAAAAACTCTTCATTTCGCCGCTTCCTCAATTATGCTGTAGAGAATGCGCAGCTCGGCGGAGGATGATAATGCATACCTCCATATGAGTCTGGGCTTTCGGGCGTTCCTCCGCGTTGAGATGTCCGTAGGTGACGAAAGACGCCAGCAGGATGGCTGGAGAAACTGTCGTCACCTATGGGCAGCTCAACGCGGAATAACGCCCGAAAGCCGAGACTCATATGGAGAAACGCCGCGGAAACATTAGATCTAACTTGATAATGCCTGATGCTACTTACGGAAAATGTGAGTGAGAGATATGATTGGGGAAATTTTCTTTCGTGTGCTAACCGAGCTCCTTAGAAAAGCTATGTCCGCTCGGAAGAAAATTAACAAAATTTTAGGGCATTTGTACCGTCCCAACCTAGTGATTTCACCTCCCTGTTTACTGCGCGAGTCCTTAAAGGGTAAGCGTAGGAAGAGCATATTCAATATACGACACTTGACACCATACTTTAATTAAATCAATAGAAAATGTATGACAAAAAAGATTTTCGATTATTTTATTTAAAATCGCTTATTCACCCCTTATTTTCATTTTTATCCAATATTATTTTATCAAGCTAATTTATCCACATTCTCTGTTTTTGTTGCAAAAAAATATTCGTAAAAACCTGCGTAATTCATCAAAAATGTTTTTTTATGTGGTGACCATTGCTCGCCATTTTAAAAATTCTATTACCTTACCATCTTCTACTGTGACTATTTGGAAGCGTATGTACTAGTTCAACTTCATTCCGGGGAGCTGCGAGTCGATCGATAGTTCTATGCACATAATCGCCCTCTCACCATACCTACTCATGTGTCTTTGTGTGGGATTTCGCTAAATTGCTTTATTTCTCATTCGATGATATAGGTGGGCTGTGGAAGCGAGGCAGCCCTACGACAGCCGCCTTCACGGCAATGATGATAATAATAATGGTTTCTACGTGTCGTAATCGCACATTCTCACTGGACGTACGTGTGACCTTAAATTTTCGCGGAAGCGGCCGGCGAGTGAGTTAGCGGCGTCGTCGGGCAAGGTCACCGCGAGCTCCATCCTTAGTCGTCGCTCGCATTGGTTCCTAGTGGGCGAAGTCCCTCTCGAGTCGGACGCGGCTGAAAATGGGATCGGTATTTTTCTCGGAATGTTATTCATGTGGCGTTGTCTCGCGATGACTTAATGCCAATTTGGAGGAGGCATTCTTCCTGTTTTTTTTTCGATGCGCTCCTCAGAACGTATTTTTCGCGGAGGTGGAATTAGAGATACGTGACTCGTTCGGAGATAACTTTCCGCGATGATTGTTTTCATGCCAGGATGCCTCCACATAAGTGGAATGTTACAATGAATATCGAAATAAACAGTTTGTGGACAAGCTGGTTGAGCATTTCAGGCTCTGAGAAATAGATATTTTTACGGTTCCGATTTAAAGTAATTGGTTTGCTAGGCAGAGATGATGAAATTAATGAGAACCATTAGTTGTAAATAAAACTGAAAGTTTATGTAGGAAAAGACTTTTTTCGGAAGAGCAACCAGTAATTTTATACTCCTTTTGACCTCGGAGTTACTGCGTTCTCTTTTTAAGCATGAAAATTAGAAAAAAATATTGCTTACCTACTCTCTAACTTTACTGTCGATATTTCTCAATGATCAGTTATCTTTTCGTAGCATAATATTGGCGCTGGAAACGGTAAATTTTCATTACATTCCTAGGGGAAAATAAAAATTTACTGTCACTCTGGAAAATCATTTCTTTATGCTTTAATATTCAGCTTATATTAACTGATGATGTACATCGTTTTTCAACATAATTTTATTGCTATTTTACGACTGAATGAAATGTATCTCATAACAGCTCATATATGGAGATATACACAATAAATAAACAATAAATAAAAGTATAATACAAAACAAAATGCATTTATTTTCAAATAAATGCTAATATACGTCATGTAATACTCGCGTAATACGATATATTTATTAAGAGTATTGAATAGGTATTGAAAGAAAATGCTCCAAAAATAAAAAAAAGATAATATTCCGCGCAGTAGATTAATAATGATGAATGATGTATTGTGTGCACTTTTCATTGAGGAGAAAAAATTGATTCTATTAGATTTGGAGCTTTGTGGTTAACGCTTTGATAATGATCCTCAAAAATATGTTGTCCGTGGTGCGACCCGCGAGCAGCAAAGGCAGCGGAGTATTCCAAGGCTTGACGAAGCGTTTCGGGAGAAATTTTTTGCGTGGAGATTTGAACGAGAGCATCAAAGTGTGTAATGCAGTGGAGGAGAGTGGGTGCGTGAGGAAGTGAGATGGATATGAGAGCTTAGGCGTCTCCGTCTGTGACTATTAAAACCATGAATCATTCTCGCTTGATTGGTCATATTTTTTTTCCTAGTCCCTCACGCAACACTTGTTTGATTATCGCACTGTCATACTTAACCAAAAAATCTTAAAAAATAATTCAGAAATTAACCATTAGGGAGAACTTTGCGTAAAGTTTGAGTCCATGGTGGCATTTGTAGAAAAACAAAGGAAGGATCTGGTCAAATTAGCGTGAAAGTACGTGTGCGGTCGGTTCGGAATAAGGATGAAAGTTTTGGAACGCGAGTGTCGCAGTTTTTTTTATTTCAAGTTTCGTTAACTATAGCCATAAATTATGAAAATTGAAGTCTCAGGAATAAAAATACGTGGATATAATAATGAAATGGAGAAGCGAGATCAGGAAAAGACATTGACGCAGCTATGGTACATATCGCCTCATTTTTTTGTCATTGTATGCGTCGAATTGCGGTTAGTTCTTCAGAACGATGTTCAATGGGGTCCAGTACGCGTAAATTATCTTTGTAAACACCTCAAAGAAATGCCATTTATTTTCCATCACGCAACTATTTTGTAGACGTTTTCAATAAATCAGCCTTGATAGCTTTGGTATTCGTAACTAATTACCTGCATCCTATATGTGAACTTTGCTGCGAAGTTAATACGAAGGCGCGAAAAATTTTTCGTGCCCAATTCTACACTTGAGATCTATACAGCTCAGAAATACCTTATATAAAAAGGTTTTTCTGACGCAAAATACTTAAGAATTGATACATCTGTAAATAATTTTTGATACCGCTGCTTACCTAACAGAAATGCTACTCAAGTGTGAAAAACGCTGAAGATGAAAAAGGTTTTATTCCAGGAAAATGTATATGCATTGCTTTATCTATCATAATTTTCATTGAGATTTTTGGAAACCACGCCATCGCAAATTGGGCCAATGAAATTAAAATTTTCTTTCATTGATCTCTATTTTAACTCATGAAATCTCGTGGTGCCTGACTTGAGGCTCGTGGATATCGGGGCTTCGTTTGTGCATGACACTACATGGTGTATGGGTCATATGTGCAGTAGAAATCTAAACGAGATGAGCGTGGTGTGCTGAGAGATGGTGGAACTTGTACGCCTGCGGAGTTTGTTGGCCTAGACGTAAGGCTCAATACCGAACGAATGATTAACGACCTTACGAGTGGAAATCAAAGGGATTTTTAATACACTAAATGAATTAACTGGGATTTTTTATTCCCGCTTAATTAGTTTGTAATTTGTCTGTTATTTCACTCACTCAAAAATATCTGCTCATCTTAAAATTACCCAGACAAAGAATGCAGACCCTTTTCTAGTAAACAATTATGCCTGGAAAATCTTCTAAGAAAACACTGATGTAAACTTTTCTCATTAGTTTTACAGATAATTATACATTGGGGTCTGTTACACGTGCTCTAGAAATTTCAAGATGATAGCACAACCTTTAAAGAAGTGGTGCACCAAAATACGATGGTCGATCAGGAATGAATCGTCCTCGTAATACCACGGCTCATGCTCGGCCGAGATCATACCTCAATCTGAGAGTTTACCAACTAAGGGGGTTGGTTTGCGTGAAATATGGCTCTCGCAACCGATGCAGGGAGAGAGCTAGGGCAGGGAACAGATAAAAAATGCGATCGTCTCGTGTGACGGGTATTTATGCGTCGCGACCTTCGCCGTATGCGAATGAGTGCAATATGAATATGTCCTCTGAAAAACGCCGGCGAAATTCATTGCTTCAGATTATGCATACAATTCAAGGTACCCCTAAGTCCCCGCGTATATCATGTTTAGCCCTTGGGGGTAGGTATGTAAGATTTACATCATGCCCTTGAAACCTGGGAGGAACCATAAAAAACACGAAATGGGCGTAAGATATTCGCGTGTCAACTCTTTCACAGGTAATCTCATTTGGTAGCAGATATTTGCACTCTAGTAATTGCTGCAAAAATTGAGGTATACCCAGGTTTCTAACGATGACGATATAGGTGTTAATGTATTCAATTACAATATGTTTCAATGTTACTGGTGCGTCTCAGCAACTGATGTCATAGACTAGAATGAAATAATTACACAAAACTCATTCTTTAAAAGAGGTTCTCGTAGTAAGGCCTGTGTTCTTAGATCCCAAATCTTTATCCATCGCAGAGGTTCAAGAATTCGAATTTTTTGCTTGGTACCGTCAATCGGAGTTCTTTAGTCATTTCTATTGTGGATGTTTGTTCCTACGAAATAGATCGGTCAAGCGAAGGTTGACTGGAGAAAAAATATCCCACTGTCACCCTAGGACTGCAATTTAAATACGTGGTGCAGCGATAGGAATGAAAATCCTCATGGTATGTCATGCTGCAAGTTCGATGATTCTGGCTTGAAATTTACGAAAAATTACGATAGTAATTGAAAAATGTTCCGCGAACGCCACAATGTAAAAGATTGAGCTTGAACTTTCGTCCGGTAAATGGGAATCCATGGGACAGACAAAAAATGCAAAGAGGCGGTATTTTATATTCACCTAATAAATTAAAACCGCTTTTGGTCGTGAGTAGTAAGAATCCCTTGAAAGACATTACCATACGAAAATCTATAACCTTATTTGTAATCACAACTATGGCTCTAATGTTATTTTATTGACTTTCTTCGTAAATTATTCCCATTTGCTCGTAATCAAGGGGCATATTCACTATAACACTCTATGTGTGCAAAAAAAATTATGTACGTACCTAGACCTTTTGCTGTCCATTTTTTGTAGGATTTTAAAGGGCTGCCGAGGGTGTTTTTATAAACATTTTTCCAAGATTTCGGTTTCTAAACAAATCCTAGTACTTAATATTAGATTGGAATTAGGGCACAAGGATTTCTTCCCAATAGTGTATATATGTATGGGGCTTAAAACAATGGACAATTAGCGGGGGGCCAAGTATTATTTTCATGAAGTGCCAAAAATAATAAAAATAGTACTATTGTAAGAATTTTGCCCATAAGATTTCCAACAACCAACGGGGGCCAATATTACATTAAATGGGCTAGTTCATTTTTGAAATTAAGAGGCAAGGTGAATTAATAGAAAAATCATTGCGCAGTATTCGCTCTGCTCCAGGTAAATACTTGAGGGAGACATTTTAAGTGGTCTTAAGTAGGGAGGAAGATTCATGTGTGGGAGGAGAGGGAGGAGGAGGAAAGATTGAAGTTAGGTGGGGCGCAGTGGATGGCAGGGAATTTCCGAAACAAAAAGGCACTGATAAGAATCCGTTTCGGTGGTGGCTACTCCGGTAGACAGGCAACCGTTTGGTAACCTTTCTCGACGCGTGAGAAGACGAAGGAGCTGGGGATGCTGGGACCACGTCTTTCGGCGCACTATCTCCACCGTCTGGTGAAAAGGGGAGGAGATAGTCTTAAAGGGGTTGGAAAGTGAGAAATGAAGGTGTGTTGGGAGAGAGGGGAGGAGGAGGCAGCAAAAGCTCCCAGCCCAAACTCTCTCATTCTGATGGACGGGAAGGTTCCTGGTGATAAAACGCAGAACAAATACTATTCGGAATGCCTATTGAGATGAGAAGGGAGAGATGGGTGGGGTTATTTTTTATTTTCAGTCATATCGGCGCTGGGATGGGCCCATCATGGCCGATAGTGTTTGGGGCCGCTGTTTCCGCTGTTTAGTGTGGATCGAGCGAGTCGATTTAGCCGTGCGTGGAGTGGGAGGTGACGGAGAAGATGAGAGGTAGCTGTCTAAAAGTCACCCGAGTGACGGAATTCGCGGGTCTATCAATTTTTACCCATCTTCCCGCGCATCCTCTAATCATGAGGCGAGCATGGTAGCTAAATTATAGGGGGACGGACATCTGGGAGTGACTAATGTTATCGCTTGTATCATGTGTGCTTTGTGTTTGCGTTCCAGGCAGAAGGAAGGGAATCCGTTACTTCGTTTTTTTTCGAATATTTGAGCGGTCTCCAAGGAGTGTGCGTGTTCATCATAATGCGGTTCGAGTATTCGGTTGGTTTAACCGTGTATGTTTACCAGAGGCATACTGAACTGGTCAATGGCCTCTTCTTCACATCAATGTCTGAATGTAATATACTTGCTGTTAAGAAAAGAAGTTTTCAGGGAGAAATAGCAAAAATATTGCCTGGTCCTGCATACCTTGGCTTTCAAATTCCATTTTATGATATTAACTGTTGAGATAAAGTTGGCGTTTTACTTACTTTTTACAGAAAATAATAGAAAGAACTGTCATTATAAATTGCATACATGTGTTAACAGAGTCATTGTATTCATTTAGATGCATGAAATCCTTACCTGAAAGAGTGAATGTATTGCATTATTTCTTTGATTGATTATTTCTTATCTGCGGCCTGAGAGGAAGACTATGGCACATTTGATTGCGCCATTTCATGATTAAATGTATAAAGCGTCCCTTTTTTCTCATTTCAATGTATTAAAAATATATGAGGATATATTTTCTCGCAACTCGATGTAATCTCAATCGACAACCAATTTTTCCAATCGACGTGAGCGCGTTTGGTACTCACCTTGAAAGCTTAAAGCTCGCAGATGGTTCCAATTTGAAAATTATAAATGGACGACAATATGCGCATGAAAAATCTATGCATGCGGATGCAAACTATACATTATTTCAGTAAAATGAAAATGATCTCTCTCTAATATCCCAACAATATCCCAGATGATCTAGATTTAAAACTCCAACGCCTTCTTAACTCCTGCGTAAGGTTTGTGTTCAACATCCGAAGAGATACCCATATTTCACCCTACCTTAAAAATATTGGTTGGCTTCAAACTAAAAAAACGCCGGAAATATTTCCTAGCAGCTTTTCTCTACTCACTGTTTCGTCACGAACAGCCCGATTACTTATATACGCTATTTAAAATTAAGCAACAAACTACTTCGATTACCACGAGATCAGATATAAATTTTATATACTATCCCGCCCATCGCACAACTTCTTTCCAGAAATCTTTCCAGGTTGTTGGGTCAAATTTCTGGAACGAGTTGCCTAAAAGTGTGAAAGAAATTCGGTCTCTGAAATTATTTAAGTCAAAGGTCTATAGTTTATTGCTTACCGCCACGCTGTAATTTTGATTTTAAATTGTATGTCTTACCGTTGTATACATAAAACTTGTATCACTGATTGGGTATTGTATAATATTTTTTTTCTCTATTACTGCTCACAATGAGAAATTGAGCAAATATATTGAAGTATGTATATATGCTTTGTGAATTGTTTTGTTCTGAGAGGACATCAGTCCTAGAATAATAAATAATCTTTCTATCTATCTATCTAATACCTACCTTGTTACTACTATTTACATATACGACCATGAGGTTTGACTGTTGATAATGATTTAAGCGTATAGTTTACTTCGGGGATATTTTGATTTTCGTCCGGGGATGGTAGTAGTGCGGCGGGGATTGCGAGTACTTAACTCGATGGAGGTGGCGGCGTCGGCGTTTGGGTCGCCTGTGTGAATTTCTATCACCCACAGCCTGGATACCTGTAATTTTATAAGTTATTAAAAAGAATTATTTAGCCCTTAGATCGCTGGTTAAATAAAGATACGAATACACTTGATTTATAGGTTTATGTGTGGCGTATCCCTTATACATTGCATTTTCGGTACAACTTAATGCACACAGCCTGATATGTAATCTTTAGGTATATTTTTATATGGTGAGAAGTCTTGAGAAGTGGTTCATTTTTTAGCGGAAGGGTTTGAGTGGAAGTATGAGTACTTTAACCTTGCCGCCGCTACGTTTTCTTCAACACTACTTCAAAACGCCTCTCAAACTGCTTACCGAGGAAAATACCTAAATATCATATGGATAGATGTATTTATTAAGTTTTGATGAGAAGGCAATGTCTGAGAGAGTCGTGCATAGGTTTACCTGAGTGGGGCAAATATTCTTCGACTTCATCAGAAAAGATGCTCTGAATTCATAATTGGCCGTGTGTATATGTCTTAATAGTGTACTGTTGTTCTTATTCAACTTGCGATATTAATTGTATGATATGCGGCACAATGTGGTGAAAGTTCTCAATATTAGTTAAATGAGACATTGCAATATTTCTGCAGGATTTATTCGAGTACGACGCATTTCTTTGTTATAACAATAATATCAAGTACATCATGAGCTTTCTCCCCCCTACCTCTCCCGAGACCCTAATTAATGACTTTTTCTCCCAATACCTTCAATATTCCCACTTTCCGACACTCATACCACATCCTCCCTTGTACTCCCTCTCAATATATACTATAGAGGTTTTTAATCATAGGGCTTCGTAAAATAGATTCATCCAGCGTCGTCTGAAGCTGTGAAAAATATTTTGAACTAAGATTAGTAGATTTCTTGACTAATGTTTATGAATAAACTATTATAGCTGATTTATTAAACAAATTAATAGTTTAATAAACGTTTTTTGAGTATTGGAATTCTATCATTTCAACGTTTTTTTATGCCCACATAATTACTACATTCGTCTAATTGGCAAATATAATTCTTAATTTAATAATTAATTATATATATATATAATTAATTATTATAATAAATATATATATTTATAATATTAAAAAATACTTAATTCGCAAATATAATTTAAGGAATGAGTCATTTATAGTTGCAAATAGACCCAAGTTAACTTTATATAAACGCTGTTTTATTTGCATGGGGCCAAAATTATTTCATCTACTGCCCGCTAGAATTTAAAAAAATAAAACCACAAATGTCATGTTGAGACTTGCTAAAGACTGGTTCTTTTCGCAAGAGATATTTGAAAATTTATTTTGATGTTATTTCGTGAAACACTAATGTATCATTTACTGCATTATTATGTTTATTGGCATACATTTTGTTACTTGATGGTGGCTCAATTCTGGTCCTATGACTTTGGAGACCACCTAAAGCTCCTTCTCTTTTTTTCATTGTATTAAGATGTAAAAAACCAATGTAGGAGTAATAAATTATTATTATTATTGAGGCAGTCGCTTAGTTGGGATAAAGTGTGCCTGTCTCTTTGTGAGCTAATAAATCAAAATCTACTGTATAAGGAAGAACTCTAACACACGTGATGCCCTTGATAACATTGTTGTAACAACGAAACGCGTCGTGTTCGAATTAATGCTGTGGAAATATAGCAATAACTCGTGTAACTAATATTGGGATATTAAGCTAGGTGACGTTGGGTCGGCGGTGGCGGGCGGTGGAGGGAAACCGTGAATTTCGTATCTGGGGGGCGGAGGGGGCGTGGGATCGGGGCGGAGAGGACTCGGTCGGCTGGGGGAACGGAGGAGAGGTAAGGGCCGGATGTGTTCGGGACCCTCCTCTTAACCACCCTCCTCCAACCCTCCCTCCTCCACCTTTAGCCCCGAACCGATTGAGTCCCCGCCCCAGAATATTAAGTGTCTTTCCACCCGCTAAGCTCATATCTCCTCCATCACGGTCGTCCTCTTCTACTCCCCTGTCTCCCCAATTTTATTCCCTTCTTTAGCCCTCATCTCCCTTAGCTGGTGCGACTCTATTTCACACCCGATGGATAAATTTCAACCAATCCGGAACTCTTTTGGTTTTTTACTTAATTTTCCAGTCAGAATCCTTGCCGGATGTAATGTTTCTCGGATAAATTTTCTGTGGTGGAGTGGTAATAAATTTTTTCTAACTCATGTATTACACAGTCTTAGGTGAATACTACAAGTGCATGTATAAAAGATTTTATTAGCATTCACTAGAAACTTTATCCCGAGATCATTCCGCGGGAATAATTTTATAAGCATTTTGAGTAGGGAATGTCATTCATGCATCTTTCATTCTCCAAAATTACCCATTTATGCAAGCGGTATTGTTTAATCCCCTCTTATAATTTTAGTAGGCCATTTATTATGTAGGTAGTATTTATCTGACATTTTAAAAATTTAAGTCATTTTAATTGTTTTGCTATTTAGGATATTTACCTTGAATTGATGATATCTATGTACATTTCTTCTTTCAGGGACATATATAATGGAGCATTAATAATTTGTTCTGTTAATCAGTTGCTTAATGCTACAAAAAACTTCGTTTGTAGGAAGGTCTATATTAATTTACTATGAAGCAGAGATAAACGGAAAGATGGACCATTTTAGAGTCGGAGCAGGAGCTCTCCTTTAAAACTTCTAGATTATTGTTCCTTGCTACTAATTTTATTTTGAGTTATTTTTTTCGAGAGGCCAAACCTTCTATTCTATACCTGTCAATGCTTTCTACGCCCCCTTCAATCGGTGCTAACAGCCGCTCTTTCCTCAACACCTTCTAAAACAAAAGACCTTCGGCAGCCGCGTCATTTTTTTTGACCAAGGGTAGAAGACAATGCGCCCACCTCAAATGCGTTAGGCCGTGCGTTACGCCCATCTTTCAACTAAACTTCCCCGTTCCCTTCATCTCACTGCTTTTTACCGCCCTTGTACAAGTCCTAGGGTCGACTAATCCATCGGCTACAGGGCTCGGAGGCGTGAACGGTTCATCCATTGAGGGCGTAGCCTAGAGGGCTTCTCTTTTCTGTCAAAGGTTGTGACCTCTTTACTCTGCCCCAAAATGGTTCGCCTTTGAAGAGAGCGACGAATCAAGACTGATTTATGTTCTCATATGCCAATTGCACCTCGTAGTCGAGAGTCATTTGCGTACTTTCTTCCGTCTTTTGTTTTCTTTCTCCCGCCGCTCATTGGCTGGGTGGAGCCCACAGTTGAGTTAACCTGGGAAATTAGGTGGAGCGAACTAGAGTGGTACTTGACTCTCTCTCCTTGTTTTAATCTCACAGCCATCTTACCGTCTCTTGTTACCCCGGAGCAGACTAAAAATTTAAGAATTAAGCCGCGAAATGAATTGATCTGTGAGAAAGACCTCAACAATTTTCCCGATGGTTAGGAGGAAACTTTAATTAAGTTGTACTGCCAAGCATCTCACTATGATATTATTTATGACCTTAGAGTTTACCTCGTGAAACCTTACCGCAATTGAAAAGAGGAAAAATACACTTTTTAAAGATTACTTGTGATACTTAATGCGCACGACACTGGTTTCGTTACATTCTGACCGAAAATGGCTTCATGCTACCAAGTCCTAGGGTATTCCCTTAAATGCCAAAAGTAAAGGTAGCAATGTAAAATTATTTTATTTTCTGTTGTGACTACGATTTTATGGACGACTAAACATTTCATTTTGTTTCCATTACCGCGTTACTATTTTACATTTAATGACTCCAGGTTCCACCTTGTGAAACATTTTCAATATTCTTGATGAAGGGACAAAAAATGATTGTATGCCGCGTAGCCGGTGAAACTGATCGTGCAAAGTAAAAGAATTTATGGGGAAAATAAGAATTTTCGGTAATTCATCACGAATGCCAAAATCCAATTTTGGAAAAGCCTCTATAGAATCTGGAGAGCAGCTTTTGATCAATTCGATTAAATCTTGTGATAAGTTTAAGAAAGGGTAATAATTCACCATTGCTGTTTCTTTCATATGAAAAATTTCGTTTTCTCACAGTGAAGTTCAGCAGCAGTGAATAGTGAAGCAGCGTCTCATTGCAGAAAAAATTCAAATTTTCTTCGCAAACATTTTACTTGTTGTTTCATTTTCAATTAATTTGACCTTGAAGTGCCTATTATGTTTGTCTCCATCAATATTGATCTGAACAATAGGTTCTCCGCGCTTGAAAACACTTTCATTTGATCGATAAATGGCCATCCGAGTTAAACATAATTATTTCCTTCGAGACAATGGAAATAATACGAGTAGAAAAGACTTCTTTGGGATAAAAAATATTTGTGGAGGCCTCCCAGGTTGTCTCGTGGTTCCGTTTCCGCCTTGGCTGTTATTGTTGTCCGGCGGTACCCAAAGCGTGGGAAAAGGGTGGAATAGACACAACCACTTAGAGGGAGGTTGGTGCAAGAGCGTTTGGGTTGAGCCGAAAGCAAGGGAGGTGGTCGTAGGATGGGACTTAGCAAACATTTAACAATGGTTATTTTCCCATCGAGTTAGTGCTAGAAGAATGAGTTATATTCTGAGTTTTTTTGGCCTCAGGTTCACCTAGCTTCATAGATTTTGGCATATTAAAATATTGCAATGTTGAAATTGTGTCGCGTAGGTGTACATTGTGAATGAACAGTTTAAAACAAATAAAAATAAAAATGGAAGGATTTTTAACACACGATGGGTCGGGCGTTTAGGGTATCAAAATACAATTTGATTTTATATTTCAATCGTAACACTAGAGTTGAGGTACCTGCTTATAAAATTGCATTTAAATGTGTTAAGCGATTATCTGTTGCATCAAATATTACTAAATAATTAATGCAGTATAGGTAACATTTCCCATCATTAGGTGCTTGCCAAATTTTCACTGCATCTGAGAAAATATAAATGCTTTTTATGTGTTTAAAAAATTTGATTTGAATTGAAATAGTTGTAATTGGTATTTATAAAATATTTCCTAGGTTCGATTAGGTAATTGAGTTAGTGCATATGTTTTCTCTTAATAAACGATTTTTTACAAAAAAGAAAAGCCTTTATCAAGTTTCAAAATATTTTTATTTCTCTTTTTTGACGTATTATTCGATACCTGAAAGAAAAATTCCAATGGTGAAGAAGCAGAATTTCATGCTTCAGAATAATTATATTTCAAGAATGGTACTTTTTCTTTCCCAAATTCGACCCCCGCTGATTACTCTGGCTGCCCGGTGGTCATGTTGTTTTTATGCTCATTTTATCAAACGGATTGATAATATGCGTTGCTAAACTAGCCACTTAGTAGGAATAGTTAAAAATGGTGTACTAATGCAGTCCGTCCATTGTGCCCTCTTTCTGCACATCTTTGGAAGTGGGCACGTATCTAAATTTAAGCTAGTTAGATAATCTGAATATGATAACATTTTAATTTGTTCACAGCAATATTCGTCCCCTTAACTTTGTAATTCTATTATTCCTGGATGAAATAATGCAGAGTTTTTTTTAAATATGGCACTCTATATACGTGAAGTATAGTCTACCTGTTTGTTACTAAGCCTTCTTCTGGCCATTTAAAAATGTTATGTGAGGTATCCAATAAGATAGCATCAGTTCTAGGAAAGGAGTTAGTTTTCTGAAAACGGAAATTACCATGCTTTTCCGCTATGTATCTCTAAGCCTGTAGAGATGAAACGAGAAAATACTGCGGAGACAGAATAAAGCGAGAAAAGGAGGATTGGTTGAATAGATAAACAGGTGATGGTGCCTTGTGGTACTCTTTGGGGGGTGGAGTCAGGAGCCTGTACTGGGCGTTATGCGTTCCTTGATGTTTTTGTGAGACGGGGAAAAATGTGTTATGGGCATTTCAAGATGAGGAAACGGCAAAGGGCGAGAAAGATACGTAATGAATGGGGCAAGGGAAAAAAGTTTTCCCATTCCCTTTGTGGCTGCAAGGCGATTCGAACAGACCGACGCTTTGAAGGGTCGCGTGTCGATATTTCGTTTTCGTCGCTTATATACAATCGTTCATTTTTCCTTTTATTCCACTCGTCGGCCGACGCCCGTAAGGTCTCCGTTCTTGCGGCGTCGGCTTTAGTAAATCAGCGAGAAAGGTATTTTCGTCTTCGATTTTTTTAATATTTATGATTGGGGATGGAAAAGGAGGGAAGGCGTGCATTCCTTAAACGGATTAACCCCGCCGAGAATAGCATGAAGAACAATCGGTATGAGTTGGTGGGGGTCTTCGACGGGACTGCGAGTTATGGGTGCTTCGATTATGTGCGTAATAAGTTACGCTTCTAAATTGGTGTTGTTGGGGAATAAACGGTCATGCTGGATATTAACGTCGCATCATGCGGTGGAGTGTTTTGTCAATGACTGAGATTATTAGTGCCCACGTCATTGTATTCTTGACTTCATTAACAAGGCAAAATGAACACAGCCTATCTTAGCTCATGGTGGAGTCGAAAATGTTTCTTGAAATTGAAGTGAGACGTACACGGCCTTGTACGCAATGAAATAAATCATAGAAAATACTACTTATCGGCTCGAAGAAGGGTTTTCAATGTAACTTCTAAGTTCCCCAATAGAAATGAATATATAATCATTTTTTTCCGAAATACCTCGAGTTTAAGAGTTTTAAAATTAAATAGCAAGAAACTCTTTCGTGTGTATTTAGTTTTTCCTTATCTCATAATTTGATACTTACCTAGGTAAAAACTTCCATACCTTACTTATCAGAAAATATTGCATGATGTAATTAGAATCTGAATTGACTTGAGCATTGGAGTATGAGGGCCCGGATGAAATATAATTTGCCCAGGAAATTCTTAATATTAGTTCGTGAGCATATGAGTAATGACCCTTACACTCAAGATAAGCCATGTGTTTATCTTAAGGTAGGAGATACCTCTCAAATTTCATTGAATAATCCTAAGCTTAAACTCGCCTTGATTGGAAAAAAGTTAATGTAGATCATCATCAATAGATAAAGAGAGTTAGATAGCATTTATCCAATTGCATCTCATAGCATTTAATCGCAGCAAAAGATTTTGAGTTTCTAATTAGTTTTTTTTCACTTTGCGGAAGTACGCGAAGTTAACCCTACATTAAATAAAATGACTCTGTTTCAGTCATTTGTCTTTAGGTTTGATGTTAAGAGGCATAACTGAAATATTGATTTCTTTAACTTGAGGTTCTGGATGATTCTTCACGTTAAGTAGAATTTAGACGAATTTAGAAATAAAGCTTACCAAGTTACCGCAATTATTTTGGTAACATGAAATCATGGAAGAAAAGCAATATCAAATTGCTGTGGTAAATATTATTTCGCAAATTTTTTGGTGTTTTTATATTTTTTTCATCCGTTATTTTATAATATTTGATGAGGAGTAATGAGAAAAAAACATCAAAGCTTTAAATATCTATCGTGTATTGATCGGTGACCGTCGGTGGAAATAAACGTCTTAATCATACGCGAAAATATCTTTCGAAAATCTCTTTCTCCTCGAAAAAAAAACTCCTCGAAAAGTGGTCCCGCGCAGTGGTGGGCTTCATGCGTATCGTAAATATAGACTGGACTATACCTGCGTGTCACGCGAATAAAATTCATGGGCTCGAACCGGAATCCATAAGTTGACCGATATTAAATATGGTATGACTCGACCATCCAGACCAAGATAAAAGTTTCGGAAAAATTATAATAAGCAAGATAAATGAGCGCGGGTAACATCGCAATACGTGTGTTTTACAAGAGCGATAACGTAAGTAATGTCCCATGGGTTTCGCTCAAGTCCCGAGTGGCATGGATCGCCACCGAACCCCGGGAGACACCGGAGCCGCGGTTCTCGCAATGGATGGGCGTTCCTCTCATTTTTTTCCCTCCCATTTATTTTTCGATTCTCCTCCTTGGAGCGCTGCCCGCGTTTTGCATTGACCATCGGTCGCCGGGATCTCCGCCGTGGCTTTCCGTCGTCCGCAGCGCTGTCACCTCCACGCCCAATAACGACTGATTACTCCTTCCCCCGGCTCCCATTCCAAGCCGAGACCCCCACCGTCCGGCCACACTCTTATAGACTCTATTTCTCTCGTGCTCTCGAGCAAGGAATACGATACCTTACCTTTCCACCTCTTGTCCGCCTTTTTTATTCGCGTGTCTGCACACGGGAGCTCGTCAGTTGTACTTGATATAATGGTGGCCATAAACAAAAGGAGAAGGGACGGGTGGGAGGTAGGCAAGTAGGGCGAATTTAAATTTGTGTAGGACGAGGGAAGGGGTGCGAGATGGAGCGGTCTGCTGCGTCGTGGCGCTATGCCAGGGAGCGTCTATAAAATACAAGAGCAAGTCTCTTTCCCCCCTCCGCGAGACCCTACCCAAATGCTCCCTCCCGCCGAGTTTACCACCCTCCAGGCAGGGTCCGAGTCGTTACTCCGCCGCTCCGCGTACTGTATCGTTTTTCCGAGTCTCCCGACCGCTCGGCCATTAATACCGGATGAAACCCTTCGATTTGAGGGTGTATCGCGGTGTGTTTGGAAAAAAATATGTTCCCCGAGCCCTCACGAGATGTTCCGGATGTTGGCCTAGTGGTTGAAGTTTGTCATGTCTTAACAGTCGAATTCCCAGCGAGGAAGTCGTTACGTACCCTGAAAGATGTTCCGCTTTTCGAAAGGTGGTTCCATTATTTGCTCCGACGATTGGTACAAATTTCGTTGGCCACTTCAGATGAATATGCACCCTGTGATGATCGCGATACAGGCACGAAAAAAATGTGTACCATCGATGATATACAGCCCCATTATTCCTTTGAAATGAAATGTAGAGATTGAAGATAGAAATTTTTGCTTTTAAGTCAGTTTTTCAGAGTGGGAACCGAAATATCTGGTTCCAATATTATTTTCCAAGGTTATTTCTTGTCAATAAAATTTCATACATATAAAACTGTGAACCAATTAAAGCATACTAACATGAATTAAAATTAAAAAGTGAATACGATTCTTGTTTGAAGAACGTTCGTGTATGAAATTCTTATTTAATAACTTCTGTTTTTTCTTCATCATATTGAGTTTTTTTTAGCACTTAAGCTGCAATTATAACCATTTAGAGGCAAATTAGGGCAAGGATATTTGCTGTTACATGTGCCACCCAAGAATATGAAAATAATCGTAACTAATTGGTATTCACCTTAGAATTATCATCTTAAAAACTGAATTTTAATATATTTTTATCTATTTAGCTTCAAATATAAATTAGTACAATTAATTATCATAATAATTGTCATGACCCCTTAAAATTCTGATCCAACCAGTTACTTTACTAATCCGCCTTATGGTATTTCGTCCTGGAAATTGGACAAATGAAATTATTTTTATTTCAAAATACTTACCATAGAGCGTATTTCAAACCACAAGCATCAAATTATTACGAAGTTGTGTGATTACGAGATTCATTTTAGAGTTTAGTCTATAACTCAAAGGTGTATCTCTCTATCTTAGCAATTGTGGATTGAGTTTTTCAAAGAGGAAATAGCCACATGCACTTTGCTCTTAATGTTAACCTGTTTTACAGGAAATTATAAGTCTTATATTTCCTAGATTGTCTACTGTGAATGGTGGTTAGTCATGACCTGATACAAAATATATCATGGCGCTCTAACGTTGATTGAGTGGATGTTTACATTGGGGAGAAGACAAAAACGGAGCGATTCCAGAAGGGGAGAGGTTGAGTTTCTATTCCATTCAATGGCGTAGGTATGTTTAACGTAATAAAGGAAGCATTGAAGGCAAGCACTCAAAGTAGAAGATGATTTATAGTCGTTCCATTGTTCTTAGAGTCATCTATTGGGATCTTGTTTTTCTGATGCGTGTGCGTACTAGTTCTTTACGCTTGTTTGGACAATGCACTGTTTTTTCTTTCTAACATTAGACTATAAGCTGCTGATTTTCTGTAATCGTACCCAAAGTTTGGCATTTGGTACCATTTATTTTGGAATTAAATACTCCTTAAGGCAATCGGATAAAATGAAATTTATATTGTATAAATTTGATTACAATTAATACAAGCATGTGTTAAAACATTTCCTGGAGTTTATGTCAACGTATGTTATGCAAACAAGTTATAGCCAACGTTTCTGTTTATTTAAAACCATCATCAGGGCTTAACTCTGTACATATTTATTTTTTGTACATCAATAAATATGCTGAATAAATAAAGCCCTGATGATGGTTTTAAATAAACAGTAACGTTGGCTATAACTTGTTTGTATAACATACGTTGACCTAAACTCTAGGAAATATTTTAACATGTATTAAACGAGGTCAAGATAAGAAAAAAAAATCTAATACTTACAAGTATGTACATCGCTTTTCATGTTTTAATACTTCATCAAATAAAAAATAGGGTTCGTTTTAGCATGAAATGATAATGTTCATGGGTCAGTTAAGGCTTAGAATAAAATCACACTAGGATAAATGAGAAACTTATGACGCGGATACTTCTTTACAGACAACACTACCGTCCCAGCTTTTCCATGAAAACGTGCAACTTAGGAATTTCTTTACTTCATATCTTCGTTTGCTTAGCTAGGTAGAAGAGGTTAGTGTGCTACAACTCTGCATTCTTTCGTGAAAATTCTTGGTGTGAAATGCATTATAAATGCCTAATATTTTACATCAACAGAGGAGTTATATATGACAAAAGCCTTTAATTTACGTCTCAAATATGTTTTAGTGGATCTCAGGAGGGGCATTATCGTACGTGCCCTTGCAATGCATTTTAAAAAATTATGATCTTGGCTGCCTATAATTATCTCAATTGGAGGGCTCCCAATTCCATTTGCGTGCCATGGTAGATGTTGTTGCGAAATCACACTCAAGACAATGTGTTTGTGTCATGCAAGGTTATAAATAATGTGTCGGCATGAGTTTGTAAAAATTTAAGAGCATGCTTGTGCACAACAAGTATGAATGGGAATCAAAGGTTGGCCTTCATGCCCGCCTATGTAGAGTGGAATATATCTCTTCCCACGTTCATATAACTTCAATTCGTCTTCTTTGTATCTCGAAAAATACCTGAGGCAAGAACAATATCCTCTTTCCATCGTCCTTCAGTCAAAATCTTTTTTCTTGTCAGGCATAAGTACTCACCTGCTTTTGTCTCATATTACAGCAAAGCACCGTGCTAACATCATTTTGTAAACCCCGACGACTAAGACCTCTTTAACATCGTGTTTTGAAGCTCCCTCCTTGTTACACATTGGTATTCTTGTTAGTATCCAGAAATTGTTTGGTGCAGTATAATGTTATTTAGCTTATTGCTATTAAGGATTTTATCATAAATAAGTCAGTCGAAGTAAAATGTAACCTAAGTCACTACGAAACAATGAGGAAGATGTTTGCTTTTTGTACCAAGTAGTGGCGGATCCAAGATAGGGACAAGGGGGGCTAAATAGAGTAAACGTCCCAGCAGTAGTGGGATCCGAACAAAATTTCCATTCTATCTAGTGAGAATTGGATACCCAAGGGGGGGGGGGACTAACCCCCCCAATAGATCCGCCACTAGTACCAAGTGATGCTAGGTGAATGGGTCATAAATTCAAACTTTTCGTTCACAGTAAGATTTCTTTATACTTTTGAAGGCGTTTTGGAAATATGTCGTCTTCTAATGTACTTTCATTCAAACAAAATTTTTTTGCATTCTATATGGCTTAGCGTTATTGGTGTTTAAGATCCACTTGGTATTTTTAGGAAAGAATGAGCTACTTTACCATGAATGACTCATTATTCATTGTGATAACAATAATAAATTTCGTTTTTCACTTCCCAAATTACGTAGTTCTCCATTATCATACAATTCGAATCCTCATCATGTTCAAACAAGTATTCCATAATAATCTCTCTTAAGTTTTAAAATTTATAACAGCGAATAACACCAAGACTGATGTGGAAATCGTTCGTTTCTAACATTTCAGACTTTGAATCAGTTAAAATGATTTTACAAGGAATAATCAAGTGAAGGTAACTGAAAATTTCCTTGCATGCAATTTAATCCTTTGTCCAATTATTTTCCTTCTTTATCCCTGCGAGCATTGCGTGTCGTCCCCATGGCTTTGTATGTGCAGATCACCGTGATGCAAGCCCCACCCCTCACGTGCCGTATCATATTTTTGCGCTTTGCAGCATCACCACTCACGGCATTGTGCCTCCCAAACACCACTTTACATCTCCGCACCGTTGTACTATTCCCCCGCCATCACTCTCCTAAACTCCACCATTTTCTCCCGTGATATTGATATTAAAACGTGCAAATTTTTCCTCGCCTTCTAACCTTCAGCAGATGCGGCAGCTGCCGGCTTTCTCCATTACGTCTTCGGATTACACGGCTCGCTTGGGGAAGGGTCGGGACGTCTTAATGTCTCCTCACGCCTCGGTCCGTTCATTATGACCGTCTCTCTCCGAAATAAAAGGGAGGAAGCCCTGCCTTTCCACCCTCGTTACTCGGAGATTAAAACCAGCGGGGAGGGACTCCGGGCGGCGAAGTCGAGTGGTGGGCGGAGGAGGAGTGACAGTAGTGGGCAGGAGATGTGTATATCGGATGATTCTGGAGCCAAACGGTCTAGGTTCGATTGCAGATCTCAATCTTGTCCCTCCGTCAAGTCCACCTCCTCTGCTTGTCACGGTATTTTGCGTCGAAGGTCGCAAATCTCGTTGAGGGGTTACGGGAAGATAACTTGAGACTAGACTGACAAGAGTATCTACTAGATATTTTGGTCTGTTACCCGTGTCTTCGTAGAGATTTCTAGGGTTCAAAGTCGGACCCTAATGAGGCTGAATTTTTTTCTATTGCAACACGAAATATTTATACTATAAATTTTAATCTGTGCATATTATTGTTTACTCTGCACCATCAATACACCAATGCAAAGTTTATCGTATCAAGCTTAATCAAATTTATTTAGTGTATGTGTAGTTTGATTAAAAAGCGTTACTTTTGATTTTCTCCTAAGACGTGTTGACGATGATCGAAATTATTTCCTTTAATCGCAGAAATAGTTTATTTGTAAAACTATAATTTTTATTTTTTTATTTTTAGCGTGACTTAATTTCCTAACAAAATTGTGCGATTATGGAGGTTATTTCTCACCTAACCCCATGTTAAATATTTTGGATCTCTCATTTTCTCATTCTTCATTTCATTGGTTAGAACTGAAGGCTGGAATGGATAGTTGAGGATAGAGGTCTCCCCAAAATAATCCAGACTTATCTGAGCATAGAAAAATAGTTTTATTTTAATGTCCTAGGAAAATTGTGAAAAACTCTAAAACCAGTGTGATAGTAATACGTAATTAATCTCCTCTAACTTCCGACTGTGGTGTGGGTGCTTTTGTTTTATCATTGGACCTCCTCTGGACATGTCTTGATGACTGTAATGCTCCTATATAGTTTTCTTTTACAGAGGAGATGTACCATACCGTATGCCTAAGGATGAGGGGACTATTAATGGGGGTAGTACATGGTCCCCTGTCGGTTGAAATAGGATGAGCCATGGGTCGCAGGGGTCTCCCGCAGCCGGAGAAGAGGTCCCTCCCTCCGCTTCTCCTCACACAGTCCTTAACTCAAGAGAGGAGAGTCGCCACCCTCCCATTGCATTCTCATCCTCCGCCTCGCCCCCGCACTCTTCCCTCTCCCGGCTAGTAATGAGTCGCTTTCGGAGACAATCCTCATGCACTCCCCCTTGCCGTATCTGTGAAAGATACGCACACACGCCCAACCTCGCCGTGTTGTTTTTCGTCTTTACTCCGTCTTATTTTCTATTTCTTCGTCGGCCTCCCAACCTCAAACCCCCTCGCGCCCCTTGAGTGTACGTGTGTGTTTGTAGAACTCCCACATCGGGGCCCGTAACCGCCTCCTCATCCCTTTTATCGAATCCTGCTTATAGTCCCCACCTACCTTCCGTCCCATGAGCCCTACCTTCCACCGTTACGCCACCCTTCCGGCTATTCACTTTTATTCCCTCGGCGCAGCTAGAGACGGCAAAGGAGGAGACCGGGTGTTTTAGTGTGCGGCTCCCACATGCGGGGGGGGTGAGGGTAGGGGTCGCCCCCCTGTAACCCTCCTCCCTTCCGTTCCGTCCCCTATACTCCTCGCGCCGCCTATCACGCTTCTTCCTCCAGATCCGCTCCCAAGGATCCCCGCGTGGAGAGCACGCCCTCCTAACTACATTTATTGCTTAATCATTCGTCTGGCCCCTTTTGATTCCTCCTTCGCCTCTACTCCTTCTGCTTACGCATCTATTCCCCGCCATAACTATCCTCCTCGTATTTACTCTCGTAATTTACTGTCGTGTTCATATTTTAGTATTGTTTTAATGATTTGAAATGATGGTATGAATCCTTTTTTTTTCCTCTGCCTCCTAGTTGAGCAGAAATTTTTCCTTAATATCACCTTCCCCACCAACTGTGCCTATCATTTTCGCATTTATCATTGTAATTTATCGTTGTTATCACATTTTTGTGTAGCTTTAAACGTTTTAAACTGTGACGTTCATCTTGTTATGTACTCTCTCGGTATGCACCTTTATCCCCCTTATACTATCTATCCACCCTGCTGTGCCTATCCTTCTCGGATTTTACGATTATATTCATCGTTATAGCGTACTTATCCAAGTTTTAATGATTTCATAACGTGCCTTAGTTTAGTTTTATGCTTTTTTTAGTGCTTTCCCCTTAATTGATTTTTTTCACCGTGAACTAGTTTAATAGAAATTTTATTGCCGCAATGCTCCGTGAGTCAAAATTTATGTTAATTACTGCAATGTTTGAAAGTCATCAGCAAGTTTCTACTGCTCTCAATGAAAAACATGAGAAATATTATTGACTCAAAATTTTAAATTATCTTCCGGTTTGTGTTTTTTCCTTGCTTTTTAATCCCTGTTCTGTTTTATGAGACATTGTGGTTCAGGAGAAACTGTGGATAGAAAAACTAGTCGTACTTAATTCTTACAAAGCAAGACTGGAAGGATTGAAGTTCTCACATAACGTAAGTGCACCTTCAACATCTTTTTCCACATAAGCGATTTCGCACTGCTGTAAGAGTTAACAATTTGTCTATTTTCACTATTTTACTGTAATTCAAGTATCCTAATTACTTATCTATTCTTCTGGGTCAAAATATTAAATGCCCACTTTCCTTTTTCTTTCGAGGATATGAACCATTGTAAACCTTATTATATATCCCTTCTGTTGTGCATGTTCGAATAATTTTACTATGTAGAGATTTGTACTTAAAATGATGAGGGAAAAACGAGGATTCTGTGACGTTTGCTGGCTTAAATTGAAGCTTACGGGAAATGTTTTGGAAACTGTAAAGTGCTGCAATTTATACGATACATGATTCTGCTTACCAAAAACACCATTTTTTGTGAAAAAAATGTTTGATAAATTATGTCAAAATTTAACATTCTCTAAATTTCAATTTTGTCCCTATAATTTCATTGTTCACGCATATATTTATCGATAAATTATTGAATCTGACTGTCGGTTAAAAAAAGGTGAGGTATGGAATTATGTGAGACTATATCCTAAATTCTAAATCTCGCGGGAAATGTAGCCGGCATTTACGTAATGGTATGCGTTTGTGCTTGTGGAAACAGTTTTAGTGCCATGCATGCAACGATGAATACAATCCTAAGGTTCCATCACGTATGATTTAACATCTAATTCGTATGAGATTATTTACATATACACTTGTCAAGTATGCAAATATTAAAAAAATATTGCTGGAAGAATGAACAAAATATCTAGGTGCATCGACATGCATTCAAAGAATCATGGACGCCTTGCGTAAACACTTCTTTTTCACACTAACTCTTTACATACTCTTTTTCATATTTTTTATGTTAATCGTAATGTGAAACAACACACCATCTTCGACATTAGTTGGGTGGGATTCCTTTATACCTTTTTATGCGCACATTTAACTGCCCAAGGATACTTTATTCTTTCCGCGAACGGGACCCGCCCCATTACACTATTCCCTCAAATATTCTAAAAGTAACCCTCTCAAGGTTTCGCGCACTCCCTCGAGAAGGAATTCGATTCCCTCCTTATCTCGCCGCAATAAACAAATCAAGCCGTGCCGAAAAAAGCACTCGGGGTGACAAGTGGGCGAGACCCCCTCCCCGTCCTTCCCACCACCAAAAAAAAAAATAACGATAGGGTAAGACGAGGAAGAGAAAGAAAGGATGGGAGGCGTAACGCTGGGAGAAGCGAGGGACAAAAATAATTCTCGTGCCGCGAAAAATGAAATAGGTGGGGAGGGTTTGAATAAAAGGTAGACAAAGGGAGGGAGGCGAAAGGATAAAGGAGAAGAGGGTTGAAGGAGGTTTGTCGGGATGGAAGGGGAAGGGGGGGGGGAACGGCTGAGAGAAGTGTGATTGTGTCCGCGAGGAAAAAAATTATATAGACGGGGACTCTTGGGGAGGAGAGAGATCTGGGAGGCAGCGTGGAAGAAGAAGACGACTTCGGGTGGAGACGCAAGATAATGCATTTACACATTTCCGAGAGGTGGTGGGCATAAAAAGGCGCCTACGCGTTGTCGAGGGTGGGTTGGGAAACTGTGGCGGGTGGGGTGGGGTGGCAGGGTTATGAGGGAACCAAGGGGGAGGGGAGGGGCGGGCGACATAGGAAGGTGTTTCTATTCTTTTTTATTTTCAAGGAGTGGGAGAGAGTGAGGCTGAGAGGGTGTGGTCTCCCATGGGCTTTCATGCCGCTCCTTCCCAAGTCCTCCTCCCTTTGTTCCCTCTGTCATCTCGCATTTTTCCCCCACTCCCCCCGTTCTCCTCATCTTCCTCCCGAATCGCTGCAATCTCTCGCCATTCGCGAGTGGCGCGACGATCGTCGCTTTCCCGCGCGAGCGCATATCCAGGCTCACTTTTTTTCTTTTGACTTCGTCGTTTCTTTCTGTTGGCGACTTCCCATAGAGGTGATTATGGCTCTAACTATGATGAAATAATGCTCACAGTGTTTCTCCTTATGTAAATTGCATAGCGTTATCATAGGTATTCCTAGTAGAGTGAAAATAGATAATTTGTCAGGGCTTCGCACTTATGTATTCTCCATAGGGTTTGAATTAACGTCGTCACGGTTTACGTAGATTTTTATACCCATTTTTTCTTTTCCTAGTATCTGAACCATACACTATCCGTTATGTTGATTAAAAATAATTTCTGTTTTCTTTTCAAATTAGGTTTCCTAAGTTAATCTTATACTTGCTAAAATTTGGTGGAGAATGTACTTGCCACAACGTCGAGGCATTGATTAGAATTTTATGAGTAAAATTTGAGTAGGAATTAGAAACAATTTATATCGTGGATATAAAGTCAGCTCATTTTGAATATTTAAAGAATATATTGCATGCGCTCCTGCTTGTGTTCTATCTCGGTCCACCAGAAATTTTTAGCGTTAAACGTATTAGAAGTAAGTAAGAATGATCGCCGAACCTTGTAGAGTCAACCATTTTTATTTTTCTCCTAGCGATACAAATAACTTTTAAGGATGATATATTAAAATTTATGAAACCGGATCATTGCATGTATGATCTTAGGTTTTCCCGGCGTATCAGCTGCAGAAAAGTTGGGAGACATGGACGACATCAACCGGTGGAAAACCCAAAAAACTTTTCTGCAACGGATCATTGCATGTTATTAACTGCTCTACTGTCAAAGGTATTATTGTCAATGGTAACGGTGCGGAAAGAAGATGGCAAAATCTTAGTGTTCCATTTATTTATTCTAAATACAGTAATTTTATCATGTATATCATAAAGATAAACTTAGCTTATTTTTAACTATACAGCAATGTTCATTTTATTTTACCCATTATTTTACTGGTATTTATTACGGTTTCATAGTCGTTTGTGTAAGCTTAAGGCTTCACAAATTCTATACTTTACTGTGTATGACAAAAACAGCTTATCGTGAAGCTCAACCCAGTCCAATTTCTGATTTATTTCTTTGTTAGAATCATATATTATGCCTTAATTTAGGGATTTAAATTAAAATAATCGACTACTTACTTATTTGACGTTGAGGAATTATCAACCTCACACGTAGGGATAATGTATGCATGAAATTATGCTAGGTCAAACATGATGGCGTTCACATTGTTATGTACATTTAAAATATTGCGCAAGTGGATAATTACATTTTTCTGTAAGAAGACATATTTCAATAAAATTTTATTTCTCTTTACCATTAAAAAGGCATTACGTATTTACCGCTTGTTTGCTCACTTTCACTGGGCACTCTTCAGTTCAATGCAGTATAAAATGGTAATAAAACAAAATATTTTCACGAAGTTAGTACAACCCATATTAACTTGGGGTAAACAGAATCAGAGAAATCGGAGATTTTGGTACCTAATATTTAGGGATGTGCGAATAGTACTTTCTGACCTCGAGTCGAGTATCGAGCCGAGTTGAAAATTACTCGCTAGTATCGAGTCGAGTCGAATATGATAATTCTTGAACTAGGCAATACAGAAAAGCATGCTCCAGCATATTTTCATTTATTTCAATCCATTTGCGATTTTTTTTTGCTCTGGCAGAATACTTGACCTCGGCACGTTTCAGTATTACTGCCTGCAGAAAAATGTCTTCCGCAACACACTTGTGTCGCTGGACAAGTACTTTATTTCAAAGGTTGCAATGTTTGGGAGCCTTGGGAAGTTTTATTATAAGTTATATCAACGATTTAAATGGAGCTTGAATATTCATGGAATTTTAGCGGAGGAGACGAACGAACTATATAACTTTGCTTTAGCGTTGTAGATCAAAAAAATAAGTTTCCTTATTTCTTAATTCTATAAATCAATCAATGTAATGTATTTACTGTTATTTCCAGAGGGAAAACGCAACGAATGAATAAAGGAAAATTTACTCAGGACTTACTTACGTACTTAGTGCTCAAAGAGGCTAAGAGATGACGTTACTTGTGACGTCAAACTGGGAAAAACCGGTATTGCCCGATGACACGTAAAAGTTGCAGTTTTCCATAGAAATCCTAAAACTTTTTACGTGTTCCCTCGGCGTTTGAGTAAAGAAAGTATGTTAGGGTATAAAAGTATCGCATAAGAAAGTATGAGCAATACTGTGATCCAATCCGATTACTCCGAGTACGCCGCCGGGGCGGAAGATGGTCTGACGAAAAGGTATTCGGCACCCACGGCGACTACTATAGTGGTTGACTGCTACGTATACGAAAGCTTAATCTCCTACGCCAAGGCATTAGAACGACTTTATAAACGATATCACTACACGAGTTTCATGATAGCGCATTCCGTCGGCAGATTTCTGAACTTACTGGCCTCGACAGCTCTGTAACCGAAACTACTCGCCTCGACATTCGTAATACTACTTGAATCACTCGAGCCGAGTACCAACGACTCGACTAGAATTTTCGAGTACTCGCACATCCCTACTAATATTAGAATATCTATGATATTTGGATATTAAAAGTAAGTTACGTCCTATATTGTACCCTGTTATAATTTTTTCGAAATTTTTTTTGTTTGATAACCTTTATTTAATGTCACTCTTTTGGATCTGCTCAAAATCTCTTCTAAAAAGATCCTCTCTAGTCTCTTCAGGCTCTCAGAGTTACTGAAAACAATCACCAGAGTCTACTGAAGTCCACTATGCTGTCGCACTCATAAAACCACCCATTTGGATTGGACCCACCCAAAGGGGAGGGTGAAACATAAAACCCTTCGCAAAATTTGATGCATATTGCATCGCTTTATGTTATATACAATATGAATTACTTAGTAAAAGTGGGCAGGCTAAATTCTTATCAAGTAAGCTCAGTCCACGCAATTATTTTCCTTAATCCCTGTATACTTTGGTACATACCTGTACCTCATACGAAACCTATATTTACCGTTCCCGAGCACTTTTCCTTCAGTCATTATTTTCTCTTGAATATTTTGCCTTTTATATACTTTCCATGTAAAGATTTTATGGATCGATGCCATAAAATTTCACCTGGAACTACCAATTTCAAGGCTTTCATAATTCAATTGCTTTGCTACTCCTGACCAAATATATCTCACCCTTTCTTACAATTCCTTTGCAAAGTGATTCCTTTCGCTTTTTTCCCAGGGTGACCTCCTTCCATTCACTCTCTTCATTGTTTCTCCCCTCTTACGCACTGCCCGTATCTCTATTGACTTGCCTCGCCTTCTTGAGACTCCCCCGGCAATCAATCTCTCAGGGGGAACTCCGGTCGGAGAGCGGTCATGGGCAGTCCTTCGTGACCCCCACGCCTCGACTCACCTAATCCACCCACGCCCGACCCGCCCTCTTCAACTTCCCATCCTCCTTGTTCTCGCCTTTCTCCTCCTTAAAAATATCCACCACCCGTGACCCCTACGCCCACCTACTTACCCCATTGACCTGTCACGGGAACGGTCCCACCACGTTATAGTGCGGGAAACTGTTACCTACCATTGAGGGTATAATGTGCGGCGGGACATTTTCAGCACGTGGGACTCATGGTTATTTCTGCCTTTCCTCTCTCTCTTTCAACTTCCCTTCCTCCCCGCTCCTATCCATCCCCTCATACCCTCTTACCCTTTATTCTCTCATTGTCTCCGTCCCGTCCAAATTAACCCTATCGCGCACGTCAATGCAATTTATTCGCCCCAATGCATCTCGTAGAGAGATTAGGAAAAGTGACGTCTAATATATGGTCTCATTAAATCCAATTACCGGAAGACTCCTTATTCCATCCGCTACGAGCTCTCCTATAGTCTCCAACCCTCGTAGTCACCTTTTGTTTTCTTTGTTGTTTCAAGTTGGCTTTTGTTTTTCGAGCGTTTTCAGGTGTCGTGCCAGCTCGACGGTCTCACACCTTTTCCCAGTTGGTTCATTAATTCCTTTTCCTCCTTCATTCTCGTTTGGTTTCGTATAAATTCTCATTTCATTCTGAGGTTGTTGAGACTGATTGCATGAATGTTGGAAAAGTAAATTCAATTTATTTCGCAATTCACAATTTTCTATTTCGAGGAAGCGCGGCAATTGTGTGCTCTTTGGAGACTCTGTCATATTCTATCTCATATTGTTTAGACTGCATCTCATATTCTGTGGCAAAATGTTGATTTTTTCCTCGTTTTTATTCAAAATTTCTTCTGACGATGATTTTATTTTGTGACAAGTTTGAAGGCATTTATTTTGTTTTGCATGTACTTTTTTATGATTTTCCTTTCTCTAATAGATTCCATTCATGGATCTTGAGAAATAGTTAGAAGGGTATCGCTGATTGATGCTATTTAGTGAATTTCTGTATTGCCTTGACTAATAAGCAATACTTTTCTCAATTCACTTGACTATAAGCTGGCTATTAAAATCCTATGAAAAAGTATTTTGTTTTCTCAATTCTGTAAGCCAACTGAGATATCCTAATGTTTTTATACCAATTTTATTATTTGATAATCGGTTTCCCACTATTTTCCTTGTAAAACAAGGCCATTCAAATGAATTTAAACCGCATTCTTTAAGGTATAATTAACTAGGTTGTCACATTTCATCAAGAATGTCACGGGATAACATTCTCATGATCTAAATTCAAGGCGTTAGTAACATCTTGGAAATGGACTGTCAAATATTTCATCGTTTAGTTAATCATTATGCATTGGTTTAAGGTTAATATTTATGCCCTTTCTCTTTATTTAAAATTTAAGTGACTCAGAAATGTAATTTCAAATCCATTACCTTCGCAATTGGAACTTGTCGACACAAATCAAAAGAAATAATTCCGCATGGGTATTTTTGCTCAATAGCTGTGGTGCTTAGCCTTACCTGTGTCGATGCTCTCACCTTCTCTCGGCGATAAAGTATGCAAAAAATATTTCACCACAAATTCCTATTCCATGGATCTCTCCATGCATGGCCTGTCGAACACCCAGCCACGGAATACAAACATATGCACGTACGTGCACTCGTTTCGTCATTTTTCAAAACACGGCAAGGCGCTGTCATGATGCTCAAACGTGGGTGTGCGCTGTTTGCACCGGGAAGGTACACCCTTCATTCCCTCCATGAGGTCCAGCCGGGGCGCTTGCACGAGATAGGTGGCGTGCATGCATCATTTATTTCTTCCAGGATTGGCTAGTAGCACTCGATACATTCAATTAGGTAGTACAAGACATACTGGTGAATTTCTGCACTTTTTTTTACGTTTTATAACGCAATTACACCATTAAAATATGGCACCAAGTCAATATTTTCTCCCGAGTTTGATAGAAAATGTATGCTGAGTAAATATGAAGGAAGCATCGAGTTAAATATTTATTTAGAGCTTCTGTTGCGGTAAATATTGCCTAATTTCATCAGCCAATTTTAATCATTACTTTTATAAGTTGAACGTGTCCTTGAGCAATATCACCTGAATATACTTTGCAGCACTGCCATCGGCATATTATTAATATTTCATTGGTATTTATAATACACTCAACTCAATAGCCTTCATAAATGCTGGTCAATGGCGGGAGCAAAGTATTTTTCAATGTCATTTACAGTCTTTTTTTGTAATCGAGCACCAAACAGCAAGCAACAAGTACTTTAATCCAACTTTTTTTACTAAAGTTAAGTGATTCTGTTAACTGGAATCTCTTCTGCGGGTCTTTTAGAAGTATGGACCGGTATCTTTTTATAAATTTTATATACCCATTTATTGATTTTGAATCAGAGATCTTACCCCATTTTTAGGTACTGGATTAATTATGTCATGGCTTGTTGGGAATGAAAGGCTTAATCCTTAAGTAAATGGGTAAAAAGAATTGATGGGTATAATTTGAAATTTTGAAATGAATATTGACTGAAGGTCATAATGAGGTTTCAGAATCATTACCTTAGCTGATTTGAACTATATAATATATCTTTCCGTATTTTCTTTTCAGTTCTGCTAGAACAAAATCATCTCTTTTGTTAATATATTCTACTTAAAATAGTTTCCCAAATATTAACGCTCTCACACCGATTCCAATACCCTTTATTATATCGATTCTCTTGACGTTCGATTCTTTTAATTCTTAAGAGCATTAATCTCAATAGTAAAGTAATTTTCGAATTCAAGTCGATTAAATATGTGTGTGTAGCCCTTATGCAAGCTTCATGAACTTAAGCTCAACTTTTATGAAAATGAAATTTTTTTACTCGTTCTGGGAGATATGATCCATAAGTAATCGAACAAATACCTAATGTCATGATGCTAAGAAAAGTCCTCCAGATTTCAATGCTTAAAAAAGTTCGTTAGTAAAGCATTCCAATGTACCGACAAATCTCTGGTATAATGGAACCTAACTTGAATCGATTTAATGCATTTGAAGTATTTGAAAAACTCTTCATCCTTCATTCCCATAGCTGTAGAAGGGATACCGTGTATCTCCATGGTGCTGAAATTGCAAGTATTAAAATCTCTCTAGAACCTCTTGAAATTGCAAGCATTGAAATCTCTCTTGAACCTCAGTTAACGAGAAAATATTTATTTCAGTACTAGGCTCTGAATTTTTCGTATTCATGTACATTTTCACTAGCTAATGACAAAAAAGGGTGAGCAATCCAATCACCAAATAATTGAAGACAAGAAGTGCGACTGCTATACGGTAAAAGATGCAAGGCGTTGAAATCTCTATCGTAACTCAGAGAAGTGGAAAACTACTTTTTCCGTCATGAATTCATGTTTTCGAGTCCCAGGGCTAGCTTACCTTGTCAGGCGATGGGATTACTTTGTCGTGGGAAGGTGGCAATCGAAGGCTGGATGGGTAGCGGAGCCTCCTCGTGACTGGGGGAGTGGTACCCTCCCTTTCTTCCACAGCCTCTAAGCCAGGGCGTATTCCACATTAACCCTGTCGGTTCCAGGGATGCGCGATTGGGTAAACATTGCCGCCCGCGGGGGTGTAGCGGGATGATGGTGATGAGGGGCGATGGGAGCCGCCAGGACGATACAAAGCCCACCCCGTTTTATTCCCTTGCAGGCGTTTGAAGGCCCCTTACCGAGGGACTACCTACACCACCAACTATGAGCGTATGAGGGCTCTTGGAGCATAAAGCACTCCTTCTGTGACGTGAGCTTTAGATGAGCTGAGAAGGAGAATACCCAAGGGGAATGGGGTCTCGTCCTTAGAGCTTACATTGGTTTTTCCTTCCACGTTGCTGTTTCACCACCTCTCTTTCTCGTTTTCCTTTTCTCTCCAATCCTATCCCACTTAAAATGTCGTGATTTATGGATCGGGGCATAGATGTATGCTTTTCTGAGAGCGAGCTGATAGCGCTCGTCAAACATTTTGGATTTTAGTTTTTAGTGCGCGGAGTGTTCTCTTCTTGCGGAAAATCCCAAGGCCGTCTCACGTTACCGCCAGGTGTATTTGATCCCAAAGCGTTGCAGGAAATGCCTGATGAGGTCATAATTCGGGAACATTGTCGCTCTTTTGATGTTGTGCATACTAACTTGGAAATCTGAGTGAAAGAAAGATTCGAAAAATCTCAGCTAACTTTGAATGTTGTTTTACCTATTACCAGTGATTCACATGAGTTCCAGCTTGTTTTCATATTTGCTTTTCCCATTATAGACCTTGTGTGTAGATGCATTTGTGCCATGAATTTGAAGGTAAGATTTGTGTTTCATAACACTAGTTTCTTGTTAATCCAAGCACTATTCATTAGATTTATTTGTGTTAACACTTTAATTTTTACCACAATGAAATTCAAAAGGTAGCCTATTTGACCACCTCCACATTCACTCGGTAGCAATGGTAGGTGCTTCCTGTCTTAGTGCTTAAAATGACATCTATTGTGTTCGCAAATTGACGCATTGCATTGAGATAGGTAAGATTATACTTACAATTGATGAAATTGTATATGCAGCCTTGCTTTCTTTACATGATATAGGATTTTAGCCAAAATCATCGCTATCCCTTTGCACTATATTTACTTCATAATGTGAATGAATGGCTTATGAACTGAAAAATTACATAAAAGAGATTTTGACTTTCAAAACCAAGCGATAAGATTCTTATATTACATAATGGAATGATTCCTAACGCATTAATCTCAAGTAGTCCAAAGATTGGCTAGGGTATAAATAAAAAAAGGGATAAAACTCCCAAGCAAGCTAAAATTACCTATTATGTACTAAATCAATAGCTGCCAATGATACCTTGGGTGTTCTAAATCACCTTTGTTAAAATTTAATAATTTATCTTAATACTGATCGGAACTTCCGTGCTCTATTTTGAATCTTTTCCATTCAGCAAAGAGGAACTGCCATCATCACATGCTGTGTATTGAGGATGGGAATCTTTTTCTTTATTTTCAAACCATCCGTACCCATTTAATTATATGTGAGTATTGTACTTGCGAGGAGTTTTGAAGGCCTCGCATTGTAAACAACGTCCATAGAATAATTTTTAATGAATGACTAATGCCGTAAATGCATTTCTTCCTTGGTTGAGGTGTATCTTAAATCTCATATAAATCTTCGCTAATTTTTTTCTGAGTCAGTGAATAGTTCTTCTATGGTTTTTAATTTGAGAATTGGATTCACGAGCAACTATTGCTGTCTTACGTAGCATATTTAACCGGCTAATTATTGTTACAAATCACTTCTGTCACCTTTATAAGTATTGCAAGTGATGTGATCGATGTCTGAGTAAATTGAAGCCATATAATTGAAATTTATGGACGATTTCTTATGTAATCCAATCAACTTACTTGTGCATGAATGAGTCTTCCAAGAGTTTTCCGAGTCCAAATTCATGGTTGCCTCTGGCGTGCAGCCGTAACCGAAAAAAGAGTCGGTATGGTATTAATTAAGAGATGGAATCGTTAAAAGATGTCCACTTGGGATTATATTCTGGAAGTAACAAAGAAGGATAAAAATTTACTTTTATGAGCTATAAATGCGGACTTAAATGTTTGGATTTCATTTTACTCTTGGAGATAGTAAGAAAGCGAAAATAAATGGTCCTCCTCATTGATCCAGTATGCATTTAAGGACGATAAAAATTGATGTAAAATTAAAATTGAGACATTTCATTCTTAAATGAGGAGCGCAAAAGTGGTTCTCAGCTTTAGATAATGAATTTTCTTGTTCACATCATCGATAAATTCAATATTGGAGTTTATGTATGCCGGGTGAAGCCTTTGGATGCACCAAATGAGAATATTCGAATTGCGAGGTGGCCATTGGATAGGAACTGGCCTCCTACCGCGAATGTGCGAAGTTCACACGCATGTGGCATAGTCTGGGTCAGCTATACCCTCACCTAACCAAACCAACCTTCGGGCTTCATCAATGAAGGAGTTAGCCAGTTTACATATGAGTCGTTGTGGTTTTATGTAAATTTCTGTGATTAATTATTTAATTATTACCATTACCCCATAAACAGCACATTTACGGCCTTTACAATGGGGAATTAACAATTAATAACGAAGGACTTTCACACACGCCCATACCCTGGATAAGGGTAACTTACCCAGGCGGAAATCGAACCTGCGACCTTCGATTTGGCAGGCGAGGGCTTTACCCCGCCGCCAACGAGGCCGGCAAAGTTTCACTGTCAAAGTTCAATTAGTCAAAGGTTTCACCGTAATTTCATGTCTGCTAGTCTTCAAGGATACATTGATCTTTCAAACCAGTTTAACCCCCGATTAAGAGAGTTCAGGGTTAAAATAGCCTTCTCATGGTTAAGTTCCGATTTCGTCCGAAATCGAGGGTAAAATACCAATGAAAAGGAAGACAAAAAAATAAGAACGATACTAATCGCCGTGGACTAAACCCTTTCGATTTTTTTAGTACAATTATAGTGCTTTCCTACTATCTGGGTATCATCAAGTCAATCTAAGTTCTTCAGCTAATAATTAGGTGTTCTAGGTGCATTGGTTATTGCATATCACGGTCCCAGTTCTCATTAGGATTCGGCAATAAACTAAACCCGGTTTAACCTACGAGTTAGACGTTAGTTTAGTGGTTAGTCAATCGTCATTTTACGGTTGCGTTCCCATTTCCGTCCGAGTCCGAGGGCAATACGCAGGTGGGGTCAAAGGTCAGAAAAACAACCGATGTGGGGTAGAGGTGGTTGGAAAGGAGGAGGAAGTTCTCCGAGGACAGCGGGGAGGTGAGCCATGCCGTTTGTAGACGGGTGGGTAGGAGGAGGAATGAGTAGGGGGTTTGGAGAGGGGAAGGGGTTCACGTCGAGGGTTAAGAGAGAGATTGGGAGGGGTATCGTAGGAGGCACATAAAGGGCCGTGGTGGTAATGGTATGGGGAAAAGGGACGGGAGGTGAGGAGGAGGTTAGTTGAGGATCCGCCCAAACGCTTGTGAGTGAATCATTTGACGTGTGTGATGGGTTGGGTATGAGAAGGGAATGGAGAGGAGCGGGGATAAAGTCTCTGGCTGGAGTGGGAACAAAGTAAAGGGAGTTGATAACGTTGGAGGGGAAAGGCTGGAGAAAAGTAATGAATACATGTACCCATAATGGTATTTGCAGTTTCAACTTTAATTGAAAATTTTATTCAAAATTTCTGTGTAGCACAGTTCAACATCTGCCATAATTTTTCATAGACGTTTTGATTTCAATGCTGCAATTGAACTGCTGCAGTTACTTATACCTATAAAGTTTTTTTTCTTTCTGCGTATGTGGCTATTATACTTCCTCACTGGATCCTTTCGCCTTCTACTCGCTTGGTATAACTCCCCCCTTCAATTCTTAATAAAATTGACCGAAGTCTATACATAGAAAGCCTTTTCATGTATAAAATCGTTCTCCTTAGACTTTATTTCAGATTAAATTTGTCCTCTGTTTTTCTTGACTTGCACTTTTGATCAAACTTTTGGTGCAATAAAGATAATACCGCAGCCATTAATTGTTTCATGGTGGATGCAAGCTGGAGCCATTGTTTGATTCAGAGAGCAAAAGTGAGCCGAGACCTTGCAGCATATCTAAGTCAATGACAGTTTATTTTTTCAAGAAAATTATATCGATAACCTTAATAGTAGATGATTCATATTTGGACAAAATTGATATTAGTCTTTAGGCAACCCCTTTTTTCATGATAGCATCGGCAATCAATGGATATTTAGTGCCTACCTACAAATTTGTGGATTACGAAATTCAAATTACTCGTGAATGAAGTCGTAAAAGAGTCCAGTGCCTTAATAAGATTAGATTTAAGGTGTTACAATTACAAAATACTATTTTAATTATGAATTTATAGGGAAAAATATGAAGAAAAAGGTAAGGAAGGTAATTAGTGAGGTCCATTTTTTCAAGCGGTCAGGGTATTTTGCTAATTTCGCTCAAATCCTGATGCCTAGGGAAAATTATTATTTACAATTCACGATTTATAGTGAACATTAGGAAAACACCTTGAGAGCACTGAGTAGAGAGATCATTCGTTTACTCTATGTTGACCAAGTTAGTGCCGGTTGATAATGCTAGTTAGTTTACGCAGAAAATTATTTTCGGTCTTCAATTTTAGCCTCCCCTCCTCTCCGAACCTGATAGCGCTTTATCCATCTTGGGCAGAAACTTTGGAAGAATTTTCCTTGGAATGCTTTACGCTGATGCGTACCTTATGAGTGAAAGGTTATTTTCAAAGTAACACTAGGGGTAGATGATGAAAAAAATTAGCCCAATGCAGGTTAGGTGAACGGAAATAGTTCAGAAAATGGTTCATGAGGATAGGCTAGAAAGATTTGGAACGAGGGGTAAGAAAGCGAGAAATGATCTTGGAAGGAGATATAGAGAAAGCTTATGAGACCGCTAAGGGTGTATGAAGGAGGGAGATGTAAAAGATTTTTACGGCTTATAAGCGACAAGGAACCAAGTTTAGGAGACGCGTGGTCGGATGTGTGACACGGAAGCAATAAAACAAAGGCCAAGTCCCTAATGTAAGCTTCGCCTTTGAACTCTTGAGGACCTTGTGGGAGTGAAATGTGAAAGGATTCAAAATTCTACTGCTGTTGTGCTTAATCTTCTCAATGAGTCAGTTAGTTTCTCGACATAAAATTTTATTTTTTTGGCTGTTTTTCTATGGAGTACTTAATTCGTGGTCATATGAAAAAATATTTGTGTGTTAGGCTTCTTTTCTTATCGATCACTATCCAGGCGCTGGGTAAACCTCGCAAATTCGAATGTAGTGGAGTTATCGCCTGCTCATTAATACCTGTATTATTTTGGAATCCTTCGAAAATTTTCAAGGAATCATCATCTCCTGTACCCTGATTGTGCGTTTGACGAAAATTTTAATCTTATTTTTTATTACTTCCAAAGTGTATTTCATTTAAATATTAGTTAAAATCTATCTTGCGAAGTGGAGAGATACGTCAAACCAATCTTAGTATTGTTGACCAGTGATGTTTATGATGATGATGATCACTGAAATTGTTGCATAAAATGCAATCCGCGTTAATATAATTAAATCCTACTCATTTTTTTTCATCCTCAAAGAATGACACTCGATGAAAAAATCTTAGGAACCATGATTTTAAACACCACCTTCATTTTTCCTTTCGATGATATAAAATCTTACCGAATGGTGGCCATACAAGACTTAGTAAGTTTTTATGTTTATTGTCGCTTTTACGAGAGATTATTGTTGCAATGTACCTTCCATTTTTTATTTCTTAGGCTGAGTAAGGAAAGCAAGCCACACAATTTCCGTACAATTAATGTAATGCTTCCTTGTCTATCAAAGGATAGTGTAATGCTGTCATACTTCTTGCAAGATTATAATTTTGAAGGTTTACGATATGGCTAATTTTTCACTAATGATTGAAGACAGTTTGTGTATAAGCCATGAGATTTAAAAGGATTTTGCAAAATTTTAGGAACAGTATTTGCTTATGTTGAAAAAAAGTTGGCTTACCAGCAGTGGAAGCAACGTAGGAGAACCTTGCACTACGTAGTACTTACTCCGTTCGTAAACGCCCTATTGAAAAATTGAACGAGTTTCATTCAGTTATTATGTGAGAATTGTCATAATTGATCAATCTTCCCAGTGGATAGTATGAGAATACATGCCTTTGCCGTAATTTTGTGTATTTTTTTGTGGAATATGTAAATGGAAGCATTTGATAATGAGGCGCAATTTGTTTTCTTACTGGCCGTGATGCAATGACGGGAAACGGCGCGAGGCGAGGAAAGAATAGGGAATAGGAATTAATGGCACTGCTGGCCGAGGGAAGAAAGGAAATATCCCGCGCACGCCCTCTACAGGCGTCTCCTCCAAAACAAACCGAACAACACCCTTTTCCCAGCAACAAATAAATTTCCGTTTAATATAACACTCGATATTTTTTACAATTTCCATTTCCTCTCAAGGGAAGTATCATTTTCTTTTCGGATGTCAGTCCAACCTTCCAACTCACTTCATTTCTACGTTCTTTATCACCTAGGTATATTTCCCTATCCTCTCTTTCATTCGCTTGGAGTCAAAACCCCTGGCCTTCAGAGTATATATTATCGAGGTGCCAATAGAAAATTCGAACCTTGGGTTCACATTTTCAAAGCCCAGGTGATGGGATTTTTAGGCAATCACATGTGTTTTGAATATTTTGTTTATTTATACCCTTCCTGACGCTCGATTTGCATTTCCGTTTGATTTTTTCCGTGGAGTTCCACGTTTCTTCGCAAATGTCACTCTTATATGCCCACATGTCGAGATGATGTGAATATATGAATTCCAGATGTAAATTTTACGAAAAAAGACGATATAGTGGTGACAAGTATAAATCATGCAATGCGTTTAGCCTCGGTTAATCTTGACAAGTGCCTTGAACAATGATTTTAATAATCTGTGCCAATCCCATTGTCAAGCATAATCTGGCACTCATGCATTGAAAATTTGCAATCCATTATTATAAGTTCTTTCATAACCTGTCCCGAAGGTGTCACGGAATGGCTCAATTGACTGTGTTGGTAAGGCGGAGGGCATGAATATTACGCCTACTCACGCATCACTTCAACTTGAGCTTCTGTCGTCTGGATCTGGTTAATGGAACGTAACAATGCATGAATCCAAAGGTATAAGCTGTCCCGTCAGTACTTCTCAGGAAGGTGGCCAATTGAATATTTGCTAAAATTTTATGAAATAGTTGGAAGGTTTTTGGGTCAGAAGTTCTCGCATTGAAGATTTGAATCAATATAAAAGAAAATAAAAGCATTTCTTTCTCATAAAATGCTGTTACAAATAGTGCTTTGATGAAAAATTTATGTACCTTTATCATACAGTGATCTTTTTTCACCGATTTGAGTATTTTGAAGGTATTTGAAATGCAAGCAAAAATGAAACTTGAGAAAATGGAAAAATAACTGTTCAGAATTCTTCATATCCACAGAAACTCACAGAATTGACGACAAGCGAACCCCGTTTTAAGATCATATTTGATGGATACATATACTTTTATTGAAATTTATTTTAATCTGCTGGTATAAATTTTCTTCATTTGAATAATCGCTCTAACTTATTTCCATATTTTTGCAAAGGTTCTCATTCTTTGCGGCTGTAAATCTGTTTGATGGCAATGGGCAATGTCTGCGAATCATTGTCAAAATACCGGGTGCATTAATTGAAACTTCATCTCAGCTAGGGATGTGAGCGTAAGGAAATTATACTTATGATAACTTAAAATATGGAGCCATTCTTATTTGATAGATAGTATCGGAAAACAGTTAAGAAGATTGTAACCGTCTCGTTACTCCTGATTTTGCGGACATTAATCAACACGAAATCTTGGATTATTGAGCTTCACACTGAGTGGTGCCCTATGTGTTAATGAAAGTGCTACCTTAATCACTCACATAAAAATTAATCTGCCCAAGTGCTATACGTTTTCAATTCAGAATTGTAGTGTTCCTTTTCTTTCTTAGTAGTCAAAATACAATTAAAATTGATAACAATCATTTAATCAGCACTTTGATTGTCTTCTGGTGTCCAAGGGACATATAATATTAGTTTACGTTAGACATATTTTGAGCAGAGAATGGAATTCCAGGCCCTCTCAACTCACAACCACGAGAGGATAGGTTACGTGTCATTAAGGAGGCCGCATCCCTGTTCATTGATATCCATGACTCATAAAGTAACTTTATGGGGATATACTTCGTGTTCTTCATCATATTAGTGCCTGCAAAATCGATTTTTATTTTCATCAGTTTATTGGTGCGTGGGAAAAATTCAAAAAAAGCTTGGAATCCAGGACAGAAATTTTCAAATCTCAGATAATACGCGCTAGTCCTCAGGGTTCGAAATTAGCGTGGAATTTCAATAGGATAAATAATGGGTAGTAAAGGCTAACAGCGAACCATCAATCTTGTGCAGCGCACTGTGCTGCGATTCCCAATTTGTCCGAGACCCGTTTGGGAGGCCCATAAAAGGAAATTTACTCCGCGACAGGAAATTCCAAGACTCGTACGCATATATTGATGCGAGGAAATCATCCTGCGTAGTCTAAATGGAGGCTGAAGGGAGTTTCATTCTTCTCTCCCACACTCCTCACTCTCTTTTCCCCCCCTCCCTCCTCAGTATGATTAAGAGGATGGGAAATGCATCATTCCCGAGTGGGTGGAGAGTTTCTCCCATTCTCTCGCTTACCACCTAGCCTTCAGAGTTTGAAGGTAAATGAATAAATTTGATATTTATCATTGCCATTTTAATATTGAGTTCTTAGGATTTATGAACCGAAGTGCAGATTTTACGCAGGGAGCATATTTGCTCTATAAGTTTTGCTTTACTCTTTTTGACAGTTAAGTCAGAGATGTTTACATTTTGATGGTTGCTTGCCAAATATTTTCGAGCCTAACAGTCTGGCTATGTTGAATGCAGCGTTAAAAATATGGCTTCCACCGCATCTTAGCAACTTAAAAATTTTGCGTTAATTATCCTTATATCATGGGCAGTTATAAAGCCAAAATATGAAGTTTGAGTACAATTTGGCCAATCTTTTGCTATTTAGAGTTACGGATTATTACCTATTTGATATTTTTGCTGGATGCTACAAGTGGAAAAATATGGCATTTAAATTTTATCATAGTGTTATTTTCTATAACGACTAAACTAGAGATAACGAAGCCTTTAGTTTTTTCTTTTTCCTCATACTTTGGCCTCATTTAATTAATGATTAAATAATTCTTGGAGTATAGGTCATATATAATGCAAAAAATTTGTTAGCAAACTTCTCGGTTTATTTTAAAACCTTCATCAGGGATTAGTATTTGCACATCTTTGTTTTTGGAAAAAAGTATGAGCAAAACTAAAATCAACGCTTTATCAGTAAAACCCAAGTTTTATCAAAGTAATAATTAATCATTAAAGCCTTTAGTGTGCGTAGAATTAAATAGAAAGATCTTAGAATGAAGAGTGAGGCCAAATTATTTAAATTTTTAATTATCAAAATAGTTTATTTGCCACAATTGGTAAACTTTTCTACTCCTACTTGTATTTTGCCTCCATTTTCACTTTATATCCCTTGTCTCCTTTATACTCTTGTAAAGTTTAATGTACATTTGAAAAAATAGGACGGCCCTGCTTCCATTATGCCCCTTGGCCCTTAAACTTTCTCCTGATGTTTACCTCTCAGTTCCTCTTCTTCCACCGTCCTCCCACGCTTTATAAGACTCTCACGAATCTCCCTGAGATGACCCGGGTGATATGACCTTTGCTCGGTGATGGGGGCCGACTCTCAGGGGCATCTTCGGGGCTGGGCGCGGAATATTCTTACCACCGACGGCAGACCGCGGGGGCGGAAATATAGCATTGGAAGATGCCCGGTCGATAGGCATGGTTTCCAGGTATATAAAAAAGATCCTCGCGGATATCGTCTGAGAGTAGGAGCCAAAAAAGAGAGAAGTGCGTACTCGCGTAACTACCGACCAACCCATCATGCCGTTCTCAAGGAAAGATTCGGGAGGAGGAGGAGGGACACGACTGTTTGCTCACCGGTTCCGTTTAAAATGCGTTGGTCAGCTGGTTACGCGGAAATCAAGGTGTGGCCTTTGTTCCGATCGACCGAACCTCACGAGGAAGTTGGGAGGTCTATTGTGTTTTTCTTCGAATTTTGAAGATTTTCCCCGCTGGATGGGAGGACGTGATGTAATTCGCAAAATGTTTTCTCGGACGCTATCTGGATGAAGGGGACGCCGCAAATCACCCGTAATAATGCCGGTCGGGAGGACACTTTATCTCACGAGAGAAACAAATTTCCGTCGTTTTCCTGGCTGTTTTTGCACATGTGTGTACATATTTTCATTCGCGAGTACGTGCGTAATACATGTAAACAGCGATAGTAGCAATCGCGAAAAAAAATAATTTCTTGCCCACCCTTAGCCGTTTCCAGCATCTGTTTTCCACTTAATAATATATTTTCTATGCAAATAACTTATTATGCCAATTGTTTTCTCTTTGAGCCGATTTTTTGTAACTAAAATGTACTACCAACGGTTGATCTTTCACGAAGTACTTTTTCATTTTAAATATTTTGAACCTGTCGTGTACCTAGCGAACCTCAATGGTAATGAAATGCCTTTAAATTGCTTCCGGGAAAAATTCCCTCAGACCGAGATAAAACCAGGACCACGTAGGGCCTTTGCGGAAACTATGCCATCCGGGTCCCACATTTCATTTAAATAAATATAGCAGTGTAATGTGTATGGGATTTAGGATCCTGAACTGCTCAAAGACTCGGTAAATCAAAGGTCCTTGGTTGGATATTTTTCCTATTATATTTTTTATGTTATAGAAAATTCATCGGTTTGATAGCCACGAAGCGCTTGGTTAATCATTTCTTTCTTTGAACGATTCCCTTGTTTCAATGTGGTGCAAGGTACTAATGACGAGGCGAATATCGACGCACTTACAAACACCAATTCACATCAGAAGCAATCATCTCGAGTGAGCAATCAAATGATTATTTCCCTCAAATTGCGCCGTATATACGAGGAATGATAAAATGAGCGGTCACTCACTGTTCCTTGTCGAGCAATCAATGCCTCGTAAGGTTGGAAACTAGGCATCATTAATTGGTAAGGAAGGTGTTATCCACCCCATTTGAATGCTTTAAGTGTACTCAGGATTATTTTCTTTGACTTTGGAATGTCTATTACATTTACTGAACGATGACGATGTCCGTGAAAAATATGTCTTATAAATTCCCCTGAGCAGAGAGATAGCCTCAGAACCACCTTTAGCTTGCTAATTTCTACGAGCTAATTTGGTCATCCAATCTCAGTGGCAATGAAAATAACACGTGATATCTGGTAGAAATTCTGAGTTTCAACGATGCATTCCAATTTCAGTATAAATTTTTGTAGTTCTTGTAGTATTTGGACAAAATCATTTCGGTTTCTACAACTAATATTTTTTATCAAAATGCCATGTACTCTTTGGTTTGCCAGATGTGATTTTTTATTATTGATGGTAATTAATGGTCACCAGTTGTTGATTGCAATTTATTCTCAGGTAATGTTACCAAGTTCATACCGATAAGCATAATCAAATGGGATTTCAATCACTAACAATCGCTTTTAACCGCCGCCGGTCTTAACATTATATGGATATGTACACTGGTTACATGCATGAATATCATGATAAAATTGGTGATTAGCTGGCCGTATTGGATCACTTATTTGCGGGCCATCAACAGATGAATAGATTTGAGTGACTTGAATACCACCAAAAGTTGTCCTACAATCGAAAACGATCCAAAAATCAGCTAACACCTTAATAAAAATATAAGCTAATAACCTGACGATTACCAATTCTAGCAATATTTTCATGTTTTTAACCATCGATACTCAACTTACCGTCAACGTGCAGCAAACTATTGTCATTTCACTGATCATCAATATTATACTCGCCTTTAACAATTACCTTTCTGTCGACAACTGGTGGTCAGTTAACATTCCTTAGTCCCAAGTTACCTTCACCGGTCGTTGAAACCATCTAAAATGATTTCTATGGTCGAAACAAGTGTAAGTGCGGCAAGAAGTGGATTATTCTCTTCGCTGGCGACGTACGCGGAAGCTATTGCTTATTCTTTCCCAGCTCACCGTGATTGAGCATGACTGGAGCAAGGATGAACTAGAAGTGGATCAATTGAGAAATTGAAAAAAAATATTATTCTATCAATGCGAGTGCGAGCTCGAAGGGAATCGCTCTCAAACTCTATTGCTGGTGGGAGGGTTGCGTAATCGGGTGGCGCCAGCGAAGAGACGGCGGAAGGCGTCGCCTGGAGGCGGCGGCCGCCGGTGGAGACGCTGGCGGAAGGCTAGCCTCGCCTCCCACGCGCCCTGGACGAGTGTAGGATCCCATCTCCAGGAATGTCCGCTCCTCTGGTCGTAGTGGGATGAAAATAGAATTGTTATGGAGGTTCGTAGGAATGGAGGGAATGATTGAGGCCGGCCTCAACATCCGGGAACCGAGAGGAGTTGTCCGTTTTATTTCCCACCAGATAAATCCTCACGGCTCGAGGCGTCATTCAATAGTAAATGGCTTTATTTGGTCCTGTTTTCCTCCTCCCCCATCTTCCCTTTTTTCTTCTTTTGAATGGAGTCGTTTTCCCGAGTTTTACTCGCGTCTTGATGAGGTGGCTTGGTGAGTCTGGCTTATTGGGTGGCCAGACGTGAAACTGTCTCCGAGGTGGAGTATTTTCAAGGAAATGCCTGAAGTTGCCTTGCATTCAAAATCGAAGTACTGCTTCATATTTAAAATCTGGAGTCTAAATGGGTTATCGAATGTGCATGATGGTATTTATATTTGACTGAAGAAGACCTTAATCGAAATTATTTAAAAAAAATAAATAAACGATGAATTCTTATTTTTTAACTTTCCTCTAACTAAACTTCCTTTTTGTTAGTTATTATGGTCTTTATATTTTTAGTTATTTGCTAGTTATGCTAAAATGTCTAGGCTAATAACAATATTGCAAAAAGATATTTCCGGTTTTGGATTTTTTTGTGAGCTCCGGGTATTTTTATCGGTTCGATGGACTATATTCTAGTCTCAACGACCCTGATAGAGTAAACTTTCTGCCATGCCTCCCAACTCCATCTTGAGTATTCGATAGAAGGTATATTAAGAATAGTATGTGTTCGGTTTTTAATAAATCAGCATATTTATTTGGGTGCTATGGCACTATTTCCTATGGCACCTTTTGTTGAGACCATTTTAACGCCGACGACAGGCTTCTCTTTCGTAGCAATAATCTGTTCCCATTAGTAAGGATGGCGGTACCTTTCGGTAGATATCTATTTATAATTAGAATAAGATGGGGCTTAAGGAGTAAGAGAACAATTGTTATAATCCCAAAGAAAATTTGTTGCTAACAATCACTAAATTGCAGATGACAATCCTTAGATAACTTTTACATAGCTATTTCTACCATTTCTCTCCCTCTGGAGAAATTCTCTTGGTTTTAGGTTTCATTCTATTTTTGATGCTTCTTTTTTGCGTTATTTTCCTTCTTCCCCTATTTACCCTCTTTTGAATCGTTTCCCTAAGTTTTACTTACGCCTAGTATTTTTAAGGCAATGGTTGAAATCATCTTGAGATTGCAATCGATTCATCCTCAATTTTTTAGATCCAAAATGGGCCATCGATCGAGGCCTTATGTTCTTGATGTTTCATTGATAAATAAGCCCTGGTTCATTATAGAAATGATATTGAAAAATTGATTCATGCGAATGGAGCGTGGTGGCTTATTGGATGGAGCCTTTGACAGATGACCGAAGGGTTCATTTCCTAGTTGAAGCCTACCAACTCCTAAATAAATAAAAAATAGCCTCGAGGTGCGAAGTGATCCATATAATAGAATTATTTCCTCTTCCCTGATTTTGTGAAAATTTTCTGTGGATGAGCCCGGAGTGAGTTCTATTAACAAATTTCCTGATGAATTTCCGGCTCAACTCACCATGTAAAATTATTTAAGGCTCTGAAGCTACATTACATATTGATAATTAATATAAGTGGTAAATCTAGAATTCTCTTTCAATCACCCTCCTTCATTTCATCTATCGAGTAGTTTTCTGGTTATTCTAAAATGTGCTAAACAGTGCCTCGATCACGAACTGAGACGATTCGCGGGCTCCGGGTTGCTTTTGTGGATTGAATATTTTCATTTTTCCGATGGCTCTGTGGTCAATGCATTTAGAAGTTTTTGAAAATCTCCAAGTTATCGTAAAGAGGATAAATCTAGTGCTGTTGTTACTCTGCTCATCGATCGCAATGTTTATCCTTGTTGCTCCTGCCGTCTTTCGATGAAAGAATTACAACTCCGACGCCAGGATTCTCTTCATTCTTTTTCATAGTTTTTACAGCACTGTTACATTACATCGTTTTTATTGATGAAAATGGTTTAAGTTCTGGGTTTCCACAACTAGATAACAAAAATAAGTTGGATTATACTTCGAGTTCCATTGAATACATTCGCAGTGAATAATACATATCGATTTTGCTCAACCCTGTTAGCCTTGTTAGATAATGTAACAACTCTAATGTAAGTTCTCTGTTTCACATCCCTCATCACGCAGGCCAGTTACGTGGTCTTCCTTTTCCCTTCTTCCCTTCCACTTTCATTACGTGGAATTTCCTTGTCAGACCACTATCATGTCTCATAGGGTGACATAATAATAAAAATTTGGCATTTGAGCTAAGGTAGACACGAGAATAACGAAATCACGTCGTTTGACAAATTGTTATTTTTTTAAGCATCAAGTAATGCCTAAACGGCAGCTTGTTGATTGTGCGCTTTCAAATTTAGCAATAAAAGATTTATGCAGCTTATATTACGAAACATTGGGGAAGATTACTTTTATCTAGGACATCCGTGAGTGATAATGTTGCACACAGTGGTATAATTTAACAACCCAGCTCTCGATCACCATCTGACTCAAGCCCACTCTAAATCAATAATCTCCGAGTCACTATTGAAATCTTTACTTGTCACCTCACTTTTCTGAAATGCTCGAGTGTTGCTGCATAAATTTCTGCTGTTTCTCTGAGTTATGGCATATTTTTAGAATTTTATTAGGTTTGATTAGCCGCTAACGAAAAGAGAAATTTAAAAAATGTAAAAATAATGCCCTGAAATTCGCACATTCGTGACTCAAGGCTTTGTTATCCTTAACTTTTTTTGTACGGTAATAATTTACAGGATATAAATAACCATACATTTATAATTACAACTTCTATTTGATATTCCAATGATGATCGCTAAGTTAATTATTTATGAAGAAATATAATCAAACGTTAAAGCTTCATCGCCGTGTTCATAATAGAAAATAGAATGCAAGCATACTAGAAAGCGGGAAGGTAAAGATATTACAAGAATTGCCATGAGAATAAAAACGCGGTAGGGTTAGAAATATTACACTTAAAGAATAACTTACAATGATTTCCGTGCTGGCACTTGAGGAAAAATGTTTCGGATATTGCTGATGGTCAAAGAAAAATTTGGCACTTTTTGTACCGATAAAGTTTGGTAATCTTCATAGGTCCGTAGTATTTTTCGCAGCATACACATGAACGTCAGTCGAAGTTGATGTGAAATTGCTGTACGTTTCTAGAGTAATCGTAATGTCAGTAGTCCTGCCTAAATCAGTTAATATGAAAAAAGTATTTTTTTATAATAGCTTAAAATATAGTAAATTTAGTTTTGGCATGTTTTCCAAAATATAGCGATGATATATTTCAAATAGCTTGATTTTAACTATAGAAATATGAAAAATGAGAATAAAACAAGTGCTTACGCAGGAAACCGCTTAAAAGACAAAGAATTGTGAATTTTAGTGTAAGCCTTTTGCTAGAACTTAAATTAATCAATTGCCTTTGTGAAATCAGCAGCTGTTCCGTATGACGTATTTTTGAGGCGTGTTAAATGTACCTAATAATGGTAGTTTAATTGGTGTGACTATACTGAAGTATTTTTCATGTCTTTTTTGTGAACTAAAATGATATTTTTTCTATTTTGAAAACAGAGACTCTCGACCGGAATCTTATATTATTCAGCTAACACCAATAAAAATTGAGTCATTCTATAATAACACCCGCTCTTAAAAATGTTCACTAATGGAGAGTGGATCTGAAATACATTCAAAAACTTAATAATAGAGCCAATAAAGAGCTAATATAATCTTGAATTTACCCACAAAACCCGTTTATGTAGCAAAATATGAAGAAAAAAATAAATGAGACCACCAATTGTGACAATTCTGTGGTTGCTCAGTATAGCTATCCGTACACAATTATTTATTCTTAGACATGAAAAATTCGTGTTGTTAGTGATAATTATGAAAACTTTCATCATATCAATTTCATCAGCAAGAGATACTATTAGCCGGAATAGTTTATTTGGACCCGAAAAGTAATCTCTTAATAACGCTTCAGGTGAGCAATTTGGGGTAGGGTTCCGTGCGGAGGAGATTTCATGACGAGCGAAGGATGGGGAATTAGGAAGGCGTTCCTCTTTTCCTTCCTTACAATTCTCTCAAGAGTTTGTGAAGTTTTCGTCTCCTGAAACAGCACGAGTTTGTATTTTCATGCTTTCCATTGTGTCGAAGGACATGGGTGTCAAACTCAAGTTGGACCTTCCGCCTAAAAGTCGCCTATTTCAACTTCCACCTCCCCCTGCCGAAGATTTAGACGTCTGGATAGTATGTTGTGTCTCCATTTTACGATGGAGGGGCGATTCAAACCGTAGAAACAAGTCTCAGCACACAACGTAAATATCCAGCGTGATGAATATTTATTATATCTATTTATGTTGATACTTAAGAATAAGTACGTGGAAGGACCTTTAAAAAAATTCACATAATAATTTCTTAAGCTCCTAAATACACGTAATTGATCTGACGTGGGTTTTCCTCTAGAATTCCGGTGAGTATTATTCTATAAAAGTTTTTTTTGAGTACGGTTAAAGCTAAGAGCTTTTCCGGTGAAAGAAGGTTTTAACTTCAGCTGGCTATTGGTTCTTTACATTGCTTGATTTTAGTTGAAATACTGATTTATTTTGAAAAAATCTTCAAGTAAACGGTTCGATTGTATTTCTGCGATTACCTTGTTGTTAAGGAAGACAGAAAAAGTTCATTTTTTATCGTAGTGGGTCATTTTAGATCATCAGAATATTTTTACAGCATGTTTATCAATTAAGTAGGCTTTTTTCCGTGTAAAAAACGATTCTATTCTTTTTTATGCTCGCCAAAACGTTACCAGTGCTGAGTGAAATTGAAACTATGGTCTGTTAGCATATTTTTGGTATTTTCATGGAAGGTTTTAGCTCCCGAGGACCGCCTAAAAAATAGTGTTAACTCGTAGCTTGGTCTTGGAGAGAAAAAACCACTGCAATTCCACGAAAATAATTTTTAATCCACCGTTCTAGTTATACAAATAGAGACTAAAATCGTTTTTAAATTTTGGATTTGCGTTGTCTTTTTTGATTACATTATTTCCCCCGATAACAATCATTTAGCAAGATAATCAGGTGTCGTTGCCGAAAGAAATTTTCAAGTATAAACTTACGAAACTTGTCTTGAAGTTTTTTTTTTCATTAATGAAAAATCAGTTGCTATTATTCTAAATTTAATGTGAACTTAGAATGGCTTAATTCCAATCTTTCTTTTATATCATAGTATAATCTATGTTCTTAATACGCAGAAGTAAAATTCGCAATGATAAACCACTGAAACTTTCGACATATTAGGGATATTTACAAAAATATGATAAGTAGGAATTATTAAAACGTATTTAAAAAGTCATTAACTGCATTCCAGGTGTCAAAAAAATTATCTCAAGTCACATTGCCATTACATCAAACTGAAATAATAATCCCAGCCAATGCTACCTATCGCGTCAGGATAACGTCAATTCCTACAAAGCTATAATACCAGGCACCACTTTTCGTATTTTTAATTACGAATTAATAGTAAAATGTATTAGTTTTCCTTTCATTAATATGTTATTTGTCAATTAGCTAACGTCTTTATTTCTAATTTATTAGAAACTTGTTATTTGCAAGTCTTTAGTCTTGAAATTAAATGTGAAAGATTTTGCTATTTAAGCGAAAACCACATTTTCTTTGATATAATGATAAACGTAACCCTACTGCTATCAACCAGGAGATGATAGCGCAGCGGCGTCCATGCTATTAGTATAGAACCGAATAGAACTCTGTGAGTTAAAATATAGTCGCTTTTATATCTATCCCAGAGGGATCTTTCTCAAACCTAAGTCTGAAAATATTGAGTGCGTTGAAGAGATTTTCTTTGTTCTTTGGAGGGGACTTCCACTGGCAGGCGAAGGAGCTGCAAAATTCCTTTCTGTTCCCTCGAGGCGGGCTAGGCGTTTTGTTGAGGGCAGATGGGATGTGCGCATCGCGTGATTGTTTCCCGGTAACGACGACGCGCGGGCGGCGGCGGCCCGATGAGTGGTCTCTCTCTGCGAGTGAGATTTCGAGGGGGCGTGTGGGAAGGGGAGGGGAGGGGATGGTGCGATGAGTCGGATGTGTAAATTAGTGAGAGAAAAGAGGAGGAGGAGGAGAAGAGATTGGAGGCTGCGTTTGATTCTCTCGGCCGCACGTTCCACGAATCTCCCGGCGCGCGCGCGCACTCCCTGGTAGCTGGCTCCCTCTTTCGCCGGACGCTGCAAACTAACAAGTCATCACTCCCCCGCACAAGCTGGCCTCTCAGAGCGATCCGAGATGTCTCCCTCGCCAGTGCTCCGCTCCGATCTCATCGGCGCGCGAGACTTGAAAAATTCGTTGAGGGTGAGCAGAAGATGGGGATGTCACTAAAACACGAGAACAAATTAAAAATAATTCGATCGTTAAAAGGAAAAGATAAGGTACGGTGGTTGTCATCAGTAGATCCAGGATAAATACAGGGGCTCTCCTCTCATGTATATATCCGACAACTGAACAAAATTACCATTTTAGCTGGTGAAAATTGGACGGCCTAGGGGTTACCCATTTCTAGATCTGCCCATGCTGGCAATAAATCTTTCCCATTGAGCCATTGACTTAAAATTTTGAAGAATGAAAACGATAAAGTTTCCGCCTCCATTTCATGTGTCGGTAACTTCATCAGAGTTTTGGTCGCATATTCTGTGATGACAGAAGCGTAAATTAAAGAAAAGAGTTCCTCTCTCCAGTGTGAACAAGGCAGAATCTCGCGAGGTGGATATGCGAGGCCCAGGAGTAGAAGAGATCGGTGACCCGCTCGGAAAGGAGCCGGTGACATCATCATCTTGTCTGCGAAACCTTTAAGGCCACAACTTTCTGTCGAAAATAGCTTTAGAAGAAGGGGGCCGATCGGAAATCGGAGAAATACGTGTTTCTCTACTAACAAAATACTATCACAGTCGACAGATAAGAAAATTGGTGGACAAGCGCATTCTTGCTATCCTCGAGAATGCTTTCGCCTTTTAATGAGCACATAGGGGTAGGTCAAAAGTGTATAAGAGATAAAGAAAATAGACGCGAGGGGGAGATGAGAATATTGCAGAATGGAGAATATACCGTAGCAACTTAAGTTCCCATCCACTCCACACAATTCGTCTCGTTGTTGCTCGAGTTAACAATTCGTCGAGTTCTTGTCGAGCGACTTTGAAGTGGCGAGTTATAAGGCTGCATCTACGGCTTCGTTTGGAAAATTTTTATACTTCAGAATCAAATGGCAAATTTTATGCGTTTTTTATGGAAAAAAACGTTGAAATAAGCACTTAAGCGCTACCGTTAACACCCGTTAATGCGGCGGTTTTGTACATTCATGCCATCAGTTCTAAAACTTTCAATTGGCTCTACCTTGAAGTTTCGAGTTAACAGTTCATTTTTTTCAAAAGGCCGCTTTAGCCTCGAGACTTTGTTGCATGTTCACGAACGTTTTAGGTCATTATATTATCTTCTTAAAAAATTATTTTTTTAAGGAATTATTTTAGGAAATAGGAAAGAAACTATATAACAATCCAATACATAGAGGTATAGATGTGAACGCAGTTTTCTCTCTTATTTTGAAAACCATCGATATTTTTTATGTAAATTAAAAATTTGTTCTGCTATTTCTCGCTAACGATGAACGAACATCCTTGAATGCATGATAACCAGTATTGCCGGATCAATTTAAGTAGTGTAATACACCGATCCATTGCACTTGTCCTTCAAATATTTCGTTGTACTTGCTAGTATTAATGCATATGATTCGTAAAAGACGATCATAGATGTATTTACATTTTCTGCTAGTGGTAAATTAACTATTTCCCGCGTCATATGAATAATTTTACTTCGCAAAGGTATAAAAGAAGATCGGATCAAATGACTTATGATATCTTTATAGGATAAAATGACGATTTCTTAGGAGTGCGCTAAATATTAAACCCCGCTTCTTAAAATTTTCACTTGACTGTCACGCGATAGAAATATAGATTAAATTGGCGTAGAAAAAGCAAATGCTTCATTGGTTACATTTGCCATGTAATTACTTAAGATACGGAATCCCTTATAGGTAGAAAGAGGCGATAAAACACGCTGGCTGATGAAGACTCACTGTTTACAGGCTGACAATGGGTATCACTGATCTTGTCAGTGAAGCTTTAAATTCTCAAAATTTAAACGTTAAACCACTTTGATGCACAGCATGGATACATTACTTTCTTCCAAGCGTTATCAGCAAAGACCCATTTTATTAACGGAATGTCTTTTTTTATAAGAGCCTTGATTATATGCGGAGATTAATTTTAGTATATCTTCTACGTTTACAGGTCCATGGGACTCCTATGTGCACATATATAAACTTTTGTGATGGTAATTGTGCTGAATTAATTGACTTTTTCTGCTCTATTATAATTTAAAGATTTATAATGATGAAGATCTGATTCCTTTCACATTTTTCAAACGTTCCACTGAGTAGTCAGATAAAAAAAGCTCTAAAAATAATGTTAAACTTCAGAACGGACCTTCACAATTAAGTCATAAAAAGGTGGTCGGTGAATCAGCGTCATTAGGCATTCATCATGAGTATCTTGCCTTGTTCTCCTTAGCCTTAAAGTGGGAAAAGAGGTGAACGATTTATTTTTATGACTTATTTTGAACCGATGGCGTTTAACTAGGAATGCTTTTAATGGAAAAAAAACTTGTGAATTTTTTCTAACACTGCTTGTTAGTGCAAGCTATTTTATTATCCCCACATAATTATTTTAAATGGAAATGAAATAAACCTTAAGGTTTTTCAAATATCGTACTAATGCAGGAATCATGTTCTATTCTATCTAATAAGAAAACTATTTGTGATTGATACGCTATAGGTAAGAAAGCCTAGGTTTAGCCAGAAAAATGCCTCCTCATTAAAAGCATCATTATCTAACTGTCTTTGTTGTTTCCTAGCTTCATGTCTTCAGGTAAATGAAAATTCATGCTTGGAAAAATTCAGATTTACAAAGCCAGTTTTCGAGGAAATTCACTTTATAACGAATCAATTCTACGCTTCGGTTTTCCGGAAAAAAATAAACGGTGCGTTAAAAACATTGGTAATTCTTCTTTTTGAAAGACTGAATGTGTCTTGCTTTCGTTAATTTTAGAATAGTTGCCATTGAGTTTTGACAGCACTTGTAATTGTAAATGGTTACTTCACTCCCAGTGGCGCCGACTCCATGGGGCTTGAGGGGGCCCGAGCCCCCTCAATAATTCGTTATGGGTGTGAGGAAAACAGTGTCAGGCTTGTCGATTTTCCCCGGAGTGTCCAGATATCGAGATTAGAGTTCTCAGAGTTCCGATGTTGATCATATGGCTCTTCAAAAATGCTTAAAAAACTTAAAACTCACTACTTATAAAATTTCCCGGGGAAAGATCCCCGGTTTGGGCCCCACCAATATTTTTTGTAAGTCAGCGTCCCTGTTCACTCCCTCTTATTCCGTATCGGTCCTATTTTTATGCAGTATGGTTACTAAGACTTCAAACGTGTTCGGCCTAATGTAGATGAAATGGATTTGCGGTATAGGCACAAATCATGGAAAAATTACAGCAAACGCTGTAATGAAAACTTTATGAGAATTATTTTGGATTGCCAAATGAGCAAGGCTTTCCTATTCAGCCGTCCACATTTTGTGGTATTTTTTGGGTAACTTATCTTTTTGGAACTCACAGTATTAATGTTTTTCTTATCGACAATCTGGCATAAATTGTGATAATTCAATTAAATCAGAACCAATTATATTAGCCAATATCAGATCTTCTGACTTTTCTTCTTTCGATTTATAAAATCATTAAATGCATTTGTGTTCCGTGATTGACTCTTACAAAACTTAAAAATAATCGAAATAATATTTTTTGCCAGTACCTAATGTTAAGGAGAGATTCTTATTGGTTGCTTTGTGTGAAATCACTTTACAATGCTAGATCTGAGCATTTATAGTTTTGCGGATACGCAAAAATGTTTGTTACGGGGAGCTAGTAAATTTTCTTGAGTGGGTACCTAAATGGGTGGTAGCTGATGGAAATAATCATAGCCTGAAGGAAAATATGTCAAGAATAAACCTTTCAAGAATAATGGAGTAGACAAGTTGCTAAGGCGAAATTAATGAGGCATAGGCATTTTATTTCAGAAATTATTTTCTCATTTTCATCCTCATTTCACCTTTATGCCTTGAGGTATTTTATTTCACGATCAGATCATATTTGCCTAGGGAAAAAACCGTTCCACCGTATTCTGCTGGAAGAGGGTAAATTTAATAATTAACCTTATTCCATGGTAATTGTAAATGAAAATCAATCTTCCTTTCATCCATATTAGATAAATAGCCTTTGATTGTTTGAATATGTCACAAAACCTTATTCATGTATTTTTTTCATCGAAGCTGAGTTGATTGAATTTATAAAATTTACTACGTGTAACAGTTCATTTTAATTTAAGTGCAAAACAAGTATTTTCTGAGAGAGAGTTCTCTAAAGCCCGATGTTAGAACTCCTAATATATATTCTTTAGACACGAAAAATGAAGTTTAAAAGGATCTTCATTTGAAGTTCCGATGTAATGAACCTGAAATATGTGCGTAAAGGTTGTGTTTTACCACATCAAATCATGGAATTATCGTTAGAGCATTTTTGTGTAGCACTTTATACAAAAGTTATATCTTATGTCTTAGTTGCTTTCTTTCCTTTATTCTTTCCAGTAGGTATTACCTCAACCAAGTACACTTCCTCTAAATTTCATTCCGTTCACCATTTTATACAGAATTATTTGTTTACACCCCATTCTTTCTTTCCCTTTTTATAATCATTGCCTCGTCGTACATTGCCATTGACTTCTTTTTGAATCAGTTTTGTGTAGCTTTTTACGCTGAAGTAATTGTTTTCTCAATTTTTTCGCTCTCTCCTCATCTCTAGAGGCCGAAGCAATTTCCTTCATAGGACTTCACAAGAGGCTGCCGTCGACTTCTCCGTCAGTCTCTCCAAACTGCCGTAAATCCTTCCGTCTTTCCTTTGTCTCCGCTTGTCTTTCCATCTCCCATCTTCGCTCTCCTTCCTTCTTCACACAAGATAGGCGTCCTTCTTTAACAAGTCTGTCTGCCATCACATTATTCCGGCTAACCATCCGTACCCTCGTTAAGTACCAATAATTACGGCCTTCTTTACTCCCACATTGGCCTCTCTTTATTCCCTCACGGCCTCCTTATTGCTCCTATTCTCGGCCTTTTAAGACTTTTTCTACGTCCAACCTATTTTATTTTTTTACAATGTCCCCTCCTCACCGTATCAACTGCCTTCATCCTTAGCTCACCTTGTATCATCCGATCCCATTTCCTCATTCTCCTACTTTATTCTCTTCCTCTTTATCTTTCACCTCTCGTGGCTGTTTCCACCCACCGCTCACACCGACCCTGGATCCCTCATTGTCTCCGCCACCAATCACCTCACCGAGCCCTTTTTTTTCACCGCAGGAGCATAAAATAGAACTTCAATCTCCCCGTTGTTATTCAAGTTAAAGGCTTAGGTAGATGTTTATTTCATCGTTCTCCTTACAGCTGATTTTATTTTTTTAAATGATTATTCGTTTTAAATGAGAGACATGATTCTTAAAATACTATGATTGTTGGTTACTTTTAAAATTTTACTCGGAATTTATTCGATTCCTTGATTGGAAATCATCCTTAAGCCAATTAAATTTACTCTATTGGTCTTATTCATTAATAATTGTGTGTGAAGTTAGGGTCATTTGTCTGGGTGAGAGAGAGATGAAATCTTAATAGATCAAATAGCATCTGTCAGTGGTCAACGTGCGAATGAAAAAAATATATTCAAAAAAATTCATCTGAAAAGTCTTAGGCAAAGAATTTTGGAGGTATTTATTTCAAAGCAAGCAGTTCGTTGAAACCGTGGTCGTGATTGAATAAATATTTATGTGGAAAAACAAAGTTTAATTTTCATACAATATGCATGTATTCCACAAAGTAACGCCTCAAACCATCGACTTCAAAGCAAGCAATCGCCCACATCAGCCTCTTCAGGAGCTCAGATCACTAGATTTTACTGTATTTCGTTTTTTTTCTTAGTTTGGCACCTCGTTATGTTTGCACATAAAGACACAGCGTAATAAATTATACCATTTACCATTTTTCAATTCCTTTCACTATTAATTGCAATTTTTTTCATTGCATTAAAAATTCAAAATAGTAATACTTGATGCCATGATATTGCTAAAAATATGAATTGCAAATAAATTACGTTTTATAGCGTTACATTTCTATTAACCTTACCTCGATTATAAAGATTACTCAGTTTTAGTATACAATATAAGTTGAAGTTTTTATTTCTGTTAAATATATGGTTTTCAAAGTCTTTGGAGAAATATTTCATGCTATTCCTTTAAATCACGTTTTTTTGGTATACCTTTCATTCATTATATGCTGTGCATGCACTTAATCAATTATAAACCAATGTTGCTTCTAAGCAACATCAAAAATGTATATTCTATATGCTCTGTTTAGGAAATATCTAAACTGCGCATTATTTTGTGTTGTTAATTGTAATGACGAAATTTTCAGTTGCCTCTATAATTATTATTGATTGCAAAATTTTCAAATTTTCATAAGAAAAAAAATCTTGAAAATTGAATTCTCCCAAAAGTAGCTCTGGGTTAGAAATGGCTGGGTAACAGAGGTATTCTCTGTTAAAAAGAATTCTCTGCACAATAAATGCTATAAATTAGTGCTTTTTAGCAAAAATATACACAGTTTTTTTTAAGAGTTAAGTTATTATAGGTACCAGGAACAATGGAGCTTAATTGATCCGGAGAATTAAGTTATTAACTACAGATTTCCTTTAGTCGGCGGTAGGCCGAGAAACACCATGCTCTGAGATCTCGAATTGCTAAGCGCCTTCTTCGACTTCTTATTTATAACGGTGAATTTTATTGGAGCAGAGCTATTAAAGCTTTAAGTCGTTGCGTTGAGGTTTCGAGAGCCGTTGGGTATATTTGCGAGGTTACATGGTGCAATCCGCCCCCACTGCTATGGTGACCACCAGCAATTACGCATTAATCACTTTTAATAGTTGACAGTTTTACCGTAAGGCTTGCAGCGATTTTCTCAGATGCCATGTTTATTCCGCTGCTTTGTAAGGTTGGTGTGATTTTTTCCACTATTCGCCATGATCCTTTGTACCTTATGATAATCATGCGACTCGCTTTCATCGACACAATATTTCTTTATGGCAGAAACGCGTAAAAATCCCTTTATGCCATTTGGCGAAAGTTAATACTTAGTTTGCTTAATTTGCAGCTGGAATCCTAGCTACATTCTCACTGATGTGTAGGTATTTTTATCTCAGCATTGAATTGGTGGAAAAATTTTTATTCGAACTCATGGCCTTATATAGGAGTGATTTTGAGAGAAAGCCAAATATACAAATAATACATCCATTACAACTTCTTCATTGTTTATTGTGTTCATCGTTTTTGAATATGACTATTTTGAAGCATAAATCTACCTCAAAATCACCCTTACCAAAGCCACAATGATTATTGCGTCTGAAATATGACTTGATATATCCCTTGTGAATGATGTTCCGAAATGCCTCCCGGGTTTCAAGCCGGGTTAATATTTTCGTTACCTCTAACGTTTCGTCTCCCGACTTGCGCCAAGAAAAATGAGTAGGTAATCATAGTAAGCTATGGATTTTCACCCGAATGTAAACCTTTTTTCTTAACAGAATAATGCCTACTTTGCAAATTTTTGACGGCATCTCTCAATAATTTTTGCCCGCACCCTCGTCACATATTAATGAGAATGACTGCAATACATGGCAGTGCTCAGTCCCCTGACTCAAAAATAGATATGATAAATATTGATACAGATATTGCCTGAAAATTGCTTTAGCATTTCCTTATTGGAAAATAAATATACCTGTAGCTATATCTCTCTTTATGAATACAAATCTGAACGAAAGATCAATCCAGTTAAAATAGGAATTTGAATTTACTATCCAAAAATGTTCTAAGCATTCAACATTTTATGTCATCAGATACAGCTTGAGACAGGTGTTGAAAAACATTCTGAATTCATGAATGTTAATATTGAGACTTTTCTTTCATTTGGAATTGCTACAGCGTACGATGTGAGTTCATGTAATCTCTACTGCTTGCATAAAATTGAGGCTTTATTGAGAAGGCATGTATGAAAAATGAAAGTGGAATAAAGTTATTGAAGAAGTACTAGGCACATAACGAGGAAGAGTCGAGGAATAGTGTTACACTAAAATTTTAATTAGTGTGATAATATCTGTATAGAATTCAAGTTCAGGAATTAAGCTATAATTCATAAAATGAGGCAAAGTTTTGGCAAATTAATTTTACACTGTCGGGGCTTAGACTATAAAAATACAAGTTAATTATGTTTTTAAATAATTTTAGCTTGAATGATACCAACATTTCTAATAATAGTAACAATAAACAATCGCAGAGTTAAAATTCATCCAAACAAACTCTGGTCTAATTTAAATATTATGATTTTTAAATAGAAAAGAATAGAATAGAATTTTTGCCATCGAGGATTGCTTAAAGAGCCGTTTAATGTAGACAAAGCAATCTAGAAAAAGTGCCAGCTCAAAAATCAAAGTTTCATTATACTATGTTTATTCTCTATACTTGTTTAATTAAGTCTGATTATGGCAAATAAAAACCTATGTCGAAACGTCGGATTATCAAGAGAATTTAAAATTAATTTTCGGACTTGAATATGCTCAACAATTATTAATTAAAGTGGTAGAAAAAATATCATATGCTTTAATATTTTATTAGTTGAATTGATGGAATAATAGGACTATAGCTTGGCATGAAAGTAAGAAAAAAGGATTGATACAACGGGTGGCAGAAATAGCAATCAAATTCCTCCAGGATGTAGGAAAAATGGATTTTTTGTCGTGTCTTAGCCACCATATTACGAATTTTCATCGCCCTCAAAGCAAATTTTGAACTTTTAATCCTGGAATAGAACCATTTTTTTTTAATTCCAGGGTTCCCTTCGCCTGCTTGGTATGTGGCTTATAGAAGCATCTTCGGCCTTCTATTTACGAATAATTAACAATTTTCCTTATTAATATTTGTTATTATTCTACTTATAATTAAAGCGTTCCTGTAGATATCACTAATTTCATTTTTTGAGGGTGACTGTACTATTTTAACTATGAGCTGCGTTGCTATGTACCCGTATTGCATTACTAGTGACACATTTCATAAGTATAGGTATGGGAATTTTTGCATCCTCATTGAATTTGACCTCTTTTAATTGCTTTAATAACTCTTGGTTTATTTTTCCCCGAGCAATAGACTTAATTTTTTTCCAAATGCTCTTGAATTATCTGATGCATTGCCGTGAATGATTTTCCTGTGATCGTGTTGTATATATCAGGCGCACACGATCTTATCAACTATGATTCCATCAGATATATAGTTGAAATGAATGTAATTTATCTGGTACTTAAGATGTGAAATTAATATGATGTTTATATTCAACCCTCATAATTTAATTTAGGCTCTGCGGTAGCATCATTCATTTACATATCCTTTTTTATTGCTTTCCATTTATTTTCTCCATAGCCTTCGTTTTTACAGCTAATGGGTATTAAGTAAGCTTGCAGTGGTGACCCCTTCCAGTATTTTGTATGCGTAGAGGAAGATGAATTGAATTGTTGAAATTTATTCTTAAAACTTGAAGATATTTCGAATCTTTACTTTAATTTTTATAATCCTGTTTTCATCTCTCATAAGTGTATGGAATACAGATTTTATTATAATGATAGTCTCTTTCCTTTCTTGCAATATGCATATTTGTTGAAAATTTCACCCTTTTCGGCGCTTATTCTATGCAGTTCTGAAGTCATTCCTATTTTTCCCTTCTGATTATCTATTGCTTCTTTTTCTTCGGTCCGTATTTTCCTGCTCTAGATATTCTCAAATTTCCTCAATCTCACCTTATGATTACAGATCATTACTCAGAGTAACGCAGGCAATATTTTTCTTTCCATCTGGTATGTGTGTTCCTCATTTTTCCCACTCCCTATTTATTGCGATAAACTACTCTGCTTTATCACACGGCCATTAAATTATGATTGAGATCTGCGTTTACCCCCGAGGGGTTCTGCAAGTTGAACTCCATGATCCTAAATCTATTTCACCATAAAATGATCTCATTGGTAGCTTCTTGTGTCTTGCCGCCGGGAGCCTTGGAATGTAGATTTGTACTTAACTCCTATCCCTCCCTCGCTAGCACTGAGCGTTTCATTATGGCTATATTAATTTTTTTCCGTGAAGATGCGTTCCTACCCGTATTTCCAATTATCATGACCTCGCATTCTGTTTTACCTTTTGTGGTGGAATATTAAGCCTAGGGACATGGTGCAATGATAGCTTTCTTTCCGATTTTGCTTTTCCTTAACAATTTCACCCGACTTCTTTAATCACCATAAAATATTTGAATTACGCTAAGCAGAGCTGATTTTCTCACAGATCCTGTTGAATTCGTGAGCAAAGAGTGCATGGTTGAATATAAAATATCCTAGATTTAAGGTGCGACTGTTTTTAAATTATTACGTTCGTGATAAGGAGAACAAGGGATTTACTCATGATGAGAACGATATAATATTGAAATTTATCTTAATGAAGCATTGAGAAGAAATCGAAATTTCAAAGTTAACCTTCTTCTATTGTAGCCAGTTTGAATCAGGAATATATTGTTCTAGTGTCTAAGCCCTAAATTTATCATCGAATTTGTTCGCAGAATTTTTCATAGTTATTTCATGCAATCCCTCGTTTCCGCGTCAGAAAAATTTATTATTTGGAATAGTTATTGGCTCATTACCCTCGTACCTCTCATTCCTCGGGGTTTGATGGATGTCTTTTGTCAGGTTCCGCCTAGCACACTTCAAAATCCCTATGATCATCGGAAAGGAAGCCTCATAATGGCACAAATGAGGCAAAATCGGGACTAAGTCCCTAATTTCACTTCTCTGAGGAGCCAAGGGATAGCGTCATTACGTATAGTAAATATTTCGGGAGTTACACATAATGAGTAGCTATCGAGAGAGGTCGTTTCTCTTCCTTCCCTGCTCCCTCAGTAGCTTCGAAAGACTGAAGCCCACAATTTTCGCTCCATCCGACCTTACGCGAAATGAGAAGAAAACGATGAAGGGCGCTGGATATTTGGGCAGCATTTCAGGTGTCCCTCGAGTTATTACGGCTCCTCGTCACCTTATTTACGATGGCGCCGTCGGAGTGGCAGGTCGCCCCGCCTTGGAGCATCGCTGATGACCGGCCGCCCCGCAATTCCCCGCCTAGCGAGGCCCCCACAGTGCCTCCCCATCTCCTCTCCGCACCACAGCCACCGTCACGAACCCCAGGCGACCCGACTCGTTCCAATCTGTCGGTACCTTTGTTATTACGGAGGTGGGGAAAGTATAAGTCCTACGTGGCGCTAACCTTCACCCTTCCATGAGATAGTGTTCATCTCCACTTTTTCATTAGACTAAATTAAAAGCGTATTCACTAACCCAGTATTTCATCATTAAGGTTGGTTCGGATAAGTGAGGTCGATTTCATCCATGATGAAGCTAAAGGGGTGTGTTCTATATCAATGTTAGGGATAGGATTATTCTCCATGAAAAACAGTCATGAAGTTCACCTTTTCAAATTTAATAAAATTGAGATACCTCGATTCCTAAATTTTAATAAAATATATATTTATAAGCCTTTGTACTGATATAAGTCTTCTAGTCCAAAGATTTGAACTACATTTGTGTCTAAACATGGCGGATCTAGCGGGGGGGGGGGAGGGGAGGGGCACGGGGGCACGTGCTCCCCCCAGACCCTTAAAAATTATGCAAGATTTTTAATACGGTCCCATTATCATTGCACTCGTTTTGTATTACGAGGTATCCTTCTGCCCCCCCCCCCCCCAGAAAGAAATCCTGGATCCGCCCTTGTGTCTAAAAAGTTCACACAGTTAAATCAAAATAGTTGTGCTGACACTAGTTTTGTCAGTTGGATTGCCCATTGCTCATTTAAAGAAAATGTCTGACAATATGAAGCGGTGTAAGAATATGAGATTGAATGTAAGTCAATCTAATTTTTCTTAAAGCCCACTCTTTGAATGGTGAGAATTAGTTAGAAAGTACTCTTTTCGACACATTAGGCTATATTAATAGTTATTAAAAAAAATGTTTGATTACAACACCTTGCGTCGATACGTGTAATCACTTAGTTATTTTCTCCGTTAGAAAAAGTTAACGGTTTAAAAGGTTTTCTTTCAAAGTTTTATTTATCATCTTGTACCACCATATCTTGCATTGTAAATCTGGAACATCACGCGATTGAGAATTGCACCCTCGAGGCTACAGAATTGCCACGTCAATGCGGAAGGAAATGTAGGAGTTTGATGGTTGGGTAGTCTCGTTTTAGAGTGTGGGGAATGGATATGCTAGAAGAAGACGAACTCTCAAGAAACGCGGAGATTGTGAACGGGGCAGAGGCCTAATTGGGGGGGGAGGGGATGCGGAGGAAAAGATAGATAGTGGCAGTTACGGAAGGACGGAGTTCACCCCCGAGGTTGCTTTTTTCCCTACCAATTTTAATGAGGGATGTAATAAGTAGCCAGGGTCGTTGGCCTCCGAGCAAAAAACTGTGATTTCGAAATTAAATGAAAATCATTGCCCTGTGTGCGTGAATTTTCGTTTCCAACGCGCTGTTTTGAAAATATACGCTCCTTCTGTTTAAATGAACTGTTTTTGCGAGCTGTGCAATCAAGTGATTACGTGGGCAGTAGGTTAATGGAGGATACGCGTTGGTTTGAAGGCAGGAAGGTTAATGTTGAGATGAAATATGAAAGATGATCCTCTCACAAATTGGTAATTCAGTGTGTAGACCCAAGGTGTTATCCGATTGGGCTAATCCCTTATTTCGTATAATATTTGATATTGCAAACAGTAATGGAATCAAGAAGAATTTTGCAATAAAATTTACCGTAAACATGCCACCTATTACGTGAAATTTCTCTTGCCAATATTGGTATATATTTTTAAATATTTTCCATCTGCATTTGGAATAATTAGCGCTTCAATTGATGCAATCAATAAAAAAAAATAATAAATGACTACGAATTATATTTTTGAATGTCTTTCTCGATTCATATTCCAATAGTTGGTATCAGACTGGTAGAATCATAAATAACTTAGCTTATTTTAAAGCTAAATATATGCAGCATCTGCATACTTGGACTTATTAGAAATTTATCGATATGCAAATATATTTATCTAAGTCGCAACAGTTCAGTACTAATTCCTAAAAGAAATAAAAATTCATTTTGGTACGAAATTACTGATGATCCTCATTTTCGGCCATGAGTTTTTAATCTTTTACTTCTGATTTAACTCTCAAACACCTCGAAATTTTTCAATATATCCTACGGACTTAATGATTATAAATTTTATTTTCACCCGCTAAATCAGTTGTATATTTTTTTACTCCTTGGTGCTATCCCTAAGTCCTACAGTACTCTTTGGGTAACTTCATTAGTGCACATAGTAATATTTTATTATTATTATTAAATTGTAACAAGTTGGTCATTGGCCTGGTGGTAACATGTACAAATGATGCTTGGAGGTACATAATTTTTAATTTTAGTGGGCACTCTTTGCCTTGTATTAATTAAAAGACGGAAGTATCTCAAATTTCAGCATCCAAATAATTTTCCCGCTTCTTCTTCATCGGCTGCTGGGACAAACAACTCAAGAAAAAAATACTGGTCTGTGCCAGCGACAAATAAGTGCTCGTGGCCTATCATTACAACGAAACATTAGCTCTTATTTTTTGTGTAATGGCTTTTCATTTGTAACACCCTACCTAGCTCATTTATCGCATTAGTAGCGTCCTTTTTATAAGGTGCTCGGAAGCAAGGGTTCCTGCTCTGTTTTGTTCATCAATCATAGCCCTCAAATGCCTACAATCTTCTTTACAATCGCTTTATAATCACCGTCTCCCTCTCCTCGTCTTTCCTCCCATATTCCCCGTTTCACTCCAACCCGCTCCGCCTTCCCACCATCTTCCCACAATCCCTCTTTTTTCCCGCTGCTCTCTCATTCTCGGCGCAACAAGCTTCTTGCTTATATTCACCTCGTTAATATTTTTTGTGGGATCTCCCAACCCCCTCCCCCTCTCCCTCCCTCTCGATAAGTTATTTTACGGTTTCTAAACACGTGGAACGAACGGTAGGACGGCGCAAAAACTTCTATCTTATATTTTTGATTTTGGGGTGGCTGACTGGGTTGAATGTGAGGAATTCTCTACTAACCTTCCAGGATCTCTTCCCTCAACCCAAGCCCGGAACCATCTCCCCCTCGGTTCATCGATTATATGGCCTACTGTTTTTTTCGAAGCTCACGCACAAATAGGTTGTCCAAGCTAAACGCCTCTGTCGCACAAAGACCTTACCCACCTACATGAGTAATTAATGCCTCGATCCTTTATATTTTTTTAGTTACTCTTCGTGTGCTCATATATGCTAAAGAGAGGATTTCACAGGGATATAAATTACATTATTTCCAGTCTAATAGGGTGGAAAAAATCCTTGACGCATAGTGATTAAAAGCGTGCCCCAAGAATTAATTTGAATCTCAATATGGTCATTTTTTTCAACCTTTTAGGAGACCAAAGTGATTCTGTTGGGTACCTCAAACTTGTCAAAACACGTGCTTTTCAGCTTGCACGTAGTAATTGATTAAAACATTTTTCTATTCAAAATTCTTCATCAATAAATGTGTGAATTGGTATATTCTCCTGAAATCGTGTCCAGGATTTTTCGCTGTAACAAACGTTCTTCTCATTTTATGACTTTCTTCTCGAACTACAAAATTACTCTTCCCACAAAATGGTTTTTCAATTCAAGTTAAATATCAGTATTTTTTATTTAGGTTACGGTTCGTTCAAATTCCATCAATAATATCGTCTATTTCTTGAAAATTTATCAATCTACTCCATTCTAAAGGATTCATTCTCCCATTTTCTCAATAAAGGTATTTTAATAATTTTTTTTAATTGTGAAGTTTAGCGGCAACTCTAATTGAAAGTCATGATCACTTTCCATTTATCAGAAATATTGCTTCTTCACCTATGATGAAAAATAAAATTAGTAATTTGAACATCAAATCCATGGCGCACAGAGTTCTTTGATATTGAATTTAGTTTCAATATCTTGCATACAATAAAAAATCTTTACTATAATCCACACCATGCAAAAATATGAAGAATGTATTTGCACTTTTGTTAAATAATATTTATATCTTGAAGATTTGTGTTAAGCTATCTCACTATCATATTAACTGTAAATCATTTTTAAATGTTTCATGCTACTTTCTCACCAATTCGAACACGAGTGTAATGTATTGATTTATCTTGGGAAGTTTTCTCGCCTTATTATTACCTTCCCTTCTTACATCGGTTGCCGTTTTTTACCTTGAGACATCAGATATATTAAAATGCTTAACAATTGGTAAGGTTCTACTAAAAAGAATGGGTCTTTCGATAGGCACATGCCAGTAAAGCGTCATGATGTCATGAATGTCAGTTCTGAAGACCATCGCTTTTCCATATTAATTCGTTCCGGAGGACCGTGTGGAAAGTTAGTTCCGTCGTAATAGGATACCAGTATTATTTCCGGACGAAGATCCGGAAACATTAGAAGTACATGGGTTGGATGCCTACCTAGAAGGAGTACTATGGTAGGACCTTGTATGCAAAATCTATGGTATAGCAGGGATCTACCTTAATAGATGTGGCGTGGCAATATGAATAGATTCACGTCCTGTCATTTTCTGAAATCAGGAAGCAGTGCTATACGTTTCCCAGATTTTAGCATAATGCGCTGTTCGCGCATAAAGTATTTGAAATATGTACGGTAATTTTAGCAATTCACCAAATATATGTAATTTTATTATGATCAAATCCGGAATAAGTTTTGAGGTATCGGCGATGTCGCATAAGTTTACATTTCTATTCAAAACATCTCATAATCAGACATCACTTTTTGTGTCTGCTATCGTATCTTTCTTGCAGAAATGTTCGCAAGTGCAGTATATTATACGATTTAAGAAATATATCTATGCTCTATTTGAGAATTTAGTTTGATTAATTTCAGCAGGCAGTAAATTAAAATTCTAGATTCCCATGTAGAGAAAGAGCGTTCATATAAAATTAACCTTGGTCTGTTTTTTGCAATGGTTTCATTATCAAATCTCAAAATGTTAAATGCGTTATAAGTGGAAACTTGTGGGACCATTATAAATTTTGGATTTTATTTATCAATAATGTAACGTAACGCTGGCCTCGCCATTTTTCTTTTACCACCTCATGATCTATAATAACAATAAGGGACTCACCATATTGTGAATTTTGAGAATAAACAATATATCGCAATCGTGGTTTCCTTTCTGGTAAAAGAATCAATAGTTTTTCGTGTTATATGTTTATCCACAACGTGTGGAATTTCACGTATTGATTTTTAATAATACCTTTTACATTTTCGGCTCCGATAACGTTGGACATAATACAAAGTAGAAAAACAAAAAGTACTTGTTACAATGTACAGGATAAGTGTTCATAAACGTTTTCAAATGCCACATGTGGCCCTTAAAATGTGATGCGGAATGTGCCCACGATATTTTGACGTGTTGAATAGTATTGACATATGTCGTGCTTGAAAACTTCACTATACCCATAGAATTTCTAATTCTCTGGAAGAAGGCGTGTTTCCTTTTAGCCGGATAATTTTTCTGTGACGCCCTTAATCCGCAGGTGTAGCCCCAGGCAGCAATAACTGTATTAGGTAAATTTTATAATGATGTAAATTTTCAAGCTTTAGCGAAAGCTGTATTTTGATTGCCGTCGTTATGATGAAAAGAGTTGAAAGCCCAAATAATAATGATATATAGAAATTTAAAATTGCTCAAAAGTGTTCTGGACCTCTATATAAGTGGAAAGCAAATGAAAATGGCTGTTTAACTCGTGAGAATCAAAGTTATTATATTCTCTAAGGATTCAGTTGCTTTTGCGAAGCATTTTGCGCAGTAGAGAAAGCAAGAACACCTCTTGGCGATGCCTTATCTTGATTGCGGATTTATTCAGCTCGGCGGAGACGTCCAGGGAAAACGCCTTTGTATATTTTTACTTTCGGGGTCTAATATAGACGCGGTCGCCGCCTGACGACCGGGTTCGGACGAAAAGGCCATTTAATTCGGTCTTAGAAGTTTATTGCGAGTTGCGGTAGTTGCAGCAAAAAGTCGTTGCGCCCCCTGGCGGTTCTCTCGAAAAGGGGTATAGCTCCTCGTCCCGCTCGGTGTCAGCTCCACATACGGAAATGGTAATGCAGGGTTCATCGTACTTTAAAATTGCGGGCGTCCCAGGCAGCTGCGGTGGTGCGACGGAGGAAACAAGAGCATAAGCCGCCGCGCCGTGCCTCTTATCCACGTACGAAATCTCACAAATCTCTGGCTCGATAAAAAAGATAAAACGTATCGCCAAGGTGTGCGCTCCCGCAAGAACTGCCTGTTCCGCGATAGCCGTTAACCTTCTCCACCTCTGTACCGTCCGTATTGCCCAAGATTCCAGCCTCTGCCGCGCTATCGGTTACTACAAAGCGACCTCCTTTTACCATCCTCAAATGTCCAAGGGAGTTATATATATATTATATATATATCTTGCACGGAGTTTCCAAGAATGAATGCTTAGTATCAGAGGTAATTTACGTGATCATAAATAATGAAAACGAATATTATTTCTCATATAACTGTGGGATACCAAATAGTGTCTTTTTCTGATTCCAGTAGTTTGTGGGAATTTTTATATATTTTTTTCAGTTGGAATACGATAACATTGTTCATGTCAATTAAAAACTTTTGGGCTATGTCGCCACGTCAATTTATGTTAATACAAACTATTTTCTTTTGGAGTAAAAGCTCTCTTCAATTTGTTCTCTCCTGACATAAACTGATGTGCTTATCCACATTTTCTAAATCTTTGAATTATGGCAATTTTGAATTATCCGAGAGATACCGTTGATTCAGCAGGCTCTCATCTAATTCCATACTCATTTCGTTCTTAAAACCAACTCAATTTCTACTTTTAATTTCACTCCTCCGATACCTTTCCATCTGACCCGGGATTTCCTGGATTGATTTTTGGATGATATTTTGTCAGTTATTTTTCAACTTCCTCTGCAGAGCCTTTTTATTTTATTACTTTAATTTTTTTCCTTTCTCTCTACTTAATGATATTTATTTTCAGATCCTTTCTGGTTCCCAGGTACCAACTATTTTAAATAGAACTCATTGTAAAATATTACCTTAATGAATCGTGATCCGGAGAATCATATTCGGTGAATAAATCGTATCAGTAGCGTTATCGACATGTAGTATTCCTGCGTTGCTTATCAGGCCACAAATAATTAAGTTACCTGAACTAACGATGATATGACTTGAATACCTTTTGAGGGGCACCCAAGACTCGGAATGGGTGGGATATATGACAATGTGTCGGTATACCAGCCATGCATTGGCGGGGGAAGCAGATCTTGGTACGGATGGCCGCAGTATGCCGAAGCGGGCAAGATGAAGAAAAATGGGGGCAAAAAACTCGGAACAAGGGGGTCTCCGCGGCTATAAATCCACGTCCCCCTATGTCTTACCTCGCCGCGACGGCTACGCTATCTTGCGTGTGGTCCCGGAAGCGTTAAAAAGGGGGAGGATTGCGGGTGTAAGGCTGTCGGGGACCCCATCCCTCTCAAATATCTACGCGGATGGGGAAGATTCGAGAAAACGGGGGTGGTTCATGGGGTTTCAACCTTTGGCTGGCTGTGGTAGATGTTGAAACCGTGGATGGCAAGAGGGAAGGAACGCGTAGAAAGGAAGGCTTGGGAATGGAATACGGCTGGAAGGAATCGACTGTTCGTGTGTGTGTTGCTCCCTCGGTCAATTTTTTTCTGACATTTCTCTCGGTTCAGCCTCATCAAGATGACGAACGTCGTTACAGGGGACAGACAGCTAACGTTCTTCCCCTCTATATTGTCGCCGGTCAGTCTCTGGAATCCAGTGGTACATTCCCTCCTCATATCCCACGGATCCCAGGACCATAGAGGGTGTGTGCGTATCTTTCAATTTCCGAGAATCCGATCCTCTTGGATGATGGGACGGAAAATATAGTGATATTTTGACAGCTGGCAAATATATTTGGTTTCGGTTGCAAAAGGAAATAGTGAAGGGCTGTGCATATTCCCAATCGTTTCGTTTCCGTGGGGGTTGTTGATGAATCACCACCGCCCCCAGAAATATTTTTCGCTTTTTGTCCGAGTCGAAACCTGATTAATGAGGTTCGCATGGTTTTGTATTAATTAAAGTTGGGTTCTGAATATTTCCACCTAATTAAAGGTGATAATTAGCATCCGAGGATTTTTTCTATTCATTCCATTATGAATACCGTGTCATTTGTGAAAAGTAGCCTCTCTTGGGCCGTCATGCCATTTACTTCGTCTACATTGAAATTTTAGCCTTCCTCCTCGCATTGTCATAGGAAATATTGAAGGGCATTTTTTATATTTTATTTCTATGCAATAATTTTGGCAATACATGCAGTGGCGCTAAACTGCAAAACAAAATATAATGTAGAAATCATGTTAAGATCATTGCTTCCACAAGGGGAAAGGGTCCTTTTCGTACTTAAGACATTTGTGGGATCCGTCTTGAACTATAACTTTCCAATTTTTTAAGCACATTTTCAGCGGAGTAACCAATAAGTTCTGCGGCAGATTACACTCGTAATCTTCCTCTAGTGCTATTGAAGTCCAGAAATTTATTCTGGAGAAATGATAATTGTGAAAATGAATTATTTTACAATATATTTCTCTGCATTACATTCATGGTAATGCCATTGGTAATTTATAACATGGATTTAATTTCATAGGGCACGCGCTTCCTTCACTTTTCAGTTGAAAACAGTTAATACGAGCCGACACTGCAATTTTACTGCTGCCGAAAAAGCAGCCCAAGTAGAAACCTGACCATTTATATATTTATGACTGCAACAGAGCAATCCGGTTTTTAATTTCCTGACCTACTGCATCGCTTACCTAGCAATTTTCCTCAGCTAATTAGTATTATATCTAAGGTAATATAGTTTTTTAATAGATTTGCTGTGCAAGAAGGGCCATACGTACGAATTACAGATAAAATTACTGATTTTATTCTTTAAATGGAAGGCATAATAAGTATCCGAAATTTCAGCTGAATTTTCCCTTGAGTGAATCTAACAATAAAAAAGTATAGAGTCATTACTTCTGCGTGACGCAAGGATTATCTTCCATGCATTTTTGTCGTAAATGGTTCATTTTGTTGAATTTTTAAGAAATATTGATTTAAATCACATATTACATAAATTTTCTCAGATTTAAATTTCAAATCAAATTCAATTTTTTTATCTCTAGAACTATGTGTTTGGGATGACTTTGGTAAGCTATTGAGCCGCTGAAGATATTTTTTGGTGGTTTTTCTTTCGTCTCTACCTAATTATGGAAGGCTATTAAGAGCGATAACCACCCTCCCTACCTCCCTTTTTCTGTGCTCTCAATCGCACGGCGAAACCGGGCGGGGCGGGCTGCGAAGGGAATGAGGCTTTCGATGCGGGTCACATTTTTAATCACCTATTTCCACATTTACCCGTGAAATGTGTGCTCTGTTTCCCAAATCTTTTTGCTCTGCCTTTACCTCCCACGCTGAGTACGTGACCGATAGGGACATTCTCCTTCCATATTTTCCCACGGATTTATCTAGCTCTATTGGGACACTTCTATTCATCATTCTTATCGAAATCGCTGGTACCGAACGCTGATCGTTTTTATACAGTGGCAAAGTTCACTCCTTTTTTGTAAAGCTCTAACTGGAATACGTAGGATCTCAGGAGGTATGATATGGTAAGATTTAGGACTGATAAGGTAGGATTTCAGAAATCTTATTTTACATTCCATCTTGTAGTGCAGGAAGAGGATTAGATATCATTCCCCTATGTAATATGTCAAACCTACTTGTCAGAGGAGATAGTTAACGCCTTTTGGAATTGCATATCGCTTTCGAATTGGATTTCCTATCATAAGTGAGAAAATGAATACTGAAAATTTTACTTTTTATTTCTCGTCCATGAATGCCTTATAACGTATGGATCATCGTAATAATTTTTAAGACTGAATACTATTTCCTTAGGTTATACTGATTTATTCCTTAATTTTGTGATTTTGAAATCATCACTTAAGTTTCCTTTATCTTTCGCTATCATATTATAACAATTGTGAAAACTTTATAAGCAATGTAGATTAAGTTGCCAATTTGCTTTGACTCATCTCAATGAGATTCGGAAAGGCTATTTTGATTAAACTGTAAGCTCTGTCTTGATAATGTTAATCTCCATTAATATTCTGATTTCTTGAATAGTTATATATACTTTTCATATACTATGCATATTTAAAATAGCCAATTTTTATTTTTTTATTTTAAAATACCTGCCAATTAGAGTGTGATGGGCTATTAAGAACACCTAATTGAGTTAAGAAGATAAGATTGTGAAGATCTCTGTAGAGGAGAAATTATTCACCTCACTTGTATAGTAGTCGTGCTTACGGTTATATTTCTACTGTCATTTTAACTTTTCTGTATTTTTTTGTATTTCCGCCATTTTCACATTTGTTCATTTTATTTGAAATCTTTCAAGAAGGCACCAGAATATCTTTAAAATTAGTCTAAAATTTCACTACTTTACAGATGAAGTGCTCATTACTTACGAGATTATGCGCTGAAAGAATTCAAATATTTTTTGAGCATATAATATTTATGAAATAATTCAACCCCTATAGATTTCTAGCTGAGTGAGTTTTTTTTTGTAATATGGTACCAGTCATTGGACGATGGAATAATGTTCTCTAGTAACACTAGCCACAGTGAGTGTATCTCCAATAGAATCGTGAAAGCTAATTATTACTGTTATATACGGAGAAAGAACTCGTATTACTTAATCATTTGGAAACCCGCAAAAACGTGGTGATGTGTTTGAATTTTACCACATATGAATGACCTCGGTAGTATGACTCCATTCTTCCCTTCGAGGTGGAATTACCCAAGTCTGCTAGAGGTGGTATGAGATGGCCGTAACTCTTGGGTAGTGTCGTTTACACAGTGATTTAAAGTTCCTAAAAGCCTCGTGTTCTAAAAAAATCTTATTTTTTGAGAATAATTATTTCTCTTCAATGCACAATTTGATAAATCTCAGCCGAGCAATTACCTTGGGAGGGAGAGATAACGAACTGTTGTTTATGTTAGTTTTTTTGTGCGAATTTTTCCACGCAAGACGGGCTTTTACGGCTTTGGTCTGCAAAAAGAAGGTACGAGGGAGGGAGCGCATGCTCCTCGGCAATTCCTTTCCTCGGACGCAGAGCGGTTGTCCTTCACCCCGTCGACAGAATGCCTGTCTTCAAGAGCGAACGCAACTCGCTGTAGAGTAATAGCACGCTGCCGTGCTACACACATGCATCCATCCATCTGACACCACTCTTCATATCTTCCCGTTTTGCAGGGAAGACGAAAAGTGGGAACTTTGGGGTTTGGAGCGCTACGGTTGCAGGAAAAGGAAAAGCGATTCGCAAAAGACTTTCTCCCGAGTTGGAAAACACCGATTATTAGGTGAATTAAATGCTCTTGGGTTTTCAACCGCGTGAAAGATTTCATTATGAACGACGTTGCGACGTACGTCATTCCCTGGTGACGAGGAACGTGTCGTATATTGAAACGTCGGTCATAATGAACTCTCTTGCCCGGTTGAGAAGCCAAGGTAGCTTTATCCGGTTTTTTACGTAGGGAAAGCATGAGATTTTTCTTCACCAATTAAATGCTGCAAATATTTAATCAATTCACTAACTATTAGGCCGAATTTCGTTGATATCACGCGAAGAATTCTTTTATTGACATGCAAGACCTCAATCGGCCAGTCTTCATTCATCTTGCGCCACTTGACTTGTAATCCACTGATTGGCGCAAACGGACACGATTTGGATATTTCACTCATTGGCTGGACTCGTATTTAACCTAGTTCCATCTGTTTGATCTCAACTAAGGCGTAGCTTATTGTGAGACTGCCGAGTCCCTTCAGTGATTTTCAGTCCTATCAAAAGCTGGCTAAAATTGCCTCTACACCCGCAGCCATTTTGATGGGGAATGAAATGAAGTAGCGGGGTGCTTATTTTTCTTCCCAGCGCAAAGAAAGCCTCAACTGCTTTTCCGTCACTTCATTACCTGGCAGCCTAGCCATCCATCTACCTCGGTGGCCAGTCGTTAGGAGAGAGAAGGAGGGGGGCCATTGGAGAGGGAGGAATTACAAAGGGGGCCGGATCGTGACTCGCGTTCCCCAGTTTTCATTTGGGAGCGGGAGCGGGGCGAGATCACGGCGAACAATGCGCAGAGGCACATGTGAGGAGAATTCTTTATCTGTCTCCTCCGTCGATTGCTCGTGTGGGAACACTATTTTTTTCCACCCTCTTCCACCGGTGAAGGAATCGAAATTCAAAACCAACCGCATACCAACGTGCCGTTACACTTCGCACCATTCCATTTTTATTTTTATTTATGCGTTCCAATAGGGTAGTTTCCTTCATCAAAGAAAACGAAAGACATTGATTGCGATTCATTATCCGCCATTAGTGTATTCATAATATACAAATTATTTGGTTTTAGAAATCCCAGTTTAGACGAATGTTAATGGTCAATTTCAACCTCATTTGAAAAAAGGCCAGATTGGCGCCCATGCGATTCCACTCCGCGTGACGTCACAGGGACCTAGTTTGTACACGAGAGGATAGGAGTTTTACATCGTCTGAGATTACTAATGCATGCATGACTCACAGAGCTCAGGGAAACATCTCTTAACAATCACTTATTAAAATTGTCTAAGGTCGGAAAGTTTCCTTCGTTTGATAAGATAGTAATAACCCATATTTAAGCGAAGCACTATCTGCTAGCAGGGTACTCTACGCTACCGCCAAGCTCGGCAGCAATCGCAGCGGCGTACATAGCCTCGCACCCAGGTGACCTCACACATCAGCAGCCAAACGTCACACGGGCTTTTCCTAGCATTCATAAATAGCCGTCGCGTTTTCGCGCGCTTGAAAATTTTCACTTTTCATTTTATCGCGAAAAATAGATATTGTCATTTAAAATTCTAAGAGCGTGAAATATGTAGGAGTAATAATCTTTCGATTTAGGCAATAAAAAACAACAGGAAACCAACCTATACATTTTTTTAAAATTCTCTACCTCCTTCCGATACTTTTCTCTCCAATGGGATTGCACGAGGATTCTCTCCCCTGATTGGTCCTGGACTTTTTTTTATCCCTACATGTAACTCCTCCCAAGCTTATTGCAGCAATAAGTTGCTTTGGTCAACATAGTCAGTACCGAGCAAACTTTTTGTGAATTTTATATATTTACCATTATTTTAGGAAATATAAGGATTGTCTCTTATTAGTCTTCATAAAACTATTCTGCTTTCAACGTCAAAGGCGCATTGCAGTTCCTGCATTTTGTACCATCTTTGATTTGAATTGAAGAGCCATAAGCTCCGTTCACAACAAATGAAGTTGGCTTTAATTGACTTAATAACACCAAATATTCTACTAATCAAAGATCAGAGCGTGTATCAATTATAAAATCGATTCAACATCAAATAATTTGTTTTTGCTGTCAACAGGTAACATCATTTTCGTTTATACTTGCTAATTTCGAGAGATATTTCATCTTTTTTCAAATTATGACCATTGCAAGTTTTGTGACGTCACTTCAAGTCGTTGTCAACCAGTCACCGTAATTTTCAAGTGCTCAACATCTAAGTAACGGCAAGTTAAGTGGTTGTGAACGGGCTATATTCTTGCCTTTATTTCCTCAACCCCAATTGACTGCGTGCTTTGCGTTCAGTAAAATATTTTCAGCAAGTTTGCTCGCCAAAATATTAGGTTCTATCATACTTTTTTACATAGGGAATATGGTTATTATGGCAGATCATTCTTGCCTTTCTTTTTGACCTTTCTGATCAATCATGGTATTTGATTGAGCAATGCTATAGCCAATCATTCACTCCCAGTTCTATCGACGGGATTTAATTCACCTCAAAACATTGGTAAAAATGGAGTAGATGTTTTATACGCCGTACAATCTGCGATATTTTTACCCGTATCTTGAAAAATTTGAGGTGAAAAAGGTTAACTCTACAATCAATTTCACTCTCTCCATTAGATCTTCTTGAAATATATGAGTAAGCAGTAATATTTCATGAGGTTTATGTTTTTGTATAAATTACTTCAGATCGTCAACGTTTTGATCGCGTAAAATAACAATCAAATTTGGTGCATTATCCAATCACGCAATCGGCTAGTAATATAATTTCGATCTTGAAAACACCAACTTTTAGCAATTAGGTACAGAACATAATTTAACCACAGAGTCGAGAGTTACAAAAAAATAACAAATAGTTTCAGTGATTGACCTGATATGAATTTAATTGATACACCAGAAATGATTGTAGACATGTTAAAAAACGAGAAAAAGATAACTCCACGGTAATTTAGGTACGTGCATTTTTGTTCTACTAAATTTTTAACATATTTTTTACAATATTTTAATCATTCTATTTATGCAATATCGCTCATACTTATCTGTATCTTGTCTTCTTCTTTTTCAAGTTCATAATTTTTTTTGAGAACCCTATGCAAGAACATTAAATGTTCGAAACATTGGTGAACTGAAGCATTTTATGTTACCTATAGGTCTCCATTATCTATTATTTAGCAGCGATGCCACTATAGTCGTAATGTAGCCCATAGTTGCATAGTTGCTTTATACGTTTTATAACGAGCCGATTAAATTGTATACAAGGTCTCTCTTTGCTCTTCTTTCCATTTTCTTTATCCCAAAATAACTTGAGCTTCTCCCTTAGTACACCGCATACTGCGATGATTTGGTTTTTGATATAAATGAAAATTGTGAGGGTATATTTAACCGCGCAATTTTTCTTCAATTTTCGATTTATATTTTACAATTTTATTCATACCAAAACGAGGCGAGTAGGAAATCGATGAGTCAACAAATGCCATGAATTGGTGCCGTATTTTCTACATTGAAGTAGAATATTTTCTGCTTTTGCTTTCGATCCCAGTTCAATGAGATTTATCTCTTTGAAAACTATCATTGGAATATTATAGCGTGGGTACATAATTGATGCCCAGTCAGGAAGAGAGAAAGAGCGCCGTGGTCATCATTTTATTAACCTTGTTATCGTAATGACCTTCGTGGAGTCACAAATTTTTCGTCACTTAATAACTATTTTCGCTGTTTCCACCTTCTATTTTTTGTAGTTAAAAACGTGTATGTAAATGCATTTCTATGTTTTTTTAATATATACTTACTGATTTTATGACATCAGCTGTACACTTATATCCTGTGGTGGATTAGCAAACAAACTTGCTCTTTTATTTCGTTAGATTTGACCGTGATTTATCAAAATATTTTCCATCTTTGCTGTCAGGTTATGTTCTTTTGAGAAGTAAATCGGAATTCACGCGCTCATGGGAGTACTCTAAAAATTTCCTCTCGCCACTCACTTAGTTTGTCGGGTACTCTATAGCTGCCGGGGGCTGCTCCACTTCGACGGCTTTGCCTAATAGACCGGCAAGCGCCTTGCGGTTTAACGTGTCGCGGGCGAGAGGCTTGTTTCCCCACCCCAAAGACTGCTCGCCTGTCTCTTCCCACGCACCCTCCGTGCATCGCGCCGACACCCTCGCGTGTTCCGCCGCTCGCTCGATTAGTTCCCCGGCGCTGTCGGCCAAATTCACCCGCTCGTCATGCCGTCGGGTGCACGGGAAGGACTCACTCGTCGACGGCGAATTCGGGCGTTCCCATTTGTGTGAGCGCTCCAGTAAACCACGTCTCGCTAACCCCTCGTGCGCAATGAGTGAGGCCAATTAGATCACGAGAGTGTTCTTTCGTCAATACTACACCCTTTGATATTGCAATAGAGGATCCACAAGCCGGTCGATACACGCGCTGTCGCCCACCTCGCGATTTAATGGGTTAACAAAATTCGATAGAGCAATCCGAATTTTAAGGGAAAATAAGCCATCAGTGGCGTAACTATGAATATGCTTTGGGGAATGGGGGGCTTTGGGGGGGAGGGGATGAGAGGAGTGGGTAGGGGCTACCCTCCCAAAAAACGGGGAGTTGAGGAAATATTTAGAAAAATAACGTGCCTGAAAATGCATTTTACATCATGTTGGCTTTTAAAATTTAACTTAAATCAGATGCAGTTGTTATATTTCAGATACATAAAAGATTTTTAAATAATTTTTTGATTCCTCAGAGACTTTGGGGTGGGGGGATACATCCCTCATCTTCCCTATAGTTACGTCACTGTAAGCCATGATAAAACCATTTAAAGATAGGTCGTTCCCGTGTACAAAATGAGATACCATCGGCGCATGATGTAAGTGGAGTGTAATCCGTGTAAATGGCGTACAAAAACGTAAACAAATAAACAATAACACACGGAAGACTTTAGCATTTACACTAAAGTTGCAAATGAAAGCTCAGAAAATTTTATTTACCATAACCTCAGAATGGCGTGTGAGCACATATGTACAATCTAGGATTCGGCTATGAGATATATAATTTATATGTTACAGTGGTATAAAGAGAACTTTGAGAAATTAATCCTAGTTTCCTACGAAAATGAAATATCCACTGCGATTTCGCACATTATTTAAGTTGGAGATATTTGAACCGGATTTGTCTATCATTATGCGTTGATTGATTACATTGGATGCTTATATAAATCTACTTGGAATACCATTCGTCTTATTGGAGCAACTGAATCAGTATGTAAGCGTTTCAATAGGATATAAATGCACGTCATTGCTCTCTAGATGTGCGTAGTAGAATTCATAGTAAATTTTCCTTCAGCACTTATTATATTTATAATTTTAACGGGGAAATTTGAAAAATGCTTCTTTAGTGTTAAATCATTGTATTCAAATTTACTATCAGCGGAGTGGATATAAGTATGTAACAAATCTACTAGTTTCTGATATTAAATCAATAGGAATCCCTAAGTAAGTAGTCAGTCAGTACAATAATTTTTGCTTTATCAGAACAAATTTGTTTGTGTTTTATTTCTAAAATTCTGTCCGAATTATCTAATTAATCCTTTTTCAATTCTATTCCATCTCAGTTAATACCTGTTGGATAAACATTGGGCATCAATAAATCGATCTGCACTTATTGTAGTGGTGCAGAATTTTTGCGTACGGATTAAAATACACCCAAGATAGCAGCATGAATGAAAATTGTTAGGGACGGAGTGACAAGTTCCCTTTGGATTCCCCTCAGCTTACCCATTCATCAAATACAACGCCACGCAATTTCTATCCGGGTAATACTTGATTGTGAATATGTACAAAAGTACAAGAGCAATGTAGGTGGTAGCACAGTAACCAGAGGTCGTCAGTGTAACCAAAAGATTAAAACTCTAGCTTCACTGAGATAATAGGGCATAGTAAATTGAGCAAGTAAAATAATTATAAAGATGTTTTATCTAGACATGTAAAATTCTTGTTGAATGCTAAATTCAATAGAAAAAAATGCCATTTGAAAGGAACAACTATAAAAAAAATTCGTTGTATTCACCAATTACAGCCGCGAGACCGTACGCGAGATCTCGGATGTCACCGTTTTTACTTTGGCCTTACGCGCAGAGACAGAAAGTTGCTCTTGCTTATGCTTACTCTGTCTCACTAACACTAACGAGTGACGAGACTGTCCATATGGCCCCGTCCAATTCCATGGAATATACTTATGTTAAATGTGACTTTTAGTGTGTAGATTGCAGTTACTTTATTTATCAACGAGCGTGCTGCGCCCGCTCCCAGCGGGCTTCCCCCGCTCTTTTCAATGCAGGTCCACAGAGGGATAGTCGCGTTTCCAATTTTAAAATGTAGAAAAAAAGGCAGGGCCTTATGTGCAAATTAATTGGAATGTTCATGTACAAATTGAGGTCAGAGGACCTCTTTAAACACAACATTGGAAGTAATTACACTATCCTCTGTTAAACGCACATGATGACTCATACTTACGCATCAACAGGAGACTTGAATGTGGAATCAGCCGCATTTTGATAAAAGTTATTTAAGGAATGCGAGATATTGTTGCAAATGAACAAATGTATCAGTTTGTGCGCCGTTAACGTCAGGAATATTTAGCGGTTTTTGTTTTTTTTGTTTTGCTTTTTTTTTAAATTATTTAAAAACCAATTTTAGGAAACAATACCAATATTTAGGAAGTAAGATATGCCGTCGCATGTTCTCTGATAAATTCTGTGCATTTTGGTGCCTCTGTTTGCCGAGTTTGGTTGCGTATAAGTTGAGAAAAAGGTATCTATACAGTAGAAATAGCATAGAAGATAGACAACCATTTGGTTATACGGCGCGTGTACTCGCGCGTGAATTTTTCATGGTATACTGACTTGATTTCTTGAAAATACATAACCAAATTCTTCGTGTCTCTACGGGGGAAATTTATCTATAAATCATCAGAATTTGAGGTTTCGGAGCTGATAAAATAAAGACAGATTAGGAACGTACCTACGCATGGGAAATCATTTAGTCCGAAGATATATGAGGAATACCCCTGCCTTAAACACCAAAAATGCTATGCTTTTAACCCGGTACTCTTTAAGATGAAATGCAAGCCCATTTAGTGATCCGATTTGGGATTTTAGCGTCCTCTCCGATATGAATTTCGCTCTCGTAAAGAAGATATCAGCTCACGAGTAGTTTCCCACTTCGCGCCGCTCCCTGACACCAGTTATCTTGCGTTCATTGGCGTCCCTAGCTTACATGGCCCATCCAGAAGACATTCACCAGGCGATGAAGGCAGCGGCCCCGGGGGAAGTGAATCGCGAATCGGCTTCCTTTCAAGAGGTGAGATTCCGCGCTTCCCGGCCAGAAGAGCTTCTTCACCCGTCCGTTATCCTTCGTTTCCTCCGGCTTTTGTCAGTCTTCCGTGACGGGCCGACGCCGATTAATGGATTACCCAATTTCAATTGAAATAAAGTGCCTCTCAGCCATGAAAGGACTCGACGGAGCGGAAAATGGCCCATCCCGCGGGGGCGATTACGGGTAGAGCGATCGCGCGTGTTCGAGCCGGGAGCAGCGGGCAAAAAGCGGCGAGCGGCGTGTGAAGTTTTAGTCCCGTCTTTTGGGGAGGGAAATTACGAATTTGAGCCGTGATATAGATACGTTGTGCGAATGGCAACCGATCAATTACCTTTTACATGAGGAAATAACCCTTCAAGATCATACGAACATCAATGAGTTGCATTCTGGATCACTTTCCTCGGGCTTTTCACGAATTAACAACGTAGCTCACTAGCGAACGTTTGAGTTTGACGGAGAAGTAGGTTTTTCATCAAAGCTATAAGTTGATGAAGATGTTGATGGAAATATTAAACTGTTGGTTAACAGGATCAGAAAATAAGTCTCCACCAAGAAACATCGGCAGCATAGACAAAATAATGTTTAATGCACTTGAGAGTTTCTATCGGTTTGGTAGGATGATTATTTCCTACCTTAGTTTTTTTCTATAAAAAAGTGATACTTATGAGCTGCTGTATGTGCGATTTTGGCGGAAATCATAGTATTTCAACTTAACTAAATTCTACGTCATGAACTTTGTAACTCTTATGTTTTTCTCTAAAATTCAAGCTGCATTGAATAAATCATCTTTTTCCAGAAAGTAATTATTGACGCTATGCTAATGATATTTCAGGGCATGGGCGTGTGTGAATGTCCTTCATTGTTAATTGTTAATTCCCCATTGTAAAGGCCGTAAATGTGCTGTTTATGGGGTAATGGAAATAAATAAAATAAATATTGATTAGTAAGAAGCGGCTATTCCCCTGGATTTTTAATAATGAAGCTGAACTTACCAACATCTATGTATATTGTATATTTTAGTCTTTCAGTGATACTGTTTATAAGAGTATTGTTTAGTGGTTAGTTCTGCAGAGAAAAAATCCAAAAAGACCGCTGATCCTTACAGATACTTGCATTGTCACATTCCTCACTTATTAGATAAGGCTGCATTGCTTATATGTCATTAAGTTAACTCTAATTCACGTCAATGACTTAGGTGCCATTACTCATTTATTTCCTTTTGTACAGTACTTAAATTCCGAAAAGCTTAATAAGTGGGCATTGGAAATATATAATATCTTAGTCACAATTTTCTTAAAGGTTGGTTTTACTACTATAAAATCAAACAAGAACATACTTTTGAAAATATCAATTTTTACGCATTTATAAACTTCGTGATTCGATTATACGCGATGCGATTCTAGAGGAAGTACTTTTCTCACTGAATGATTAATAGGTATAAATCTTTATGAATGCACGTTTTTCAGTTCTAGCGTTTTTTTACCCATTTTTATTATCAATTTTTAATGCACTCAGAGACGATAAACATCCTTTAAATATTTTAGTGCTTTGATAGTTTGACGTTTAGAATCTCTTTCCATGTTTGCACGTAAATTCTCCATTTAATTGACGTTTTCTAACAAGCCCACACTTTAAATCCAAGTTGTCAACACTCCTTCTCTACTTGTCGATTTTACACTGACGTACGGTTTTTGCGCTTTTGAAAATCATGCCAGGAAATACCGTCGGAAAAGTCGTCTGTATGCCCAGGGGGAAGCTGTCGAGGGATTTCGGATTCTTAGAAGACTTCATGCGGTGATCAGGATTTGGAACTATCTCAAACTGATTTCTCAGCGACGGAGTGTGAATGTGATAGACGTGGTACGAAACACATGCTCATTAGCTGGGGGGAACATTTGAATAACTAGTTTTGTGGAGTTATCATTAGCATAATCTGGAATTCATTCTCTGACGAAATGTCAGAATAACTTAAATACGTTGGTGACTAAATGCAAGCGTGAAATTAAGGTCATTTTAATTTGATAACGGCTAATTTCTTGTTGTTGAAATTAGTTTGACGTAGTGACCTCCTCTTTGGTAGGTAGGTACAGCTTCTATGATTTTTGTATTCAAATTATGGGGAAATTCTGTTGTCCTAAAAAATGATCCGCTGTGTTTCTTCTGTCATATTTTATGGTGTATCAACTGCGCTTATCTTTCTTTCGAAATGTCTCTTTCGACCTAAATGCCTTATGCTGAAGATAAGGTCTGAATTTAGCGTTTAGTATAAGCAATTATTTTAGGTAAGTAGAATGTAACTATTGGCAAAGAAATTAGTAGGTGTTGGGTGCATTGAATAACTATGATTATGTTTTAAGATTATAATTATATGATAATCAAGCGTAGTTTATGATTGCTCTGAAGTTTACTTCGACTGAAATTGATGAATAAAGAAAAGAAACGATCCCATTCCATTTCGTCCCTATTTTCCACCGCTTTCCTTCCTTTTGTCTATCGCTGCCTGTCCTCTCATAGGGAAATTTTTAAGAGTGTAGGTTTCCATTCAGCTTCTTCCTTGGTTCGCCTCAGTGTTAATAATATTTTATAAATAATGAGTTTCTTAACTTTCTTTGAACCTTAGTTTTTTTTTTTTTTGCTGTAGTCCTTCGCAACCCGGTACAAAATGATGTTCCCGACGGCGTCCCGGAAGGAACGCAATTAGCAACATCCTATCTGATTCAGTGAATGGTTTTTCCAGTGCGCTCTGGTTAGGCTGTGGCCGGCCTTCGATAGATCGGAAGCAACATCAGCAACGGCGAAGCTGAGGAACAGTACCCGCAACCCCTCTCGATGTAGATTGAGTGGTGCGATTGAGACGTTGAAAAGCACGGCGGACAGATTAAAAGTCTGCTGAGTAGTTAATGCCAACTTTGACAAGCAGTCCGGTGTGTGTTTTTAAAGCCCTTGAGCTTTTGAGGACTTAGCATATCCTTTTCCTCGGGGTGGTGAGAATGGCATTTCGCAGAGTCGCGTGTTATAGTTTTTTTCTCTCCTCCGGGCGAGTGCCTGTTGCTCGTTAGATGTGACAGATAAAACAGTTTCGATCGTCTCAGCCGTAATTAATTTTTAATTTGCATATAAAATGTTCTGTATCAAACCCTGTTACCTCTCAAAATATAGTTTATTGCCGTTGGCTCTTTTGCACTCTGGCTGATAAATTATGACTTGGGGACATATATATTGTGTAACATCACCGTGAAACCTGTTCACTTTTTTCCGTTTGTTAAAATGTCGTGCTTACTGATCAAGGGCGCAGATGCACTTATAATAGCTTAGCCTTTCTAGAAGATTGATGAGTGGGTGAAAACCCTCGGCGACTCGACACACATGAAGAAGTTATTAGTATTCAAGTTTTGTCAGCGGCTCTTGAAAATGTTATCCCCTATCTTAAATGAATTCCAATTGGAAATAGACTTATTTTTATGAGGTTTGTCACCTAGGTGCTGTGCTTGGAAAATATCCACGGCGTGTCTTCATGTATTATTACTGCATTGTTGACGGTGGAATTAAAAAAAAATACTTGTAGTGGGGTCACGTGTTGGGAATACCTAGGAAAATAATTATTTCCGCATCCCAGGGCTCTTCTATTTTTAAATTCTCGAACCATTCTGCTCCGGCAATTTAGTGCTCGACTATTAAAAATACCGGTTGCAATAGCTGCATGCGTTCAAGAGTTTCCATCGGCGAAGGGTTATTTCTTCGAAGGAGGGAAACGCTATCTTGAAGATTTTCCTCGGCCTCATTTTCAACTCGCTGCATTTCACCGACTACACAAGACTGCTTAATTAACTTAGCCACGACAGGAATGCAAGAGGGGAAAAAAACAGTCTAGGAGGAATTCTAGATATGTTTTTTCTTGTGTTGGGAGGGCACACTGGACTATCGCAGAAATGAATCCGATGTCGTCATGTCGTTTAACAAGCGTTTTCTTCGGAACGTCCGATAACGCCCTCGCTCACCCACCCTGATCAATTAATGAAAACGTCCAGAGGGAGACGTGAATATCCAACCGCGCGAGACGCTTAAGCACATGAGTGGCATCGGACGCCCCTCTGAATCGGCGTCTTTGTCAGCAACAATGAGTGGACTGAGTGAGATGCGTGCGATGATTTCAAGATCGCACTGCGGAGGAGACAGTGCTCGGACACGCTTGAAGAAAGGCACGCGGGAGGAAGAGCCTCCTTTGAGGTAACTCCATGGTGGCGAATAGAAGAAGTCTGCCATGAGTATATGACGGTTGAAGTGGACTGACGCTTCGGAGAAGGAAGTTGTTACATATTCCTATAGGGCTGGAATCGTGCTCTGGTGGTTGCACTGAAAGGAGACGTGAGCGCTGATTGTGTGTGCAATGGAGGATGAGCCTTGGTGGGGGGAGTGTGGAAGGCGGAAGACTGGCGACTCTTTGACGTGGCTATGGAAGATTGAGCATCGCGATATGGAACCTGCCTCTTCAATACTCCCGCGAGGGAAGGGTAACGGGGGAGTGGAAAATAATTCTGAAAAATCAGAGCAATGAGGGTGTATATTGAATTCGCGATGGTACGCTGGTATGTAGAGGAGCGCGAAAGCCTGGTGGCTAGAGTACTTGGCTACTGAACGAAAGGCTCGGAGTTCATATCTTGGGTAAAGCCCCAACTAAAATTCTCCAAGTGAAAGGGAGGTCTGGGGTAGGAACCTACCTCCCTAGGAAGTGTGATATTCAAACGACTACTCCGGGGCGAGCTATAGCCTCGTTAAGGGAACCAATCTCCCTGATTTAAAAAAATGGTAAATTATCCCTGTACTATATTGTTGTTATTTTCTTACGCTAAATGAGGTTGACTACACGTTTTTGGTGTTTTAACACACTTGTAGCGTATCAAGTGTGCTTGCTCGTGAGACCCTAAGGTGAGGGTTTACATTTATTTCAGTGAAAATATTATTGTAAGACACCATTTTTATTTTGGTAGCGAAATAAAAACCTCATATATGTTTTATTCGCAGCCATATGTTTAACTCTCATCGTATTTACCCAATTTTAAAACTTCTTCGTTAATCATCGCAGCTTTATATTAGCTCATTACCTTTAGGTCAGGATGGTTATTTGGCTTTTCATAAGGTAATTATGGCGTCGTGTAAGTTGTTGCGCAGCAATGTAGTTATTTTCCGTGGATTGAAAGACATTTCAATCAGGTATATTATTAAAATAATTAAAGAATTAATGAGTTAACTTAAAATTAAGGTTGATCTAATTAATTATGATCGTCACTGACAGAGATACAATTTCCAGGTACATGTGGATCTAAATTTTGAGGACCTCTGAATGATATTTTTGAGCACCTCTGAATAATATCTTTTGATACGCCATCATAAATCAATGGTTAAGGGAGTGAACCTAGTGTGCTAATTCAGATTGGTACAAATGCCTAATCTTACGATACCATGGATTGCAATCAACCATCGCCAAAAAAACTTACCGCCATCATAAGCCAACGTTAAATTTTATGAATCGGAATTGAATCGTATCGCGAAGCACAAATTTCTGATAGTTTAAATTTGTGTACTTAACAAATATTTATGTGAGATTCATTTTACGAGTACTCTTCAGTTCTTTTTACATAATACAGTTTTGATAATTGCTAAAAAATGTCTGTTGTAAAACGTTTTCCTTACCTCAATTAGTTTGGGAAAGATTAATTCAATTTTTGTACTACTGTATTAGCCAACCATTGGAAATGAAAGACGAGTACCCTATCGGAGCACTGAACCCTTAGCCATCATATGGCCTGAGGAGTAAGTTCTCGAGCGATTTTAGTGGTTGTTAAATTAGTCGCATCATGATTTAATTACCGGATATTGTCCTCCCTCGAATAATTAATCGGCTGAGTTAAACACAGCACATCATTAATCACTTGGCGTTGTGTTGTGTTCCTTGACTTCTGTTCACTAGGAGAAACGAGCTATTTTCTCGTAATAGTGAGAACAGCTAGTCATCCATTCCGTTTCCTTGTCTCGCACAAATATTCTTCTCTCCTCGGGGTCACATATGACTGCGCAAATGCAATCCTAAGGGGCCAACACTTTCCACTTTACACATCACTCCCTGCGTGTCCCATACTCCGCGGAACCGCTTAGCATTTTCGCTGCCTCACTAACGAGGAGCCGTATATGCGGCGCTTGCGTGTGCTCATACGCGACGTCTCACATTTGCACGGCCCTGGAAAACATTTTTCCAACAAAGTAACACGCGTTAAAATCCCCGAGGCAAATGATTATGCGCCTTTGTGACCATTCTTTTTTTTCTTTTTCCCCGTAGTCGCTGAATCCATACAACCTCGCCGAAGACTGCATGCAGATCAGCATTCCCTTTCTTCCACGGCCTGTCCTTTTATCCACATTGCTGTTTCTTTCAGCCACTTTTCCTCCTTAGTCTCAGCTTCCTGGCAGCTCTTACTCCCTCTAATACACGTTTCGTGTTGATTCTTCCCTTATGCATGCTCTCTTGGCCTTCACGCTAATCGTTCGCAGTTGCTTTAAAATTCGCCAAAAAATTACACGCCTACCTCTTACAGTCTTTCTCTTTCTATAGAAGTTGAGGAGACAAGTCGGATATGTGGAAAAATACATCACGCAAAGAAAATACTGCTTTGCCCTAATGCATGTAGCTCCTTCACGCAGCCAAGTAAAATAAATAACGCCTGAATGACGCCTCGGTAACTTAACTGGCTAAAGCACTCCGGGTTCGAATCCCGGTCAAGGCGAATTATTTTTTCTCTGTGGATTTTTCGCATTAAATAAAAACTTCATCGACCCATAACAACAGGGTAGAGGTTATATGTTGAAGTGGAGGAGATAGCAATTGCATATTATGACAAATGGAGATAGTGTTATGATATTCTAATTGTTATGAGATTTTTTAGTCTGAAATCATATACGCAATCAAAATAAGCGCATTCTGATTTAGATTCGTCGAATTAATAGGTCTCAAATGCAATAGAAAAGAATAATGGAATGCGTTGCTATTATAGATTGCGCAAATTAGCGTCCATTCAGTTACTTTTTATAGCTGTGGACCATCATATCTACTATTCTAGAGCTATCTGATATTAGCTACTTAGTTCATGTATAGCGTTGTAGCCCTATATTGAATGGGCATTGTTATCAAAATATCTACTCCTCCGAGAGGTTTTCATAGCTGCATAGAAGAGACGGTCATTCAAGACGTGAAACATATTATTCAATCAAAGTTATTATTTAAAAAAAAATACTGCAGTTCCCAATTCTTCTCTAATTTTGGAAATGAAATATTAATTTTAACACTTTGGATTCGTCCTAAAGCGGAAAATGATGAAAGACTTAATTTGTTCACACGTTTTACTTAATTCTCTAAGTTGACTCTGCAGTCTATTATTATCTTATCTCTCGTTCGAGTTTCCAAAGCAATAAATTGTCTTAAACGCCCTAGTGTCTCAACAGTACCTACTCTTTTTAACGATCATTTCATACTCGCCAACACATATGCCTGCAAAGCCTCTTGTGTGTAAATACAGTTTTTTCTCGTCATGACCTCGGGGCTCGCGGAAAGAAAAATCACAGTCTTTGAGGAAAAGCCACGAGTAATCTGCGCCGAGCGTACATTTCGCTTTCTTCTGTGGGCCATTCGAAACATTTCAGTTCCCGTGGCATTCACTTGAGAGATCCCTTTCAAATCGTTCCCTTCTTCTGAGTGGGGCATAAATTTAGTGGCCATGGTAAAGTCACCGTTTCCGCCCAGCATGTGAGCCTCCACGTCTCCACCCCAGAACTATCTCCCAATATTTAATGCTTATTTGTGATACTTAAGATAGCATTTCGGTAAAACGTTATACTCAATTATTTTATGTTACATAAATGAGCTAATTTTTGATAGCGTTTTGTCCCATTGGAATAATTGTGTGAAGTTCTGTGTGGATACATATTTAATATTAATTACTACTTGATAGTGTATTATTTCTGTGGCTAAAGTGACTAGTACCTTTCAACCCTACCAGTAGTGATGTGAACCAGGTAAACATCCTCTGAATAGGGTAGCAATATATTAGCATTTCCCGTGACCTGATTTAAGTTCCAAAAGATGACATTTACGATATCATAGAATTTGAAACACAGTAGTACGTTTGGGTGAACTATAATTATATAAAAAAACTGTTAATAGGCAATTCATTTTCTCTTAAATTGAACCAAAACGCTACCTCTGGTTGAAGACCAGCTTCACTCACACGTCTACTAGTATACCTTAAATGTATAGAAGAACCCTTGTCGCTATCTTCTCTGCCTGGGATAAATATTTTTCAGTGACACTTTATCAGTGTGTAATTTTTATGAATTACAGAGTGCAAATAAAGGTTTTGAGGTTTTTGAATCAGTATCATCACGAGAAATGTCGCCATACTGCACACCGAGAGGGAATAATTGCGATTATTAGCTCCAAAATTCTTCATCATGAAGTACAGAACAGTAATTCTTGGCATCATTCCCTGCCATGAAGGATTTACGATCAGCTTCTTCCCCTAGACGTTAGACCCGGGACAACTTTCGACGTTTGCAAACGAGGAATTTTTTTCTCATTCTGGGGCTATTATTGGGGCTACCTTATGTCTGTTTAAGTCATTATAGAGTCAGATATGAGAAATATTTCAGGTAATAACCATGAGACATCCGATGGCTACCTTACCGGAGTAAACCTCAACTTTGAAATAACTGATTAAATTTCACTGGAATAAAAATCATTAGTCTTTATCGACATTCCAACCCAGATATTTCAAATACTGCAAAGATTCGGAAGATTCTACTACCCAGGTTCTGCTATTTGGGAAATCCAGAGAAAGAAATTACAGAGAAGGCAAATTATTTTTTCCCTGTCAAATTTCCCCACTTTATTGAGAAAAACCTATAAATGGTGGGCAGATCTCTTATTTATCGTGATCCTGATAAAGAGGACCATTTGAATAGAAGTCTATGAATACGAGCATTGGAGTCTTTCAAGTTTTGTTATAGCTCCATCTACCCTCAATCCAACGGAACTCTCTGACTTTGTCTCTTGCAGTGCTCCATCTTCGCATCGCCTCCGCCCTTCCAAAAAGCCGTATCCAAGTTCTCTCGCCCTGATGCATTCTCCGCCTCTCTTGCGGACACGCTTCATCTTACGGCCGCTCACGGGGTGGCCTACTCCACCCTCTGTTGCACCCGCCGTAATAACAGTGTTTGGGTACGTAGGCATAAACCCTTGCGCCCGAGAGTTCGTCGCTCTAAATACCCTGCAAATTGAGGACTTAATCGCCAAAGTACTGGGCCTGAAAGTTGAAAGATGAAGTGAGCGGAAGAAGTAAAAAGAAGCGAGAGGTTAAGAGTGGTGAGATGGGGGAAAGATGGTGCATGCATCCCTAAAAGATGAAAGAGGAGATGGAGCAATATTTTTTATACAAAAGTGAGCCCTTTGCGAGTAAAGATTTTGGCATCTGATAAGAAAACATGAGTTAAGGGTTAAATAGTATTTGTGATAGAGGATTGCAAAAAATGCATTATGTACAATGTTCTTCCGTGTGCCATGTATTACGTTATAATAACTAATAATAATAATAATAATAAGTAAATACTTGCATGTAGAAATAGGAATAAAATATGATAGCAGCCGACATAGTGAGTTTTTGAATCAATCATGATCATCATCATCATTTGTCAACAATCCTAAGATTGGTTTGACGCAGCTCTCCATTTCTCTCTCCTATCCGCTAATCTCTTCATAGCTACATATTTATTCTCTTTTACATCCTTTATAACCTGTCCTATATAACTCATTCGGGGCCGTCCCTTGCCCTCTTTCCCTTCCACTTGTCCTTCAACGATTGTCTTCATCGCACCATCGTGCCTCAATGAGAAAGGAAATTTTTCGTGAAATTTATCCACGAATTATACTGAAAATGCATTGAGGAAATTTTCCAAATCTCCACTCATTTCAATTGACCAAATAAAAATGCTGAAGTCGTGCGAGGAAGAAACCGGGAGAAAAGTTATCAGTTTAAGCGAAGCAATTGATTTGTTAGGGAGAAGAGATTGATAGCAGCAGGCCTTAGCACGCCTGTGACAAAAGACCTTGAGGGAACTCAATTTATCTTCTCGCGTGCAAGGAGTTGTACTCTATATCTCTCTTCATACACCAATCTAAGGGTATATTACCTCTCAAATATTTTTGGCCACAATCAATACGGAAACTTAGCCACTGAGGTGATAGGACAGTTCATAGTACCTACACCTGGTTACTTTGATAAAAGTTACATAGGAATAACTGTTTCGTTGTCTCGAGATCCAAGGATTCCGACCATTGAGGCTAAATATGCAGTACAATGTTTCTTTGGAGAATCTAAATCACTTTCGGGCAATGAAAGGTGTTCCAATATATGTTGCATGTTTGCCTTAGGCCACATTTTCTAGTGCTTATCGCGTTTTCTGATACTCAGCTTTCATCTTTCTGGCTACCTTATCTGTAATTTCACCATTTTTGTTATTTTCAAACTTAACGTGAGTGTCTTGTTTGATTTCTGATCTCAGATGAAGCTGTTGAAGCTCCCTCTCGGAAAAGTATCCTCGTAGTGTTTGCACGCGGATAGGAACTGGTCCCTCTACTCTAAAATTTGTTTCGTCCTCACGCCGATGGCTTATCTCTGGATCAGCTTCGATATCATTTAATCAAATCACCCCTCGGGCGGGAATGCTGATTTCAAGTTGCTCTCTATTAATATAATACCTATATCTGTAGATAAATACTATTCCCAATGCTACGCATCAAGAAAAAAGTTATGAATCCTGTGCGTCTATTGAGATTTTGTAAGTAGGTACCGTACCGTAAGCTTCAGTTATACACCAGCTTGCAATAATCGGAAAAATACTAATATCTACGTTTAGGAGACCGATTTCTTATGCAGAGTACGTGTCGCTTCTTCAAATGAATAGGGTCAGTGGCGTAACTATGGGGGGATGAGAGGATAGATCTCAAAGCTTCTGACAAAAACATTAATTAAAAGTATTGTCTATTTCTGACTTACCTATAATCACTGCATCTCCTCAAAGCTAAATGTTAAGCGCCTAAACAATGTAAAATATATTTCCAGGCATGTCATTTTTTTTAATTTTCCCGGAACCCCAGTTGCCTAGGGTGCTCCCCATACGCCTCCATCCCCTTAAAGCATATAAACATATTCCCAGTTACGCCACTGAATAGGGTGTACAGCATGTGAGATAGTTAATCTTTTGCATGAGTATGTTTTTCAATACTTCCCCGGTTGCCTTTCAAAAAACTGGAAAGCTATTAAAACATCCATTCCTTTTCTACTTTCCACGTACAAAAAAGCGACCGCTTGACATCCATCCATCAATCTTGCGTGTGGTACCTCCTCTTCACTCTGCGCACTTGCATCGTCTTTTGTTTTTCTGAGCTGTAGCACACGCCCGCCAATTCTGCCCTCATTCCCGCTTTTCCCGTATGGAAATTTGGTCATAGTCGGGAATTTTTCCTCAAGCGGTCCGGCATTAAAGAATTTTTCTCGGTAACTCTGTTGAATTTTTTTCGCCATGTTTTCATGTGAGAAAATTTTGATTGGATTTCCACTTGGGTGGCTTAGCCGCCCCGCAAAATTGAATGGGTTCTCCGGGCATATTTCCGTTTTTGTGAGTTTTAAGAACTTTTTTTCGTACCCTTGAGGCAAAATAACCAGAAATCGTGGACCCGTGCATTCCCTTTAAATGAAAAATTATTCATACTTTCGACACGCACAAAGGGTGGTTCAATATTTATTTCGCCACACTTTCGTGGATCTGTATAAGATCTGTGCAGGAATAGCAAAATGTTTACGGATCCTAAAGTGCCACTAAATGAAAATATCATAACTTGTTGATTTTATGCCCGTCTTTTCATGTTGAAATTACTTTGATAAACACCTTTAATTACTTGACTTAAAAAATAGCTCATTTAATGGCATGCATGGAAGCATGTAGGAGGTATGATGTAACTGGTAGTATGCAAATATCGATATATTTAGTGTTTCCATAACTATACTAGGCGTTGTCATTGATAGCTGAAGTTGAAAGGTATTACCAATGATTATTGCATGGAGTTTATTCTGCAGAATATACATCCCAAATTTGGCTGTAAATTATCTTTGGGATTTTGTTGGGCTTATTTCTACAATATGTAAGCTAAGAAAAATGTTATTATGCATTGGTAATTGGTATGAATTAAATGCAATCATATTTGAACCATGTCAGTTGAATCTTGTTCAAATTTCTATGAGGAAGGAGAGTCATGCTTACAGCTTGACTTTGCTTGGTGCAATGAAGGTATTGAAAAATTAAGAGCCGCGACTGTTTCACAATAATCTTATGAGGAGTAACTCGACTTTCAAAGTTCATTAGTTGGAAAAAGACCTTATGCATGTGGGAAGTAGCCAGTTGCAAGGAAAATAATACCTATCGGCCTAAAGCGTCCTCATTCATATATATTTAATTGGTATTACTTTCAAGGACACTAAATTATAGATAATTACAATAAAGCAATGAATAGTTGTTCGAATACAGACAAGAAAACAGTTCTTGTTTTAAATAATAACATAAGATGCCACCGCTCTTGCTTGTGTCTTTCCAGTTACATTAGGCATAATTTTTATTTCAGTAAGAGGTATTTGTCGGCTTAAAAATAAAAAAATTTAAGCACTGGGACGATTCGATAACTAGTGACAGAGTTTTTGTGAACTCTTTTTCTTGCCAAATAGTATATCATCTTTAAAAATGATCAGGCTCTTTTATGATTATAAGATTCAAAATATGAAGCTGCTAGAGCTGTGCGCCATGGACACCGTAATCGAGTCCACCGGCGATTTAACTGAAAATAAGAAATACCTACATATCCCGGAATATACTCGTTGCGTAAAATAATACTCAATATTAAATCTTAGTCTTTCACTCATTTACATATGGCTTTCAATTATTTCTCGATGGCGGATATTTTGCACCGAAGAAACCATCGACGTGAACACTGGCTCGAGCCGCTAAAAATGCGCCTGGACCCTGCCGCTATAAATTTTTTACCGTCAGCGACCATGCAGATTGTGGAAGTTCGAGATTCTGTCATGATTCACATTTAATTCCATTTTTTATTTAATGTCCGCATAAAAATCCTCTATTTCAACTTTGTTAACGAGGTTTTATAATATTTTACTCGTATAGGTATAATTGTTTTCTTTATTGAGTGATTTTAGTTTAGTTTCTGCATAGAAAATTTGTTCCTTGGCTATTTCTGATTCGGTTTTGCTGGGGTTCATCAAATTTAGTTGTCATGGCTAAGCAGCAATAAAATTATAAATGTGGGTACCTTGGAATGAATAATGTTTCACGGAAGAGAGACGAGACATAAAATATTTTCTGATGAAGTTATCAACACCATGAAGTCTACACATACAGTCTACAATTCGTATTTACTAGAAAGCACATTTCAGCAAATTTGCCTTTGAAAAGGTAATCGCACTTATGCTTAATGGAGAAGCTTAGATGAGTTGACAGGCTTCGATTCTTGCCTGAGATAATACTAGACCCAGGTTCTTGGAAATTCTCTACAACCTAGAAGAAATATCGTGAAAGATTTAATCTACAACTTCAGTAATGCGGGAACGGGGCACAATAGAGTTCTTAGGATTTAGAATCACCGTGCGAACAAGGCATGACCTTTTGCCAATTGTCATAAGCGTGGGAACTGTTTCTCTTGCGAGTTAAGTGCCGCAAAAAAATTCTTCGCTAGGAGAAATTTAAGATAAAGCTGGAAACATTCATTGCAATGTTTATGCGTCTCCCTCACCCTTCCGTGTACTACGTGCCTGAATGGATTCCTTTCATCTGATGTGTTTTATGCGCTTTTTGCTCACTCGTGCTAATTTTCATGCAGCTAAGTACACCGCTGCTCTGATACTGGTGCTTTTCCACATATTCTCCGCTGAGGATTGTTTTTACAACTCTGAAACAGTGATGAAATTCCAAATGCCCTTGAGGACGCTTGTGCTTACGCTACGCTATTTTTATTTTTTTAATTAATTAGTTCAGTACGGTTTACAATTACACACGTATGTGCGTGGTAAAAGTGTTTACGTGCATGGTAGAAGAAGTATAAAATACCCACGATGTAAATTGTTGTATCGATGACATGATAAATACTGATAGCCCTCCATTATTCAAAGCTATGTTTAAAATAAGTAGAGAGCACAGTGTTTTCAGAGCAATGTATGTTTATCTTAGGTCAATCACCCAGTTTTCTTGAAACGAAGGAAACTTAAATGGCATAAATTCAAATTTAAAATGGCTAAAAATTATATTTTAGTTTTTACATGCAGTTTTGCAGCCTTGAGAATTATTTGATTGGTTTGAAGTTTTTTTGGTGCGTGCTTTTACAAGCAGGTTTTTTAAGACTGAACTGCGATTTCAAGATTTTGTGTCTTGAGATGGCGTCGTAAAATCTTGCGAGTACATCTACAAGAGGAATTGATTTTCTCATTCTCGCTTTTATCGCAGTGACATGTGTAACTATTTTTCGTGTTTCTATCAGACAGTGGAATTATTCTCGTGAATTTTATTCGCTTTAGTGAGCATGGGAGTCATTGGATTCGACTAAATTTCACGTCGAAGGAAATATCATTAATTCTGCTGACCTTTATGCTCAATGCACTCCTCTGTGACACATTCCCCATTGCATCGGCCCACGTTCTGGCTATATCCTTCTTAGCGGCCACTTAACTGGCTGTCTCACTGAGAGTGGATATCCTGAAGTGTTGGGTCTGGAAGAAATCCTGTACTAGGACATGAATAGGTCGTGCTTTACACTCTTTTATTGCACAGTGAAAAGTGATATCCATTCAGCAAGAATACCGACGATAAAAGAACTAAATAATGCCTCCTGAATGCTTTTAACACTTCATCATTTGTCTGTGCTTATTTCATTCTTTACTTAATTCTTTTGGTTGCCTAGTAATATTCAATGAAATAGCACACACGTGAGTATGGTTGTTGAAAATTTATTGTGACGTTAGAATCGGCAGATATATTCGCTGTAAATGTCATATTCATTTTATTTTTATTTGAGTAAGGGTAAGTGATTCTTCGAAACGCCGATTAATACGCACTCAATGCCATTTTTCATGCTTTTATGACCATTTCTTGTTATATTCACTATCCCACCTTAAGGATTCAAGAATATAAATAATGGACGTTTATTGGAAGCGGGAGCTGTACGTAAATGGCTGTTCCTCAACTTATCCCTTTCAGATGTCTCTTCCTCCTCTCATAGAATTTTCACCCAGCTACTTCCAAACTTTGGGCCATCCACATCAACTGTTAAACAAGGCTTTCCTTAACATCCACATTAGCTGTTAAACAAGGCAATGAGAAAGTAAGTTACAGTTCACGAATGGAACGAGTTATCTTAAAATGGATGGCTGTATTATGGTGTAATTGATATTGCTGAGGTTGATTTTTCAGGCTTTACAGCGTGAGACCGTATTATGGAAGATAATGAGTAACGTTTTGTGAGGTTTACCACGAAAACATTAAAATACTCGACCCATGTTTCATAACTTAACTCACCAGGGTTTAATTACTCGAAGTAAATAATGAAACCTGGGTTACATCTGTTAAAATGCTTGAAGTGAACCTCGTTAAGTATTATTTTTTATTTTTCATTATGCGAAGATGTCACATAGATGAGACTGAAGTTAGGGTTTCCAAGCTTGTTAACTTAAGAACCCCCAAAATTAATTAATGATAAGTTCTTCTTTTCGAATATTCTTCTCATTTATAATTCCGCGGCAATTCGCGTCTTGGATTGGTATCCTCACATAAAATATTCATTTAAATTGTATTATTTCATTTTTCAATTACAAAATGCAACTATATCAATTGAATTTACAAGTTTTCATGTATGAAGAACTAGGTGAATTAATTATACCTCAAAATATAAGAACGTTTTTCACGAGGTTTACTATATTTCAATGTTAAGATCCAAACCTCCTTTTTGATGTAGTTTGGTAATGACATTAAATAATTAAGGAAGAAACACTTGACTCTATCACTCAGACCATTATCATGGTGATAAGCTTATTTGTCACGCGAAGTTTACATAATTGGCCCGAACAATACGTCACACAGACGGTTATACAATCAAGACGTCTCACCTATCTATCTAATGCCCCTCGCACCCAGTCAATCAATGGAAATTAGTCACTCGATAGCGCTAAGGTCCAATTGATATTCTCTAGCTAAGGCTGTTGTCACTCCATTATAGTGTGGGAGGGGAGACAAGGTTCAAGGCTGGTGCATTGTCTTGTCATAATAAGGTCAAGTCTTGCTGAATGGGAAGGCCTTAAAGATCGACTTAGCCTCAAGATCGACCCCTCCATTTACCTTGCATAAGGCAATACGTTCACGGCAACTTATTAGAGGTTCCTATAATGGTTGTGCAGACGGGTTAGAGCTCCATATCTTCTTGCAATCCTTTAACTCATCTTAGGTCCTCTATGAGACGTGATAAGTGGCGAGGATATGAATGGCAAGGTATACGATATTTCAGAGAGAAAGGACTGGATAGGTAATGGGGATATGTTTGATACCGTTGAAATGAAATCTGATCAAATGATTGAGAAAAACTTCAATGACATCCAATTATTTCCCTAAGTATAAATGCAATAATATGTTCAAGTGTTATTGGTCGGGTATGTGATGAAATTTAAGATTGAGGTAGTTTCGCAGGTTTATTATAAGATCTCATAAATAAAGAGTATCTACTATACCAAGTACTTTTTATACTATGCTGCTCCGTGCTACTATGAAGAGGTCATCACTGCCGTGTAAAATTCATTTTTAGCTCTTTCTTAATCTTTTTTCATGTTATATTTTACTCATTTTTGGGTTAGCCCGTATTTCTCATATTTTATCTAAAGATTTCTTGATTAAATTTGAGCTTCGCGAACAAATTGAGCTCGGATAAGACAAGACGGCAAGAAATGTTTTCGTGTGAGATGAGGCATGAAAAATATTCTACCCGCCGTTTCCATGACACTGGCATCTGAGCCTGAACTCTTCCGACCCGGCAATCAAGACCGTCTCATAGAAATCCGATTAAACAAAGATCCAGGAACATTTGTAGATAAACAGAAATTCCCATGGGGTGGGGCACAGAAAGCGATTTGGAATGGGAATATAATGGCATCGTGGCTAAGAGGGACCTTCCACTTCGAGTTCAGAAGAAAGGGAAGGAAGAGGAAAAGTAAGTGAAGGAAAGGGAGAAAGAGGCGTATGAGAGCATTAAGTGTTTCGTCCTTCCCTATCCCTCAGGCATTTTTCTCCTGTTCAAAAAAAAGCATCGCGAGCGAGAAGGTCGGAATGAGGGAAATAATAATACAAGCATTTTCCATTAGCAAACAATAGGATTTGTATATCGTCTGTTGGGTGGCTTCTAGAGGTAGGCTCTCTGAACGCGTCGCGAGGTCTGACCGAGGGTAGTGAGACAGATAGGTTGATGGGATTATGGGAATGAATGGGACGGTGGAAAATGGCGCCGCACTTTGGTATATTCTCGAGTCGGTTGCATTTGCGTCCGGCATCGCTCGGGTGACGCTACAGACGTGGGGTAGTGGTACCAGAGAGAGCAGCGATGTTGAAGAGTGGTGTGGGGAAGGCCTTTTCCTTCTTACAGCCTACATCGTAAGTTCTTCGCCGTCCTCTCTGCCCCATTCCTAAAATTTGCGCATTCAAAATCGTTTCTCGTCTCCCTCACACCACTGATGAGCTTGTGTGGGGGCCGATATATATATTTTCAACTTTCAGACCACCTGCAGCGGTTGTTTTGAGGCAATTAAGTATCTACTCCTCTAAGCCGTTGCCAAGGTAGGTTTTCACCATCAGAGTTGAGGTTTGTTTTAGTGGTTGACGACGTGCAGAATGCATTTGAATAGCTGTTTTTCTGGGCAAGATTTCTCGGAGAGACGACTCGGTAGTCAAACCTTTCTTAATCGAGATATCTTCGAGGCATCTCTCCTTTCAGTACGGGAGAGTTGCCCTTACAGCCAGCGGGCCAATACATGGTCTAAGATGACTTGCCACTGCTTTTGGGCAGTTGATAAACATGCTGCTACAAGTTTTCACCCGTTAATTCAAAGTATTCAAACATTTTAACTGATGCCGACCAGAACCATTATGCTCTACCTTATAACAGAGCAGAAAATTCGGAGTCTCACGTGAAATTATGTTCTAAAGTAGCGTAAAAAAAACGAATCACCGCGAAACTTTTGAGGCTTGGTATTAGTTATCAAACTAATTGACGGACACCACCAGCGGAGCAATCTGATAGTTTGTTTTTAAACTACCACGATAGTTTGTTTTTAAACTATCTCTCCGGGTGGGGCATCTCACCCGGACTTACCTTAGTGTTATAATTATTGCCTACGATGGAAAGCTGATATTGCATGACTGTCTTATTAGTATGTAAACCTGAATAGTGACTCATTTCGATTCATAAGAAAGAGAAATCCCTCCATTCCAATTTTAATCTGTCCTTATTTCCAGTCGGGGATTGAATAATAAATATTAATTGGGGGATAAGGGGAGTAAATCAGCCAACTATGTGACAGCTTTAGCCTCCCTCGTTTAGAGTTGAGAGAATACCTACTGGCCAAATGATATGAGATTGAACTTCAGCTATCATTAGCTAGGCATATAGCTAGAACAAAATCTTCAATCTTTAAATGCAAGTGAACCGAGATCAGCAAGTACAACCGAACCACCAAGTGCTGGAAGCGTTCAAGTTAGGCTTACCAATTCTGTATTATCTTTAATTCTTTTAGTAAATTATGGTGCAAGTAGCTACCTTTGATATCTTTGTCTATGATTTTACTGGCGTTGAACGAGAAATTAGCCGCAAACCCTTCAGAAATTATTCGTTTTAAGTCTATGGGATATACTTTAATGCTCATTTATGGAGATTTCGTTTTAGCTTAAATAACTTTTTGTTAACAAAAAATTTGTGATTCAAAAGTCTGTTGGCGTACGATTACAAACATAATGAGTACTATACTACAAAATTACTCAGGGGAATACAGACAATTATTCCATTTTACCCATCATTGTCTTCCGAGTGATAATATTTTTACGGGATAAAATGACGTATAATTTAGATTGAGTAGCATAATATTTCTGCTTGATTAGACAGAGGAACGTCAATGCTAAAGTGTTTGTGGTGAAAGAGTTCCTCAAATAATTATGTAAGTCTCAGAAACTCCCAGGGGACCTGTTCCTCCCATTACTAGTGGATTTATTAAAAATATTCATCTTCTCACTAACAGGATACGTTTGACACCCAATAAGCATAAAGAACCACAGTTTCGTTTCTCTGATTGCTTCTTCATTCTCATAAATACCTGATTTTGGCGGGTTTTCGGTACCTCCAAGAATATGGTCGCTATTCGCTTTGCCAGCATTTATTTCTTAAGTGTGGATGTCGAATATTTATGAAATGTATTAGCGGACAAAAATATTAGTGGTAATTTGTTTCACACCTTCCTCTCATCCTGGTTTTGGCCATATGGAATATTTTTTTCTTATTATGTCAGCGGGTGTCTTGGGATTGCAAGATCCTAATGTTCTTAAGCTATTTATGTTTCTTTCTGAAGGGCTTAATGTAAAAAGGAATTCTAAAGCTTACGGTCATCAAGATATGAATCGTTAACTTCAGAAAGGCGTCTCAATCCCCTTAACTTTTCTCTCCCTACGAGAAACCAAAAATATCTAAGCCCGCATACTCGTTTAAATAATTAAATAGTACCTACATTGAATGGCATTATCAAATGAACTGAAGTTTTTCATTAAGAATTATTTGATATTTATAACGTGTTGTGATAGACATAGAGACGAAAAATTTGTACTCGGAAATTGTGTGAATCTTGCCTCGACTTTCCACGAACTAAAGATCTTATAGTTTTACACCTCTCTGATCCTTGTAAGTCACATGGATAAAGTCCTTCCTTTTTTATGACTCGTATTTTCTTTCCACCAAGTTTACTCTCTCTTCCCTTCTGCCAACGCAGACCCCTCACTCCATACAAGCGGGCAGTATGTCACGGGAATCCATATATTGCTTTTTCCTTTTCCCACCCAAAATAACGCCTGGCATCTCTTTCCCTCCCACTCACCCGTACGCTCACGGACACTGAGGCCACGGCCAATAAAAAAAGGCAACATCTTCCCGTGGTGAAGCATCTACTCTCTCACACCTTTCCATCTGTATGCTTATTAGTATCCTCGCACCTGGTCGAACTCCTCACCGCCATCTTCCATCTCTCCTCGTCGCTGCCCACGTTCAGTGAGGATATGAGGTAGGGCTATTTTCCCGAACATTATATCCGACCCACTCCTCCATACTTACCCTTTAAATTTTCATCCATTCTACGGGTTTTCCGACTTTCCCTCGGACCATCCACGAAGTTTTTGAGGCGTCCAAACAGCAAGTGGTCTCCACCTTGCAGTTCGTTCGCGCGCCCACCTTCGTTTAATTTTCCATAAATTTCGCAACTGAATCTGCCGACCCATTGTGGCACCTCGGGGGCGAGACATGTTTGTTTTCCGTTCCATTTGCACCACGGTTTTTCTACCACCTTCCTTTCGCGGATGGAGAGGGTATTCCTACTGTCACCGAGACATTCCTGTTTCGGTCACTGAGACATTTCTGCATCCTTTTTGCTGCTCTCTGGTTCCTTCCAAGGGTTCTTTCATAAATCAAGCCCTGAATACAATCCTATTATGTGCCATATGGTGAAACTATTAACTGTCATATTTTTGGAATTGATGGTCAAATGAAAAAATGCGTATTCCATGTTGATCACGTCAATATCAAATTAGTTTTTTTTTACCACCGAGGTTTTTGGCAGTGTAAGTAATGGTTATTTTCATCATCCCTCTATTTGTAAAATTTTGTTTCTAGTTAAACTATGATGGCAAGTTTTCCATTTTACTGAATCAAAAACACTGGCTTTAACATTTACGCAAAATGGTAATGTTCTTTTTTCGTTGAATACTCAATTACAGTTGCTATGCGTAAGGAAAAATAATCCTACTTTTAAATAGACTTCATTTATTTGGTTAATTATATAAAACTAAGAATGAATTCTCTTAAATTCTATGTCTTCTTGAATTATCCTGGAACCTTACTCCGATTTTGGCCGTTAGTGGTGCACGATTTCGAGTATCTAGTTTATATTTGTCATTTGGAGCTTTGGAATAAAAACATGTATCTTTTTATCGAATGAGTAAATTTCAATGGGTATCCCTTAATCTCATTCTATCGTTAGCGATATCGCCATTAAAACTTGTGATGCACCTTTTCTGCTCCCGTTCTTGCTAAATTCCCAAGAAAAAATACCAGCTTATACTTAAAATTCCCAGCTCAATGGTTAAAATAGTGCCACGTGAATAATTTCTATCGCCCTTCACTTTTATGGCGATGGATTTAGATACGTAATTTGAATCATCATGATCTTTTAAGAATTTAGAAGACTTCAAAAAGTAAGAAAATGAAATTGTTTATCAACTGAATTGGAAGCAGATCATTACATTTATCATCTTAAAAGGAGACGAAATCCATGGCCAGGATACCTTTAATCGCTTTCATCTTTAAAGAAATTCAAACAAGAAAAACATCAAATTTTCTATTAAGCCCTCTCCCGGAATATTTTTCTGTATTCATGACCACTTATTAAATTATACACCGTTTATTTTATTTTTACTTTAAACATTAAACTTCTATCGTACTGAAAAAGCACTTCTCTTGAGGGAATGAATCCGATACATGTAAAATTAATGACCTTTGTAGGTACATTCCCTAATTTTTGTGGCTTAGAAAAGGATGAAATCATAGTCAGGCGGCAATAATACAAAGACTGTAAAAATATTGCCTGAAGGAAAAGTTTAAAATATAATTGCAATCTTACTTCTTGGGTTAAGTTTTCTAGAGTTACGTAATCATAGAGCTAGAATATACTTTTAGTGGCTAGGAGATACTGAATCGTAGTGGCAAAGTGAAATATGAGAAGATCTCGTACTGGGTTACCACTTGAGATGTAGGAATAATAATAAAACTTTGAGGGAAACCTGGCCACTTCAAGTAACCTCTGAAACGACTATCTTGGAAGTTCCTTTAAGCTCTGGATGTGGAGAATTAAGAGGTGGTCAGACATGATAATCATTTAGTTCCTCCTTTTCCACATTATGTGGTCACGCTCTACACTCTTGACAGTTTTTCACGGCGGTTCACTTTGATTATGAGTATATACCCAACGAGTTTCGCCGACAAACCCGTAATTTCTACCTTAAAGAGCTCCGTAGGGACCAAATAGTCTGGCTGTGTCTCAGGTATTCGTGTTTCGTGCTTTCAATTTATGTGCCCGACCGTTATTGAAAAACGTTCTTCCAGTGGTTCGATTATCGAAAATTCATTTCCTGTTTCCCTCCGAAGGCGCCATTACTTTAGATGACGACTGTGCCATAGGGGGAGATGCCCAAAGAAAGTTATAAAATGTCAAACCCGAAAGCAAAGCTAAAATTCAATACTCTTCTGCCGTTTCAATATTGACCTGTTAAATATGCTCAGTTTTATGGAGACCTTTGTGAAGAGTTATGTGGCAGGTGTGGAACGCGTTGGGTAAAACCTTCGTTTGTAATTCTTTTGCGGTAATAATTTTCTCACAGTCATCGATGAGATTGGTGCCTCGAACTTTTAAAATATTTTTTTATTTATTCTCTATAGCTTAATTAGAAAGGCGCGCTTGGCACATTCATTTCTTCCTATCTTTGTGCTTTGAAGTTAAATGAGTCCAATACCCCGAGGAGGTACGCAGCGAATGAGTACTCGCTGCTATTACGACTAGCGGTGAAGAGGAGAGACCGGATTAGAACGAATTCTAAATAAATAATGTATCGCAATTTTGGTTAAATATTATGTCATAGTTTTTAAAGTATTTAATGAACATTTTATTTTAATTTGTTCGGTAAGTATTATTTAATGAAATGTGAGGTTTTGATAAATCAACTTTAATGGTTTAACGTCAAAGTAAAAAAATCTATTTTGAAATTAATATACAATTTATGTATCACAGTCATAAATTAACGTTAAAATAAGAAAGGGAGTGGGAAAAGAAGATAATCTCATATAATGTCCTACGAACGCAACCAAAGAAAAGTTCACTGCAATGGCATTCTCCATGTTAGGAAAGCATTTTTCCTGTGTTGACAATTGTCTCTCTCTTTAGCGAAGTAAAAACCATAATGATCTCCATTTGTAATCAAGTACAGGAAAAAACAAAACATAAAAACTTGATTAGTCTACTGCCGGCAGCATAGTTAAATTATGTTCATAAACAAATTAATTCCACCTGAAAAGTTAAAATTGTGGTTTTTGGCGTAAAGGAAAAAGTAGACATGAAAGTACCTACAGCCCAAAAACTTCCACTAGAAATTAAACTGCAAAGTTTACCCCGGAGCAATTGAAACAGTAGTAATTCTTCAAAATTTGTCGTGTGATTTATGTTACCAATTTCTCCGCAATGGTAGAATACCATGAATTAATGTTCATTTCATAATATCAAACATATCTCTAGCTATTTTCTTCAATAAAAGTTTTAAATCTTCATGGGATAACAGCCACGAGAGATTTTACTTGTTCTGGGCTTCGTTGCCATTCTATGCATGACCTTCTGCATTCATCTTGAAGGTTTGATAATGAAATGCATGTATCATGACTATACTTTAGAATTAAATCAGAAAATTGATCTCATACCATATTGTAGTTGTTAAATGACAAAGCAACAAGACCCCATATAGAATTAGATCAGTGCTTCAAATGGAATGATAATTATCTTTTCAATGGAAACATTCTAAATACCTAATGCTTCCAGTGAGTCACACAAAAACTTTTATTTACCTTTTTCGAAGTCAGATTCGTATGTAAATTCTATCGATCAATGATAAAAGACTTGCTGACTCACTCGTGTTCTTACGAAAATATATTTTTGATTTTCGCCCTGCTTGAGCCAAATATTTTTCGTACGTATTAGTGATTAATGTAGTGAACGACTAGAGTTACTTAATCATATGAATCATTGAAACTGCGCAAAAGTGGTATAAGAAAGTTTTTAGCGTATGAAATATGAACTGCTCAAAAATGAGTTATCTTCCACGGCAACTGTAATTACTTTGAAATGTATCCTGCTCTTGTTACATTGTTTTTTACGTCTAGTTATGTATGAATTGAATAGTATTGCCGTGTAAAAAACTTCCGATACCAATTTCCACGATGATTGTTCAATACAAATTTAGTTAGTGTTCATGTGAATGCCATAATCTTCTTAGACGCATTCAATTTCTAATGGGAAATGAATGCTTGAAAAAAGATTGGCCCATATGAATTTTTTAGTGGCATAAGCGGCATGAGAGTTTTTCTGTGAGGTGAACTTAATGAGATATTTACTTGGAATGTAATATCATCTTTCCATCTTATGGGAAAAAAAGGGATTGCTAATGCGTCAAATTTAAGTGGTATAACACGTAAATTTACATGGAAAATCTCATATACCACGAGAATACTATATCATATATACCTCATTTCAATGAGGAGGAAACGCCCTAATGAGCGAAGTTTCTTAGAAATTAATCTTGATTCTTCGTTAAAACTTTCGCGGGTACTCGTCATGTTGAATATAAATATTTGGGCCATGTCACCGCGACATAGCCCAAAAGTTTTCATGTAGCATAATTTAATATTAGTAAAGTTAGTCGTTCCATGACTGTGCGACTCCAATAAATACTTTTTACACAAGTCATTAGAATTTTTTCTATTATCCATCGAAGTTGTGAGGTAACAGTAAATACACGGAGTCCTCATATAGTTATTTGCTTTTTCTCAGCTGTTTAAGTTGACCATAGTTACAAGTCCATGTTCCTATTTATCGTGATATGGATTTGAGTTCCACACTCATGTTCCAAAAACTCGAGTAGTAGTCCGGTGAAGCAGAAAATTTTTATTTTTATTATGATTCTTATAATATAAAGATAACTAAATCAGTTATCTTGTCAAACCCGACTATAAATGCTAGAATTAATTGATATGTATGTAAATTATCAATAACGCTTGTACAAAAAACCTTTCGTGCATTTATTAAAATAAATATGTTTGATCATATAATCTTCTGATTTGTATTTTTTCGATTTTTATTCACTCAAAATGCGACTCCACGGCATTCACCCTGAAAATTTCACAGCGGAGTTTTATGTAATACGAATAATGCTCTCATTGTTCCCAAGTCTTTAATGGGAGATGAATATTTTGAGAGATTTTGAACACTTTAAAAAATATTTTGTGAAAATGAGTGTTTATTGTTTCTCGGACCACCATGCTCACATCACTACCGGTCGACAATTTCCTGCTCTTCCTTAAAAATTAAGGTATTTTCACGAAGCAATCTTGTTTATCTGTAGAGTAAACTCAATTCTATATCAACCCGTGCATTAAATATAAACGTATCACGTTTTATTTCGATTACTGACAAGCATTGAAGAGGGCCAACTCTATGTATGACCTGAAAGTTTCCAAATGATTGCTTAAGTTTTAAATGTTTGAAACGTAGGGACACATGCAAAAATAGGACCATTTGTTTTATTGTTATTGAGATAGAGGCTACTAGGTGTTGCAATGCCAATAAAACTCCCATTTTTGATCGAGGGAGTCAACTTGGTTTGCGGTGACGAGTGGTATTATCGTGTGGCCGCAGTAGTACGAGTGAGATTACAGTGCATGACGGGAGACCAGGGGCTTACAGCCAAACCATCGGGGGAGAGGAGAGCTGGCGCTACTCATCTAAAGTAGGAACGACAACTGGACGTTCTCTCTCTACTATTCTGCTTTAAAAATACAGTAAATTTTTATCCGTTATTTCTTTTAGGGCTTATAATTAATATTTAACTAAGAAAATATATTACCCAAACATTTGTTAGTCCATTTGGACTACGAATGTGGCTAATCTCATGGTTGGATCTGACTTCCAATAGTGCTATCTATTTCACCATTTTAGCGGGCGTTCTCCTGAGATGGGTGAAGAGGGATGGCCGCTCTCTGGAACTGTGGACGTTGGCGGAGGTCGTCCGTCGCTGTCGGGACCCGCTTAGTTATCCATCCTGGGCTGCGCATGGGGACGAACTTCGTCTCCTTATTCACTTGACGCCCACTCGACAATTAACTTCGCGAGAGATCTGAAAGGAGATTTGGAAGGGGGAGCGGTGTGGGAGGAGGGGATGGGAGTTTGGCAGACGGCCTTGGCTGCGGCATGACTAGATTGTGTTGCATCGTACAGAGGGTGGGAAATGTTTTATTATTAGATCAGCGTCTGCACCTCCGAGATCAAAGTGGTCGATAAACTCGCGCCTGAATGCATACGGTGCGTTTTGATGCGACACATCCTGCTGAGTGGATGTGTTCGTCTCCTATTGAATGTGACTGCCGGAATTGACTTCGTCATCTGGGTTCGTGCGTTACTTTTGAGTTCCTGCGTGCCCAAGCGAGATTATTAAAACCAGTTACGAACCAAAATATTCTGAGAGTTATAAGAGTCCCGGCTTCCGGGCGTTCCTCCGCGTTGAGTTGTCCATAGGTGACGACAGTTTCTCCAGTTCTGATCTGAAGACGCCAGCAGGATTGCTGGAGAAACTGTCGTCACCTTTGGACAACTCAACGCGGAGGAACGCCCGGAAGCTGAGACTCTTACGAAGTAACGCCGCGGAAACCTCAGATCAAACTATTTTAAGAGTTGGTGATTCGTGATTTATTCTGTCCGACCATGGTTTCGTTTCAGAGCATAAAGAATTTCCGCCAAGTTACGCCCGCCACTATTATTTACAATAGTAAATTTTCTACTTGGTCTTTGATAGTTCTGCAGTGTTAAGATCAATGTACAGCAGCGGATCAATTCTCCTTTTGCCCGGCGAGTTCTTTTAGTTCCCGGATTTTCCTCCTCCATGTTTACTATTCATGTTCCTCAAGCACTCCTTACCTGCCTTCGGGGATATTTCCTTCAAATTTTCCCTCCATTATATTTTAAAATACAATTTCTTTGTCAGGTAACGTAGTCTATTCACTGGATCCTTCTCTGTAACACGGTGGAACGAAGTTCACTTTCCTCTCCTAACCTACGGTACATCGCTTCTCTTCTCAACTTATTCTTCTATTTGATCTTAAACACCCGCCGCCAGGTTGATTGACTTCAGGTTTTTCATATTAAGTTTCTCCAACGGTCTTTTTTCTCGTGCGTGGAGATTCAATTTGTATTCATTGTCATATTTTTTTAACTATACTATTTGGCTGCTGTACTGCTATGCAGGCAGAGACTGGGTTAAATATGGAGGGTACCGTTTTTTCATGAATTTCATTTTGCATCATTTGAATACAAATTTCTGTATTTTTTATTCTTTCTAGTTTTCAATACACAAGTAGACTGCTGCCCTTACCACCCTATTGTTAAATTCATACTGCAATGATTGTGATAAAAATAAATTTGCTTTTACTAGACTGCATGTCTATTATTTACGTTATAGGCTGTGTTTTGGAGAAAATATTATGGTAGCTATTCTAAATACCTAAAATATTTCACATCCCAGCGCATTACTTTGCGTGTATAAGAGAAAAATCACATAACTAAGCAAATATTTAATTTTAATGGGATCATTCTATAATTTGCTTCGGAAATGACTTCATTTGTGAATCAAGAAACTATACTTCTAATATTACTTGATCGAATACCTCTATTTTGTTATGTGCTCTGAATGACAATATGCTAATTAATTCAATAAGGTATAGGAGGTTGTGATAATAAATACTAGACGAAACTATTTACCAACTTAAATGCTAATCTTGAGGTTGCATAAATTTGTTTTAAATGTACTATCTACATTGTAAATTCCTCGGATTCTGTGTTCTTTTTAATGTATTACTTACGGTTTTTAGCGCCAAGGCATGCACCTTTATGTAGAGGTTTTGTTTTGTTCAGTACGGTTTTAAGCTCACAATCAGTACGGTGAAACGCTCTTGATGTTTTAATTATATTAAATTTTTACGTAACATACTAATTAATTCACCTCAAGGGAGGACAATGACATCATAAAACATGCTGAAAGAGCCCAGTGAAGCCGAGAGCTTCGCATTTATTTCACAATATATAATACGCATGTTTTTTTTCTGCCATGAAATGCATCCCTATTCGTAAAGTTTGGTTGAATATTTAAATAAGATGAGTCTTTATTCTTTGAGAGAAAAAGTGTCGATCTATTTAATCCAGTGAATATAAATTTTCATTTGTAGCCATTTGTATGTATGCTACGAGGGTCGTTCAGTAAGTCTTTAGAAAAAGGCAGAAAAAAAATTTGTTTTGGCTCAATTTTTTTTATATTTTTCAACTTTGCCTTCTTACACATCTATACATTATTATTGGCATTTTTCCAAGCATTTTAAGCTTTCCAAAAAGTTGAATTTTCGGATCTCCTCAAAATAGGCATTATTTCGGGCTATAACCTACTCCTTAGACGTAAAACTTTGTCCACCAAGAGATTTATCGAGAGTTGGGAAACGAGAAAAAGTCATTAAGGGGTCAAATCTTGTGTATGGGGAAGTTTTGTTACAATTGGAACATTAATTCGTAATTTTGGTCAATACAACTGCGTAGGTGAGCAACCATGATTTGTCTCCTTGAAGAAGGAACTTTTTTCTCTTTCAATTGAGGACGATTTTCTTAATTCCTACCATCAGCCGATCCAATAACGAGGCATTATACCCTCCGGTTATCGCTTTTCTCATTTTTAAGTAATCGATGTAGATTATTCCGCATGCATCCTAAAATGTCGTTGCCGTGATCTGGACGCCCCATTTCACATTCTTCGCCTACCTTGGAGCCTGTTGTCCTTCAGAATTCCATCGTTTCAACTGTTTTTGTCCCAGTAGTGTAGTGATGAATCCACATTTCATCAACAGCTATGGATTGATGAGGAATATCTTCAGGACTGTCGCGGGAAGGTGCCTATATAGCCTCGGAGTTGACCGCACAATTTCGTTCATTCTCCACTGCGAGCACACTCGGCAGCCATATTGCCCAGATTTTTTTTCTCTCCCAATTATTCATGCAAACTTGAAGCGATTGTGCGTAGCGATATTCCTGTGGTCTCATCTATATCGCGCACTTTGTCTTTCACTTAAAACCATGTCGTGGGTTATGACAATCATTTCGGGGGAAGACACTTCCAGAGGGCGCCCGGAACGATGTTCATTTTTTTGGATGTACGGCCACGTTTAAATTCATTTATGTGTTGTAAATAGTTGAAAGCCCATTAGAAGATGTGACATGACTTTATACAGCTCAGCTTTTATTTCTTTCGGCGTTAACCATTTAAAAAACAACTGTTTGGCCACCGCACAAAATTCACTTTTATCCATTTTTCTAAACAAATGAAAGTTGTTCACCACAATCGGCAGCAACAATGAAACTATGGCATGGATACTGCTGGAACTCTAACAGTTGTCTAGCCAAGAGTGCAGCTTTTTAGGAAAAATTAATTTTTGATATAAAGAGTGCAATCTCTCGGAAATTCTTAGGACTTATTGAACGACCCTCGTATTTGCCAGTTTTAGAAATCATCGTTAGCTGGAGGAAGCTCGTTTTTCTTGGAGAGGTTGGGGGAGGGGGAATTTTTATCAAAGCTGTATTAGTTGCTATATATTAATTATTCATAAAAGGAATTTTTAAGCTCATTAAATTCATATTACGGGAAGTGGAAGAGTAAATGAGTGTTTCATCCCTTGGTTTCACGGGTAAAATTTTACGATTTCATGTTAAGGTGAAGGGAGATGGTGTCTTAACATCTAGACTATGATTTTTGTATCCTTTAACGCAGTACAAAGAGTCACTCGTTTTGCTGTTGTTAAAATGAAATACATCATACCAAAATGTATGTGCTAGCCAAACGAGACCTACATTCTTATCCGTGAAATAATCTACTCCCACGCTTGGCTCATGGTGCTTCTAAAGTTCCCTGTCTGCTGGCTCGAATAAACTAGAATACGGCGCGGGCGTTTTGTACCGTTTGACCTATTTACGCTCTCTAGAAAAATAATTGAAAGAAATCGAACAATCGGACGCAATTTTCTGGTGAAATGCAGCAAAAACTCTCCGCAGGTCCGAAAAATGGAGAATTTCTTAAGAATACCGCTCTGTATTTCCGCGTAAGACGCTCGTTACGGATGAGGCATGGACGACAAGGCTTTCTAGATACACGGCTTGATTTTCCAGTCCCAACCCAACGTCGGAGTAGTCGTACACTTAGTTGAACCGCGCGAAGATGCGAAATACATATGTGCACGCAGGTAAGTGGTATATGAGCAAATATACGTATACTTTAGACCTTGGTGCCGTTTTCCCTCGAGCTCTCATTTATTCCTTCCCTTTATCTTTCCAAGTCGGCTTATCTGCACCACCATCGGATGTAACTCCTTAAATGAGGTTTTCATCCTTGCGCAGATGTCAGTTTCTAGATCCCATAATTCCGGAAAGAATAGCTCTTTTTTTACTACCCCGCATTTGAAACAAAAAAAAGGGTGAAGTCTTAAGAGAACGAGTCTTGTTTACATCCCGACCTCTTCCAGTCGTGCATACAGCCACTGTCAGCTGTTAAAAAGCCCTTTTTTATTCGCTCGCGGAGTGGAAGGAGGCCGGCCGAGCCCTTTCTCTCGTTTCGCAGTTGCACAAACACTTGACGGCCGATTCGCGCAGTTAACCTGATCTTCGCCTCCTGTCCCTTTCGTCTCTTCCCACGCCGTCAAAAGACCTTTTGTCCCGCGCACCAGTGGCGCCATTATATCGGCAGAGCACGCATGAGCTGCAAGCGGCCAGCAGCGCCCCCCCAACCTCACCCCCCCCTCCTCCTCAATGTCCTGCGCAACACGCGGGGATCAGCTGCCGATAGGCACTGCGTGTTTTGAGAGGCTGCCGATGTCGTTGGCCACTCACTGAAGCGGACGTGGTTGACCGGTCACTGCTTAGATCATGCACGTAAACAGATAACGCCCCTTCATACGCCTTGGTCCCATAACACTTAACGCCACTCAATAAATATTCAAGTACGCTTGCTGTTTAGGCCCAATCATCTCCATCCTGTTGAGGTATCTCTTATTTTTTTAATTCTCTAATTATAATTTAACATGAGGATCTCTGCGCAAAGGGAGGGTTAAATTTTCATTCGATGCATATTTTTTAAATTTTGTTCAAATTTTTAAATTACAGACTCTCTGCTATACTGCTCTCAAGCTAAAAGTTACTTAAGATTTTTCAATAATTCATGGATGTAACGAAATGATTCCAGTTATTCGCAACTTATTCGTATTTTATGCTTGGGTTTTCTAATTAATAGTGCGGATTAGTCTACTAACGGTTACGCCCTTTACGATCTGTATACTCAAACCGATAAATATTACACCCAGATTTTCATCAGATTCCCTAAAAGTTGAAAAAATAAAGCAAGAAAGCCATTTAGGTTTCATACTTAAGTTATATGCCTTTAATTCTCCTAAAAAATGGGAATGAGTCTACTGATACTTCCGCTGAATTGAGCAACATTTCACCCTGTCCCTCACCAAATCCCTTTCCCACTACACCTATTTAAAAGCGATGTAGTTCTTTTTCATTTTATATTTGCATCTTACAACATTCCATCGTAGCATTCAGCAAACAGCCGAATTGCTCCCTCCCCTCCTACGGAAGCCTCTCCTCCTTAGGCCACTCTAGATTGAGCAAGATCGCTGATCGGCTTATTTCTTTGAAATATTAATTGTAATAAAGTTTGAATCAATATTTCCTGCACCAATGAAGATGCTCACCAAGAAGGAGAGATATCAGGGTTTGAATAACATATATTCATAGGGATTTAATTTTAGTACATTGAAACACATTCCAGTGATTTGTATATGAATTAGTGAGACGCAGCAAAAGTTAAATTTTGTCCTCAGCTCAAGCGATCTAGTAATATTTATTTCATCATTTGGGGACTGCTTTCAAGCTTCAATCGTACGATCGAAGGGTCACAGGCGAAGGCGGGATACGTTGAGAACTGGAAGTATATTGATCTCAAAAAGAGCGCAAGGCAAGTTGGCAGAGGTAACGGGGATGTTGTGGGTGGGAAGGTAAGATGTGGAAAGGATTATTAAGGTGGGTGGAGAAAAAACTTTATCCCTTTCGATCTGCATCATTAAGGCGGTGACACGCACGTGGGTGTACAGTGGCATTGGTACGCGCGCGGAATACTGAGTACAAAGAGGGATAATTAGTACGTGGAAGGGAAAAATCTAGTTCAGAATCGTGGAAAGCGAAAAGATTGAAGAGAGAGCGGTCACCGGTGAAACATTACAGCGATCTTTGTCCTGTTATCTGATCTCGGCAAAGTCTTTTGGTCTGATCTCCATGTACAGTAAAGGGCATAATCTATTCTCCAAGAGCGAATAAAGATTTCCGTAGTAGAATAGTATAATAACTTTAGCAGAGAAAGGGGACCATAGTGTAATCGTACCTCCATACGCTTAATAATGCTCAATTGCAAAATATTCAATACCTAGTTTTTAGAGCTAATCTAGGATGCGTATAAGCACTAATAATTTATGGCTAGTCCTCTCTTATTTGTGATTTTCCTTTTCCAAAGCGGAGTATGATATTTTTCTAAAAAGTTTGAGACAAGATACGAATGCGCTAGAGTAATAATATTATATGCTAGATAAAACTCTATCAAAGCATGTCTATCAGTTTCTTCCGTTGAATTCAATTCCAACGGAAGTGTTTTTCAGTGTAACACCGCAAGACATTGGTTACGGGGACCCAGGGCGGGCCCGCGGCGTAATTCCTCTTTGGTCCGGGAATCAAGTCAGAGGCTTATACGCTCATGTACTTGAAGAGGGGGGAGGGACAGAGGAAGGATAAGTATGAGAACCCGACGACGCCTCCAGGGGTGGGAAAAGGGTGGAAGGGGATGGAGTTGGAGAATCTCGACTTCATCATGAAGGTGGCTCGTGCTACCAGCGGCAAAAACGAACTTGTTCTACCCAGAGAAATGTAAGGTTATTCATGGAGTAAAATAGCACAAATATTTTTCTCCGGATAAAATTGCAAGAAAATCTGATGGCGTGATTGAAAAAAAAGGAACATTTTTTGTACTGTAACTGGATAAAAATATATATCGATGGCTAAGTTCTAACAACACGTATCTCAAAAATAGCAAATTTTCAGGAGAGCAAGAAAATGATCAATTTATATTACTTATGCACTGATATTAAAAACCAAAAGTTCATAAAATTGAAAAAGAAGCATTCATTTGCAAACAATAAGTTGTTTTTTGCTTGTATATTATTTTTTTAAATGTTATTACACTTTGTTTAAGATGCCTGTCTCAAACCGGCCGAATTTGAGATACGTGTTGTTGGAACTTAGCCATAGATATTTGTCGTTATAATTACTACGCTGCCATAAATGTGGGTTACTCTTTGACAAAAGTAGTGCCACTTCATAATTGAATGATTTTAAAAAGGAGGTTTCTGCAGTCTTATCTCATTCATAATGATAACATATTGATAGATTTCAACCAACATGCCAATAGTCTATAATCGAAATATGTATTTGTATCTTCTTAAAAAATAGATACAGCTAATATTTTCCCATTGCCAGTTTCTCCATTCATATATGCCTTTTTGTTTGTTTTTGTAAAAAATTATCATCTCTTATGTTTCACTACATCACGAAAAATAGAAAAATTTCGGATCTTGTGTTATTGAATCATACATTTTCTCGTACCATGCGTACGAAAAACATGCATTTTTTATATTTCATGTACTGAGTTACCAATTGATTCTAAAAGATGAATCTGATATTAGCATGAGGAACTAGTCGCAAAAAAACTATAGACGTGAATAATCATGTACAATATTTTAAATCTTCCATTTTCAAGTACGTTAGTTCCAAAATTCCATGCGACCCGCTTTACGATGGTTACTTGATACCTCCCATCGCCACAATAAAACCGTCGATGCGGGAGAAATGCGCCAGGCAAAGTAAGGAAGGGGAAGTGGGGCGAAAAAAACTCGAATTCTCGAGCCCTGTCGCCTCTCGCCTGTAGGTGAGAGAATACAAGGCGTTTGGGGGAGGCATTGGAATAGCGGAGCGGGTGAAGATGGGTGTGCTGACAGGGAAGAAGTGCGGAGGGGGACGCGACGCCGTGGCCCGACATGGGATGGGATGTCGAAGGGGGAGTCGGAGCGGGTCGGTGACTAAAAATAATAGCCCGAAAGGGGTAAAGTGTGTGTGAGTGTGAGAGAGAGGGGGGGGGGTGGGGGAAGACGTTGGGAGGAAAGAGGGGTGGGGGCGAAGGTGAGATGGAGAATTTAAGAGACGGGAGATTGGGGGGGGGGGGGGGGGGGGCAGGCGGGCTCGAATTGGGGTTGGGTTTGAAAAGGAACGTTAAACGTTAGGCGTATCCCAAATCCGTCGACCTGTGCCCACGCCTCCTAATTACTCTGGTCCTGTTCGCGATGGGCCAGTAAGTCGATATCGTTGGCACTCTTTTTGCCCTCGAGGTGGGACAGGGAGTGAAGGGAAGGAGGGAGCGGAAAGAAATTGGAAGCGACCGAGGGTGGAGAGAATGGGAAGGATGAGGATAGGATTCGTACTCGAGTGGAAATAAGAGGGTTGTGGTAGAGAATATTTTGAAATACGATTCAACAACTGTATTAATTTGTTAAAAATTGCCATATAGTTTTTAGAAAAACTTCTTTAAAAATCCGTCAATGAAAGCAGTGTAAAACGTGTCCAAATAGTACTTATTTCTTGCAAAAAATGTCATTTTTAGTCCTCAACTGTTGCGTATTTATATTAATTTGCGACGTTTAGAAATTTTTGAAATAATTTAATTTCTTATTTGCGTAACAATGTAAAGAGAATTTATTGAATTCTTGATTAGTTCTAATAGATTAAAAATTAACGGTTTAATTTCTGAGGTGCTTCAAAAGTTAAAAAAAATCTTTTCTAAACAATTTTTGCGAAGTCATGAAACGTTTACTAAAAATATCGAGCGATATATTTGATTACTTTTTATTTTTAATTAAGTACGGTATTGTTTATCATTTTATTCCGCTAATTTTACTTAACCTTAATTATTTTATAAACCCTTACTCGTACCTTACCACTGCCTCTCAACTTTTATTCGGGAAATCGTACTGCCAGTCGATGATCCTGTTCGCATGTTTTACTGCATTGGAGCTTGTCTCATCATTAATTTATGTCTTCTGTACGTTTGGAGCCCGTTTTTGGTAAAGCCCTACACATGAACAACATCTTCAATTAACTTCAGGGACAAGGGCAAAACTAGGATCTAAGGGCTGAACTAGGATCAAAATTAAGGTAAGGTCCAGCCAAGGCAGTTCAAATTGTGACAATTCAGTTCAGAAAACGCGAATGAAACCAAAATTTTAATAAAATATATATAATTATAGCAGTGATTTATAAATTCATACTAGTATTTGCTGGAAAAAATTGTTTTTTTTTCTTCTAGTTAATTCCCTAATACTAATATCATTTTTCTTGACCTTGAAGAAAGAGTGTGCAAAAATGATAACAATTCCATTTTTTTTGCTCCATGTGGGGCGAGGGGGTGAACCCCTGCCTTTCTACGAGAGCGTCTATGTTCGGAATCATTTCGGCAGTTTCCATAGATACCGTCTTTCCCACAGAACTCTAAAGAACATCACGCTAACTTCAAAACTCACCTTTTATCGTTGGCTTATTACCAATAATTTTCTCCTAATATAAGTATATGTTGTCCCGGTATCATACCATGATGATTTAAAACCTATACGGAAACAAATGTGTTCGGGCCACATATTCAATATTCAATGGACGGATTGCGGAGTACCTTACACAAGGAGTACATATAGCTCCAATGTAAATGAATTTACAGCCAGATAAATGTTTTGCTGGCTACAAATACTTGGTGTATAATCATTTTAAATAAATATTACGATGCGGGAATAGATTTAACCCATTTTACGACAAACATGTTATCTTGTATTTACGAATTCCGCCACAATCTTTGTAATAAGACAGAAAAAGTGAAGTGAGAAGGAAATGCTTTGATCATTGATTGAGGCCAGGAATTTGAGTCGATAGGAATGCATCATCATTATGGTTGTGATGATGATAGACTTGAGAAAAAGTGATTAGAACCGGAAGATAAGTCGGGAAGTAAAATAGCTTAGATCGAACGAATTAGGTATTCCAAGAAAGGAAGTGGAAAACGAAACCAAAATACTGTTCTCGGGCTTCATAACGACTCTCATTATGAAAATAGATAAGGTGATGCTAGGAATGAAGTCGTGAAGGTAACGGCTTAATTTTGCATTCCTGCTTCATTTCTAAATGAGTTTTAATTGTTCGTAAGGCTACCGCGATTCCGCAATTTATTTTAATTTGGACTGTCCGTCCTGCTACCAGTAAATCATAGGGGACAAACCAATCTTTATCACATGCTACGAACTCTGAATTTTCCCCACTTGGAAGTCTGATAACATCATTATAGTTTGTGGTGGCGCGCGATTAAAATTGGACTAAATGAGTCTTAAGTCGCTATGCATCGAGCAGCGTTAAATCATATTCCACTCAATAAAGTAGCTGTTAATTTTAGCTCTAGATACAATGAGATGGGTAGCTCCTAAGAGACCTTTACTCTTTTAAAGATGTTTAGTTTTTCATATTTTAATAAAAAAACCGTGTTATAATGAATCAATAACTCGTTTTATTGTTATTAATTTAAGCTATGTAACGAAAAAGAAATTCGTCTCTTAACGGCGTTTAAAACAAATGTAGCGCGATATGAGATAATGGACAAAATTCATGGGCATGTTAACGTTCAGGTGCAATGATCCGAGTTATACCAAAGCTTAGTATATCTTTTTTTGAGCTCTACTAAAAATTAGATTCATAGTACACAATTCGCGAAGTATTTCTCACATTTATCAACCTCTCCGTTTTACGTTCTTAGTTGTCACCGTCACCCGGAATGGGAAGCTGAAAATTTCGTCGCTTATTTTTGTGCAGAATTTGCCTAGTATCATTGCAGTAATCACTCTGCCCACCTTGAAATTTCTATGATAAGAATGATTGATTACCATCTTCTACAAAAGCCAAATTTCTGTGACATGGGGCCCTGATGATGTTAAGGTATAAAATATTAATTTAAGGCGAAGAACGCATGGTATCACCGTAAAATGCATAATTTTAGACGGGAAGTCTTCCTCTTAAAGTAATACCAATCATCTCATGATATCACCATGATCCGTAAGCGAGCGCTTTAACACTTACGAGTATATGATGAAGAAGATTTGTGTGCGAGAGATATTCATGCTAAACATATGAATATTAATATTATGAAAGAGAAATCAGGATATATAAAGCGAAGAAAGCTGCGTAACATAATCACAAAAGTGAATAGAAATCCCATTACAATGGCGGGTGTAAAGTTAATGTTATTCGGCATGTAAAACCAGTCATATAGAAGTAGCAGAAGAATGTAAAATTGATTCATTCTGCAATTTGATGAATATATTAAGAAAATATTGACGGAATCTTCGTGCATTCTTCAAAAATCATTAAAAACTAATCGGTGTTGACCTGATCACCTGATGTAAACGAAAGTCGCTATATTTGTTTCACAAGGGTCACACATATATCTCACCTTACCTTATCCAATCGGCATCTAAGGTCTTCACCCATCGGCTAGCTTTTATTTACGGCCAAATGACCAAATTGCTTGGGGCTTCCATAGTTACTTCCTTCGAGTGTAGATTTAAAGTGGAAGCAAGCACTTATGCACGCTTCCTTATTTCCCAGCGCACTGCGTCATTAAAGGCTAATCGGGCTTTCCACCGAGTAAATTTTTAAGCTAAGTTATATCAGCGTAGTGACCAAAAATGTTACCTACTTATGAATATTATACATTTGTTTATAAACATTTTTTCAACTAAATTATTTAACATCAATCTAAATTTGTAATTTTGGTGTCAATTTTGCCGCGGCCATTTTCAACGCACGTATGCATAATCTTAGCATTATAGTATATCATGGCTACGAATGCAGTGTAAACGGCTTTAGTTTACGTTTTCTTCATATAATTCTATCTCGTTTTGATAGGTAAATCTCGTTCGCACGAGGAGCTTCTTATAAAGCCATCAATATCAGTTAATATAATACTATTCTGTTTAAAGAAAAGGCAAAATATTGCAATGCTAGCAATAGTAAAATCTTTTTTCATTTTGATTTTCGTAATATCTCTGAAAGTTTAAACTCATAATACATTAGATTATTACAATTTCAAAATCAAAGTCTTTAGATTGGACAAAAATGGAAAAAAATCAACTTGTTTTAGCGTCTGGGTATTTATTGTGTTATGTACAATAAGGCGTATTATTTAAGATGCTTAGTAAAATCTAATTCACTTATTAGTTGCAATTTATTGTGTCCTTTATAACCATTGATACAATAGGATGCCTTGATCACTACCATCTATCCTTAGATTGGCATCAAGCACAGTTTTCTGAGAATTTTCCCATGAATAAAACGCCCTGGGTATTTATTTTCAGCCCTAACTTTTAGCCTGTTTTTCAAGGCTACGTCGAGGCTTCAGAGTGACGTTTTAATGATCTGGTGTAGGCATAGCGTATTCAAATTCATCATTTATTTTGAAAAAAAAGGAAGAGAAGAAAAATGAAAATAAGGACCGGAAATAATAATCTGGGAACGTGGCACTTTGCATGTGTCATAATTACCGAAGATTGCAGTGTGTTTTTCGATAAGAGGTGCTTTGGAAGTGTAAAAACATCTCGTGGAACAAGCTCAGGAACGTGAGTGGAAATTTCGAAGGGAGGAATGAAGGAGCGTGCGGCTGGTTTAAGAAGAGGTTTTATATTCATGGAGTCTTCAGTGGCGCCTTCCAATCCGAAATATTTTCTTGTAACGCCAAGGCGCAGCAGGGAAAGTGATCGGCCATGGGATTACCAAACGGTTATTGAATATTCAAATGGAGAAATCAGGCAGGCATTGATAGTGCTGAGGTTGAAGTCACGAAAAAGTGCAGTAATTTATTTTGATTGAGGTTATTTTGGTTATGAATGATCTTGATATGTTATTGACCATGTTATGTACCCTCTTAAGGTTCATCACAGGGTTAATTTCGGATGGATATAGCTATTTCCACGTTATGAAAAGGTCAATGATTTTTTGATGTTGATCAAAATGTATCCCAGCTAGAGTTTTATAACCTGCGTCAATAAGCGTACTAGTTGGTAATGCTTGATAAAATAGTGAACATTTTAAAGAATTTCTAAAAAACAATGCCTAATTACAGCTCGGATGAGTAGATAATTACTTCTGCCATGTACCTCCTTTCACGCAGCATAAACCTGAATTATAGTGACGTGTTACCCTTTCTATGTAGAAGTGTATTCGATTCCTCATCAAAGACACTCACAAGTAGTAGACATAAAGTTAAACATGCAAATTACATATACTTCCGACTTGAAAAGAAAAATTGTGCTGGATATAATAATATTCCGTGTTTTCTTTGAAAATTTTGAGCATGATTTATTTTTTAATGTCTTTGTAATGGTGAGTCTGCCACATAACTAATTTCTTTGAATTAACGTCATGTATTTCTTTTTCTCCAAAGCGTTTGAATACCTACTGTGTTCCTTTGTGCAAACTTGTATTTAAAAATCTGAGTGTACGAGAATTCAAGTACGCATGTACACAATCAGAGCTCGTAGCAGTATTATTTTGAAACTATTTATTCAAGGAAATTTTGAAAGGTGGTTATCTACAAAGGTTTTCTGTTTAACGCCGCCTTTTTGTAAATTGTACCGGTAAGATTTATAGCCCTTGCAATGGATATCCCCGTTTAGAGATGTGGGAAAGTATGTAGGTGGCTCGCCCTGAATACACGATAGCTCTTAATGGACACCTCGAGGCAAAATTCAACAGAATCTGTTATTAAATATTAGTTACTCAGGGAAAAGACAGCAGATGAGCTGGGATGCTCTCAGTAAAATCTTTTTCTTATTTCCTCTGTCCGCTTAACTACCTTTGTGGTTCGTAATAAAGCCCCTGAGGGTATCGTTGAGAAACTTAAATGATCTCCCGTTTCTTCGTAAAGCGTGGAAGGAAGCGAATAACTTATCATTCCATGCCTTTTTGCTTATTTTAACGAAAAGATTCAAGGCCTCTATCCCTAAGGTATGACGGAAACGTGAAGTTGAAATTTACCATAATATAATTCATGTCATCATGGTGGATCCTCTTCCGTCTTCAATATAAAGCCTATCATAATTCTTACGTCATTTCCACAGTTAAACTTTTGTGCGAGTAATGGTCTCGTATTACATTTCATTCACCTTCTTCGAGTTTCAATGTGTGTAACGTAAGCCGGAACTTTTATTCAAAAGATTGTTTGAATTGTTAAATAGGCTCTCAGTCCTTTCTCCAATGTGAGCTTTTTGGACCTAGTGGGAGCCTTAACTTTCTTTGTTCTGATAGTAAAGAAAGATATGTAATGATACTAGCCTGTTTTATCAGCACTACATAATGAGGTTTTTATTCATTTTTCCATAAAATTCTAAAGAGCACGGCCAAATAATTAGTTTTTTATTTAAAATTGTTTAAAATTATTATTTAATTAAAAAAATTAATTAAAAATATTTTTTTAAACTGAATGATTACTAATTTTAAATATTAACTGCTTTCCTGAATTGAATGTCTTCCTTCATCTTTTTTTTGGGGGGGGGGTCATTGAATTTAATTTCTTTCTTTACCAGATTTTTTGGAAAACCTGAGCTGGTCCTCAAATGGAAATTATAGAGTCATACCTTGATGTTACTTATCAGGTTAACTTTTTACTTTCTTGAAAGATTTTATGCATCTATGCTTTACCTCTTATCACAGCGATTAAGATTTCATAAGATGGTTTTCAATCTCGACATTAAATAACGGTGACAATTTGAATTTTCAGTTTTCCTCAAAAATTGGTATTAAGTTTTTCAGCTGTTTCCTGTTCGAGATAAATTTCTGAGGTCATTGAGTAGTGTGTTTTTTTGGGCATCACCTTGTTGGCTCGAAGTTGGCGCGGCGACGTTTTCAAACAGGTGAGAAAATCGTCTGACGAATTATGCCACCCCCTGTTGCCCATTTACTTGCCGCACCTCTTTTCAACGGTCAACCCATTTTTCACTCCCTCACGTCGAACTCACCCCGCCTCCCTAGCCGACTCAACGGCTCCCTCAACTTTTTATAGAACGTATTATTACTAAAATTTAATGCATATTTTTTAAGCTGTGCACATCAGCTTTGGAGCAAAAAATTAAACAATATGAAATAACTTGGTTCTGCTTACAGAGTAATGCGCACATGATAAAGAAAGCGTAAATATAACAGTCATACTGGGAAACTAGTTAAGTAGCAATTTTTTTACTGTTTAGTATTTTAGGCAGTAAAATTTTCCAATACTCGTGATCAGTAATCTGTGATTTAACAAGCGCAATAAGTTTTCTTTTGCTCTGCTTAACGAGTTATCATATGTAATACATTATAAAATGAGGAAATGGAGTCCGTTTGTTTTAAGTATTAAGTGAGAGAGTTCCAGAATTTAGGTGCAGTAATTAGAAATGGTGCATAGTAAGCAGTTGTTCTAGTAATAGGATAATGTAAAGATAGTCATTCATGCTAAATACACAATAGGGACGGGAGAATACGTTAAGACCATAAGCACAGCGCGGCGGTATTCTTTTGGTCAGTTATGTCCACGTTTACTTCTTTTCAGAGATGCGTAAGAATAAGTATTTTATTACTTTTGAGATGTTGTTGATACACATTAACCCACATGCCATTTAGAGAATGGGTGAAAGAATATATGACCATATAATCTAATTCAATCAGACTCTGAGTGCCCCGAAACCTATGTTCTTATCTTTTTCCGGTTTTCGTGTGATTCTTTGCTTTGTTTCTTGTGTCCGAGTCCAATTTTTCTCCTGATACCATCTATTGTTCTATTTTGTGAGCCCAAATGAAAGTGCCGTTCTGTTCCATGAACTTATTATCTTGAACGAAATTGAGGTAAATCTAAGTTTCCTGTTAGCGAAAAAGGTAGAGCATCCGACCTGCAGTAATTAGATTCTAGACTCAATTTTCAGTCAGGCAGCATGTTTACCCTCTGATTTTTATCTTCAATCATCAGCTAATTCCTTTTTTGTCTTTGGTTTTCCTTGCTTTTATTTGTTTCTAGCCCTTTCTTTCTCCTTCTTTGAATAATAATGCCTTTGCCCATATTTGGATGAATATTCGTGTAATTTTTCAGCTGAGATACTACCAGAGAATGTGTTATTTTCGAAGCACCGATGACAGAGGAATTGCTAAAATTTGATATTAATACATCTAAAGCTAGTTAAGGAGCAAATTTTTGGCTTCTTCCGACGTAGTTTGAAAAATAATTTTAGACTAGATTTATTGAAGATATCGTCCAGCCATGAAAAATGAGAGGAAGTTTTCGTGTATTTTTAATATGAACTATTGAATAAATGAAGATAAACTCATTTTACCTTGATATTGTCATGTACCGACTAGTTACTATTGGTCTTAAACCAATTTGGTCGTTTGGCACACTACAATATTTCAATGATCGAAGTAATTTACTCACCTCAGACATTCCACCTACAAAGCGCTGCTTCTGTGTACATCGTAAAGCTCTCTGATATTAAAATCAGCCTATAAACGGGATGTTAGTTGGTTCTTAAAGAACGCAATCTGATTTTGGAGGAAGACTTAATAATTCCCACATTAGTAACTCAAAAATATAATCTCATGGGCCCAGGTTTGTGTATCACCAGGAAGGAAAATTATCTATTTGCAGGTAATTTTATTCTTTTTAATCTTTCACGGTTTTTACTTCAACCTACTGTTTTTTTCGATAAATAAAATAAAATATTAAAATATAACAGGAAATAAGTGCCAACTATAAACATACACATATATTTACCGGACATCCTTACCACTCATTTATATTCAGGATCTTACTCCATAAACTAGCTCGATGACGGCTTTGTGGCTTCTTCTTTGAAAGACATTTTTACTATAATTAACTTTTTTTAATCCACTTCGTTGATTGTAGTTTCCCTATGGTCTGAGGCTAGTGAACATTTTTCTCTTTCGAAGCCGCCAGCATCCCTCCTATCCACTCTACAGCTTTTTCCACTCGTTCCGCTGGTCTTTCCATCGGGGCATCATCCTCCTCCTCTTTTTAATACCTATGGGAAAATTATTAATCGCCTTCCCGCCACCCTCCCTCCCCGGGAGCCTATCTCCAAATCGCCAGATTAGATTGTTTGCCATCTCACTCTTGTGCTCGCTCTTTGCAATGATAAATAGTTCTTATCTCCGGCATCAGCAGCTTCGTATGTTTATATATCGGCTCAATCTTCTCACGTTATGATTTTTTCCCTCCACCGAAGGCGTTATTGGTATTGATTTTCGAAACTTTTCGACTATCGCCTCTGCGATCGGCGCTTCTCGATGAAAAAAAAGATTCATAATGGTTGAAGACTTTCCGCTCTTTTTTATCACATCTCTCTCCACCGATAGGAATTTTCTAATCATAATTTTAGATCTAAATTCCCCTGGAGTAATTGAATAGTCAGTTTGCTTTCTTTTTCAAGACCCGTTGAATGGGATGACATGAGGGGCAGACAGATGAAACAATTGATAAATTGTTGCTCATATGCAAACATCAGCTGCTTTAGTTTTTGTTTAAGAAATTCATCTATCCATTCATGTGTTTCCTTTTGCATTGAATTTTGTGAAATGGTCGCAATAGCTATTAAAAATCGATTGTTTTGATTTTCATATGGCGGTGTATCAGTTTTTATCGATTAAGAATGAGTCCCACTTTGGATGATAGTTAATTTAATGCTCTTCTGAATGATGTGATGAGTGAATCCATGTAAAAAAACGATGTTGACCGTCTTTGTTGAAGTTTTTTCTCTGTCCTCGTTTATTTTTTGTCGTCATGAATGAATATTTTCATCAACCACTCTCTTGTGCGCTCTTCATGATTTATGTACTCCTTTGGAGACGTTACCTGGTTCAAAGGAGCGATGTTTGATCAAGCTTGCCAACAGCTGCGCTTTGAATCTGTCCCGTAGATAAGGACACAGAGATATTGGAAGGAAATTAATCGAAACGAATACCCACCGGCCGTCTAGAGTTAAGGGCGCTGAAGCTTCGATAAAAACGAAAGCAGTCATTCATCGTTTTTGAAACTTTTTCCCGACACCTCTCTGGCCACCTTCACTCGCCTGTTGCAACGATAGAGGGTAAACTAAAAATTTATAATTTTTATTTGAGAGGACGCATCACTCACATCCCTCTGAACTGAAGCTAAGATTTTGAAATATGAAGTTCATGCGATCGTTAACAAAGGTGCACTCTTCATTCTCTGAAAATGTCCAGACGATTGCTTTCTATAGTATAGTTGTGTCAGGCTTGATGTAGTGGAATTCTAGCATTTTATAAAATTAAAACTTAATGGTAATTTTCCATGAGTGCTTTAGTTTTTCTTTCGATAATAATTAGAAAAATACTTAACTAATAGTAATCTCAGTAAAACAAAATATTTGTTGAAACCGGTCGAGAAATGAGAATTGAATTATTCGTGGAAATTTAACATGCAAGTTATAATTTACTAATATAAGACACGGTATCAGGCGTTACTTTGTGGAATTGCTTCATCATAGAATAAAATAAAATCACTTTGTTCTATTCCATTAAATTCTGAATCCCGGGTCGTGCTATTTAAAATAAAGTGTGGAATAGAACAAAGTTATTTTATTTTATTCTATGTAATTTACTAATTTGATAGTTATAGTTTTAAACTGATCATGCAACACTAAAAATTACTCTTCGATAGGGAGTTTTCTCTCTTGTAAATAGGACCTGGGCCAAATAAAAGACGGAAATTAATTGGTCGTTATTGCTCCCATCATCAAGTTGAGAGAGTGAGGGCGTGATACTTGCTCTGTATTTCGGTTGTACGTGTGTTGTTGGAGGCACCTTTTTATCTCCCCGCGATCGAAGTGCCTCTGCTCCGAGTTAACTCATCCACACAAAACGCGAGGATAGTCCCGGGGCAATCCTTTATCTCACCATTCCCCTTCTTTACGACCGGTCGGGAACGCTTCCATCCCACGGGAAAATGATGGAGAAAGTCATAAAAATTTGCGTATGAAGGCCGGTGCACGCACGCTGTGAAGTGAATTTACGAGGGGCCGTCTTACTTTCTACACCAAGTTTCTCCCCTGCTCCTTCGTCCCCCTTTGAGAGTCCCCGAGGCCCCGGACTATGCCTTCGATAAGGACATTTCCTCCAAAAGGTGCCACGCCTCGAGATGCCGAGACAGATAGCGCCGGGGATGTGGCTGAGTGATATTGGGAGGATCACCCGTCCGGGCTGCTTCCCTTACAGCGTTCGCCTCGAGCATATATTCCCCCCGAAGCCTGATTGCAGTCTTCCGATACTCAGATGATGATGAGCTTTCGGTCGATGAGTCGGGTACATGAGACACTTATGAAGGCATAATTTTGCCTCAATCCGCAAGGAAGTCTTATTTTTCAACGTACCACCCATAAATTCGTGGAGGAAAAATTGAGTATGGACACTTTGTCCTTCGCTATTGACTCTAGTGTGCTGTCGAATATCAAAGTATTAAAAAATATTCGATTTCCTCAGCATTTCCACCTCTATCACGTGTGGGTCGTCATTTTGGGCTCAGCGTTGTGTGGAAGGAAACGCCTCTCCGTATTTATTTTTCCACTAAATTATGACGCCCTTAAGGTTGGATCTGACACTCAAAGATCGTGAATAGTACCTTTGGCAAATGGCTCGGGTATTGAGTTTCGGCTATCGAATTCTCATTCTACGGCTGCGTGTGTATTTCAGGTTGACACCTCGGATGGGAAGGTTCTTTGTTAACGGCCAAAATTAACAGTTTTCCTCGTGTAATTCAAAGCATTAAATGGGCAAGTAAGAGACTGAGGTGAAATGTGTGATTCCATCAGCAATTGCCTCTAAAAGAAACGACTCGGGCAGTGAATAAAGTCGTCAAATGCCTAATGAGCTGGAAAGTAAACTCGTCGATTCCCACAGACACCCGGATGTTTTCTCAAAGCCCGTATTCCCTCGCAGTTTCGAGCTTATTTTGTCGTTGAAATGTGCTCTTAGATAATGGTGCTGCACAAAATTTGTCATTGTTCTTAATCAGAGGAATAAATTACACGTGATAAAATACGCTGAAAGACTTGTGAATTGAACGGAAAGAATAAAAGTTATATATTCGATTTTTGAGCATTTACTCCATACCTTGCCCTGACATTAGTTGTTCCAAATGGTAATGGCGTAATGTGCTTAAGTTTATGTTTCTTAGCTTAATATCCACTTTCAATTCCGATGTCAGCATGCTATATTTGAACCGACAGGTCGGTGGTAATTTTCTGTGCTTTTTTTAAACATTATAACTTCATTAGGGGTTGTTTTTTGTATCGTGCATTATACTTTTAGAGATAATTTTTAATGATTTATTTTAAAGGGGAATCTTTCTGCGCGTTTGCCAAATGCTATTCTTTTCAACCTCGTGCAACGATTTGTAAGTTTGAAAAACATCATGGCATCTCGTGTGTACCTTCCAACTTGCACTCGTCGAAACTGTGACTAACAAATGGCTTTGGTATGTGAGAGGTAGTGTTTTAGAGGATGTATCTGTGATGTCGAGTACGATTTTAGTATTATATTCCATCATTCAGTCGCATGATTGAATTTGATTCAGGCCCATTTCCAATATTTCTCTTTGAGTACGTTTTATCGAGATAACTGTCATAAAAGAAGTCACCTTTTAATTGAAACTTAGCAAGCGGATATGCTATTAAGTATTTGAATCCCATATTTTTTTAAAAAATGCCCGTAGTTTCAATACTTCGTGCATAGTTATTCGAAAATATGTTCCTATAACCTTGTGGCGTATGACTTTTTGCATTTAAAACCTTTGAATTCTCTGCTCTGAGCCCCCATCGTACCGCCCGCTGATGCTTGGAAATACTCGTTTGTCGCTTCACGATCATAATTTAAACTCTGTCGCATAATTCGCTTCATATGACATACTTTATGTCTCTGAAAACCATTCAAATGAGCTCCTTATAATACACCTAAGACAGAGGACTCCTTTATCAGTAGACCTTGTTACATGTAATGGTTTACGCAAAGCTCTATTTTAGTACACCTCCGTAAAGTAAGGAGCTGAATTGCTGGCATTTAATACCTCTCATAAGCGCCATTCTGAGTTGTATTGTATTTTGTGCTCCAAAGAAAAATATTTTTTTAATAAGTCATAAAACATGACATTTTAATTTATATTCGAAGAATGTGCTGCCTCCAATGGCTCAGGCATTTAAATTGCACCTTTAAAATCAGATGATTGCTTACCTTTCACGCTTCTCCACTAAATGTTAAAAAAAGGACAGAAGTAATATTTGTCTATTGCTGAGTTCAGCTAGCATTATGATTACAGTTACAGCAAGAGACAAGAAAAAGACTTAAAGAGGCCATATGTAAGTCAAATAGTAACTCAGGCTCGCTGCTACTGTCTTACACATGAATGCATAGTGAATAAATGTCTCATATGAATTTCAGTGATCCCGGGATCATGATCTCTTGGTTCAAGTGATTTATAGCCCTATATTTTAGCATAATTTATTTGGTAGGTGTGCGACTTTTATCATTTTTAAAATTTTATTTTTAAGTTCCTGAAGCTGAAAAACCCTGTATATTATCCCTCAAAACAATAGTGAAAATGAAAATTTTGGTAGTTAACATTTACCATGCATTGTATTAAATCTTTTGAGCATTAGTCCTGAGCCCAGGATTCTGGTATACTTAAAATATTTCTACACTTTATTTTCGTAGCTAAATATTTAATGATGGATGTTTTTGACTGACTACGTTGGTGCTGATTTTTTGATATTACTATGCTACTACAAGGAAATAGTCTAAACATTCACATAATCCGCGAAACTCTTTGCTTCTTTTAAAAGATTAAAATAAACTTAACGAAGAACTAAAAATGCCATCCAAACCTCTCAGGTTAGTATCATGCCTGAGTAGGTTACTTTATTGACTTAGGTTAGTTGGTGACTTAGCATACCTCCAAGAATGGTGCAAAAATAACTTTGTTTGCGTAAATCCTATTAAATCCTAAGTAATATTGATTGGTTACCGAAGAATTTTAGAGAGAAAGAATTATAGTGAGTGGGATGAACAGTCAAATTTACGTATCGCCGATTCTCAGATTCATTTTCGTTAGAAACTTAGAATTTATTATTGATCAAATTCTCTCCTGGGCATCACATGTAAAAAAAATCACTAAATCCATTATACAATCACTTTATCTCCCGTTTACATTTAAATATGTCCCTACAGCCTATCCCTACATCTATAAAAGTGCAATTAGTATCTACTTAAATATTACCTCTATTGTCCTGTTCTGGCATAGCCTATCATGACCTTTCTCAAGAACTTAGTCTGAAGCGTTCCATAAATATATGCATTAGATTCATTTTTTAATTGCAATTATCGGGCCATATAACCGATTATAATAATAAACTGTAATGCCTAAAACTCGCCTTTCGACGTCGGCTGCATCCTCTTTCTCTCTTGTATCAAATTCTAAACACCTCCTTAGATATCATGCGAGTTTAGGAGTCTTGACACTACCTACATGACAAATACACAAGGGAATCACAATCTTGTTATACCTCATCACCGAACTGTCATTTATAACAAATCATTTACCGTTACTACATGTAGGGAATGAAATCTTAACATTTCAACTAGGTACTCATCATAATTGGCATCCTTTTATAGGAGGCTACACAAATTACTTTTCACTTCACAAGTAGCTGGTTAGTATACATGACACTGAGCAGTGCCTTCGACCAAGTAAAATGTATCAATGATTATTGATTTGTGTATTTCAAGTTGAGGTATTTTCAGCGATAAAATTCGTGCAATTTTTTTAAATTTGCAATGCCTCAGGAAAAACCTACCGAGCTCTTTCACCCTTAAATAAGACCAAAGTGCCAAAGTCAAAATTATCCATTTATGTGAAAGGAATTGATTAGTTATTTTTTATGTAACTTTCCTTTTAAAAATATACCATAATGTTCAATGCGCTCCTTTGATTCTTCTACTTATTTTTATTAATAAAGATACATTTGCCAGTTCAATATTTAATAGTACTACAACTTGAAAAAATATTTCTGTGCAATTTTTTGGCAAGCCGTGCGCGTTGTTTTTGATACCTTTCTGACCCATCATCACCCCCGAATCAAATTCACATATCTTTTCGTTACATTAGCGACCAGAACTACGAGCAGATGATATCGGATCTTGACGAGAATGAGGTCATTGTAATTAAATCAACATGTAATGCTTTGTGTATTTCCAAACGATTATTTTATTTCACGACCACGGTTTCGTCAAACAATTGATATCTCCAGGATGACTGTTCAACGAAATCATGGTCAAGAAATAAAATAATCCTGTGGAAGTTTTCAAACCTTAACTTGTTGGTTCGACATGAGATATAAATTCCATTAAGTAACACTAGATACTATTTTATTTGAGGTCATTGTTCTAAACTTTAGGTTTAAGCGTTGTACTAACATCCGTAGGTTCAAATACGTTACTAACGGTACCTGACTCAACGCTAATCCATCAAGAAGGTGAGAGCCACTAAGTTAGAGTCTCTACGTCTACCTTTTCCTACTACTTGATTTCTTCCCACAACCATTGAATCGCGCTCTCGAAAAAAATCTTCTTTGCCCGGTGCAGGAGGAAAAATCCACTAGGACCATAAAAGAGAGAGCAGGAGGAAAGTGCGCCGGAGAGGGTTCTATCAGAGGGCCATATATCACCATCGACATCCCCACCCCTCTCCCTCGCACCCCCTGCCACTTGCTCCGAAAAAATACCTTTATTGCATCCCTCCCTCTTCCAATGTATACTTGCTTGAAAGAGAGCTTGTCCGCGGGGAAAAGGGCCAGCCGGGGAGATAGCGGTGGAAGAGGAAGGAGCTGAGTATAAACTGTCACGGGGCCGGTCTAAACTGGGGCCAGGGGAATATTCGTTTACCACCCCTCGGGAACCTCGGGCTGATCGTCCGCCAGAGCCGTCACATCCTCCCGTCCACACCCTCCCATCCTTATCCGCTCCACCACCTGAGGGTCCCGAAAAAGAGCTCTCGCGAGGAGGAGACGGAGGTGGGAGACCCCGTTTCAACACCTCCGCAAATCTGCCACAGTGCCCCTTTATTCATCCTGTCCGAAATTCCTCGTTCTGCTCCACGCCAATTACCCAATAGCCAGCCCTCGTACAAGCATTCCCTCCTGAGATCTTTTGTTTTTCTGCTTCTTTAGTTTTCGCCAACGGCACGCCACACAACTCGCGCTCTTTTTGCTCCAAAGTGCTTTTCCACCGCAAATGTTGCATCATGGTGTCATTCTCTGCGAATTTTTAGCATGTGGATATGTTTTCTCAGCTTCAAACGGAGTATTTGGCTAACAAATGAAATTTTTTTACGAATAGTATGGAGTCTTAATCATGTTCTTAAAGTGTCATAATTTATTTTTAAACTCCTTGTATTATGTGATCAGGATTAATTTTTGGATTTGCGGCCAAGCCAAATCAAGCAAGGCTTTGCATACTTCCCCAAAGAAGTTCATCTCGGGTGGCGATCGAAATTCCATTTACGATTGATGATCAGCTTACGAAGAATGGTAGTATATCCGGTAAATATTTTGATTGGATTTTAAAATTTAGATTATTAATTGATGAAGGCAAACAGTTAATTTCAAAATCATGCATATTTTTTGTACAATGCATGTAACTAAAAAATTTCTCGAATCACTAAAAATGTTTTGACGCTGCATGTATTCATTTATTATTTCATCATCGCAACCAACCCCGATGAAGTAGTTTTATATGAAATGCGCGGACGAGATCAATATAGCAAGCCTTTGAAACCCCTATTGATTTCTTTAGTTGGTACACAGAGCTTGGTGAAGAACTGGTGTTGATTTAAGAATTGTATTCATTTGAGTATCGCATTTTATTTTGGAAACCGATTCTCAAGCATTGCGGGAGACATGCCATATATGATAAATAAATAAATTAATGCGAACATCCACACCATAGGAATAAAAAACGAACTTGAACCATTTATAGCAGCTAGAAATTTTTGGCTGTTATGGTATTGTTTTGGAAAAGAGTAGCTTACGTGGTACCTACTCAGCACAATAATAACACTTAAATACTTCTTCCACTATTTCTTATTTTATAAACCACGATTTGAATACGCCTTTATAAAGGTAGACAGTATTGAAATGTGGCCGGTACGTATTAAACTTTGTGTAAACTAGCTCTTAACTAGTTTGAATTAGTGAGTATTTCAAAATAAAAATAAAAATGCGTTGCGCAGTGCTCAGAAGCGCTGAAAAAAAATTGACTATATTTTTAAACCCAAAGCTAATGCAAATCTTTTTTATTGGATTGGTTTGTTGAAAATGTCCGTTTCTGTTCCTATATCATAGAATTAGCAATTTCTCAGATACATAAATATGTTTTAGCTGAATTTATAGCCATGCTCTCCTCCTTTTTTCTAATGCAATTTTAAGGGAGTCAATCCGCCAGGGATTAAAAGCATCCCTCTTCTTGGAAGTATTTTAAACGGATAATACGGATGTTGCCACATAAAATTGTTATGAATGGTTTTAGATGTTAAATTTTTGATAATCATGCTAATAAATCCGCATTTATAAGATTAGCTTTAGAAGAAATGAAAATTATGGCTGTAGGGAATAATTAAATAGCTTAACAGGATTTAATTCCCATTTAGCATAGGTGTATTACTGTGAAATTGCTTCAAGAGTTTTCCGTTATCATTTTCAAATGTCAATAATGACTAATTTTCTAATTTGCACGGTAGGTAATGTCCTCTGAAATGCCGATTAAATCCTCTGAAACGTAATTTTTACACGTTTACACTATTTGTAGGCCTACAAAAGAGTTACATGACGTTTAATATGCTTATTAAATAATGAATTATCATTTACCATTGCTAATTTGTCGATTGTAAATCCCAGTCCAATATTTTTGAACCGTGTGTACGTACCTAAAGTGACGTGAAATCTCTTCCATGTAATGGGAAAGTAGCCCTTTTAACCTTCGCTAATAATAATATTTCTGATTTCTTCCGCTATAAGATGAAAAAAAACAAGATACACCAAATCTTTGGCAAGGAGTTGGTCTGTATGGTACCATTTTTTCCAAAGCATTTTGAAATCTCACATGAAAACCCTTAATCCGTGTAATTTTGTCCTCGTATCCTTAAAAGAAAATAGGGTACAGTGCCTTTTAATCAGGTAATGTCATTTTATATAGAAAGCACATTATCTGTATCCCTATTTCCATCATCTGTTTTCTTTATATCACCTATAGGGCATTCAGAAGGATCCACTCCCAGGGATAGGTGTCCACGACCGTTCTCATTCCCCTCTTCAGTCTACCATAGCTCCTTCTTTACTGCAGCTGTTATCGCGGGCTCACTTTCGCGTTTTGTTCACCTTTTGATTTTTTTCTTCATACCAATCCCAACTACGGATTTCTTACCTCCTCTACCCTCTCCTCCGGTTCCATCCCCGTATCTCTCGGCCAGACGCTTCGAATCGTAACTTTTTCCGAGCCCTAACTCTTCCCGAAGCGTCATGTTGTCTTTAGGGCCGCTATTTAAATTGCCCGGTTCGCCTTCCGGGCGACAGTAAGGCACACAAGTTGGGGTGTGGGACTCGATCGCATTTCGTTCCTCTCGTTTTTTTTTCTCCCCAACGGAATGCGTTCAAAAAGCATGTGGGTTATTATATGGTCCCCTCGGCTTTATTTGCGGGCCTCTTCCTTTTTTTATCAGAATCTTGGATCGAGAGTCCCTGGCACTCCCATTACGGAGCGGAAGGGTAAAGTAAGCGCATTTTTTTCAACCTGAGATATCGCCTACGTTCATTTTATTTTCGTCAACTGCTACGCTCGTACCACGGTGACTAACTTCCCAGTCTCCCGTCCGGTGCGACTTCTGTCGCGGGAGCGTTTAGATAAATATTTGAAGGTTTCCGAAGGGTGCCGTTTAGACGCCTTCGAGTTATGTTTATTGGATCATACTTTTATTGCTCTTCCCAATCTTTCCGTGTGATACAAGCTAAAAGCAAACACACGAATAGAGATAGGAGACCGGGGTTTGAATGAAAAGAATGAATCTTTCGATTGTAAGGCGTAAAAAATGTAAGTGGCAGGCATTTTATTACACCTCTTCGCTTTAGATCTGAATGTACGTAGTTATGTCACATTCAGTTAAGATAGAGTGTTTTCCAGTGTCATTTTTATTAAAACACCAAGTGATATACATTTCTATACCATTTTTAACTTTGCTTCTAACCCTAATCCAATAGTAGTGGCACTATTTAAATTATGCATAATTTTAAAAACTTAAAGGAAAAAATTATGTGCGTTAATGTTAGTGATTGATTTAAATAATTTATTTTATTCACCTTCCTAGACATATCATGCTTTAGCAATGAGATGACCCCAGTAATGTTGAATTTTGATGAAAATGAAAAAAACTTTTTTATGCCCTCCTCAAGCTATCTAGTTAACAACATACATAAATTGGTGAGATATTCATGAGCCAATGAAAATGTGCCAATCATCCGTCATGGTCAAAGTAGGCATTTATTGGACACATTTCGGTACACTTCCTCTTGGCTTGTGATTTTTAGTTTAGTTTTCGATAATGATTTCACTTTTAACATGGAATTCATTATTACAGGGTGTAGACATGTAAATTGCAGAAGTGAAAATGGCAATTAAAAGCATAGGAGCTAAAAGTGTGACTAAAACTTGTTGAAATAGCTGTTTATGGCTATGTATTCACTGCTGTGCTAAATTCTTTCACAAAAGGTTTTGGTCCTTGCCCGGCGTACCTACTACCTATTTTGGGTAGCTTTCTTATAGTTTGCATAAAAAATCAGAGGGTAAAATGAGGCTAACGTTTCGATACATGATTTGATGATCACTTTTATAGCATGGTGAATTTCATCCATGGAATAAGTATGCCATTTATACAGGAGGTTTTGAAAACTAGGCACTAACCTGGGAAAACAACTTTCTCAAAAAAAATTGCAAGACGACAAAAATTTCTTTTATATTGTAGTTTCGATTTTTTAATTGTGATTAGCATTAATTCCAAAAAGTCAATGAATTAATTTAAATAACTATAACTTTAGAATACTTAGTTTGTTTATAAAAAAATTAACGCTCTCAAGCACTGGGTAAGAAAAGGGAATGCACTCTTTGTTTGACAAATGTGTATATTTCGTCTTTTTTATGGCTAAGCTGCCTTACTAGCGTGCAAAATATGCTGGAGTTGCCCTGTTTGGAGTTTTGCCATATTTTTTCACTTTAGTTTATAACCATGAAGACCATTAGGGGAAGATATAGTTTAGAATAAAGTGGTGGCGAGCTAAAACTATGAATCGTGAAAGGCATAATGCAGGTGCAATAAAGTAATAAAAGGGAAAAATATTCATAGCTGTTTTAATTACTGCTGTGGCAATAAGAGTGAATTCAATATGTGCTTTCAATACTCTGGCTATATAATGTTACATTTTATCAATTTTATTACTTCACTGTGGTGAGTTTATGTCAACTTAATGATTATCAAACAGGGTAATCTCACCGTATAAGTATTTGCCATTCACTTGCTCAAGAGGATATAATAAATACGAATATAATTGATACTGCCTTCGTATAGTGGCTGGATAAAGCAATGAGGAAAATGAGGTTCAAAGATTTTCCTCGATATTTTTGCCTAAGGACTGGTCATTCTTCTTCTTTTAGCATCCTTCTAAGTTAACACAATTGTACCAAAGGGGGTGGGGGTTGGGTCTGGCTCTTGTTCTTTTCTAATTGAACGATACCTCTTGAACCTTTTCGAAGGGAGCCTTGTAGCACGTCGTCTTTTCCGGGTAACTGCTCCACCCATCGGGTAACCTCCTATTTCCAGATTCAAAATCACACTTTCTAACCCTGCCCTGGAAATAAATAAGCCAGACTACCCTGCCACTTTATCCATTACATCCGTTTAAAATTGCGATTTCTGGCGACTTGGGACTACAAGACCCTCTGCTTATACTTCCTCTCTCGACCTCACCTTCTTACCGTTCGAGGACGTACAACTCCAACTTTCCAGCACCCCTTGTTCTCCGTTGGAGAACATATTCGCACCTTTTAATAGACTCTCATGGAGAGAGTCAAGCAAGTTGCTCTTCCAACCTCGACTTGTGCCCCTTCGTTTATAATTATCAACCACATGTTGCAGAGTCATGTCTTTTGAAGCAATGCAATTTTTCTCATATACTCACGTTGAATAATGCATGATTGTATAACGGGAGTACGAGTATTGACCTTGAGTACATTTGGTTGATGCTTTTCTCTCTTACGATTTACTAACGTCATACTTCTATCCCTATTCCATCCTCCCTGTATGAACTATTTATTTTCTTAATTTTAGTACGTCAGTATAAAATAGTCAGTAGCAATAGCTATACTTTCACAAAAATTATTGTTAAGTAATCAAAATGGGGTTTTTACATCCTCATCAGTACAAAGAAGATGTTTGCATTAAATCCTACGCTTTAAAATTAACTTTCCATTTAAAAACTTGTCCACGGTGCTTAAGGTCATCACTTAAATTAACTGGTGGATAATATAGTGGCCGATGATAATAGAATTTTCTATACGTGCCTCTATTTGTGACTTCACTGAATATACCACTTTCTCTCCTAAGAATATCATAAATACATCGCAAAATAGAATCGAAACCAATATTTTTAGCAGAGGCTATAAGTGCTCATGGCACTGAGAAACCGGAAGGGAATATATTAAGAAAATGGATATTGTCGTCGAGCGCCGAAAAAGCATTTTCGCTTCGAGATTTGGGCCAAATGTATGGGACTTGGGGAGGAGGTGAGGGTTGCGTTTAGCCGTGTAGTGTGAGGAACCGGACAGTGGTAGCCCGAGGTACTATAAGGTCAGTCCTTGTCCTTGCTATCCGGGCTGTCGAAGCGATGGGCCAATAACACTTCGTCAATCTGTCTAGTGCATATATATTTATGCTGTTGCCGGATCCTCCCCTGGGGTTAGCTTCAAGGACAGGCGTTGCTTTTTAAATAACGGATTAGAGAGAAGAGGAGAAAAATTCACCATGGGTCCTTTTTCTCTTCACTAAATCGTTGTAAGTCTTCCATGTTATATCTTACTTAAGATCGTGGTTTCCTATTAAAGCATTTCCCCATTTTCTGGTTTGCTAGGAATTAAAAAAATATCTATAGATATCAGTTCTTATACGAGAAATTAGATAACAATGGGTTCTATTTTTTATCCCTGAGCTGAATGACACATATATGGAGAGAGAATTTTGAAAGACTGGTATGAAAACCATTGTAAAGTCTTAGTAAACTCTCTTCCTCAAAGTTACCGCGAGGTGTCTATGTAATTTTTGCTACCGTTGATGAAAATAGACCATAGCCGATGAATATATTCCCGTTCAAGATATATTGTTGGCCAGCCGTGTAACTTGAATACAGTTTGAAATTATTTCTCGAATAAAACGTTTGTACGTTCTTTTATATTACCTTTTTCGAAGTGACAAGTCAAAAATTTTATAACAGAAGTTTAGAGAGAGCCACGTATGTATTTTTCGTTGTTATTTTCGCCCACTTCAAAAATTCTTTGCGTCAACCAGCAAGCTTATCAAACGGGAATGATCTTCAAAGGAACGACATGGCCAAAAAATTTATTGATGGATCACGGCTAGTCTGGGCATTTAGGCTGATCTTTCCCATGCTCCACCATTGTTCTGTCAAACGCATCCAAGAGCAAAGAGGATGACAGGTAGTCGAAATTCTGCGGCTCAAGCGTTGGCTACCAATACTTCTCTTCCAGTTGGGCGCACTGGGTCTTATAGTGGCGCCATAGGCGGAAAGGAAAGCGCGTGAGATGCCAATTCCTACTGGCCGGGAACCATCGATGTTCGCCTTTCCTTCACTCAGTCCTCCGCTATAGACCTTAAGCGATGACCACACATTAGGAAGCAAGCACTTCTAGTTTCTTGACCCTTACGGGTCAGGGGTGATGAGGGTTTACAAATCCTCGGTCACGTTGTGACTTCTGGTTCTTTCTTGCCCGTATTTCATTGTTTGAGAGCCTACCCTTCCATCGAAAAAGTGCCCGTCATATTTTTCAAAATTTTGGGGAATGTTCTTCTTAATGTAATTTAACGACTTTCAAAGAAACATTGACTTTCCTCGTTATACATATTTCCAAATTTCATTTCAAAATCCATGAATTCCTCTTGCTTCTGTTATCACGATTATTTTTTGTTTAGGCCACATATAGGTCACTGCTGTATTGTATAGGATGTTTTTGCCAAAGATTATTTCATTTCGTTGCGTTGTAACGCTGGTGATGAAAAACACAAGTCACTTGCGACAATACCTTCTAACTTACTAATAATACTTTGTGAACTTCAACCAAAATATATGAAGAAGGTTTTATCATATATGAAGGAAAACAGCGCCATGGTGAAACAAGTGGAGCAAAAATTCATGTCAAATATATTAAGAGGAGAATTTTCCAGAAATTTTACGTGATATTTTCTACTTTCAATAAATAATGGTGTAAGCAACTGGCCCTTTTTTAATCTGGATCTGAAAAACTAACACGTAAATGGTCTAGAGCCAGATAAGCTGTAGGTACTTATATCTCACTCATCTAATCAAAATTTAGCATTGTGAGGTAGGGGACAGTTTAATGTAGGTAAAAGCAGAAGAAATCCATTCGTTAATGATTTTATCTATTTATGTTATGCAAACATTATTTGAATATTTTTAATATTTGCGTTTAATAATACAATAGGAGTTTTACTTCTCTTTTTCACCTCGAGACTCTTGAGATACACGATTATAGAATGATGAATGATTAGGAAAGACTTCAGTGCTGAAACACGTTGTTAGTGATGTGGGCTGTACTATGGATCGACTTACAAAGTCTTTGCGGAATATTTGTCTGGTTTCAGCGTTCAAATTATCGGAAGATTCAGGATTTTCACACGATCATTTGAATGAATATTTTTACGACCTCCACCGATTCATGAGTCATGCGGCCACGTGAGATAGCTGCACGAATATCGAAGTATGCTGTTACATTCCTGCAACATGAAACGTGTTCCGCTAGGCCACTTTGCTATGCATTTAGAATGCAAGAAAAATGCCCGAGATCGAGTGGAAAATATTAGAACGCCGTTTGGTCACGTTCCTGCTCCTTGGACGGGGGAACGTTCGTGAGACACTGAGATCCTTACACTCTCCTAGCAATGCCGTGCTAATGAACGCAATGGGGCTATTACCGGGACAATCTTTCACACGTAGGCTCCTCCAGTTTGGAATGCACATAGCTATCTGCAGGTCCTTTTAAGTAAGGGAAATACACGCGTAACGAAGCGATACATCTTGCTGATACTACTCACCCCAACGTCCCAGTGTGAAATGTCGGACTCAAGCGGCACGACTGCCGACCAGCGAAAGCCACCTCTCCCTGCCAACTACTGTCCGGCCACTGTATTTCCTGGCCCCGGATACGAACCGCGGCCCGTTGCAGGTGTTCCCTCTCTCAGATGTGCCATCTCCAGCGGAGGAAGTGTCGAAATTTCCCCGAGTAATTACTCCGGCAACCGAGGGATCTGAAATCGCGACTAATTGAAGGGGCGTGTGTGTGGTAGCACGTTGAAATTTTCCCACGTTCCACGGATGAGTCACATGGAAAATACTCGCTTCTATTCGAAAATTTTGATTTTACCTTCGTATTCTCATTATTATCAATTAAAATTCCTAGATATAAATCCACAAATATTAGAGCCCCCTTCTTCTTAAAATGCAATTATGGTTTTTGTCTTGCTTAGTTGTGCGTACGAAATACCATCCCCGAGAAAATGTTTTTGAATAAGATTTACTTCAATTTGATACCCGAGGGTTTTCTTTTAAGTAGAGCATATAAATAACTGGTGTGCAAGTAATCGAAAGATATGGATCGAATACTTGTGAATGTGCTTCATTTTATTTACCTTGATTCATTCGGATACCACTACACTTGGTATGTTCCCTAGCACTTTTTCAAAATTTTGTTATTTATTTTTATTGGGATTTATTTTTTAGGAATAAATTAAATCTTCAAATAAATGCTAAAAGGATTATAATCACAGAATCTGCATTTAGGCATAATATAATAGGTATAATTTAGTGCCTCTCTTAGGTTACAAAGAAGTAATATATCAAAATTATAGACAATTATTGAAATAGTATATCTCTCACATATATTATCACTCACAATTTATATTGTTTTCATTATAAAAAGGCTTGTAAGTTAGGAAGATCAAAGTAGCATTAATAAAATGAATAATGTATTCGTAAAATTCATCCTTCACAATTAAAAAATTAAAGCACTTGAAGATTTCATGCTAATGACAATACGAGTGCTGTATATGTAGAATCAGATGTCGTGCTGACTATTAGGGTAGGAACTTGGTTAATGAATCCGGGGGTGAAAGGTTCAAATGGAGATCGTGTCGGGGCACTTTGAGCGTATCAAAGGCTATATAAATCCATGAAAAATATAGCTCTTAGTAGAAAAAAACGTCTGTGGTGAACATACGTTTCGAGCCCTTACTTGAATTATCGAAGCGCATTGGCGAATGCCTTTCCGCACGCAACCTGAAAGGGAAATAAAATAGGAAATTTTAACAATATTTTGTGCGCGTATAATTTCAAAACTATGGGAGGGGTAATCTTAGTGTGAGCTCTTCCCTCGTTGACCCAAGCCATTATTTGAGTTAATGTGTTGATTGAGTTCGTAAAAGGAAACCTCAGAAAACGTGAATGAGTGCAAACATGCCCAGTGATAATTATTCTAGATTGTTACTGTGGAACATGTATTCTCAAGATTGGGATGACATCGGTTTAGCGATATAGGTTGTATCCTATAAAATTTTGTTTTCCAGAGTTCATTTAAAAAATGAGATCCAAGCAATAGAGGTTGATAGTATGCAGGTGTAGCCTAAGTATTGTACGAGAATGCTAATATTTCTTTCCATTGACGCTTTAATTTTCAAGGTTTATGGAGCCTGAGTTACAAATTTACAATGCACTTGAATGACAAATGCTCATATTTTGGCATGGTACTCTAATGCGCACAATACAGTTCCATTTTTAGATCATAAGGTTTTTATCACCGAAACAGTTGTAATGCATGACTTTAAATGCTCAATTGGTTATTAAATAATTAGCCCAACTATGTTCTCTATGACACCGCAGTTCATTATACGTAAAAAAATGTCTTGAAGACTAGATTGGCTGTAGTTGTATTGCTTTGAAATATTTCCCCTTAAATACGGAGAATAATCGATACTAGGTTTACTTTCAAAGTAGTGCTTAGCGTTGAAAGCAGTTACGGCAGGCGGTGCTCAGTAGTTAGAGAAGACCTTTGCGGAACGAAATGCTATTACTTTAGTAGGTATGGCTTATAGACAGCGATGTGAATAAGTTTTTGATAGTTGAATTTTTTAGGATATATGGGGACGAATCTGACGATCGGGTCGTTACAATTACGGGAATATATGGGAAGAAGATACTGGGTCCATGTACCCCATAGGGCCATAGATCTATGTCACCCGTCCCTTGATCAGCCCTGCCACCGGGTAAAACACCTCCAGCGGGCCAATGAACCATTGCTCTGTGAAACGACTGACCGCCCGCCATGGCATTCGATATCCATTTCTCTCCCTCCAACTTTTCAGCGATGAGTTCCCGCTTTCAATCGCAATCTATTTCTCCTTTCTTCCATCACTTCCTTTTGGGCTTGACAATGTAGCTGACTTCTTGGTCTTGATTAAATGTTCGGGAGTGGAAAAGAGTTTTCAGACATGCCCCGATCCTTGATTGAGTGCTATGTGGAGGACCTTTTGAGCGCAGAACTTACAATCCGTCGGATTTGGGCGCCTTCCGTTTAGAGCAAGCTAGTGCCGACGCCAGGTTTCTCCCCAGCCTCCTCTCTCATTTTTCTCCGATAGCGTAAATGTCCAAGCTTCTCGGTCGCCTCGTTTAATTATCAGACTACTCTTTTACTTCCCATTTTATGTGAGTCCTTGGTTCACCCTTATCCACGCTTTTTTTTGCTACTTTATGCTTCTGGCGTTTCTACTTAGGTGATGAAGAATGTTTTGCGGAGTGATGAAGTAGACTGTTGAATATGTCAGTAAGTACACTATGTATGTAGATATAACTACCTCAGTCAATTCTTTATGCCGACGTCGGGCTTGCATAGGCTAGGCTAGGGCTCACCAATCCCAGAAATAACGCCTGTGAATTTCACAAATTGAGAGTAGGGAGGCCAGTTCCTCCACTTTCATTTTTATTGTATGCGCATTTTTTCACACCCGATTTGAACGAGGGGCCTCACGATCAGTATATACAATATACAAGGATGAATTTTGCCTCGAAACAATTGGAGTTAATTAGCTGATGCATTTTGGATTTTGAGGCACCTATATAGAGGGTCTGTAAAGTGTTAATTGCGAGGGAGGCTTACCTTGACTCGAGCGAGGAGTGAAGTAGGGTAAAACAGCTAGAATAACGCTGATACTGAGCTTTCTTTGCTTTCATTGTCCGGTAAATACAGAGGAATAAATAAGCTTTATATTTTTATAAATCGGGAATTATGTACTATAGAATATTTCTTTTCTATGTAGGCAATTTATTTTTACGTCATGAAAAGAAGTCATTATGTCTTCCTATAAAAATCCATATTCAATCATGAATGATAAAAGTCTGGTTAAATATAATATATTTTAGAAGTGCTTTGGTTGATAAATACCCTTCATACCCTAAATATGCTTCGTTTTTGTCATCATATCATCAGGTATACTGTATGACCATGAGGTACTCATGACTTAAACATTTTAAGTCCCTAATATTAAAATTAATTACCTAATTGAAGTTTTTGCTCGTATTGAGAGTGATTGATGCATCGCCTCACAAACATGCATCTTAATACATACATTTTTAAAAGTTACTCTACTCTAAGAGAGGTATATTATAATGGATAGGAAATTTTAAGAAATAGGATTAAATATTTCAAACTCTGGACTGTAGCACTGTTTGCTATGTCACCAGTGAACCAAGTATTACTAAATGTGAGAAAGGAGAAATAACCATAATTGTTTGCCCATCATTTCTTTTAATTAATTATTTTTTCCTGTTGCAAATTTCTTAACTGCGAGCGTCTTTTATTAAACCTTATTGGATTTTTATTTTATGTAGGTCCGATTGGATTGATCGTTGGTTCTGCATTGCTAGTTCCTAGCAGGTGTGCTGTAAGTATCACTATTACTTAATTTCATATTTCGGTTGTATGTCGGTTATATTCTGCCCCAAGACTCTCGTTTTCTTTCCTTCCAAATGTGAATCTCTGTATGAAGTTGGTAGCTATTGATATCGTTTTTTACTACTGTTCACTACTAAACAGTTTTATGTTGAAGCGGAAAGTTGACTGCTATATTTTAACTTGTATCGACGCCATAAATAATTTGCCGTTAATACGACCCCAGATTGGATTTATTATCAACTTCAATGTGTGGTAAATTATAAATAATTAATTTTTTATACCACAAATTATCTTCTGTGTTTTATCATCTGCCAATAGGACTTTAATGTGTTTCAAAGTATACCGGGATTAGCCATGTGGATAACTTCACGGAGTCGCCCGCAATACATAATTTGTTCCAAAAATCCATAAAGAAAAAAATCATTCACTTGGACTGGGATTCGAAGCCGGATGCCCCGATTTTCGGTCGAGTGCTTTAACCGGTTAAGCTACCGAGAAAAATAACTTCAATGGTTGAAGTACTCCATCTTATTTAATGCACTGGTGCTAAACATTCTCCTTGTAAGATTATGCAGCTTATCTCTAAAGCCTCATTTGCCAGTCAGATCGAATGCTATACTTTTTTGCGTCTATTCTGTGATACCTATGTGTCAGCAAAGTCTTTAGGTAGCATCTATTTCCGTCTTTTCATTCCAGTACTCATATGCTGAATTTGCCTCGGATTTACCCTTGTCACAGTATTGCTCTTATTCGTCGTTTATATTATCCATCCATCTTTTTCATTATTCACCATTTTGTCACTCTCTTATTTCCTGACATGTCTACAATGATGAATTAGGATCTCTTCTTCACGGTTTTGGTTTGTTTTTCCTCCGTCTCATAAGAATTTTATATGCGTCATGGGCGCCGTCTGTTAAGTGGCCTTCTTGAAATGCCCTTTTCAATCGCTTTCTCGTGCATATAATTTTCTTGGCTACGCTGTGAATAAAATACTTGAATTAAATATAACTTATAGGCCATTGGAATTTTTCTACCTTTTCAGTGCATAACTTTTATATATTGGCTGAAAATTTTAATTTCATGTTAAGTTTTACCTTCAGAAACGCCCGGCAATCAAAATTAAGTGACGAAAAATGTTAATTTGAGATTTGTCTTAGAGGTGCTTTTATTTTTGCTTCAAATCCTCTTGCAAGACGCTCACTTTTCAAACGAGTGATCATTTTGAACACTTTGTTTATTGTGGTACAGAGTGAAAATTGAAATGAATTTCGGCCAGGGTGTCTCGTTATATCATTTTCCCTGTGCGGGAATAATAAAAAATCTCTAATTTATGTTTTTCAATCTTTTTCCATTCAAATGAAAAAAGCACAGTCATAATTTATTTAATAATAGGATTATAATTTATTTTTTAATCGTTGCATCCATGTCAGCGTCATGAAATCAATTGTATGTACACTTGATCATACATTCGATGAAGACAATTTTTTTTACTTTCTAGCCGTGTAGGCATGAAGTTAAAACAAATATATTCGTTTTTTACTTACGCTATCCTTTTGCAAGTTACATTAGCTCTAATAAATATATAATTAATAAATTCAAGCACTACTCAAGATTTTGACCTAGTTTATGTCGATGCAAAAATGTTAAACGACCGCCGCGATTAACCAGAAGTGAGGTAAAATCTATGAGGCATCTATTTGCGTGTATCATTCTATTCCATAACGCCACGAAGACACGGCCATCACTCAAAGAGCTGAGCTTTTAATGTTGCTTTAGGGCACAGGAGTTATGGATATTAGGCTAATCCAAGGCAAACCCGTGTCACGTCCGTATCTATTTCGGCCATCCAGCCTCATCACCGCCCAACACCGCTCCCTATATCCGAGCGTTTCCTCCCTAACAAATGACAGCGGCGAGGAGTTTTGTGATCATCTTGTATGTACCGAAATGGTTTGCGAGTTTGGACACAGGACTTAACATTTAACGGATCACCTTACTCCCAGAAGAATCCGTTCCCCGTGAGCGATGCACGACAAGAATTGAAGCGGGCCCCCTCATCGGGTCGTGCCTCACGAACGGGCTCTGTTCCAGTCAGACGTCGCCGTCAACCACCCACCCCCACCGCCCAACAAAGCCTCCCACTCCAATCGTACCCCCTCCCCTCAGGGCCATCGCCCTTACACCAACTCCTTCTGGAGCCGATCGAAATCTCGGTCAGACTCAAACTGACGAATGGCAACCGTGAGCTCACCGCGTAACATTCATACGTCCTTATCATATCAGGGAGCCCTTTTGCTTCCCTTTTACCAGTCGGATATACCCCTTCAACCCCTTAACTACAAACTCCCTCCCCCACAAGTGTCATAGCCAAGCTCATTTTATTTATTATTTTTTTACATTCATTTTATCCCCTCCTCCCTCCCCTATTCGTATCCGGTGTTGAGTCCAGCGAATTCCAAAACTTGATGTGGAAATGGAGGATATAATGCGAATAAATGTTACTCTCTTTTTTTCTTCAATTCTGAGCCTCTATTTAATGTGAAATATGTGGATGTTTGTCAAAAGTTTGGTAGTATATTTTCAGATTCCCTCATGGAGTTGCGCGTTTGAAATAAATTTAACCTTTACTTGTATCTAGAAACTTTGGCGGAGTCGAGAAAAAGATAAAGCTGGCGGAAAGGTTAACTTTAGTGTGCTTGAATAAGTTATGTTAGACATTTGGCATTTGAAATAGTAAATCAAATGCTAAATTCAATCTGCACGTTTCCTTTCTATCAATATAGCGTATTGTGCCTATGATAATAAACCTTGAAATATCTTCTTGAAATTATTTCTACTTTCATAAAATGCAATGGTACTTTCTTGGTTCATAATGTGAAAATATTTGAGTAGATTTATCAATAAACATTTTCAGCCCGTATAGGCATTGGGAAACTTATGGTGACTTGAAAAGCGAACACCAAAAAGCAATATTAGTCGGAGAAATAGCTTCATGCTAACTCCAAACATGCGTTCGTTGTTTCCTTTCTTTATCGTTTTAGTTTCACAACTAGCAATCATCAAAATTGGGTAGAGCTGCTCATTGACTGAAATTTAGTTCATATTTGTACCTATATCATAAAACTAATTAAAATAGGAATTACTACCTCCTAATACTGGAGAATGCTAAATCTCACGAGAATTCATAAACAAAATTTGCGAAAGAATACCTGAATGTTATGAGTGTTGCTTCTGCAAGTTCCATATATATAAGGCTACGCATATAAAAACCAGCTCCTGAACAAGTTCAGCCAACCTTTCTTTTGGGTTTGAAAAACTCCAATTTTCTTTTCCGTAATAATAATTAATTATTATGTGGCTCAAATAATAGACATTAATAGGATTCTGTTTATACTTGAAATGAGAACCAAACGTAGGTAATGGATTATACGAAGATACAATATTTTCAGGAATTATCGTGTCACACTTCTGTGTCCTGCTATTGATCGATCATGTGCTGTTTTTTGCACACAATGTATCATGAATCTTTGTAAGTTATCGACATTATTCGTCTACGTCGTCACTTAGGTGTGTTGAGTTTATAATTTTAATTAAGCGTGATCATGGTGCATGATAAATCCGCTGGAAATAAAAATGAAATTGCGGAGGGACTAAAAAACGGACAACTTTTCATGACCGCAAGCCCTCAATGCCCTCAAGCGCGGCATGGCTGCTATACTCTGGGGCCGAAAATTGATAATTTCCAACCGATCGCCTTCCGATCACAGTTACTCAGTCTTCTCCGTCTCGAGGAGGGGAAAAAAAACAAAGATTAAAATTTCATGCTGTCATCCGATCCGTTCAATCAAACGTTGGATACGCGCGCAGAACAAGGACGGCGAGTATTATACGACTTTTGCTCTTCTTTTATCGGCCGCCTTACCGCCGCCAGCTCTGAAATATGGTGTTGCCCGTGATAGGGAAGGCTTTCAGACACTTATATCTAAACAGAACGATTGGGTGTGGTTTTCTGACCTCCTCCTTATTCCTCTGCTACCCGCAGGCCCTTCCAACTGCTTACCCCTTCTCTCTGCTACATTTTTCCATGCCTCTCTGCCGATCCCAACCTGGCACCCAGCACCCTCAAGGAGCGAGGAGTTTGGCGCTCAACTCATGCCATCCTCTACCCTGCATTCTTTTCGTCTCGTTTACTCACTCAGCCAGCCCCGTCAGCCCCATAAGTCATTTTTAAGGCCAAAATATATTAAATTTTTATCAAAAATATTGCTTTTACGTCTCCATCTCTTGGTGTTATGGATGCGCTATCACTAATACATAATTTTTTACTTTGAAATTCGATCACGCTGAAAAAGGTATGTCAAAAATTAATTCTATTTATCAAAATTTAATATGGCTATGAAAAAGTGATTCAATGTAAAAATAACTTTGTTAAGTATAAGCAGCTGGGAAAACCTGAGCCATTTGAGGTATGTGTTTCATAGCAGCGTACGAAAGCAGTTTTCAAAAATTGATGACAGCATGGTTTATTCTTTTCCTTATTGAAACGTTGTCTAAAGTTTATCTTAAATAGGCATTGCCGGATTACACTGGCTAAAATCTCTTTGATGAAAAAAAATGCCATCATTTGCGGTTCATTAAAAATATTGCAAGCTGTACCCTTTTGACAAAAGTCATGCCAAAATGACATCAGTGTGCAGCTTGAAAGGATTTTTCCATATAACTGAGATCACTGCTGATTGAATGCTATTATTTGCGTGGTTACGGAAACCAAGGTCTGCCGCAATTTTATTGGACCGTCCTTGGTTTCAGCATTAAAGCGATTATCAAAGCTTAACCCCGTAAAACGAATTATTGTAAGGTCTTAGGCAAAATAAGCCTCGAGCTACTCTTAAACCGAAATTTGGTGAAAGCTCCGGCTTTCATAATTATTTTATACAGCCTAAATCGTTAGTGTGAAATTTAAAAAGTTTTATTTTCCTACGATTATGTTCCTCAGTTCTGAACATCGATGTACACGTTTGCTGATGGCAACAAATAAATTTATTGTTGTTAACGTTGGTGTGGCGATCGCTGTTTAATGTAATGACCTTAATTGACAATGGCAGTTCATAAACTATGATACTGTTTATTCTCATTTATTTTGTCTATCATTGACAATGGGTAGGGATACGATATTTATAGGAAAAGACACTGGAGAACCGTATGTGAAATATGCACTGAATTGCTTCGTCGAATATTTCATTATAAAGAGCTAGAATTTGAGCATTCATTAGAAAATTTCATCCACTTTATTTATTAGAGAACTGATCATGTGGATTAACTTGGCTTAATTAGGAGTTATCGTTTTTAAAGGCTAATGATTCATCTTAAAATCTATTGAGAATTCAGATCCATCCAAATCCAAAGAGGACTAATGGAGATGGAAGCATTATTAGATGTTTTTCGGTGAAAGTATCATTCTGATAAAATGAAAAGGTGCATCTATGTTATAGCTTCATATTTTTAATCGATTTAAAGATATTTAATAGTGCTAAGTATAAGTGTTGGCTAATGAATTTTTATTCTATCATTCCTTAGATTTGATAAACTGTTTTATCAATGCCATCATCGGAGACGACATCTATCCCAGCTTCTCCCTTCCTTCTCGTACCACGACAAACCCGTCGTCTTTCCCTCCTGCCCCGCCTCCTCTCAGCCCCACCCTTCCCGTTCTCATACCCATCCCGTGGACTTTTCTTTGTTCGATCGTTCCTACAACTCAATAGGCATCAGTCAGCGTCTCATTGTAACCGCAACACACACGCTCTGCGATGTTGATCTGGGATGCGAGGAGGAAACATGAGCGCTTTCCACTCTCATCCATTCTGCCCATCGACCGACTAGTGTCTCCATCCAAAGTGAGTCGTTTTTCGACAGCGGCCAATCCTTCCTCTCTCCCTTACCATCTTTCTCTCTCACACGATGCGGCAACACAACTCCTTCCATCCCGTACCTCACTCTTCGTGGCTGATTGCTGTTTTCGGAGCGGTCTCATTATAGGGAACAAACTTTTATATTTTGCCACTCGACGCAATGTCCGATTTCCGTCCTGGGTGCTTGCTCGTTCAAGCGGTGCGTGAAAAAGCTCGACTTTGAGATCGCCGTGGCAACGGCTTCGTCACTTCGAATACAGATGGCTTTTCCTTTTACGAGCGTGCAACTCAGTCTTCTGGAAAACGATGACGTATCTCCAGTTGTGAAACCCACCGTCAACCATATCATTACCTGTTTCCGAAGGAGGGCCGTGATCTGATCCATAGTGAATGAAGAATATATTTCTTACCCCAAGTTTCGCACTGCGGTTGCATTTTTCAGGGCCTTGTCGTCTAGTGATTGCTCCATATTACAAGTTAGCATATTGAATACCTTGTAATTCATTCTCTCGCTTCGAGTATAACATATCGTTGATTTTGATACAGTCAGCAAAAGCTATTGTTGTCATATCTGACCTTTATACAAATAGCAAAGGAAGTATGTAGGTACCTAAAGGTTGCGTAGAAAAATATATTTTTTGTGTTGAAATAGGCTCTTTAATGATAATAACTGGTGACAAAAAGAAATTAAGCTGTGATAGAAGTGAGTCTAAAGTTTGGAGCGTTGATTTTCGATGAAAATATGACGCCTTTGTGATTTCCGTCCATAATATTTAGTATTTTTTTGTAAATAGAGGAAAAAAATAAACAAATTAGGTAGTTAATAATATTTATATCTTATTTATTAAATACTATAAGAGGAGATATAACTTTATGAATTTTGTTAAGTCAGGTACACTAATGAAAATAATTTTAGATACGACGATGAAAAAATAATGGTAGTATCTGAAATGAAGGCTACATTAATGCCCAGTTAATGCCTATTCAGTTTAGGTATTCAATTTATACCAGGAAATCTCAATCAGAATTGTATTATTAATGCCGCATCATCATTTCAACTTCATCTGTCTTCTAATTAATGAAATGCCATCTCGAAATTCTGAATGAGCCATGCGGATTGTGCTACTTCCTATCCAGGAAATGACCAAAATCGTATTTCAATCAGGATCTCTGCATTCGACTCTTTCTTCTTTTTTTGTACATTCATGCTTCAGAAGCAGTATGAATAAATATTACTCTAGATATTTGATTCAGGCCGTCCCTCGAAAAATCCTTTTTAGACTACGCCCATGTCCCTCCTCAATCTGTCACTATAAATTCCACCCTCTTTCCGACTGATACCCGCCCTTTTTGTATTACATTCCTAACTTGAGTTGTCTTTGGGCGTGTGGCGTCCAAAAGCAGGGATAGGAAATATAAAGATCTTCTAAGAACCGATGGAGACGACAATCGGATCGTGTAGCCGGATGATTTGATATGGGCTTTTTAATGTGATCCTGTAAACATAAATAGGGTCAATTTGTATTTGACATGTTCATCTCCGCGTGAAAATTCCAAAGGAATTCGATTGAACGTGTCGCACCCACATATTTTTTACTTCACAAACTTTCTCTGGTTGAAAGAATTCGAAAAATGTGAAATAGCAAGGGATTATCTTGAAGAAATATTTGACCACGTAGCTCACATGGATTTTCTCTATAGGAAAAAGGTCAAATCCTATCCTCTACAGAGAATTAATCAATTGCTCAGGTTAAAAAATACGCTAAGTATAAGTTCAGAAATTGAATAATTAAGTGTTGCAATCGTATGAATTATTCTTTTGGAGGTTTTCTTGCTGATATGGGTCTTCCAAGTAATGATTCCTTTGTCCGAAAAACCCTTGGGAATGAACTTTTGCGAAATACCCATTCGCATATATTTCTATGTGTACTAGCACCTGGCATCTGGTATGTATGTTAAGTATTTATCCTCAAGAGTTCATTAATATTAAATCTGCCTTATATTTTGTTTCTTTCTGTTTTATTTTACATAATGCTGCCGTATAACATTAAATGCTAATAATAATTGCGATAAAATTTTACAATTAACCATATAAGGTGGTGTTATTCTATTCCAAGAATTTTGGTAAGAAACGAGATAATAGTGGTATAAAAAAAGGCCAAAATGGCCATCAGAAATAAAAAAGAAGTATTCATGAATAGTCTAATGTCATATGAGTGAGACCTTAATGCATTCTTAACATAAAACTTTGCAGCACAATTTTATGCAAGAAAATGAACGAGTTCTCCGGCGATGAATGCGGGATCATAATATGTCTATCGACAAGGATAGGGTGAGTTCTTTCCTCACCCACTTAAATTTACCCTAAGGTCGAAGTAGTGATTAATTGTACATCGCACCATGTTATAGTGCATAAGTTTGCTCGTAGTCATGAAATGGCATTCGTAGCTCCAATGGAAAAACTTGCCGGACAACTGAAATTTCGAATATAGAGTGCGAGTGAAAACGCTACTCTTTCTCTGAATCCACGAACTGGATGAGGAGCTTGAAGGAGAGGAATTTACGTGGGTCGCTTTGTATCTTCCCTCAAGTGCGTATGTGTCGATAGTAGTCGATATAAATAGAATATCAGACTCCTTCTCCGACGGCAGTGAGCCGAAAATAAAAGAAGGGTAGTATTGGATAGTCAGCTGCTGGAGGCCACGAATCCATACAATAGGGAATGAAGACAAGACATCTGCAATGGTTTTATCCCATTGCCATTCCACTCAGCTCCCTTTTTAAGTCTGCTTTCAATCACAGACATTCTATGGTCAGTACCTTCTGTCTCGTTCACTAGTAGTGCATAAAATGGAATGAAATGGGTCGGCAATTCTGTGGACGTGGGTACCAGGGGTATCTCTTTTTCTTTCGCAAGTCAATACAGGGGAAAGAGTACTGCAAATTTGCGTGGATCTTTATATTCTTTTGGAAAGTATCAAGTTCTTCCCCTTTCCAACCTCAAAAATTTGTTTGGGACAGTTGTAACCCTTGCCTGCGATACCCTCCACGGTGCTAGTTTCATGCTCCGTAAGGGTGTAAGACCTGAAAAGCATCGGACGGAGATCCGCTTGTTTCCACTCGATCACTGGAATCCAAAGGGAAACTTCTTTATTATATTCGGTCGTTGAAGTTTCCCGGATTCGGATGTTGAGATCTCTCACTTTGCATCCATGTCCAGCCGCTACCCGGCGGCAGTGGTAGTTACCGGAAACAGCTGACCCTCCTGTGTTTCCCGGTGAATATGGTACCTGCGTTTTTCGCATGACCATCACTTATCAAGGCAGATTGTTCTCACCAATCCGCAGGGAGCAGAGGTGTAGGCGTTGTCGGAGGAGTGGTTATTTTTCTACGAGGAATAAAAGAGATTGCTCCTCTCGATTTTCCCCTTGCCGTTAAACCTCTTCGCTTCGGTCGTATGTTTCCAGGAACAGTGTCCGATTACATCGCTCCCGCAAATCGTGCAACAATAGCTGCTTTTATGGCCTGATGATTCAATCGGTAAATTGTTCGAAAATCTCGGAATCTAGGGCACATTTACCGAATTATACTACCTTTGGAAAGTGTACCGAGAGGCCTTGGAATTTCTTACTTGAGGTCTAGCCCTCCATTAGTGTGGATTGCAAAAACACTGTAATTTTAGACTTTACAAATGCATCGCAGAAAATTTTCATCATTGTTTCGAAAGAAAAAGCTTTTTTTGTTTATTCTGCGCATACCTTCGTGAATTACGGTGGAGGGAAGGAAGAAGTTTTATTTTAACTTCATTTTTAGGGATATTCTCACCTATTTATTTAAACTTTGCATTCATTGAGTTGCGCTAATTTTCGGCATGCCTGCCTCTTTTCGCATATTATGGCACATAAAACATCAATGCTTTGCCGCATGTTTCTGTGCGGAGAGGGTAAATTGTTGCTTGGGAATATAATAAATTAAGTTGTGTTTGCGTAGTTTAGAAAGCATAGGAAGTAGAACAAAAATTATTTAACGCGGATTTATCAGTATTCATTTGATAATTATATTAATTTATAAAATAATTCGAAGACAGGTAGACTAAGTTTTAAGAATAGATTTAGCCGAAGCTTCCTCATTCAGAAATTATACCGTTAATTCTTATTGTTCAACACTGAATGGGTTCTTTGTAAAAACGTTCCCGTTGTAATTTATGTTACGTTACAAACAAGCTACACAGAGTAAAAAAAAACTCTGCTGAGAAAAAATTCCCTTTTGTTAGCAGCAAAAACATGAATTGGGACTTAAGAGCTTGATAATTTTCTTATATCGAATACAACTTAAGCTTTCTATTTTTCATTTTGAGTCGGACATGATTTCATACTAGCATTTGATCACGGCACTCATCTCTGGTGAAAATAAATAAATATTTACTATTGTAAGCTTGATGTAAATTTCCTTCAGTACTTACTATATTTATGATTTTATTGAGGAAGTGTGAAAAATGCTTGTTTAGTGTTAAATAATTGTATCCCAATTTAGTGTCAGCAGAGTGGGTATAAGTATGTAACAGATTTTATAGTTTCTGATATTAACTCAATAGAAATCCACAAGGAAATAGCCATTAAGTATAATATTTTTTGCTTCATCCGAACAAATTTGTTTGTATTTTATTTCTAAAATTCCCTCTAAATTAACGATTAGAAAGCCTTCTATCAAACTTAATTATATTTGACTGCTATAGTTATTGATTTTTAAGATACAAGTAATGCAAAATAGTGTTCTGAATTTATTTTTGATGACTGTAGCTGATGTATTCGACTAATTTTATATTTTTTATGCAAATAAGCAGCTAGTGTTTTTTCGATGCAGGTTACAAGCCCGAGAAAAAATATTTAAACAAGATCAGTTGGTGTAGTGGTGAGCGCGATTGGCTATGGAACGGGGAGCATATTTTTGGTCTCCTTGTAATTATTGCATTTTATTACTGTATTTAAAAATACTTACAAGATAACCAGTGACCCTAGAATTAAATATAAGAAGGTGATTGTGTAAAAAAATAATTTAAAAATCTAAATAAACCTGAAACTGGTGGAATTTCTTTAACGTGATATCATTATTGAGATCTGTTTTCGAAAATCACTCAATCGTTAAAATTATACTGTGCGCAAATTAATAATATTTTCCTTTTCACCGAGAAAAAGTTATTTTCAGCCCATTAAAAACCTTCACGCAAATATGATTAGGTTATAATAATCCATTTTTATAACATGTCATGCATTTATTTACCGTATGAAAATATTTCCTCTAAAAATTTTTAAAATTTTAATGAATAAAGCTTTTCGTTACGTCGTAATAATAATTTCTGGTAATAATTCATGAATTATGATTATATTACGTACTTGTCACCATGAGTAAAGTCTCCAGCCGATTTGCTTAAACACCGTCTCGCATTGCTTCTAAGGTCATATTTCTTACAAGCAACGTTGCAGTCCAGGGTGCAGCCGGAAAAGTAGAGCGACCACTTTCAAAGCTCTCTCAGTTTCAGTGAACATTCTGCTTTGCATACCAAATTACCTTTTATTTATAACGAGTCTTATATATGACCTTTTTATTCATTGTGAATCTAGCTGGAGAAAAATATTGCTTGAGAGCATGAAGGGCAATCCTGCATGTAAGGATTGGAAATGAAATATTAAGTCTCTCTTGATTTATGACCTAAGCTGTTACTCTGCTTTTCCTTTATTGCCCTAGACGGGGTCAATATTAATGTTACGTAATGTATTGAACAGCCATACAGCAAGTCTAAGTTGAATGAATGAATACAGAGAGCTAATAGCCAAGAAGAGTTACATGGGCAATTCGGAAAGGATGATTGATTTATATTTATTATATTTTTACCCAATTGGAACTAAAATATTAAAACTAATATACCGGATTTTTTACATTCTGCTCCAATCCGAGTAATCTAAGTCTTTGCAGCTAGCTATGGAATTGAAGTGTATTTTCAATATTTTTTAGAAAATTCTGAAAGAGGATACTCTTTAAGTAGTGGATTTATACTACAAATTGAAAGACAGCCTTAATATCAAAAGAGTTTCTTCTTTTTATTTTTTAAATGAGTCCTGCTGATTGTCGTTACCTGTCTTATGAGATGATAGATGTAGAATTCTCTGTATCTCACGATAGTATTTCCTTATACATCTCTTTATCAATAATGGAAATTAAATTGCGACGAATTTCCCCTTTACAAGCAACACTTAGTTTTTCCAAGTGATTTATGCGGTAAAAAAATGAAGTCATATAATGATACTCGCTCAATTTTATCTTGTGTCAAAATTCCTATTTAAATAGAATGAGAGCTAGACATTATTAAAATTTCAGGCGTAAAAGCCATTGTTTTCCTTCTTTCCATATTCTCACAATTAATTTTTGGACGTCACGTATAGTTAGCTATTATAATAATTACAATAGAAATTATGGATTGAATCCTTCACAACATTCTCAGGTACGCACTATGCAATCCCTTTGATCAGACCTCTTAGGTCCCGCAAATGACAACAATATCCAAATAAATAACTCATCTAAGTCTTTTGAATATGTAATAAAGGTTTCCCGCATTGGGTGAAGTAGTCACACCCGCTGGGGTTGTTCCTAAAATAAAAACCTACGCCCCTACCCGAATGCGCCCCCCCCCCCCTTTCTATCCTTTCTTGGCTGTCCTTGCGTCACTTCCTCCGCGGGGTTCGGAGCGATGCGATGGCTCGGAGGATCGGGAGAAGAATACGGTGGAAAGGGGAGCGAAACTTTAAAAAAGAAGGCGTTCCTGTTCCATCGTTTTATTAATGATTTGGAGAAAAGGCGGTGTCTTGAATAGAGGGGAAGCCTTAGAGAGGGAGGAGGGGAGAAGCGGGCGTGTTATTCGGCGGGAGCGTGGGAAGAGAGAAGTGTGCCTCGGAACCAATGGAGATCGAGATAGGGATTTGAGAATCACGGCTCTCTGCCCGCTCCCCGACTCTTCCGACGGAGGCTCGGTTCTCAACTCCGCCACTTTACTCCGTTACCAAAGCTTGACTGAGTAAAGCGGATAGTTTGAGACGTGACTTCGTGAAAATGCTTCATGATGAATCGAAAACCTTGTGGATTTCGTATAAATAATTTTAATATCGACCAGTTTCGTCTCTTAGCAACATGGTCAGGTGCAATTACTGGCAATCAGGATCCTATATACCCTGAGTCTGATTGGCTGAGGACCAAACACTAAAGTCCTCCTACCCTTTGCTCTAAGTTTTTTGTTCTATGAGTCTTGAAGGGATTAAATTCTTCTTCAACCCATCTTTTAACCTAACTTTGCAGGGGTTAGGCCCCTCAGTATTTTCGCATTCAACCAGATATTGAAAAAATGTTTTTGGATCTTTCGTGAAGCAGAACTGGGCGGTTTTTGATGAAACCCACTTCTTCCTTTAAGAGTTATTCTTAAACGTAAAATATCTGACTTGATGTTAAAAAATATATTGCTGCGTCAACAGTAAACTAATACTTAAAATTTATACAATTATATATTGATTGGAATTTCATAAAATATTCTAAATTTGTTGTTAGTTGCCTTTTAGGACTCGCATAGTCATCTATTCTGGAAAGGGCTTGTCCCTCTCCGTGAGTTTCGACCTAATCGTATACCTTTGGGACACTTTTCTGCGCGGTTATTCCTTTTGCGGGCATGCAAATTAACCTTAGGCCGTTCAAAATCAAAGTAAAATGTATTTCGGTATATTAATGAATTGATATTTAAAACATTGGTTATAAAACTCATAATTTGACTCTTAACTATAAAATTATTCTTCATGATATCGCGTTGTTTCTAATTTAACAACTGGTAGAGGGATATTCTTGGCCAGTCGTTTCCTGTTTCTACGTGGTATTTGAAACCAACAGAGGTATGATGTCAAACAAGGAATTACCATCTATCAGTACGGATCCCAAATATTTATTACTCTTGAAATGCAACTCAAATATTCTAGACAGCCTCTGTGCAAGTTTACGTGACTCTAAACACCATTACTTGCAAGCAAATGCCCTTACATTTAATTGTCGTAGACATGCATTTAAATTTCACATTTTATGAAGATTTCTTGACTTTTCCAGAAGAAAAATATGAGACTGATACAGGCCCATAACCTCTCCTGCAATCAATCCATTGGATAAGCATAATTCTTTCGGTTTCCACCTTTTTGCTCGTAACGAAATATAAGCATGGCTCCCATCAATTGGAGATGTTTTTTTTCAGTTAGAATATGGCCTTCATGATTCGGCATCGTTTCATGTGTTAGTTGTACGAACGTGCGTCTCAGCCTCCCACACTCAATATGCGCTGTTTCGACGGCCTTCGTTAATAGTTGGGCCGGGCCCAGTCGGCAAGCATGCGGAGCAGTGGGCGTCGCGAATAATGCCTCGCTAGCGTGGACCCAGGACGTCGTCGATCAAAGCGCACTCCCATCTGCGAACGGCCTTGCGTGACTCGCCGATCGGCGCGTTAAAGATGTCCCACTCCTCCTCCGCTTTAATCGGCGATGATCGTTAATCCACACTCGGGAAGAGGCGCCTAATGAAATTATAATCGTTTCTCATCTGTGAGCAGTCAGTCAATCCCAATTATGCGAGCGCAGGTTCAATTCTAAAAATAACACGACGAAAATGTGCGTGCGTGCAAGGTGAATAATTACCGAGTGATTATAATCCGTTGAATAACGTGGAATCGATATTAGAAACGGATTGCGTGTACAATTGCAATCGAACCCATACAGCAAATGTTTAATTCAGTAGAAATTATTTTCTTACTATCATTCAGGACCACGCTGGCTGTAAAAAAAGTAGAACTTTGCTGTATTCCCTTTGTACGCATACTATGGGGATATTTTGTAATTGTTTACTTTTCTCTGAAACGAAAGACCTCACAACTGCTAAACTGAACTAATTTGTGTTTTGAAAAAATTATATTTAGCTGGATGTTAGCGCACCATCAAGTTTCTCCAATATTTATATCGCTTTTCATGCAAAAATTATGAGCTTATACAATCTAGAAATTTTGTATCTAACAGCATTTTTCTCTCATTTGTATTTTCGTGGATTACCATCATTTCCCTTAATACACGAGATTTCAATTGTTAGTTTTATAATTCAGTTTAATTCCGAGCAGTAGCATTAAGTTACCCAAGACAATCTGCACCTGAGTCGAATAAAATAGACTGAATGAATAAGAACTCAAAATTCCTGTTCCGTCCTCTAGTTTCTATTAATTCCTTATGAGTCACATAATAAAATTAGACCCCGGGAATTCCATCACACAAGCAGCTTTTGACTAACTTAGACTCCACTGCATCATTAGTTTGTATCGTGAATTCTGACGAAACCATCTTTTCCCGAAGGCATTTTTATTTCATTTTATCAGTTAAACCTACGCCTTAATCTGAACTTTTCATCAAATATGACCTTTAGAAGGACGCCCGATTTTCTTTTCGGGATGGCTACCGCCTCCTGCTAGTTTCATCACTTCGGCATAACTGTTCACAACTCTATAAATCCTCCCTTTTGGCGCCCTCCGTGGCCTTTCTCCCCAAGACAAAATCTCGGCAACCTGTTGGTACAAACATGTTGGTTCGCGCCGGTTCCCTGAATGTTTTCTCTCAATCAAACCTTTCCTTTTATCCCACCATCGTCGGCGCTGGGTTCTGGTTACGAGTGCTCTGTCGTATTCCCATAACAGTTTTGGGAGATTCATGTGTCAGGGCTCTCGATCTGGCTTTGAAAATCTTTTACGTGAGTATATTTACACGATTTTTTTATTTCTTCAAATATTCTGGTTTTATCTCGCATATTCCTTGCCTTTCCCATTTTTTCTCGATTCTTTGAAACACTGGTATCGGTTAAAAGACATCTTGCTACTTATTTAGGTGCGAGTGAAAGACTTACCAGCCGCCTTACACGTTATTTTATTTATATACACCCTTATGAACTTTCTTGTATGCGCCTTTCTTTTGCACATTAATATGTATACTACCTTGTTACGAGAGAGCTCTGCCATTTACTCATGGTTCATTGATTCACGTTGTTTATCATTAGCCTTTAGTTATGTCTTGCTTTCTGCGCCATGATAATAGTTTGTATCTGGATAATTCAAATTGTTACAAGGAAATTGTAAGATTCGACATTAATTTAAACTGTGAGTGTAAATTTAAACGATTATGCTTACAAATATAATTATAATAGTGTGTGTGTAAAAACTATTACACAATTACAATTATGTTTTGGAATAGATATAATTTGTTCTTTCTGAAAACAATCCTCCCCAAAAGTATGTCGTTTATAGTATTTATCCTTTACAAATGTTTCAATTTTAATCAATACATTCAGAAGTGAATAATCTCATTAATGATTAGCTAAGTTGAGAGGTACGAGAGATATCATTTAGGTACTTATTAATTCTTAACTCCAAATAAGTTTATACTTACCTTCCCTTTTTGTGTTTCTACTGTCAGTTCTTTGTCTACTCCAACTTAATAAGTCCATTTCGAAAGAATGGGATAGTTTGGTAAGCTTGCATTTGCGACAGCCATGTCAAAATTCTCATACTAAATAGGCTACCTTTTTTGGAATCACCGAAGGAAAACGTTTCCAAATCCTCGTGAAAATCAACAGCTCTCGTGGCCGAAGATTTTGGTGAGGATATATCATGAGTGAAATATTCGCAGATATATCTGATGTGCTACTTCAATGGCCACCGTACCACTACAAGAATTCAGGAGTTATGTAAGGAATCCGGAGGTATCGAGGCACTCCGATCGACTCGAGAGAAAATCCGAAAGAGAGCCGACTAAAGCCTATGAAGTGGTTTCATGTTACCTATGGTTTTGAGGATTAATCGTTTAACATGGCTCCACACAGGGGTGAAAACATATTTGTCACAATACAAAGATTGCTTCAAATAGCCCGAAATGTTAAGGAATCGAAAAAACTCGTTCCATCTTCCTGTTTGGGTATCGCTTTCATGAGGATTAGAAGGCTATGGAGAATTTCGGGAAATGCCGGCCTTATCACGCGGCATCTTTCTAAAAAGAGGGAATCGTTTGGATAAATGACCCTGCTCATTGAAAAATGTGACGTTAGTTTCCCGAACTTAAAAGTTACCTTCCCCAACCTTGCTTACAAAAGCTGACCCTTTCAAGATGAAGGCATTTATAATTTTGTTCAACAAGAAAAGTGGATTCAAAGAAGTGGATTTTTCTTTCTTTCATAGTACGTGTGTTCTCTCAAATGATAGTAAAGGAATTAAATTTAGCCCTTCAGAACTTTTCGTGAGCATGGATTTGTGGGTTGACTTTGCTGTTCAATGCAAGAAGATTAAACTGAAAGTAATAAACAGTTTACTTCTTTCAGATCTAGGTTTGACGCATCTCTGAATAGCTTGAAATCTTGAAACTATGAAAGAAGTATCAACAATTTTTAATATTGGTAGTGTTTTTAAATAATTTGATCAATTATTTTGAGCGGGAGTTTCATTCATTTAGATGCGTCATGTGTCAATTAATTAAAACAATATCCTCGATTATCATTTGATTTCGTAAACCATCAAATGACTGTGGGGGATTTGATGGATAAACTTAGGGGATTTGGAGGATAAACTTTCAAATAACTGCATGGAATCGTCGTATTAACGTGATTTTCGTATAGAAAGACGCTGGATTGCATTGAGACAAACTCCGAAAATCCTGGGGACTTTTCCACTGAGATTTACTAGTACTATATGAATTACTTAGAAGTTAAAATACTATTAAAATTAATAGTAAAAATACTATTTAAAATGCATAAATTTTAAACTTTGGGATGAATAGAAACTATCAAATATTGCCCGCAGGACTCTGTTAAAGGGGGGGTGCATGGTTTGAGTTAGAGATTTTACATGGAGACAGCTAGAGATCAGAGATACTTTTATTTTATTTCTTGCAGCTAATTTTGAATACGTTCTTGCACAAAATACAATTCTCACCGTGTCAAACGTCGAGTCATTTTCTCCTTTTCGCCACAAGCTCATGTCAGCTATACTGGACGCTTTCCTCTCTCTTGATACCCACTCATTTCTCAATCGATATCAATATGGTATTGTGATAGCTATAAAATGGTGGGGTAGATAAACTTTCAGTATTACGAAAAAGAAGTGGGGGTAGTAATCGGGTATGGAATGTGTTCCGATGCAACTGTTGGCCCTAGAGAATGAGGAGAATGGGTATGGAAGGATGCCCAACCGTCGTTAAGTTGTTCGTTTCGAACTTTTTGGGTCTGGAATGGGAGGAAAATTTCAGCTCCGGGAGATGTTGGAGCTGGGCTTCCTTCCTCTGTGCACGGAAAATATATTATTTTTTTATTGGTCAGGCCAGCCCTGAGGTACGGGCGTATGCTTGAGTTTCTTCGGCGTCCCAGGACGTCGGCCGCGTTCGGTTGCTGCGTTCCAACTCGCTACCTTCATTACCCATAACCGATTCCCGCCCGAGGGGACGTGAATTCCAATAGGATTGTGTCGCCCACATCATCGCTCGATTGATTAATACGTTCGTATCACAAACCTAAAGAGAGCGCGGCGGAAACAGCGCAAGGGTTTCCCGGAGACCTTTGCAGGAGTTATGGCATCAGGTGGATGAAGTACGGCCGTGCGCGTGATTTCAAATTAAACGCGCTTTAGACCCGCTCCCGCGGGCGGATATTCGTTGCTCCGGCGGAGGCGTTGCTGGGGTATCACACGAGCTGTGTCGGCGTTAAGATGATATATCCAGCGGTAGGACCCTCTGCCACCGATGGTGCTCCGATAAACGCCAAATAGTGGAACGTTTCCTCCGGTCTCAAAGGGTGCTCCAGGTAAATTTATGCCCCGCCGAACTATCCCCGTCTTCTCTCCCTCTCTTTCTCTCTCACACAACCGCTGGCAAGGGTTGTTCGACGTGTATGGAGTGAGTGGTTACGGGTGCTATGCACGAAGCAATGAAGATAGTGAATTACGTCGACCTCAAAGGGCCCTAATGCCTTGTTCGAGCAATATAATCGGTTGTAGAATAAATATCGCGCTTGCGCAACGTAACGATTTAACAAGCTTCCCTATTGCGTCAGCGGCTGAATATTCTGCGAAGCTATTTCTACTTTCAGCATTTTTACGACTTTGTTGTCACTTTTAAAATATGTGAAGGGAAATATAATGAATAGTGCGGGTACCTACACTTGAAAAAAGTAATGAGATGATTTTGTTCCCTCAGGAGAAATCTGAGGATGGCCCCACTGACGGAAATGAGTAATGTCTTTTTTACGCACCCCTACTAAAGGATAAAAAAGTACATAGCTATTCATCATCAATATTGGTAATAGTGTGTTATCTTTCATTCGGATCTGAGACGTTTATTGTTTCATCAATGTCCTTGTACTATTTGTCTGCAATTAATATTTTCATCATGGTGATTATTACTTGTAATAAAATCATTAGGCTAAAGGAATTAATATTCGCGTAGGGTCTTTTTAATTCAATTAAAATTACAAAGTTTTTATCTTGACTTTCTGTTATGTAGACGGCGAGAATTTGATTTATGAGGTCTAACGATTTTGGCCTTTGATTCGGTAGATAAGCTTGAGAGTACTCGAATGGAATATGTCCGAAAAAAATACCGGGGAAAATCGAAGCATTAATTTCGGAAGCAGGCGACGTCAATTAATAATTTTACGGCAATGACTCTGATGCGACTACCTTATCAGGAGAGCGACCTCGAAGGAGCTTAAAAATAGCATTGCCAAAAAGCCTTCGCAACCGAGTAAGGCAACGGAAGGGGTTAAAATCAAAATAACGACGTTGGGCTGCGAAAAAATATGCATATTTTTATGTGCGTATATATACACAGACGCAGGTATATGAATATAACGATTGAAGGTCTAAGCTAAGTAATAACTCGCACGAAATAATTAGCCGTGACAAATGGAAGCGGTTATCGGTTTGGTCTGCTCTCTATAAATCCTTTAGCACCCGTTCCACGCCTCTGTGCCCATCCAATCTTCTCCCCCTCACTCCCTATCTTCTGTCTTCTCATTATATATTTTTTTCATTAATTTTTTTTCCTTAACTGCCCACCGCACTTCTCTCAGTCTCCACTCCGAACGGAACAAAAAGGAAAAGCGAGAAGTAAGACTTGAGACGTGCGAGCAATCCTTCACACGCCTACGCACGGCTCTTTCGGTGGCGGCCAGAGTAAGAGCCAGACAGACACCTGTGCCGGTCATGGGAGCGCGCGCCGCCGCCGCTGCCTTTTCGTAGCCGCGGGAGGAGAGGGCTCGTCTCCCGGGCGCCCTCCATCAACTCTCCCCGCCACCTGTTTTCCCCCCGTTCCGACTCGCATTCACTCCTTTTAATTCCCTGCTGTCTCTTCCCTTCCGAAGCCCAGAGCGCAGTATAAGGGTTCCCTCCTTCAATATCCTCTCCTACCCTCGATCGAAAAAGTCCATTCCAAGGCCAACTTTTTTCCGAGCTCTTTCAAGCATCCCGACTTTAATAATCTTCGTTCTCTCGCGCCAAACGCCAACGCTTGAGTTGAATAGGTAGGTTGGTTGGATTACATGTAGAATGCTTCCGGGTGATTTTAATTTTTTTATCATTCAAAACGTCTTTCTCCATCGTGCGGCAGTGATTTACGCGTCTGATTTACGAATACATTCCGTGAGGGAGAAAAATGTTATTATAAAATAAACCTTGATTATCTTTTCTTCTTTTTGGCTACATTAAGCGCCATCGAGCGAGATCTCAAGTCGCTTGAATTTGACTTTTTCTTAAGTCTACCCTTTCACCTGTCAGAAGAGAGTGATTATTCGAAAAATTTAAATAAAAATATGCAGGTAGAGCGTAAGAATGATTACATGTTGAATTTTCCGAAAGTTATACGAATTTCTAATCACCTGCCTGACGTACCAGAACTTCATCATAATTTAGAATGTAAAACAAACTGTTTTCCATTTCTCAGCTCTCGTTCAAACATTTACGGGAGCTCGTTCTTGATTATGACGAAGGAAGGCATTTCAGGGATGATAAAATGTCCACAAAATATGCCTCATTATAACGAGCGTTATGCACAAGGAGTTACTCCTGGGCTTAAGGGTTGACAGATTTAGGATGAAGACCTCCGCGGTCAACGTAAACGATGCCTGGAAATGATCCATCATGTGTCGTAATGTGTTCTGACGCAGATCTATAGTTGCCCGTAGAAAATGGTGCACAGCTATATTAGCCAATGATATGTTTATGTATGTAATTGGAAAAATACGACTTTATTATCCGCACCGAATGACTGAGACGTTTACTGGACTAATCTCTTGATGGGACATAGCCTACATTGGGCCATTGGGCATTAAAATCATTACCTTTGCTAAGGCTTTAATTTTACTTTCTTTAATAAAGTTGTTTTTTTTAAGTCTCTTAGCCATTTCATGAACTTTCTTGAAACTAATAGTAAATCCAAATTTATCGGAGTTGCGATTAATACAAACATATCATCGGTTGCTCATTCAAGAAATATTTGTGGCAGAGTGCTATAGAAGATAGAATTTGAAGAGTGTGCTCTGGGAAGGTTCTCGGTGGCTCTGGGAGATGACTTGTGAAAAAGAGGGTCAACTACGTTATCGTTAGGCCGCACCTCGAATACGCGGTAATATTATGGGATCTGGTGCAGAAAGCTGTAATGCGTGAGTTAAATAAATTTTTAAAAACTATGAAATTTATCAAAAAATTCTGCTAGTGAACAAGAAGTGTTACACAGCTTTCAAAGTAGCTGGTCTGGAAGCTGAAAGAGCCTCAAACGCTGAGTTCGAAAGGCTTAGATTACTTCAGCAATGAAGAACAGGACTCTATCAGCGGGATAAGGAGAGCATATTGAAGCCCCAGTTCATTTTTGTGTGGGGCATAATAGGTAATATTTGAAGTCAATAAAGATAGTGCATAAAAAATAATAAGCTCTGCTGCACGGATGGGTACAATAATTCTTTCATTCAAGGTCGAGATCAGGCGATCTCTTGCAGAGGGAAACTATATATTTTGTATTCTCAAGCAGGTTAACGGTCGCTCTCCTAAAACCTACTGCCAAACGCGTATTGAGGTAGCTTGCGTGGTAATGTGTAGATGTAGATGAAAATAGAGTTTGAGGAAATGGTACACACATCAGAAAACGAGACACATAGTTATTATATTATAACTTATTCCTCCTGCCATGTTCTCCTTCCCTCAACACCACTCCTTTTATCAAGGGAAAAAAATGTTTGGAAAAAGAGAGAAGAGATTAGTAAAGGCGCGTGGGCACATGATCCGATTCGAAAGACATTTGGATGGCGGTCATGGTTGATGGATTGATGCTGCAAGGGGCGAGGGCCAAGGGCGGAAATGGATAGGGAAGAATAAAAGGGAGGGAGTGGAAGAACTCTGACGCCGCTCCGAGGTGTATACGGATCAAATCAGCGCGTTTCTGTTACCATCGCCTCCACCTACTCCATCATTATGCCTGCCGACTTTTTACGACTAAAAAGCCTAGACAGAGACGCGACGAAATTTCATTTATTTATGCTCCTGAAATGCACAAAAATCATTCCCTCCGTCCAAATAAAACCCCCTCAGTATTTTTATTGATAGTGTGGAAGTCCTAAGAAGAGTGGGAGTAAAGAGAAGCAAGGCCGTATCCAGGATTTTTTTCTGGGAGGCACAAGGATACCTCACAATGGAAAACGAATGCAATGATAATGGGACCGCATTAAACATTTTGCTTATATTTAAGGGTCTGGGGGGGCATGCGCCCCCGGCCCTCCCCTTAGATCCGCCTATGAAGAGAAGCCTCATGAAAATCTTAATAAGAAGACGGAACGACCTTATAGTCCACATTTTGACACATGATGGCCTGATGAAGACAATCGTCGTGGGACAAGTAGATGGTAGGAACAGGAAAGGAGGACCTCAAACAAAATGTATGGAACCGGTAAAGAAGGATGTGAAAGAGAAGAAACACGTAAGTTAGAAAGGATAACCTGAATGCAGAATTGAGTGGAGAGCTGCTTCCAACCAATCTTAGGATTGCTGCCCAGGGATGATGAGTGTGAAAATCAAAGATGGCATGGATGCACCAAAATAAATAATTTTTATTCGGAATACCACGGAAAATACGGGAAAAGTTGGCAGTCCTATAAATGGTTCAAGAGTTTCCACGGTTTTCCAGCTGAGTGGAGATGTTATTGAGCGTCGACGTTTTGCTGTTATGGGTTCCTACCCGTGTTGAAGGCGATTTGCCCTGAATAGACCGGAGACTAAGGGAATGGAGCCTGGGTGCCCATTAATGCCTTCACTCCGTAAAAAATTTGGGGATACTACCAGAGCAGCATTTAACGGTGAAATCAGCGATTTCTGTGATTTAACCGTTGCGAATTCAAAATTGCGAATTGAATTTTACCCATGTAATTGCAAATGGTGAACTTTACCCATCTTCACCCATTTGTCTTGACCAGTTTCATCGTCTTGACTATAGCTTTGCCCTCCTTCAACCACAAATTCTGCTATCTGAGTTAGTGGAAATGGGATTTGGAGATTCCTACGGTGGTAGATCCATTCCCTTGGATCTGGAGCACTTGGCTACATACCAGAGTTTTCTAATTTCATGATGTAATCTTGAAAGAATTTACATATTCTTGGTGAGTATTCTCTGAGCTAATTCGTGGCAAGCTAACTTCATCTAACTAACACGTCAAACTATAGGAACGGAAAGCTCCAATAGAAATTGTGATTTATACATGTTTTTTTGCTTTACTTTATTTCACCTGTGTTTGATACTATGTTGAGATATACTTGGTGCGTTTACTCTTTAATTTAGAGTCACCAATCTTCTCCTGTACCTTGTGGCCTTCATTATCGCAGGATTCTCACTTATAGGTGGTGATATGGCATTTTTAATAATTTAAAATTGCTAAGATTTATATACCTCATCACCTTTCAGCAAGTCTTTCAAGTAACCACACTGGTCAACTTGTTGTCATAGCCATAGAAAGCAATCGTTCCACAGAATTTGCTATCCCGCTCCCTTTTACATTGTCTTTGGAAAACATCTTCAACTTGATAAATGCTCACGCTGTTGCTAATTAAATTATCACGATCGGAGAAGTGTCGTTTTATAGGCAGAATTTTCACTCCAAGTTATTGCATATAAATTGCATTTTTTTTATTTTTCGTGGCTCAGTTTTATAATATAGGTTAAAAGTAAATTCATTGTTGTGAGTTGTTTTAATGATAGGGAAATTTTTGCGACGGTTAATTTCACATGATGCAGTAAAGTTTTTTTTTCAGATTAGTACTCAGTCATTACATATGCCTGTGACGTTGAAACTCTAGGCTGACTTTGTGTTTCACCATCTGCGACTAGCTCAAATCCATTAAATCTGTTCGTGAAGAATATCATCCCAAATGTGTAATTTAGACAAAGATCACGAACTCAAGTATTAGTTCTTGGCTGATGAGTCGACGTTGAAATGAATCGATGACATTCCCATTTTAGTTACCCTCACATTAGCAATTTTTGTCATTTTTTCCGTTCGTAGATCAAGATTTTTTTAAATGACTGCAGTACATGTTGATCAGGAAATTTAATCCCACAAATTTAAATCCATTTCTAGCCAAAACTGTTAATTGATTAAAGCCACAATTAACTTCCTTAAATCACTTTACTTCGCATGCCTCCAATCATGTAACTCAGCCACTGGATACATTAATTTCATTCGTACTTCACGTTTTCGATTTTTTTTGTTTTCATGCAGTTACTTTGTTGTATATGGCGGATAATTACTCTGTTTGAGGATTGCGCTTACCTTTAAATCTTTTGAATTATTAATTAAGTGCACGGCTAAAAAAGTTATGAACTCTATAGATATCTTCCAAGATTTACGTAGTAATATGAGGTGTTTCCTTTCAATTTTCCGTATGCATTCAATTCTCATATATTGCCAAAGTGTTCCGACCGTAGAGATAATATTAGATTTTTATGACTATGGCATTCGCATTCACTTCCTTGGAATTTATTTGGTTAGAGTGATTCATATACGTTAGAAGATACTGGCAGCAAATAAGAAGGGGTATGGTGAAATAACATCGCAATCGGAATAGATATTTCCATTATGGCCCTTAATGACGGAGGGATCCTACTGCACTTAATGATTATCGTATCCCAGACGCAAGAGCTCCAGGAGCAGCGAATGGGGATAAATTACGGATGGCCAGCATGCGTGCCTTCGGAACTCTTTTCCATCGATACATTCGAGCAAGCAAAGCTTCAAGCTTAAATAAAAATTTAAGAAGCAAATGACACTCCACAACCCACGTATTCTGATAAATCAAGGGGACTGAAGGCCGGGAGAAATATGTGCCGGGTGATGATATATATTTGTGATGCTCCGGGCAAATATGAATCTCGGATTGGAAACGTGAGATAGTGGCCGAGTTATGGTGAAGCGGAGTAGCAGTTCTCTGCAGAACAGGTAATTAATGTCGATAACTAAAATGAACTGTGTTTATATTTTTTGCTGCCGTATTTTTGTCACCTAAGATGCTAAGGGGTGATATTTGCCTCGCAAGATTCCAAAAGAACTAAATTTCTGTTACGAGAAATGGTCGAATCTCAATACAGAAAATTGGAATGCATTAGCTTAGTCCTTTGATGTTTTTCCATCTTCTCCTGTAAATTTTCATGCATGAGATTAATTTCATTTCATTTTTGCAAATATGTCGATAACTTCTTTCCGTTTCCGTATTAGTCGAAATTGCAATTAATCTACCTCTTTAAGCTTCTTTTCTTAAAGCTTAGTTCTTAAATACTTAGAGAAATGGCCATTATTTACATTTAAATTCTTGAATACAGTTTGGAAAAATCCCCGATTGTATTGGACTATATTTCGCATATAATTTTTATTATGTTTTATTTTCAAATCCTGCATGATGCACGTTTTTTGTGAAGTAAACCAAGTATGTATGTTAAAATGTCTCATTTACTGAGGAATGGTACAATTATTAAGACAATATATTTGAAATGGTTATTGAACTACAATTCTTTGGAGAAAATGATCATCCAGGAAAAATTTCCATTTTAAGCTGAAAACGCGTATATGGAGGGAAACCTAAGTCTCAATCTAAGCCTTCGATTCATATGTCCCGATTATTAATTGCCAACATGTTTTCGTGCATGACTCCGATAATATCATAAGTGTTTTGCCTACTGCCCTTGTACCGAACACGCACTACCGACGACGACCCAGAAGTCGTGAATGTTAAACGCGCTCCGCCCATATAGTGAGCGCCTCACGCAAACTAGAACGACTGAAGGTTCAGGCACTGTCTTTCTCTCCTACAAAGTCACATCCTTTCACTGTTGCCCATCGTTTTTCACCGAGAAGCGAGTATTTAATTCCAAACAGCTGCGATAAACAATGTCTGCGTAATCTTGAGGTTGAGCATTGTATATTGCCAATTGTCTCCTATTACTTTTAGTGATGAGGGTTTCCATCGCTGGATGAATACTATGTAGCCGAATTCATAACCAGCAAGGAGGTTGTAAATATTTGGAGGCGCTTTATTTGAGTTTTAAGCGTGGTCGGAATTCCGCCATCTTGGTTTGACAATTTTGGGACTTAGTCTCAAACAGTGCACGTATATAACCAAGTGTTCTATTCCTTATATCGCCTCTGCTTTATAAAATGAAAATGCAACAATTACTTCTTGATTGTCGTCCGATCGTTCGTCATACTACTGTGTATATTAAACTGCCCATATAGCCATATGGTGGTGATAATATATCGTCGTCTTTTGTATTAATATTGCGATTGGTCCGTCATCGTAAGATTTCCATTGGCTGTAATCTTATTAATTACCAGTAGATGTGCAGGGGAATGGATATTTTACACTTGTGAAATGCTATATTCGATTAAGCTAGTTGCACAGCGGAACCGTGGTGATTGACAATAACTTTTCCTTGGAAAAAATATATATTCGAAGCAAATTTTCACGAAGCCTTCCCATAATGATAGAAAAAAGGTTTGCTGTGCTCGTTTGCGACTTTTATTTTAACTTAAAATCAATCATGGTCGAATATTTCACCAAATAGTTAGTATTGACTCTTATTGGATTATCCATGTTTTGGTCAAAGTAGGCGTGGCTATCCTACCCAAGCTTCTCCATTCACGCCACACTGCTCTCAAAGCTCGGAACCAGTGGTGCCCTCCAGTATACAGTGGAACTTGGTTATAACGGCATCGGCTGTAACGCCAAATCGGGTTTAACGTCACATTTTATACAGACCAGCCAAAATTGAACATTTTATGCCGTACGAAAACCCGTTTATATCATCGACAAATATTGCGACGCTCGGGTATACCGTCAAAAATTTTGCGATTCTTAGGTTGCAAAAGTGACTGCTGCACTGCTTCAACACTCAGCGCGCTTCAAGACGTCTTTTGCACAACGGAGAGAATTTATATTTCTGAAAGGACCGTTCAAAAGAAGATCACAGATTTTTTTCGACAGTAAAGTAAGGTTTTTATTAGGCTATAAAATATTTAGTTGTGAATATAATTCTTTTACTAACGTTTTTTTATTATACATACTCCAATGTACGAGTAGATTTCAATAAATAGTGTTGTATATAGCAGAACATTTGCGTCTTTACTTTGTCTTTTCACTCAGATTAAAGGCTGCTTTTTTTATAACTTCACTTGGATATAACGTTATAAATCTTCTGGTCCCTTTGATGACGTTATAACCAAGTTCCACTGCATTTACAACCCCCTTGATAACCAGGGATACCAAATAGAGCTCGAGAGTAGATGAAAGATAGAGAAACGGTTGTCAGTTGACACATTCCTTGTTATTGAGAGGCCGTCGACCATCGGAAGGCATGTACCAAATTGCGCCATTGGTTGAAAATATCGATTTTAATTTCGAATGATCAAACCATGGATAATGGTTTCAATTGATCGAAAAGTCAATAATATTTTCGATTCATTGAAATTTTGGTGAATATTATGAATGGATTTCCATTACTTCTCTCCTAGATGAGAAAATGGGACGATCTTCAATGCAGAATGCGACTGTAGCGTGTCGGTGGAGGGTAATTTGACAATACGAGTTCTTCATCAGATCACTAGGTGAATTTTTGCTGGTGTTTTAGCTATCTAGTTACCTTTACCATCCTCAGGTCATAATGTATTGATGGCGATTAATCATTTTATATATACCTGATGTCTTGCATAGAGTACAGCCTGATCCCATAGCACAGAATCTGTTACGACGATGCCGTTGAGTGGGAAAGGAGTAAAATAGAAAAGCCTGAATATCGATTCCAATTACTCTCTCAGAAATCCCTAAAATAATATGCTGAGAAGTAGCCGGAAGCATAAAAATCCGGAAACAACTAGCCAATTAGACGTCCCTCGATAAAAGATCGTACATTTTAACTTTTCACCCAGAGAAATGTACTTTTACCCAAATCCAGAGAATTCACTGTGTTTACATTCGTTTTCTTCAGTGACTTCTTAGTGCTAAGATAAAAGCTTACTTGTTTTACACCCAAAAAGGATTTATTTTGCGGTGCCTGGCCATTTTTCAATTGTATTTGCGGAGTCGATATTTCTATCAATACTACCCTTATTGCCTCTGTGAAAATGGTTATTTTTTATATGTAGGTACTCAATATGGGTTGGCGATACTTTTTCACTTACGTATAAATTTTAAAATATTTCCAAAGTAATTTACTTTTTATCCTAAATTTACCAGTGTTTATTACTTCTTCTATTTAGTCGAGACATAAGGGACACTTACGTTTTTATCGTCGGGTCAAGTATATATATCCTCCTGATAGGGACGTGCTCTAAATATCTATTTTCCCACCAGTGTTTATTGGTACTCAATACCATCAGTATAAGAAAAAGAATTAGCGATGGTATGCCAAGAATAAAATGGTAAAGAAACAATAGATGACTATTAATGTTCCTGTGATTCTTGGCAACTCATAAGAAAAGTCGTCGAAATTTGCCCATTCCAACTTATCTTGATAACACTGAAAATTTTGGATAATGATTTTGAACTAACTAAGCCATGCACTTCAATTTAATGCAATATCGACTTAATTGGTGAAATTCATCGATTCCTGAGTCAATTTCCTCAGTATTAATGAAATTACGAAGCCTGGAAATCGAAAGCGGTCAAAATCACCGTTCTTTTCGTCCTTTAGGTGCTAAGCATTGGAGTTGATCTTTTTAGGTCGCGTCGTTTTTAGTTATAAAAAACGGGAAAATCCAAATAAAAGACGTCTCTCCCTACTACAGACATTTTCATTTTTAAAACCATACCTCATTGACCTCAGCTCCGGAAGGGAGGGCCCTTATATTCTTTTGGCTAGTTTTCTGTCCCTTGACTTGCTCCTCCCGTTGGATGTATATAATCGGTTTCGACCGAGGTTCCAATAAACGGATGTGTAAAGAATTCAAGATAAGGAGAAAGTTGGAAAGGGTATCTAGAGTCAAAGATGAAGAACCTAGCGATGGGGGAAAGGTATCAGGGAGTGTCTCTATTTTAGGGTATCTCTTAGCCAGGGTGGAGTGTTCGATTAAACTTAGAACATGAAAGAATTAGTAGGACTCGTCGCTAGGGAGTGGTGTTGGCCTGGACTTGTCACAAAGCGGAGAACATCTGGACGCCCCAATCGTAAATGAGCACTTATGTTCTAGCCGATACAACAAAGTTAAATTAAGTGCTGGATCTGATGCGTGTACGCTGAGTGGTGAGTTTGAGAGATACTCGGCGTGATACAGTTTTTTTCTGTGTAGTGATAAGGAGAAGAGAAGGTTAGGAAATGTGAATAAGAAAGGGAAAGTAAGATTTGAGCTTGGATACTCGTAGATAGCTGTTTAATACGCGGTATCGTCTTCTGCGTCGGATAAGAGGCTTAGACTCCTGAATGCTTAAAAGATCTAGCATTCTCGGTGGAATAAGACTTTTTACTCTAAAACGTTTTGTTTTGCAGAAAATTTCCTATGGGTTTACTCTAGAAATCACAAGTCTTATAGATGTTTAGCATAAAGTATTTTCATTTTTGCTTGTGATTAAATTACTTTTTAAACATAGCTTCTTCACTTAGTATTCCATGCAGAATGCCACCCGGAGTGGCCATAACCGCTGAATAATTGACGTCAGAAAATGTTCCTTTCTTTCTTTTTTCCTTCAAACCATACTGTTTACCGAATATGTCTCATAAACAGCAAAACATCTTCAATCGTTTGAAGTGGAAATGAATTCACCGGTACTTCACCCGTAAAACCACGTACATTTTGAATGCTGAGCCATTTCGCGTAAATCACAATTTTTAGAATTATATAAAAGATTGGAGGGAGATGTGACTCTGGCATTAATTTACTCTAAACTAGAAGCTCATTAAGAACGACTAATATATTTCTTATATGGAGCATTAAGTCTTTCTGTTGAAATGCACTCGTCACTGTATTCCAGTAACCATAAAATTGAATAACTACGAAAATACTGGGCCAGAACTTGGATATGAAACTGTTCCCTGAGATAACAAGCTATATCTCTAATACCTCCTAGTTGTCACGATAATATTATGGATGCACATATTACTAGTAGCTGTCTCCAATCGATTATCGATATATCAATTTGGGTGACTTTTAAGCTGACGGCGAGTGGGTGAAAAGTTAAGGAGACGAGGGAAAGAGCGAAGAGAAGGGATTAAAGATGCGAGAGATTTGATAGAAGGAGTGGTACAATCAGGTTAGGGCGTCTCGACCAGGAGCGACGACTCCGAGGCGCGGATAGTTAAACCGTTTGCCCCGGAGGGTGAGTTCGTCCCCCGGAGGATGACCGAGAGGATACCGGAGGATGAGGGAGGGAGGTAGGAAAAGAAGCCAATGACTGACCGGTAGTAGATGGATGGCTAACTGCCCGGAGACAAGAGGGTGTGAAGGAGAACGAGTTGTTTGCTTCTCGTATAATAAATTGAAAAACAGAGCCGGGTGGTTGTGGTAGGATAAAAGAGATTTCAATCATTGTTTGTAAATCCTCCCAATTATGCTTGCCTACATATTAAGTTGTGAAAACTGAGCTGAAAAGGAAAGGTTCCCGTTTTTTCTTCGATTTACCTACGAGGATTTTCACCGATGCCACTCCGAGATAAATTGTGAATTGGGAAAATGAAAAAATGTTCGAACAATGTTATCTCCGTCGATCGCGATCGGGGATGAATCAAGTTCTTTGCGTGCGTTGATGTATGCAAAAAATAATTCACGGTTAATGCAGGATGAGTTGCCAGGCAGAGTCGATAAGAAGTCAGTGGAGTTGAAATTAGTCTTTTGATCATGATATCTGGGTATATGATGATCGAGAAAGAATTCTAATTGACTCACCAAGAGTTTGGTTTGAAAAGTCATTTCACGGAGAATGAGTGCGAGTTTGAATATTTATAATTTCCCTTTGTTGGTAATGGAGTCTTAAAGCCTGAAATCGTCTTCAATGGAATATTTTCATCGCCCTTAACAGACTCCAATGGATCAACCAATCTTAGGATCACAAGGTTTTCATTAAGATCAAGGTTTAGAGAGATACTTAAAATTCTATTTCTTTTGTATTCGCACCGTAGTTGGGATCTATGTCCACTTTATTTTCCTCAGTTTCCTCAATGTGTCATTTATCTGCAACAAAGTTAGTTTACTCATGGAATCTTGTGACTGGTGAAATGTAATTGTTTAATTAAATTTTTTCATATGCTCCAACGAAATGTTGAATAAGTATTTTACTAATTTTATATGTTTAACATACTTGCAAAATCTACGACAAAACTGATGTTGTAATCTAGTAAATTCTCGCTATTAATGAATAAGGAGAACTTGTGGCGTAAATCAAAGATTCATACTTCAGGGCATTAAGAAACTCACGCTCATGAATCATCTGTGAGTAGTCGTCGAGCTCTGAGAGACAAGATTACACTCATTACTTAGTGGGAAAATAAACACTTCCTCGTATTCAGTGCCTAGTATCTTTGTTCCATATTCGGCCTTCTAATAACCGTCAGATGACTCTGGCATATGCACTCAAGTCATGATTTAAGATTCTACTCTTTTCATGAGTGGAAACTGGAACGGCTCTTTAGCACCCAGAAGGTGGGACACCACAAGTCGCCGACGCGTGTATTTAATTATAATGTTACGTGAGTGAAGTAATTATTCAGCTCACATTTTTCGACCTAAAATATTCCCTGACCGAGGTAGTTTTTAATTGGCGCCATGTTTATTGATGGCTGTCGAAACCGCTCAAGTCACATGCAAGCATCGACAAAAGCCCATAATTCATTAGATTGTTTTCTCTTTTATTTTTACTTTCTCGCCCATTTCCCCAGATATTGTGTCTTAATATATTCATGGACAAAATGAACTCCCTCACTTCTATCTCGTTCCCAAACCCTTTCCAAACAGGATTTTCTTTTGAATAAATATTGGACCTTCCGGGCTAAATCGTTCGGCTTATATATCATATGCCTGCCTATATTATTTTCCTCGTTTTTAAGAGGCTCAAAACCGTTTATCACTCCTTTCTACGTTCTCTGTGCAATTACCACACGCCTTTTTCACTCTCTAATCGTCATCTTTGGTCCTAAATAATTTCTGCACACCACTGATTCCTGCATCAACGTAACCATGGAAGTTAAAAATTGCATGCACTTAGACTTCATATAAAGCCTATTGCCTAGTTAATATGGCAATATTAAGTTAATATGTATATGGTAATGATAAATGTGCGAACGTTGTGTCACAGGCCTTTATAGATACCGTTTTTAACACTCTTTGCGAATAAAAAAAATGAATTTTATGAATCGTGCCAAAGAACTCTATATTTTAGCATCAAGTCTTCTGAATAAAAGTAATTAAATTGACTGAAATTGATAATAAATCAGTCTTAATATTTACGGAGGGCAAAGTTGAACTCAAAGTGTTCATACAACTCCAAGCTATAAGAAAGGATGCTTTCGCACTAGATAACTCCAGTTTCACCATACATGGTCAGTTATTGACTCCATGATATTGGCCGTTAATAGTTTCATGGTCCATTAATCATTGAGACTGATAGGTACGGAGGGAAAGTTCTCAGGTGACAAATAATGCCACGCTTCTGGTCGCTTAAGAGAGATCTCGCAACCTTGACGATGTCCCACGCAAACCCTGAACTTGTTTCGTTAAGATCTTAAGCAAACACCAGGAAGTCGTTTTTATTTTGCAATAAAGGCTGCCTCCGATCTCCTTTTAAAGGAAAATTTTCTCCGTGCATGCATAATGATGACGCCCTTAGACCGTATATATTACCATACACTACCACTTCTAGCTTATAATTATTTAAATAATCATATATTTGTATAGGCGTTAAACTTGTAGCCCGAGATGGCGACAAATAGCGGCCATTTTTATGAATGGATTTCAATGATTGTGGCTGTAAAAATTTAATTCATGTAGAAAAATATAGAGGTAAGTTTGTATGCATAAATTCTTCGCTTTGATAAATATACATTGGAATCTTTCCTTTTCATACAAATATACTTTATCACCGAATATAACCTCCGACACAACAAAGCATTAATCTTAAATCATTTTTGGAACCATACGATAGCTTTGATTATCTATACCTCATGGTTAAAATCTAAGAAGTGTGGCCAATGAAGGCATGATATTCATGAATTGAAAGTTGAGTTGATATTTTGAATTTATTGGTGTGCAGACTAAATGCATTCTTTAATCCAGGATACATTCCATTCTCTGCTGGAGTTTGTAAGTGACGGCATTCAGTAATGTAGCAAGCATTTACCTGAATATTCAATAACTAAATATTTGTTAAACTTTTTACATCTTCATGGTGCAACATACCTATGGAGTATTTGGAAAATAAATTCATTCTCTTTAATCCACACTGAAAATTTCGTTGCTGGCCCTCATACGATATCCATGTTTTTTTTTCTCAACATTAATTTATTTCTCGGTGACAACTCTTGCCGTTTTAACTCGGTGACCATGGTAATGAAAAATCAATCAGGTAGAGCATAGATCTAAACCTCTGTGAACGTGTAGGAAGATTAAGGTTTTGTAGGTAAATACATTAATGCGACATTTATTGTGAGTGCAAAGGAATATAAATATTAGGTTTGGAGGGGCTGGAACTCGATTAATTTTTACAAGTTCAGTGCTTCGGTTAATCCCTCTCGCGTGGTGACATATGTCCCTTTCAATTAGCAATGGCGTAAGGAATAATGTGGCATCATTATTTTGACGTGTCAATATTTACTTCTGTCTGAGTGTCAATATTTTACTTCAACACATATTTTTCACTAATGAATCTTAGGAGAGTCATCATAATTAGCAAAGAAGGAGTTCTTGTCGCATTTAGGAATCACTCCGGAATTGAAGCGACGAATATTTAATTCCAAAGGTACATTCCTTAGTTAAGGTAATCATGAACTTCAGTTTATTTTGCTATGTGATTTGTCTATTGGTTCCAAATACCCTCTCTCTATTGATGTTATCGTGGAATCCACTTCATTTTTATCACGCTTTATAGTACTCGCTTCTTTTTTTTCCTTCCGGGAAAAACCTTGCAACTCAAATATCGATCACTTTCTGGTTTACTAGAGCGCTAATATTTTCAAAATAGATCAGAAATGGATGACAATGCAATGTTCTTACACTTTCAATACGAGTGGAAGAGTACCTCGAATAATATTCCGAAATTAAATATGGAGTTTTAAAAATAGCCACTTAAAGTCACTGTACTCACAGTAGGTGCAATAAAGTATTTAAAGCTTAAATTAATAAAGTTTCTAAAGCGTTAGATACCTGTATTTTTTCTGTAGTTTATCATCAACAGAAGCCTGCGAATTACTTTTTATGACTTTTTCTGAAAATTCTACATTGCTACGTGGAACTTTGGACTTCGCACATATCTTCTGCCGTCTCTATGTTCCAATCAACAATTGAATAAACAAAGGTTTGCTAAAAAACTTATTCAAATTGAAGGAAAAAGTTCACAAAATGACTTTAGAGATAAAAAGATTTTGAAGAAAAGAGAAAGTGACTAACTGCATAACAATACATTGTCCTAAGGCATCCATTTCAATACTTTTGAAAAGGTAGATTTGCAAGATTAATAGTTTAATTAGGATCTATTACGAAATTTTGAAATCTCTTAAGGAAACTGTTGAATTAGTTCTTGTGATATCTTGTCCTCTTGCCCTTTTTAATAATGCGAATAAAATGAGTCCAGAAATAAAAATAAAATGGTTGAAGTGCAAACATTTAGTGACGTAAAATAAAGTAAAGAAAAAGTGAGGAAGAGCATAATAGTACAGTGATAAGACATCCATTTCAGGACAGCAGGACAAGGTAGGGTTGCAACATAAACAGTTTAATTATAATATTTTATCAGATTAGCGCTCTCAGACCAACATATTTTCATTAATTTTAACGTAACAAATACAGTGCATGATGGTTTTTTTTTTAGGAATATCCGCTACGAAGCCCTTAATAGCTCTAGATAAAATTGTTTCATTACCTCTTTCGTTCCCTTGTGGATTTAAAATAAAAATACAACAAAAAACATCTAATTTTACAGTCCGATAAATGAAGAATGAAAGGGGATAGAAATTTAATTTTTAAAGGGAATCGACATCTAATTTTAATGGTAAATGGAAACTAATGTCCTTTTAATCGAATCCAAAGCTGAAGTGAATGTAAGTAAATAGAGCAATTATGACAACAATTACTGTCCTACGTGATTAAAATCTCATTTATTTTCCGTTTTTGATATCTGAAACGTGCTTCTAAAACTCATTTTACTTTCTAATCAATCATATTTAAAATATTAATTAATTTTAATATATATAAGATATCATTTTATGATGTTCCTCAATAATGGTAGTCGATGTGGGAACTAACAAAATTGAGGTTGTCAGAACTTTGTTTCCTGTTCTGTGAATCCTGCCGAAAATTACGACCATACCTTTCCAAATACCCTAGTCACCAGAATTACCAAATAAGATCTTTACTTGCTATTGTGATGAGCTTGGTATGCGGTGGATATTGTACCATCTGTACCTCCGTGGATGAATCAAAATATTAGTTTTTTAAATTCCAAAGTAATTCTTCACAGATTAATCTCACAAGAGTCGTCATAATAATGAGCTATTAAAAAACAGAAACAGTTAATTATGTATTTTTGGGATATAAGGCTTCAGGCGAATGCACTCCCATGCAGAAAATTAATCAATATTTTATGCCCTGAGTGTCAAACGTTTATTGTGTTGAGATGACCCGTATTTACTTCAAAGTCCGAGACTGAATTAGTAATATATTCCGCAATTAATTGCTCTAAAAATTCTCCCCGGAGAGGCAGTGAAGAGAGGAAATCTATTTTTTCCTCATCCTCGTTTCGTCCTACGAAAAACAGCAGCGGTTTTCCCAAACTTCCTTTAGGGCTTCCCTCCTCTACTCTAATGCTGCAGCCTCGAAGACCGAATCGTTCTCCATGTGGTGCGAGGTTCCTCCGCTAGGGTGTGCTCAGGTGACTAATTTGGCGTGGGCTCTCAAATGGCGGTCAAGGTGATTGGGAGCGGTTGACGCTTTGGCGAGGGACTGCCGAAGGGAAGACTATGAGGGACGCTCAAAAGGTGAGGAAGCTTATCATAGAGGACCCACTTCCTTATGTTTACCTATGCACGCCTTCCCACTCTTGAAGACTCCAAACAAAAAAAACTGTCAAATTATAACTGAGGGAACATTTGGCCATTCACCGAAATGAAATCAGTGAAAAATGATCTGCAATTGGTATTAAGGCATAAGTGTTGAATTTCATGATCAGAGGTAATAATTAAGTTTAATCGACTTATCGATCACATTTAATTCCTACAAAATATATATTTTCCTCTTTAATATAGTTATTTTGCCATTTTATTAGATAAAGCAAATATACATTGCTAACTGGCGTAGTTAAATTTTGACCTACATTTTTACCTGCTCATATTTCTTGGTCTTGATTATGTGATATAGAAATTTAAGGGTTTAAGCTGGGATTTGTTCCAATTATACCATTGGACCATTTGTGAATATTTTTATCATTTAAGGTCAATAGAAATAGGTTTAAACTGTGAAACGAAAAGCTCACTACAGGCTCTCTTTTGTCATGTATCATATTTAATCACATTTACCAATAATTTTCTCTTAAATCCATATGTCCGTGGCTCGTGGTTAAGTTTACCTGCTTTGATGTCCTTTGCTCCCGTTGAGATAATCGCAGTCGGATACATTACTTCCTTTTCACTTTTGGTGACTAATTAAAATTATATTGCTCATCGGTTAGGAATGAGATGCGTATAATAAAGAGGTGAAAGAAATAGTTGAAAATTCTCCTGCGTGTATAAAAATAAGCAAAATGGTGATAAATTTAAGATAATTAAAACTTTTCCTACTGCTTAGTCACTTTTAACCTAAATCCATAGCGGTCTGCTGGTATTATTTTTGATGGGTCAGAGACAATGCGGAATTAGTAGCTTGAATTTAAATTGTCTTTAATTATGTAGTAAGGTGGTTCAAACATTTATCTGATGGACATAGACTCTATTACCATGATTTATCAAATTTTACCGGTGAATCCCGAGCGGTCTTGATAGCGTGATGCAGCAGGATTTCCTTCACCATTCATAAATTGGGGAAATGGTAGGAAAAGAGTGAAAGATATTAATACGGCCAACCACTTTCCAAGTTCAGATGTTTTGGGGTAGATGTGGTGGAAAGCATAATGACTATCTAACTATCTAAAACTTTTCGTACTACCCACTTTTTGATTGAAAAATGCTTTGCGTCTTATTTGATCGGCCTATTCGTCGAAATATGTTGGGAATAATACATTTCACAGTCAAATAGGACGGAAAATAAAAGGATGCACGAAGTTTTATTTAACTGATTGCCAAGGTTTGTAGTAAACTGAAATAGCTACCATGATCCTGCTCTGTATGATTGGATTACATTCAGTAGGTATTAAAATAAGTCATCTTTTATGCTCGTCTATAAACACGTTACCCTGCAGACTAGCGAACAAAAAAAAATCGATCAAGATGTAGGGTGATGTTTTCTTCGCTCCCACACCGCTCATCATCATTATCATGTGGGCGTGGAGCGTATTCCGTCCCCATGCGGGTCGTGGGTGTCGGAATGGGAGAGGTGTCGGGAAAGGGAGGGAGGGGCTGCGCATGCAAGTGGAAGAAGGTTATTTTGGGCGCGCGAGGAGCAAACGGCGTGGGCGAGGCGATTCGAGGGGGAAGTTGATTGCTTCGTAGGTAATCCGATCCCCCGCTTCCACCCTCCCTCGCGTGATTGAAAATGGCGTCCACGAGATGATCCTTCTACAGGTTATGATAGCGGACATCAAATTGGACTGATGATTGATTCTCGAGTCAGAACTTTTTCTACTGTACTCCAGTTTTCCAATCATGTGAGTCTGAAAATCGATTATTCAAATGATTTACCTTTGCCTGGGCATTAACGAGGATATTCGAAATCTTGCTTGCTATGGTATATAGCTTATTAAGCCGATTTTAGCCACTTTTTTGTCCTATTTTTTAATTTATTTATTCCCATTCCACCGAATGCAGCACATATAATGGCTATTTTACATCAGGAGGATCAACAAATTTAACAGTTACACATGCCCCCGATAGGGGCCACCTACCCAGACGGGTTTCAAACCCGCGACTTCTTGTTTTGGCCGGTGAGAACTTGCCCCGTCGCCACCAAGGCCGGAAGGAGAATATTTATGCAGTGATGGGTCAATAGAATCAAAATTTGTGCTCTTTAAAATTATTTAAACTTCTGAGAAAAATAGCCATCGAGTGGCGATGAAGAGGTTACTTCAATCCATGCACCTCTAGATAATCAACCCTTTTGAAATGCCTTCGCAATTCAATGAATCAATGCACACTAGAACGACGGATTAATTCGTCTCGGGCGTTTATCTACACCCACTTATTGCGTCATATGCATACAAAGGACACCTAGTCGCAATCCTTGATCCTACTTCCCCTTCCCACTCCCCCGATGCTTAGGTGGCAAGGACGGGCTTCATTGTCTTTGACCAGCCTTTGGGGAGTTGGAAGAGAGAACGGGGTGTGAATAAGGCGGGCTTCAGAACCAAAGGGAAGGACGCAAGGGTCGGGAACATCTTTATCCTCGAACACGCGGCGTGGCGAATGTGGATCGGCGGACCCTCGGGCGTTCAATTCTCCATATACGTCCAACGAGGGGAGTCCTAATCTGCATCACCCTCTCAAACCACGGCGCCGATTACCACCTCTTTCTAAAGCAATCCGGGGGTCGCGCTTGATCCTCGCGTGGTCAGCTTCACCAACGCCGCCGACGCCGTCCATATAAGGGAAGAGCTTCCGATTTTCTTCCATCCAGATCCAGAGTCGGAGATTATAAATTTCGAGCGAAAGAGACAGTGACGCAAAACTTGGCAGGCTCGTGTGCGCGGCTACGTATTGTCCGTTATATCTCGGAGACGCGTGGTGTGGGGGAGAGGAAGGCGTGTGGCTCGTAGCCACGAGGTTTGCCCACGGCCTGCCCACGCGCCAGGGATGACAAACAAAACGATATGAATATGTTTTGTTTCCACCCCGAGCGAAACGAAATAATGTGATGCGTAACGTACTTAAATGCCAACTCAAAGTTATGGTACCACTGGAATAAAACCATATCCCATGACGAAGCATAATCGAAGAATGCTGTAGCTCTCGGTCTAAACTTTGTAACGGAAAGAATGGCGGGTGATTAGGATGATTAGTAGGAACAATCCCCGATTAGATGCGTGAAAGTGTCTTTGTGATTTAATGCATGACTATATGTTATCTAGTAAGTGCATTTTGAGTAAAAGACCCCTAGCCAAATACTCCGTAGGTAACTCACAGGAGATCATACATGCATGAATTTCCCCTGGGAAATAAACTTCTAGACTCCAATACATGTAGTTAAGTGCAGAAGGTAGAGTGGACGGGAAAGAAGAAATTATATCAAGCCATAAAGTGAGAACATGGCCTTGAAAATCGAGAACCGGTGTCATCACTGTCCAAAATCAATCCTTGCCGTTAGGGTGAAAAATAAAACGCTTGATTCCGGATCACTTGGCATGGCGGGAAAATTTGCGTTTGACTTCGCTATGGAACCTAATTTAGTGTTGATTCCCAGTAGTGTCGCTTTCACGTTGAGTTTGTATCATCGGGTGCCATTATAGTTTGTTTTTTGCATGAATTTCATTTTCATTTCATAAACGAATGTGCAAAAAATAAAAAATCACATGTCGATTCATTGTCACGTTTCACTTTGATTAGCACTTAATGCACAGCGACTTCTCCGCCGATCTTTTCACAATGGGGAATGACGAAATATTGTTTCAAATTGCTTCGGATATGATCTCCTTTTTTTCTCATCTTGGTCGTTCGTCTGCTGCTTTTAGCCCCTGGCCCGGGAGTCGAACAGAGAAATGCTTTTACTCGTGAGTCTCCAACCACTGTTGAAATGAGACCTTCCTTTTGTCTTTCCGGCATCGTGTGCGGCGTTCGGCCTGCACTCAAAGCAAACTATAGGGTGGCCGTTGCTGACCACGAATGCCACCCTGTGCTTTGTAATGTCAAACGGAAAGCAGGTACATGCTTTCAATTCTTGGCCACTTTCTCGGTGTAATCGGCTAGAATCCTCGGAAAACGCATCGCTGAAGTGACCTTCAACGTGATTTTCAATGTTATGGAAATACCAAGTCCATCCAATCATTGTATAATTACAGTTTTGTTTAAATATCAGCCCTGCATAGTGAACTGTAGCCGTATGATGTGGGTTTTCATTGAATGTATATTTGTACATGAGGACAGCGAAGCGGATGTATTTTCAAAACTACTTTGATTCACTCTCACATAAGTGCGTCGTAAATATTTGAAATTTGCAATAAAGTTTTAAATTAATTAATGCTTTCGAATAAGATTTTTCTATTCCTCTCTCATTAATGTCTTTAGTAGAAATAAAATTGAGGTACTCATTTCATTACGATTCGAGTGAAATATTGTTTAACATATGAATACGATAAGTGTCGATCAAGTGTTTCGACTCAAAATAGGAATTGTCAAAAGCTACGGTCAATAATGATATGTATGTCAATTGTCTTGGCCACTGTTAACTATACGCATTTAAGAATGTAATTGGTATTTGGCTGTAATAAATTCCCTGGCTGTTTTTCAGGATAAAATCATTAGCATCAGCCAGTTAAGTTACGCGAGTTTATGACCTAGACAGTAATTATACATGTTTTTGATATTAATATCTTGAGACTTGACATATGGCGTCAGTCTTGGCTATCCAGTTCATATTGTGAGATCTCAATGCAGAGGCCAATGAAACCTGCCAGAAGACTGGCGCATACGATTTGCTAGCACTTTGAATGTGTAGTAATGCGTTTCAGTACGTATTGGACGTGAAATTATTCAAAATAAGTTATCTATTCAAACATTGGATCTAAATCAAACGTAATTAAAATGTCTGTAGGCAAAGATTTTAATAAATGACTAAAGCAATATTTCCTCGCTGAGACAAGCCTGATTGAAAAATCAACAAAAGAAAAAGCAATGGTGTTTTCCTCTTACAATATGTAGTAGCTGTGCAAGTACCTCAAAAGTAATTGATAAAATGTTTTAACGGAAACTATAAATTTTTCAGATTTCCATTAATTTTCTTTTTATACAAAGGAGTATTATTATTACTCGATGACATGAACTTCGTTAGAATCATTGAAAAAAATGGAAGCATGAATTTTATTTCTTTCTTGGTTATCTCAGACTTAGATTTATATCACGGCTCGGGATTTAAAAATTATGATTAATACCCTTTTATGATATTTGTCTTACATGTGAATTAATTGCCGCTTTTTGAGGAAGCATAAGTATCCACGGACGATGTTTTTAGCTCAATATTAGGAACTTGACTATTTCACTGATACCTTTTCATATTTTAAATGTGAGTCATAATAAAAAAAAATACTTTGCTTATATCCACACTTTATTTCGTATCCTCCCGATTGTTGACATATACTTGCTATCATCAAGGTAACATTTTCGGCATGCTGCCAGGTGTACGTAGGATAGTACCATAGCTTTTGGAAGGGAAAAATGGAGGTGGCTGGCGTTAGTGAGGATCCTGGTCTATTAATGTGGGTAAATGATACAGCGGCTTGGGCTGTCGACGATTCTTTTGTGTTGAGCATAAATGACCCAAGAAAAAAACAACATTGCATACAATGCTCCGGTTATGGACAATTTTTGATCATTTTAATGGCATTATAAATGTATTTTAAACTGTTTTTTTGCTTTTTAATGAGTACAACTTGCTAAAATTGAAATTCGAACTGATTAATTATGTTTTGATTGGGAATTTATGGCGTTACTAGTAGGCCCACATTGGCAATTTAGTGTATAAATTAGTGCTAGAGGCGTCCTTTCATTGGAAGATCTCCTCCTTCAAACACTAGAAAACAGGACTTGACTCCTCTTGACTTCAACGTTGTCAACATCAAAAACTTCAACGTTGATACACCCTTCTTTCCACCGTCCTTCGCATTAAAGTACTCTGCTTCTCTGCAATTGTGAGATTCTTATCATCCTTGCACCGGATGACCAAGTGCTTTCACCAGAAATAAGAATAACACTGCGCGTTCTTCTGCGTTTTACCATTTTACCGAGGGTTCACGCAGCCTTCGCAACAATATATTATTCTATCCCCCGCGCAGCGGCCCCTACACCCATTGATGTCTGAACTATCCTCCTTAGATCAAGCAGAAAGTGAAAAGTCAAAATCTCAGGAATACTATTTTTCTCTCCTCAGAAAGCAGGCTGCAGGATACCATATGACCATGATTTAATCTTGGCAGAGGCGCTTGGTAAGACCATAGCAAGCCAGATATCCAGGGTTAACTCTCTCCCGAAATGTTTGCACGATACAGTCGTAAGTGTTCCCTCTTCAAGTGAACTGCTCCTGTAATGTAACCCTCAGGGTTAGCCCTCAAATGGAAGAGGATGTATTCGGAAGACATATTACTCGTGGTCAATCTATATTATTTTGTCTTTTTTCATTTAGTGTTTATAGTATAAGGGTGTGTACAGCAGACCTTTCCTAACATCTGCATTGATCTCAAAGATGAAAATTTTACATTACAGAAAATAAATTGGTTAAATGTTCGATTTTTAGTAACATGCCTAAGTATGTTGCCAGGGTTTTTTTTTATATACACTCTAACTATAAGTATTTTAAGATGGAAACTAAAGTTTTACACATTAAATTAGTCATTAAAAATATCATTCGAGTGGAAGCGATGCGTTAGGGAATGATTTCAAATTATTTCCCGTGCTCACTTTTCTAAATCCATTCATAGAAACATCGGAACTTTTTAAATTCTCGTGGTTTTAATGTTTTCCTATTTATTCGGCTTCTGCAATTTCCGTTTAGACGCACTCTGAGATATCGAGCTCTTTTCCCTCATACCATCGGAGATTGCTTATTTTTATCCCTCCATTCCACTGCTCCAGGCCGAAGATTTATCCGGTCCCATCTGCACGTCGCCATACCCGTTCACCCACAGGGTACCGCCGCCGGTAGGTTGGCGGAGCACGGGGAGGGAAGAGTTGGATAAAAGAAGTGCTCAGATGTATATACGCGCGTGTGCACCACGGAGAGGAGGGGTGGTTGAGGGGGGACACCCACGAGCGGCCAAGACGACTGGAGCAATGTCACGCCGTCCTACGCCATTTCCCCGTTCCATCGGCTCTCCGGTCTGGGGAGAGGTACTATGAAGGTAAAAAAAGCATCCCAACAAAATTTGTGCCTGCACTATCGTTCTCCTAGATAATTTGTTTCCTTTTTAATGGCATTCACTGAAAGAAACTGGACGAAACAAATTCAAGGGCATTGTTTTTTTTTTGCTGCAAACAAGGTTGTGAAGGAATATCTCCTGCCTACCTTCCCCAAGCGTAATTCGCGCCGATCACTGCAATGATGGTGGTGCATTTGATAACCTTTGAAATTTACGCTCCCTTTAACTCAATTGACTTCCATCTCGCGCATTCCTTTTCTCCGCTATCTCCCTCTCATCCTCCTTTCCTTTGAAGATTCTCCCTTACTCCTTCATTCGCGCAAATGGGCATCTGGCTCACCCCCAGTCCTTCGCTCTCTGCTTTTTATCCCATTGTACATCTTCGTAGGTAATACCCCTCAAACCGGACACCTGAATTGGCTGTTGGAGGGGGTTATTAGGACCCCTGCTGTTAAATTGTAAAAGAAAAAAGATGTGCTTCGTTAGCGTGAGGGAAGCGAAGTAGCCTACTTGATTGGGGGGATAGCTTTTGCCTGGAGGGTGCCGGGTTCCCATCCCGGACGAAGCCTTTACATATTCCCTGCCATAATGATCTTGATGAGATGTGATTCAGTGGACGGAACTGAAGCACCACCCTGATCATTTGAATGTTACATGGATGTGGCTTAGTCCAAGGTGAACCTTTTCATCAAGTATGCAAACAGACGTTCGCGTTGAAATAATTCGTGAGTAAGCTTTTAGCGTTTTATGGGGGTTGATTTTTATTAAAGCATTTAATGGATTGCGACTAAAGAGTTCATGTAATTATATATTCCCGTCAGGCAAAGTATCTCTCTGATTTTATCGCTTTTGTTGGATCTGGAAATATTATCCGGTCATAAGATGGTGCTCTTTGTGCCAGTCAAAAAGGTTATCAAATTTTCAAGCAATTTAAGCCGTGAATGTAGTCATCCATCATGTCCCAAAATTATACGCGCTGTGCTGCAAGTACGCGGTTAAGTTTGCTGAAATTCAGTGGCAGCGCCCACTGTTGAAACCACGTACGAGCATTAAGTGTGTTGGGTGACTTCAAAGCCGGAGACTGCGTTTTAGGTAAGTATATAAATGATTTTCAGGGAAAATTAGAAGCATAGCGTTTTGGAGGGTTTGCAGGTAGAACCCTTCATACTAGTTTTCCTAAAATTCCAAAAAGGAAATAATCTCCAAATTTATTGAATTTTGAAATGCTTAAATATTAGGGTTTTACCGTTTACGTTCATCAATGCAATAAGTAGTATGCAATATACCCAATATATGCGAATGGCACGTGCTAGATCCGACAATGAGTGGAGGTATTCTTGCGGAAAATGTAGATGAAGTCTAGACTAAAATTTTGACCAAAAAATAGGCTTATTTAAATATTGTTCAAGTTTTACAATGGGAATGAATGAGAAATATGGTCAGGCTTGATATAATCATATCACCCTTGGTTTAATTTATGAGACCTGTTGAAGGTATATGAGTCCTAATGTAATTAAACGGTCTTAATTGAACGTAATTTAATTCGTTATTAGACTCGATGCACTTGGGAAAAATCTGAAATATGTAAGGACTTGATTTGTAATGGGATCAGATGTAGTAGGATCGGGAATTTTGATTTGGGTAGATCAAGGTCGTCCACGCAAACGTGGAATCCCAATTTATAGAAAGAATGCGGTAAATTAAAGGAAAAAATATGTTATTCTGAAAATATCTTCTTCATTCAGTCAATTTCTAATAAGTGCAAACTAAGACAACGAAAAATTGCCAAAAGCTGACGGAAATTTTTCAAAAGTTGGTGACGTCATTATGTATCTGGCTCATTTAGTCGCTTAGGAAATAAATTTAAGGAAGGATTCACTCACAAGAGTGCTAAAAACAAAGACCTGCACCCTATCCATACACAAGGTTGATGTGTTTCGGGGAGGCGGCGACTCTCTTTGCCATAGTGCGTGACGCCATTGACTAATCTTCTAAAACGTCGATGCCGTTAATTTTTCTACCCGAATAACTCAAAAAGCTGACCTTGGAGCGAGAAACGGAAATACAAGTCCCGCTATTTTTCAAGCTCTATTAAAATCGAAAATAAATGAAATTGTTGAAGGAGTACTTTATGACTACGATGCAATTCAGGTAAAACTCGTCATCCTCATAAGTCAACAATCCTTAGATTGTATGATCTTAGGGTTTCCCGGCGCATCAGGTGCAGAAAGGTTTCTCGGGTCTTCCACCGGTTGATGTTGTCCGTGTCTCCCGACGTTTCAAGCAGTGACTTACTGATCATCCTCAGGGTCGAATGATCGCCGATTCGGATGATCCCCTGAGGATGATCAGCAAGTCGCTGCTCGAAACGTCGGGAGACATGGACAACATCAGCCGGTGGAAAACACGAGAAACTTTTCTGCGATCCTTAGATTGGACAGACTCACCTCTCCATTCCACTCACCTATCAACTAGCCTTTTAATAATGACGTATTTCTTCTATGTTACATCCTTAATTACCTGTCCTATGGAACTCATACGGGGACCATCCCTGGCCTTCTTCCCGTCCATCTCTCATTCGACGATCGCCTTCATCTTGCCTAATGATATAGCCAACTATGTTGTCCAGTCTTCTTCTTAGAGTTTTTTTTATAAGTTGTTTCTTTTCTCCCACTCTTCTTATCACTTTCACATAACTACCTCGATCAATGCATCTCTTCAAAAAAATATTCTTGGCTGCGCCCTTACTGCTAATATTCTTGCCGCGTAGGAAGTGAGGTTAGCAAGTGCGGAGTGGAGAGAGATAAAGAGGGAGAGAGAGAGGGTTGGGTTGTGGGGTGGGGGTAGGTGAGGATCCGGAACAGGTGAGGCCGGCGGGACGCTTGTGAGGTGGAGGGAGGGGGGTGTGTTTCCCAACAGGCCTTCCTTAAAAAGGAGTCGACGCGGGGGAAGGATAACCCACGCAACAGTGCACGCGACTGCGAAAGCTCTCGCGGGTGCTCACGGGAAACTGCTGCTATTCTCTCCCCCATCCCCTTCTTTTCCACCACTCCACTCCCTTTATATATATGTGTGCGTCGTTCTCCCCACCTCGGCTTCCTCCCATGGGCTAAAATTAGCTCCCAGTCTTTCTCCTCTCTCCAAGCCACTGATTTGTCGATCTCCATCTTCTTTCAGCTTTCTTCTCCTTTGCTTAGCCTGGATAGCCTGAGATGGAAACCGTCGAGTAAAACTTCAATGGCTTGTTCGTTCCATATATCATTAAGTTTATGAATGAAGGCTGTCTTAGGGACTAAAAGAGTCGATTGAAACTTGAGTCCTTCTTTGAAGCGCCAAATATTTGATTTATATGATACTCTCCTATCCTATGTTGCGAATCAAAGTTAACTCTACATTCATTAATTCTACAAATTCTACTAAAACTACAAATTCTACTCACTAAATTAAGAAGTATTCAACTTACTTTTTTTTCCTAATTTTGCTAGCGAGAGTATAGCTATTTTTAGGTTGTTGCGGGAACGCGGATATTAATTAGACTTTGAATACGATGATTTAATTTCATGCAAATTAATTTGACTAATGTATTTCATCTTACCTTAGGCCAAAAGTACAATCCCCATGAGTATATTGCCCTTTAAGTTCCTCCTTTCCTATAGTGAAGTGGAACTTGATTCTTCTCTTTCTCTCTCTCTCTCCCTCTCTCTCTCTCTCTCTCTCTCTCTCTCTCCTCAAGCATTCAGCTTTTTCTCCTCTTAATCCCACGTCGTTCTCCAGTCAGAGTCTTCTCGATCGCTCGACCTTTCTTGAACGCTTATTTTAGATTTTCATCTTTTCCGCAGTATTGTTCTTAATGAATTCGCACAATCCATTACTTTTGGTTACTCTGCAGTATGGGAAATTCGTAATTTATATTCTGCCCTTAACACAGTTGCCTTTTGCATCTCTCCTTCCCTTTTATTTATTCTTTTGTCGAATTATCTCGGAATTGACCGGGATCATAATGGTCTCCCCTGTAGGCTTTTCTTCGCTTTTATCGTCGTCGATAGTCAGCTAGCAACGACCGATGAGGTAATTTTCTGCAGTGAAGAAGGGTAGACAGAAAAGGCTTATAGAAGCCTGTCATCGTTGCTTAGCTCCTGGAAAAATCGTAGCTATTCCCTGGAGCTACATTTAAGAACTCGTATTTTCCAAAACTGTCCATATGAGTTTTTGCATTCTGTACTATTCTCAATTTTGCAAACTGGAGCACTACCACAAAGTCTTCACCCTGATATTCAAGCAGTTGCAGAAATTTTATGTTAACATTTCCAACATAAATGGAATAATTCTCATTATTCCTGCAACGACGTTGCATTAAGTCATAACTAAGTTATTTATTTACTTTTCAAATTTTATATTCACATATTTTACGATATTCTTTCTTTCGATTCCTGATCACAAGGTGAACATTAAAAAAAAAGGTCTATAATGTCTCTGGTTTTCAATGAAAGTTGATATTCTTTGCTCATCTTTCTTATTTCCAATATTCTGTCCTTTCGAATCAAATAAAGTACTCCTATTTCTACAATTTTAATTCTGGAATATTGATTTCCATTTAACTTCATTTAATTCATTCCGAATTAACAAATATTTACATTTGTCATTCGTCTATTCTGTATTTCATTACTGGACCCAATAAACGTTAAACTGTGCTCCTCTTTTTTCCCGCTTGAAATTCAATCTGCTTTTTCATTCAATCTTCTACATTCATTTTTTCTCATGGTTGCCGAATGAAACATAATCCTTGAACTGGTTATTAAGGGGTTGAAAGATTTCAACATTTTGGTCCTGCTTTTCACGCAGGGAATTGGTACATTTTTTCTTTGATCTCTTAGTATTTTCAAACGACCCGAGTCTCTGTAAGGCAAAATTTTCTTCTCGTTTATTTCCAATGCTCGCTACTGATATTGATTTCACGCATATTTAACTTCAGCAATTTCGCATTCGCCAATGAATTGAAGATTATACGAGCATTCTCTAGTGGTTATTATTCCAGCGTGAGGGCTTTACTTGCATAGCAATATGATCGTGGGGATGTCCAACCTATTTAATGTTCTGCTTTTAGTGCTGTGGATATTTTAATCTTCCCTTTTCTATCTCTTTATGGCTCTACCCACTTATTTTCATGTCTTCGTGTAAAAGTTAGCTTCTTATATTTCCTCACGTGTCGTCTGCAATTATTCGATTTCCAGTTTTGCTTTCTCTTTATTTCCCTACAAAATTCAAAAACTGCAGTATTATATTCATGTCATTGGCTGGGGATTGTCGATATTCACCTTTGATAGCCTTGATATATTGCAAAGAGAACTGGATTTTCTCCTCTCTTTTACACTAAATCACCATACCTATTTCTCGTGGGATAAAATTAATTTCTCGAGTTTCTCTCCTGTTGCTTCTGGTTTTTTTGAGTTTATGTTCATTCCTATATCTCAGTATCCCGATCTTACGCAGCGGAGTCTGTTTTCATCTCTAACCGATAGCTGATGATTATTGGATGTTAGGTTTGTATTCTTTTATGACCACTTGGAATTCGTGTTTCCAATTTCTTTAAGCTGACGCCTCCAACTCCAAACCATCAGAGCTTTACGCGTTATTTTTCGCTTTCCCTAGCCGTCGGCTCTGGTTATTTGATATCATTCTCCATGGTTTAAGTTCTCGTTTTCTTCCATTCAAGATCATAGACTACTGAACGCGCGCTCCTTTTCCGTTCGCGAGGAGACACTGCCGTCTAAAGTTTACTGGAGCCTTCCGCCGCGATCTTGGTTTTTCTTGATCAAGATGGCTTACAATTAAGTAAAGAAACGATAAATTTTAAATCATTGAATTATTTAAAAAAATATTATATTACATAATATCAAAACCTAAAGGAATTTTCGCGCCTTGGAATCGAACAATGATATAAGATCCGAAGTAGTGACTTTCCATACTTTATGAAGATTTTCCCAATTACGTACTTTATTCCAGCATTCCAATCTTTTAATCACTTGCAAAGGTTTTATCTACAATTCTTATTCTTTATCGGCTGTTTTCAGGCCAAGGCTCTTAATCAGAGTTCTATAACGTAATATTCCATTTTTAAACATTGAGGCAAGGTATAGCATTTAATCCTCTTCAATTTTCCGTATTAAACTATTGGAAGCTGTTGAATTGTGATTGCATAGGATTAATGGAATTGTGTGCATGATGGTTATAATTTATAATGAGTAATGTAAACAATTCCATTACGATCAATGTCTTCACTTTAACTTCTTTTTACGTTTTTGCAGAAAATATAAGAATGCCAAATCGTAATGTAGCAAGGGATAGTATGTCAAGTGTTGAAATGTTCCCTAAGCATAGTGTTACATTACTGTGCACATTACCCTTGGGCTCAGTTTTACCTTTTATTTGCAGAGAGCTTAATAGAGCTTTCTTAAAATACATATGCAATTTCAGAAATTTGGGTAGTTCATTTGATAGTAAATATTTTGAAGTTGATAAAATAATTTCTGTTGACCATAATATAATTTTATGGGCTAGGTTTTATTCCAATTTGGGGTCGTTATAACCGTATGCAATTGTTCACCCTTATGCATGTCGTAGTATTTCATCACTCCATCAAGTGTAAAAGTTCATGATTTATCGAGACAAGTCCCACGGAAGGTAAATCACATCGCATAACCTTGCCTTTAGCTAAAATCCATTTGCCACGAAGGGCTTCAAACTCTTCCTTTTTTAAGGTGGGACGAGCAAGCCTGTAATTGGTAGCCACTCTTAGCCGGTGTAATAGAACGTCTCTCTAGTGTCAATCAAATATATTTATGCATATCTCCCCACTTAGGCTGCTCGTTATTCTGATTTATTTCACTACCTCTGTTGAAAGCTGATACTTTGACGCGTATTTTCCTATCCCGCCATCTCCTTTGGTTTTGGCAACGGGCAACATTGTGACGTGAATTTATCGCTCGTGCTCTTGAGTCACCTGTGATTTTATGAAGATATATTTTTGACTCCTTGGTTTGAGGTACGACAGTCTGTTTTATCTCACGTTTATGTGACAAGGTTCATTGTATTTCCGTGCATGCGTCCTACTCAAATGCAGCTTTTCTTAGATTTTCTTGTTTCCAAGGATTACTTTTGAAGAATGATTCCTATTTTTCCCAAATTTGTGTGACGGTAATTTCGCGTACCGTATGCATGTAAATTAAATAACAAGGCTTGATAATTTCGTGTACGATTATGGGCTGATTACAATTTTTCCATGGGCACTACGAGCCAGATTCGAATGAATCGTCATTAGATATATGATGACCATGGTAACTTACAAATATTCATAGCATAAAAGATGTATTGTGCATTTTAGCATGAATGCACTATATGGCCATGAATTAGGTACAAACAACAATATTTTCATTCCTTTTATTATAATTGGAAGTATTAGAAAAGATAAAATTTTTATGCAGGTATTTACTTCTAAAGGTCAGATCTGAACGCATCCGATATAATCTTAATCACTTACTTGCGGCCAGATTTCCAACTCCAAGGCTTTCAGGTTAATTTTGATTCTTGTAAATAAACATAACGATCAGCAAAGTATTAAATTTCGCAAATCTGATGTAATAATGAGTTTTTTCCATTCCCTTGTCTTGAATAATTATAATTTATTTGTGTTGCAATGAAAAAAATGCAATAATTTCTTTATGTCGTCTCTCTTTAATCATATTTGGAATTTTAAAATATTTTTGCTTTTTTTTCTATCCAACAATTATAACTCTCTCGAGGTTTAACGTCAACGCATCCTTTCGTGTACGGCAGAAAAATTTGTACCAAATTGCACAATTCGCACTGTACCAATGATTGCCATTCGCTCCAAACGTCAAACTGGTAATTGTAAAGGGAAGATAGTGAACGCTGATAAAAAGTTACTTCATTACATCATTTCCATTTCAATATAAACCTGTATTCGTATTTTTTCGCCGTATCGCATAGTGAAAAACTTATTCACAACCATGTATCCTCATCTCTTAAAACACGCCTTATCTTTTGCTGTATTATTAGCTCTCTTATGACTTGCCATTCATCTTTCTTTGACTTGTCTCACTCTGCCTCCCCCTCGCACTTGCATCCCTCGTCACTCAAACCCACGCCAATATTAATCCACACACCCTGCAAACACATCCCATGCCATTCTCACCTTCGTCTCTTTTGGACCTATCACGATCTCAACCCACATTTTCCATTATATTTCCCCTCTCCTCCCAGGAGCTTCACCTCTCCTCCCGTTCATACCAGCACAATATCTAACTTCGTACTTCACCCTGAGTACCACCGCCTACGTAGAATGGAATTCCTTCTTCAGCTTCACACCTCTTCTCTTCCATGCACATGCGAGACTTGCAACTTCTGTGTTTATTTTATACGTATATAAGGACACAATTCTTGAAATTCCCATGAATGCATCGAACTTTGCCCTTGTCCCTTCATTTTAGGGAATTTATTATTTAATACAACTTTTGTGGATTAATATAGCAGTTAATGAAAAATATTGAGTAGAATTTTTTATCTGAATTGGAATTAATTACCAATTTCCATTCGAACATACGATGACGAGATATCGTTCGAAGAAAAAGTTGGAATAAAATCATCATTATCATTAGCGAAAATCCTAAAATTGGTTTGACACAGCTCTCTATTACTCTCTCCTATCCGCTAACCTTTTCATAGCGACGTATTTCTTCTCTCTTACATCATTTAAAACCTGTTCTTGGTAATTCATTCATGGCCATCCCTTTCCCATCTTAACTTCCTTCTACGGTTTTACTAGGATCATGTGTATTAAGATATAAAAAAACTATTGTAGGATAAACAGCATAACATTGAAAATGTATTCGCACAATTTATTGGCTAGTGGGGATAATGGAGCTATTACTTTTCCCATGTATTTTTAATATTTTCACCTTAAATTCAATTTTATTCTCCTACCTACTTGCCTAAAAATAATGTTTTTTCAATGTAATTTTCATTGGCAATTAATTTAAAAAACATATTATCTCGGTCTAACGGCGATTTTAAGGAGCTTTCTTTAAAGAGACTGTTATGGTAATTTAGGCAGAAAATTGATGAAGCAGCAAAATCAACTAATGTATTAGGTGGATTGCTGTTGTGACAAGCGACATGGAGAGGAATGAAGTTGATGAAAAGATTTTGGAGAGTCAAGATTTAAAAAAATGACAGAAAGAGTTTAATGACCCTCAATCTATGGAAAAAATGGTACTGATTACCGTAATCTAGTGAAATATGTTTTCTGCGGATAGGGAAGGAAGATTTTTATGAATTGAGCGTGCGAGGCCTAATTCTGAAATAAAAAAATGAGTCATTAGTGAGGCAGGAACAAGCTGCATTAAATATTACAATGCTCTATGTAAACATAATGGGAACGATACATTTCCCATAGCCAAAAATTCCTCCGACCATTGCATTTCCCGGGTTAAACGTTGGGGAAGGAATTTAACTATTCATCATCACTCGAAATCACTATGGAAAAATGATAATATTTTCGATTTTTATTAACTACTTAAATTATTTTTCTTATAATCGGCGGAATTTTCCATTTAAAACTGTTATGAATGGTTTTATACCGTGATTAATTCTGGCATATATTTTCAATGCGGTTGAAACTAGTGAATAATGTCGGAGGCCTATAAGCCTCTTATATTGAACTGCTCCATTTTTCTTTAGGTATCAATTAGCCATTAGTACACCAAAGCTTTCCTCTGACTCCAAATGGTTCTTCGTATCTACCAGAGAGGGTATCACTTGCAGTCTTACAGTATATCCGATTTTAGTCCAGTTATGCTCATCACTTAAGAAATTGAGCCACGCCCAATTGACTATTATGATACCTTGAATGATTATTTCTCAAAAATTTGTTGTTTTAAACTTGAAATATTCGCAGTGGATAAAGTAGGCGATTGCTAATGATCATCCGAACTTATCTAATGTATGGAATAATTACCAAAACAAAGGTAGGAGGAATTTTCATTGTAATGGTGTAATTATTAGCTAAGTTTTAATAAATTTATATCCTGTAGTTGTAACTAAGTTTTTTAATAACGTGTACGTTAGGAAAATGCGATCGAATACACTCGCTCAGGTGGCAGTGGCGCGTCATCTCAACGATTTCAAAGGCAAATCTTTAATTTGAATCACAGTATTGAAATAAACAAGAAAATTAGGGGTGATTTTTTTGCTCTATATTACTATGAAATACAGAAAATTATCATTGGTCGCAACGGTAAATTCACCAAATTCGGATAGATTATCGTCTTGCGTAACTTTGATTTTTCACATTCCTAGTGGTTTTCCACTTCAAACTCCCTATGCATAGCGCTCAGCACTTCATTGTGAATCTTGCGCCCACTTGAACGTGTTTTTTTCGGCATCGCATCCCTTGAATAATGATGACAATCGAAATGAATGAACTGCGTGACTTTGATCAATGTACAAGATTACTGCGTGTTACTTTTTCTTCGGAAACACTCTCGTATTTAAATCAGAGATGGGCTCGGTGTTCACTTTGCATGCTATCCCGGCGTGATTGAATAATTACCTCGTTGTTTTAGCGTTGCAATTTTTCTCTCGGAGCGTTGAAAAGGACGGTTGTGTTTGCTGTGCATTAACTCCTGTTTTAAATTCATGAGACATTTTCAGTCAACTGCAACGTGTACCTCCATCCCGATATAAACGTTTGGAGCTTTTCAGATGCGTATTTTAAAATGTATACCAAGATAATTTAGACTTAATTCTGAATTTTAACTCTCTTATTTTCTTCTGATAAATCTATAATTTTATTTTAACTGGAAATATATTTGCATAGACTGAATAGAGAAGACTTAAAAAGAGTATTTTTATGTACTAAATACAATGATTTTTCTGGATCAACTAGGATGAGTTATTTCACACATTTTTCAGTAGCTATTCTAATGTATTTCTAGGTTCATTGTGATTTAAGGACGCTATGTAAATACTTAAAATAGGCCTGGCTTGTTTTCTCGAATGCAGCTGCAAATCATACCTAGAGGCACGGTCATGTATGTAAGTAATAAATAGGCAAATAAGGGGATCTATTGGATATTAATCATGCGAATCAAATGAAATTATTTTTCCAACCTACTAGACACATTAACATTGTATTTCTTGCTTGAACGAATATCTCTTGAAAAACCAAAAAATAAATTGATAATGACGAATATCAATGTGTTCTATGTGTTGCTAATGATTTGAGGACATCTTTTGGTGACTGTCTAGGTAATTGAAGACTTAATCTGATGCCGTAGGGCTGCATAAAACCCTGAAAATAAGTAGAGTAGATTAAAGAGGATCTCTTATAAATCTCAGACGTAATATTCCCCTACTTAATACTGTTACAATACAGTCTAAACTTCCAATGTTTACTTATAAATAATCATCATTCTTCCCTTCCTTAAGTGATTGTCTTTTCTTCTCATTAAATGCCTCTGAATACCTGTTGCGGGTAGAGATACGGCATTAAATCGAAAATGACTTAAAATCAAAGATAATATGAAGCCGTTAAATATTTATGAATAAATACATAGCCTCACATGCAAATGAAACTGAGATTAGGATAAATATTTTCAATTACCAGATCAGTCCTTGGTTTTCTTGGTCATTCACAATTAGTTACGAGCTTATCTACCAAATTATTGCATAATTGCTGTCTGCAATATTAGTCGAGGATATATCCATTGGAAGAAATGTGTTTGGTTGAAAATTACTTGTGGCTCAATTAAATTATGATATTTAGGTAACTTTTGTTCTAGCAAGCTAGTGCCAAGTAATATTTTTATAAGGTTTAGATCCCAATAAAACTGAATAGCTACAGTAGTGATGAATTGCCTACTTCTCCTTGTTGGCCTTCAAAATCTATTGGTAGATTTGTTGCTGAGGAGCTATATTCATTTAAATTCACTCATTAATAATATAAAATAGTGGTGTGTAGATATTTATTTTGGTTTTGATTTATACATGAGGTCAACGACTGCAGTTACTCACACCAAAAGTGCACCTACATAGGTAAATATTAAATAACGGCCTTACATAATTTTTGTGTCGAATGCATCCGTCAATACTTAAATATAATTACAAAACGATTAAGTTTCTACTAATGTTATTATTTCTGTAGTAATTGCGAAAATTATAAATAGACACCCAATAAACAAATAATGATATAAAATATATTAGGTGTTAGTTGGGATACCCCTCTCTATCATTTAAAAAATGAAAACAATGGAATCATTTTGAAAATGATAGAGGGGTAGTTCAACCGATCACCCCTTTGTTTGAGTGCCTCTTTTAATAGCTTTTTATGAGTTGAGAATATGTGTGGCTTTTCTCGAGGAAGGGATATCAATATGAAACTGAAAGTGACCTCCATCGCGTCGGCTGTAAACAAGCTATAGAAATCCACGTCTATACTTCATCCAGTCTGCCAATAGCGTAGGAGGCGCAGCGAGAATAAGCAGTCGGTGATCGCTATGAATTGCTAAAGAAGTTGGCCTTTAAGTGGCCTCCCGCTACGCCCTCAACTGTCTAAAAGGACAGGAAGCCCGTAGTTCTTACGTGCCTCCATTTCTTTTCCCGAGGCTCCATTTATTCCAATGCCCGAGGGCTCGCGTACACGCGCAACCGACTTATTCTGAGGCAGATCATTTGCTTTCCTCCTGTGTCTTTGCTAATTGTCCAATTATTATTTACTGACTTACGTACGTTGAGAACTCCCTCATATCTAATTCTACTTACGAAACGCATGATTTTTCAATGTTTCCTATCCCCCTAGTGAAGAAATACTCTTGATGTGTGACAATTTGTCGATTTTCTTTTGGTATAAATGTTTTCTATTAATTGGATGGTGAATAAATTTTCAAGTTTTGACTATTATTGACACCATATATTAAAATATTTGGCAGATATAGACTCTAGTCGATTCCATACGCTGCTATTTAAGAAAAAAGTTAAGGTGGATGAAATAATTGATTTAAAGTGGCATCTTCTTTTAAGAAGCGCATTTTCCGAGGAAAATATTGTATATTATCAGGCAACTTTAAAAGATATTTTTTTAACATATGGCAACACACTTTCACGAGAAGACAGTTGCAGCAAAAATTAATGATTAGCCTGATATTTCAATTGAACTTCTCTTTAGCGGTTCACAGCATTCAAGTTTGTTTCTCGAGAAACTGGGTTGTGAATTTTTCTTTTAAAATGGCCGTAACTAATGTAGAGAAATATAATTTTCCTTTTTTATATGGAATTAATTAATAATTGTGTTTGCTGATCGAATTCCCTGACACATAGTCTTTATTTCAGGCAACCAAATTGTTATATTGATAGAGGAAACATCAATAGTGGCCAATAATTTTTTCCCATTGCAGCTACTTCATGACTACAGTTTTCAATAGTTCCTCTAGTAATCTTTTTTGGAAATTTCTTTTCTCAGTCCAAATATTTTGCGTGTTGTTAGGAATAAATGGGCGATATATTTTTGTTTTAGGCTAGCTATTCTTGTGATTAAATATTTTTACCTCTTTCTGAGAAATTACTGGACTAGCAGCGACGAGAGTAAGAACAGCCAGTCATCAGCTTCTCTAACGATTCAGGTGCTCGCTCAAGAAGAGATGTGGCGAGTATTTGTTCCGCATTAGGTAGTATAGAGCACTTTTTTTTGGCAATCATCCCACATAGAGTTGGGAAATCGTGAGCATGCCAAAATTACGCAAAATACCAAAGAATTTTCAAACAAAATAAGTTCGAAAAGAGGCAGAATGCGTGAGGCATTGTGCACACGAGCTTGTTATATCCTAAACTAAACTTATAATGATTGTTTTCAATGCATGAAAAAAAATTGCTGCGGGTATTGAAGTCCCAGCATTCGCATTTAATCTGAAATGTTTTTCTGTGTAGTCCTGGAAAAAGGATGAATGCGCTAATTTTCCGATACATAAAATAGATCCTTCAGTGACACGAATTCTCGTCCTTTGGAAGTTTGGCAATGCATCCAGGTCATGCATTTGCATTCATCAAGTTAATCGTGTATTATGAACCATGGACCTATACTTTTGAGGAAAGGAAAGGAAGATATTCAACGTGCTCTTGCGATTTTGATGAGTTTGTTAAGTTTGTAACTTATAATAGTGACTAATTAGAATATGTTTATATTTATTTATTTAATTCACATTGCTAAATGTAGGCTATAACCTGGTGGGAACATGAGAATTAAAATAAATAAATGACAAGCCTACCTACCGAAGAGCAAAGTAGATGAATAGAAAATACACCTATATGACACAAAAAATACACTAACACGAAAATCGGACTATTGAAACTATAAATTTGAACCTAAAATCCCAATTTTCGATGCTTTACAATGCCATTGCCTGCCAAGCAAGAGGTTCCGTACTCGAGTCCCGCCTGAGTAGGTTTCCCTAATCCAGGGCATGATTTTTCGTGCATGTGTAATTGTAAAATTTTTGAACACCCCGATGTAAAATGGGCAATATGGTGGGTAATCGGTGGTGTGGAAATAAAATAAAAATAAACACAATGACATCGACCAAAAATCTGGGACTGTAGCTGTGCCCAGTATACTACTATTACTATACTATAATACTATTAGTTACTAGAGCCCTCTATGATATGGAGGGAGAGTGCTAAAGATTTCGTCCTGAACGGCGAGGTAAAAGGAAAGTGAGTGTGGAGCGGGAGGGAGAATTCGTTTATATAGATGGCGATCGGGAGGGGAGGAGGAGGGTGGTAAGGAGGGGGAAAAAAAGGAGGGTGAGAGGTTGGGGATTGTGTCCGCGTGGGCGACCGAAGACATGGGCGTCGCGAAGGTCACCCGCGAGGCCGAATGACCTCCCCTGAGGGCAACGCTCGGTTCCTACCGGCATGCACGCCCTCAATCTCTCCTTTTCTGAACTAAAATGCCACTCCCCCGCCTCCGGACTCCCGTCTCGAGTTGTCGCTGCTCCCCCTTAGCGTGGCAGCATCCCTCACTCCACCTGGGTCCCATCTCCGACGTCTTGCTCTTCTTGGCCGACATTTCCAGCCTCCGTCCCATCCTCGCCCTTTCCATTTCGGGATGAAAAGACGGGACCCTTACTAGCCCGTGGGGAGTGCTCATTTAGATACAATGGCTAAAATTTGTCAGTTTTGGAAGTTTGCCCCTGATGACTTCGTATAATATAAGGATTTGTTTCTATTCTAATCCGAAAAAAAGAAATGCCTGACGGAGACTTTGTGAGTCGATTGTTACGATCACAGTTTTTACAATTCTTTAAAATGCCTTTAAGTTATTTTGGGATTTGGTCAGGTAAAAGTTAAGTGTAACTTGCCATTAATTTGCTGCTTTATTTTTGCATTACTAGAACTTGAGGTCTAGCCAAAATCAGCAATACTGGCCGTTGTGGAATCACTAATTAAACCAATAGCATGCATTAAAAGTGATAACTACGAGATGAATTCATTGTCTTAAGTGGTTAATTAAATTGAAATGTTTAATACGATCCACAAGCTGCTCATAATACTAATGAATGGTGAATGATTCCTATCAATAAATTTGCTTTGTCACCATGTCCATCGCTGATGAATTACAGAAATTCGAATCATTTTAATAGAGCATGCAACCACTATATTGATGGTCTTAGCAAGATCAAAGAGCACAAAGCTAATATGCGCGGTCGGAGAGATGAGAAAGGGTAGCATCTCTAGGAAAACATGCTCATTATTCCCTAGTAAGCTCCCCTTTATACAGAGCATACTCCTTAGTTAGACCTTGAGAATAGAAAGATGATTTTTTTAAATTCTCTCTACATACCTTTTTATGTTACTGCTCATACTACTAAAAATTATAATCTGCACGCATTTTACTACCCTCTCCGGATTCAAGCCGTTCCATTCCTGCAAATAAGCCCTTCTCAACTGTTAAAAACTGATGATCTTGCAAGACTAGAAAAAGAAGACTAGATCTTTGCAAAGTGAATGATTGACTGGTGGCAATTGGTTGAACTCGAGAGGGAAGGTTGAAAAAAATATGCTATGGTTGGAAGAATGGAGGTGAATTTTCAGACGCAGGTATATAAATCTCCTCCCTAATCCACAGGTGTATTTCAACTAGTAGTTGTAATCTTTACGATTTAGCCTTTCGATGGAATGAAGGCATTCGAAAATAATTCAAATGGTAAAGTAAATTAAGTTTCTTTAAATTATTTCTGAATTTACATATTGCTTGTTGTATGCAATGGGTGGTGTTCTAGAACCACATAGTTGCTCACTATTAAATATTTGCTGCCCTAAGATCCGTTGAATCAAATTTTAAGGCTACGATTTTCCCCTTGCGTATCATAAAATTTATACGCAGTGTCGGAATATAACACCACGCGCATCAGAATGCTCTGGGCAGTGAAGATAAATGGGGTTGAAAGAGCCATGATAGAATGAGTGATCGCTCGTATCCTAAATTGAATAAGTAGGAATTCTTACGGGATTTATTTTCATCGTCGACCGTAAAGCACCGGTTTCGGAAGAAAAAATGTTGCTCGGGCCACGATGGAAGGTGCCTATCACGTTTATAAGTGGACGCTTTATTAATCGTAAATCACGTTAGTCGATGCGGGGGGAGTGAAATAAGACTGGCAGAAAAGGAGAAAGGTAGGAACCCAACACTACCACTACCACTGGGACTCAATTATAAGAACGGCTTCCCCTTTATCTTCCCTTTACCAAATGAGAAACATCCTCTCCACTCTTGAAGTGCCTTTCCAGCGGCGGTGGTGGATGGACCGCAAGTTGAGCCTCGGGCGGCTCTGAAGCCGGAGAGCCGACCGATGGACAACTGCGGGCCGAGACCACTCCAGTTATGACCGCCACCAGCACCGACCGCGATAGTCTCTGGCCTCACCCCTGCCCACGGCCCATGGTGGGCCTCAAGACCCGTGTTCAAGAGCGCCCGCGATGTTATATAGAGTATTCCAAGGGCCCTAAATTAGAAGGGAGGGGCCTACTCCACCTCGCAGACGTCGTTTGGGACGGGTGAAAAAATGTGGGGGAAAAGAAAAGGTAGTAGGGTTTTCTGAATCGGGTGGGATGGTGGAGAGGGTAGCACCTGGTGATACTTATGGTCAGATGGGTGGAGTCGGAAGGATATCCAGTGGGTTAGGCGGCGGATGAGCTCCGTGGGTCATTCCGCACCGCAAGGAAGGACGGTGGCGTGGAAGGGGTGGGAGATAATGGACGGAATGTATCGTTCGGCGCCGCTTCCGCCTCCTCTGCTCTTGCGGATGCATTGGCGAGTGGTGGGTTCCTATGTTTGTGTAGTCGCTCCAGTGGCAGTGGGAGTGCGCCCATTAGAAGGATTTATGGTTGCGTAGCAGGTTCCGAAATGAAATGCCACCTCGATAGAAACGAGTGCAATGAGACCACCGTCCGTATTCTTTCTCTCGCTTCTATCTCCTTTCAAGATTGAGCTAGGTGTTGCTCGTAGTTGAGAGCTTTGCATCGGCCGCATCTGCATAATAAGGCGTTGGTTGGCATTTGCGTAAATGCTCATCTTGATGGAAGCCTGACTGCATTTGGATATGCTTGAAAACGTATAAAGTATAAACAATATCCGATAGCAATGCATAGAATTTGAGTTATGAAGTTATAGGTATGTGTATCATTCATTATTTAAAAGTATGTTAAAAGCAATCCGGTTGCATAATTGAATTTTATGATGATAAAATAGGAATCTTTGATGTTTTGGTGATATATTTTATTATAGCATAAATAGTTAAATGCTAAAGTAAGCACAAAAGTGGTAAAATTTCATTAGGCTGTTTAAAATGAGTATTGGGAAAGACTGTCCACTCTATGCCTTGGGATAACCATTGCCTTTTACACTTGCCACGTTAAGAAACATGCTACATAACATCAATAATTATGAGTTCACTTTTCCTAAAGAAATTTTGTTTTAATCCTCAGCTTATGCATCTGTCTACACTCCTTGACGAATAAACTTAGGTACAATTTGATTTTTTGAAACAGACATATAAAACGATTTCCATCGAAATCAATTTTTTTATTTGCATTAAAATCTTTCTTAGAAATCCTAAGGGTGAGCTTTTAAATTCATTAAAACTATGGCTAGGTAAAAGTTCACATGGACCCCGCTGAGTGAAACTGATGTCTAGTTCTGTGGATTCTGTTCTAAGGAGATTTTGTTGAAATTCAAAAATATACCAAAAAATGTGATTTAAATACAAAGGAATTCATGCCTTAAGTCACAAATAATTAAATTTCAAATGTTTTAAAAATATAAAGTATCGGAAAGAAAAGTCTTACGAAACTTATTTCCCTCGGAAAGATTTGCGGAAAAGAAAATACTTTATTATGAGTTGTCTGGCGGGCAATATAGTCACTTGTGATTCTCCATTTAGGCTATAAAGAATTTCCAAGTTGCTCTGTTTTGTTCCATTTTATCATTAACATATTTTTAAACCCATTATTTAGATAGTTTTATCATATAAATTTCCAGGCCTTCTATTCCTTTATTGACTCCTTTAATAGTCGCTGGACTGCCTTCTTTTATTCCTCGTAAGATTAACGCGAGAGTAAAAAAATAAATCAGTCCAATGTATTCCATTCTAGGTTCCTCGCGAGTGATCTACTCCAGGTATTACCGTTCAGTGTCGCGGGTGTATCCATTGGTTTCTCCAAGGCTTGAAGCACAAAGGCCTTGGGGGCAATTTGACGAGCGTCCAGTCTGCAGTAGTAATCGGCGCAGGCTAATGGTTCGCTTCCTCGAGGCTCTCTCAGGCAGCAGAAGGGTTTGCATGGAGATGGTGTCTACCGTGGACTTATTGACGCTGCGGTCGCAATGCTCGTAAACTCCAGATGAGACCCTCGAGACGTGGTCGGACAAGGACATTCCGCGGTAAGAGAACTGTCCCGAATGGAAGAGGTGATGCTCCCTCCCTCCTCGGACTCCTCCGCTTAACTGTTTCCAAGCTTTTGAAAGGAAAATGCTGTGTGGATTATATTTTGTTTACGATCTCTCCCCGCGAGAGGTTTTTTTCGCCGTTCTTCTCATGACTCGTGACACCTTTCCCCTCGTGTTTTTCCTCTCCTCTACATAACCGAGTCGCTTCATGAATAGTTCTGGCATACTCGTCTGAAATTGCACGGTTTGTTTTTTTGTCAGCTGGTTGCGAGCTTATTTATTGGGAAAGGTTGCCAGCGAGTAAAAAAGTGCAGTGAATACTGAAATATCAGTCTTACTTTTCGCAAGAGTGGGGATGTTTGAATAAAAAAGAAGGAAAAGTTTTAAATTATGCACGGTATGCTCAGTGGAGTTTATTCGATTCCGTGGAGGAAATAAATTTTTGTTTCTGAGCGAAGTGGAAAATGACCCTCATTTCATGTTGACTCGCTATGTTAAGTTAATACGGTATTTTTACATTTATCGCAATATCGCAAAAACACTTGAGGAGGTAAGCTTAAGAAGGGTAATTTTGTTCTGATTTTTTTCCCGAGATATCGCGCTTGATATTCTAGATGCGCATGATTATTAAGTGCGTATCTATACCTTTTATGCACCTATATTTTGCTTTGATAGGTATGTATATTATCGACAAACTGTCGAACTTGTTGGAGCTTAGAGGAGGCGTTGAAAACTAGTGCCAACATCATGAGCAGATCTGGAAACTTTTACCAAGAAACTTGTGCGTTCGTTTTGGACAAATAGAAAGGTTTTCTGGAATATCCAACATAACTTCATGTGCTTCATTCGCTAACAGGCATATTTTTCTTTAATCATATATGTGCATCATCAACTACTGATTAGCACTGAAAACATTATCTTGTTACCATTACTTTACTTTTGGTCTACTCCGGCAAATGATGCGAATGTAACTGAAAAATACAACACCTTTGTATTTTTTTAATCCTTTTGTACATGCTGTCGTACATTATAATCAGAATTACATAAAAACCTTTTTATGTTATAATAAGTGGTTAATGCCTCCCTTGTAAACAAAAATCAGTGTTTTAATTTGGCTTTCTTGCTCTAAGTTGTGTTTTCAATGCCATATTTTGATTACTGGGATATGTTTAAAAATAATTACTTCCACCTTCGTTCCTCAGTGATTCAAGGCAACGTTTACTTTATGGAAATTGCAGGGTATGAATGCTTTAAATTTTCTTTAAATTTCATAATGGGATGGAATGAAACTTTAAATTCTTTGGTGAATGGAGATAAAAATTTCATAGCTCAACGACAAAACCATAGATTTAAGGATAATTTTCTTAGAATTTCTCACGATTCACGAATTAATTAGGGAAACTGAGTTCCTTCGATGAACGCCTATCGTTAGCAAATAGAAATATTTTCCTAGGCTACTCCCTCTGCTTTATGGTTATTATAAAAAAACCCTCAGTCTTGGGAAACAAGAGGAAAATTCCCGCATAAAGTGATACGCCGGACAGCGTAGGTAACGGCTCGGATGAATTCTCCCGAGATTTTGTATTCCCCGGTGGTTCTGGAGCAACCGATTAGTGGAGTGGAAGCGATTGTTTCGAACGAGGGCGTAATTTCCATCGCGACTGAGCGGGAGGTTGGCCAAGGAAGAGGAAGGCGGGAGTGGGCACTCTACACTTGAGACTGTGCGTAATTTCAACTCTGTTGGGAAGGTTCGACGCCCCCGTTGTTAGCTCCGATCGACTTAGCCAAGTGAGAGTGCGGGAGAGAAAATAGAATGGAGGAACGCACAAAAAAAGAGCAGCAGCAACAACAACAAGGCTCTTTAGCATTCTTCCCCCGCCCTCCTCCAAGTTGTAATAATCGATTGCGCGCTTATTTGTGTCAACCGGGAGTGGAGTATCGGCGCGGCGTGGGAGAGCTTACAAGTATCCTCCCTCGCTACGCCTCACGAGACAATTTAAAAATATTTTGATTACACTTTTATGGAGAGAGGAAAATATTCTGCTCTCTCAAGTCGTCCTTGTATATTTCTTGTGCAATGGCTTTAATCGTCAAACGGTGTGCTGGCTATAATCGAGAAATCCTTATGCCATCCCACCATATCATGCGGTATGATATCCGTTGATGAAATAGCAAAACTACAATTTTACTCGAAGTAATTCCTAAATTTTTAACTAGTTTGTTTATTTATTAGATCTAATATATGTGCAAAATATATTTCCTCCTAGAAGCATACTGTAACGCAGTGACACTCAATGTAACAAATGCAATGAAATTAATTTGTATCGGCATGATATTTAAGTTAGTTAGCCTTATCCTTGGGGGTTGGTAGACTCCATAAACATTTCAATCATCAGCTCACATATCTATTTAGTAATTACATTCAAAAATTTTCTTTAAATACCTAGAATTTAAAATTCCATGAGAGTCTCTCTGAATTTTATCCTGAAAGAATTTTATCCAGGAAAAAAAAGAAAAAGAGAGAAATTGATTCTGAGTTAAATGCTGGGAATGTCTCTGGAATTGGTATTTTGAGAATACTTTTTTCGAGTGTGCAAAATATCCCTCGGACCACTTGTGCATACTGTGATTATTAATGAATGATCGGTATTTATTATTGAGTTATCATTTATGAATATATTCATTATACTAATTCTGAAGTCCTGAATGACAGTACGTCTGGACCTACACTTTATCGCTAGTCTTCCTCTCGCCTGCACTCATTTACTACACTTAAGAATAGGCTTAATTTTTATATGGCATCGTATATTTTATTCTCAATGTCTACAGTGATACGCACCAAACAAGTTACTTTGTACTCAAGTCTTTTAACGTGCGTACAGTTATTTACCCCATGAATGAGAATTTAAATTAATTCATAAGTATCATTCATTGGCATTTCTATCAAACGTTTATTGAGTCTATTCGCATGACGCACTTCTTAGAGTAAGAATTATCCAAGCTTACTTAAGCTTTCGAAGCTTAAAGTGTAAGAGACTTCTAAGAGTCTATCAGGTCTTTCGATTGTTGTGCGAGAGAGACAGAGATAGGAAAGCGTTGCGCTCTCTCGCCTCTCCTTTGTTTTTTTTTTCTCCTCGCTTGCCCTGCTCATCACCCGTCGCTGCTCCTCGAACAAATTCACTTTCCATGTTCTCCCCCTCCCCGATTACTACCCGCTTCACGCTCGTGAATTACACGCATGGCTTGCTCTCCTTCTGCCACTCCCCCTCCCTCCACTCTACAGACTCTCCAGCAAAGACGGATTTTTTCCCTCTGGATGCATCAGAATTGGTTTGGAGCGGGTTTCACTCCGTTAACGGGAGTGGGAGGAGAAGAGGCGTGCGAGAATGAGATGGTTAAGCAGTAGCCTGGGTCGTGATGAGCAAGGCGTCAGAGCGAGACTGAGCGCTTCTAAGTTTCCGACCGCTATAAGCCTTCCGGAACGGGATTCAGTGCCGCCATTGGTAGAATGTGGTGGTTTCCAATTGGTAAATGGAGGGAAGACTATGGAATGTTTGCTTTTGGGAGGAAAGTAAATTTTCTTTTTCCCTTTATCTTTATCACGAATTATTTTACCGAAATCGGTTGCGATCATGGGGATTTCTTTTGTCCCAGCCGGAGGTGAATTTTTTTTTTTTTAAGTTATGCCTCTTGATCTTTTTATGCTATATTTACATTTGCTTTTACTTCGAAAAATCATTTATATTTTAGGAAGCTGAGGTGTTTTCTTCAACTGTCGTTATCTGTTGCAGAGTTTCTGGTTCTATTTTTAAATTTGATACCATTATCTTGACAAAAATATGGAGTTGAAATAAAATTATTTTTCCGTTTCTTCCTCATAATTGCGATAGTAATAAAGCAAATAACATTCTTCGCCGCTATTGAAAGTTTCATAATATATTTTCTATGACCACTCGCTGCGTAAACTTATTTTTTTATAAAGGTAGTATATGCTTATTACATATTATTCATTTGGCGAAGGATAATTTGGCAAAGGATACGGAGTTATACTTGCTCCCTTGTTTATATATGATTTCCAATATAAATCTATGCCGGATATATACATCTTTTACATGCTTTGTTCAAAATATTTGCATTCTTTCATTAAATATCAAATTGGTTTTCTCCTATGTATTAGGGAAACTTTTTGGCCAATATTTGTTAGTATATAAATACGTGGATGTAAATGAAGTCTAACTTTGAGATTTTAAGCTGATTTGCATAGCTCAAAGTTTTTAGATGATACATATCCCATAAAATTTGCTTGAGGCTTTTTAGGAACTTGGTAGTATTTTATGTCCTTGTAATCATTCGATTCTGGCACTCAACTTTTAAAATGATGAAACTTTTGTTTACTTCTACAGAATTGTTATTTCGTACTTGTAGCTACAAAGTTTTAGCATCCTTTCCTACGAACGTTGAAAATAATCGTAATATTCATTCATCTCAGTATGGAACACGTAGAGAAGTTTTCATTGGAAGAAATTGGCTTGAAAAATTGGCGTCTAGCATGACGTTCTTGGTAGAAAGGTAAGAAGTGAACTGTCTTTAGTGTTAATGTAATGAAATAACTATGTTGTTCTCCACCAATTTATTTTAAGGTGTAATTAGTTTCGATGCAGCGACGTCTTCATAAGATAATGATGACACCACTGATTTTATCAGACTATGATCAGATCTGATGTTTTTTCTTTTCATTGACATTAAAATAAACTTATACAAAGTTGAGCCTAAGGCGATAGAGATAATGTGACTTCCTTATTAAACCGTTCTTCTGAATCTCTCAACATCGCTGCAAAGGGTTCACGAGAAAGGCTGGTGGATGAGGTTGGCCGTCGAGACCCCTTTTTCTTTCATTCCTGGAGTGAGAATCCCGCGGGGACCTGCGATGATCTTTCGCGTAATGACACCGCGTGGCGGCAAGTCATTGCCGCGAGAACACAAGCCCGGCATTCCCCGTCCACCTTTGCATTACCCAGACCTCGATGTTCCGCCCCTCAACTGGGAAGGAATGCACGTGTGTCCATATATCGCTCGCTTTTTTTTTCTTCCCTACATTAATGTGAACTTGAGCTCATAGGCACTAGGTCTCTTCGGCTCCCTGCGGACAGAATTCTTAGTCAGTGAAATAATGCGATGATTAAGGCTGGCATGGTTATTAGACGGTCGAAAAATTGAGCTATTGATGTTGACATGGGTACAAATATGCCCGCATTTTCTAAAAATAATCTTACTAGGGAAATAACAAACTCTTGATGGCATAGTTTTGGAATGAATGCTTCTTGCCGGATTTCGTGTATGTATATTTCTCTTGACAGTATAAAAATTGTAAATGACGATCATACATAAATAAGTCGTGAGCTACGACGCTAAATTTATGCTTGATAAAGGAATAAGTTTAATTAGGAATTGGGTAAAATCTACTTGAAATGATACCCAATGAAAGGGATAATTTAGTTCCATAAATATTTATAATGTTTTTAATTAAAATCCTGCAATTTTTATTTTGAAGACATGTTATAAATGTGTAAAAATGGTCGATTTTAGATATCGGGAAGCGCAGGGGTGCCTTTGGTCTTCAAGCCGAGAACTTCGCTTGCTTATTGTCCCGATCACTGAGGAACAGCTTAAATGATATATAATTATTATAATATTATGTGTAACTGATAACATGGGGCACAAAATGATTTCTTGTTTTCCGAAAAAGTAAAATTTCTTTAAGCATAGTACTGATAAGTATAGTGTTATTAAATAGGATATTCTGCATTTAAGAATTCGGATGAGAAATACACAAGAAGTTTCTGTATTACTTATACATATTTTTTATTATTTCGTATAATGCTTTGAAGAGAAAATGCTACAATATTTACCAGTTAAACGTCTCTTTCGAGAAAAACTTAAAAGTTTATACTGGAGGTAAAATCCCATTATGTACATGAATATGTTATGATACAAGAGCTAAATCATTAAAATAAAATTCAAGCTAACCAGTAGCAAAAGCTTATGGCAATAAATATGCCCGTTGGTATTTTGCAACTGCAGGCCTGCATTAGTGATATTCCCGGGAAAAATGGCGTCCACAGGTGTGCTGGCTTAATCTCCTCATAGTTGCAGCTCCGGCGAACATTCTGCAACCTCACCTTTGTCCCCAAGATTAGAACGAGGATACCTCACTCTAAGCGCAGAATTTATTTATGTAATTAGATTTCAAAGGAACGGTTCACTCTTTTGTGTGGAGTGCGGCCTTCTCAGGCTCGCCACAGCTGCGGGATATAACGTACAACTGCTAACGAACAGGGAATACGGATCTTGCCTCTCCCTTTTCCTCGGCTGTAGTGCATTTTACAAGCCGAGGATCAAAATAATACAAGGGGCCGCCGCGTGAGACTCACGAGACTCGTAAAATTTGGATTGCAGACTGGGTGAGGGAAGAGAGAAGGGCAAGGCCGAGTGCTCTTCGCGGGAGAACAAGCGAAGAGCTTAGCGGGAAGCGGGCGGCAGCCGTATCCAGAGACGGGAAACGGTACGGGAACGTCGGGGGGAAATGAATTTATTATTACGGTCTAATCCGGTCGAACGATTATTCCACGAGACTCCCTTTTATTTCCTTGGCTGGTTTATTTTGCGAAAAAATCGCTATATAGAGGATTTTTCCCCAACAGAACGGGAGGCTGGCGGTTAAAAGGCGGGAATGCGTATGATACCGCAGCAACTTGAGAATGGGAGAGGAGAAAAAAGAGAGAAGTTCACTAAGCGTTCTTTATGCGCGCAGTATGCTTTCCCCGCGTTCCTTATCCATTAGAGAGAGAGAGAGAGTCCCCCTTATAAAAGGGAAGAATTTTCCGATTCGAGGCTGACGTTGGCTCTGGGGAACATAATTTGGAGCGGATGGCATAAAATCCTCCTTCCCTCCGCCAGCAGTGGAGATATTTACGAACAAATGAGTCCGCGCCCGGACTCCTCGCGGTGTAAATTTATCATGTTTTGCTCACATTATAATCTCATGCAAGTAAAGTGCGTTTCAAATGGTCCGGAATATATTATATGTGTCTCTCACCCTGTCATCATCGCACATTTGGATTTGAGTGCTAAAAGTAATTATTGCCCATGTGGGAGAAATTTCGATCTTTTACTCGCTAAACAGGAGCTCTCGCGGAAGTTCATCCCAGTTATTTCCTCGGAAAATTCCATGAATATTAAAAACGCACAAAACTAACTCCTCAGAGACTCGGAAAGAGACTCATGAAAAGGCTTGAATGGATACTTTCGCTTGTATTCATAATTTCACTTCATGCCTGATATTTGATCACAGGTTTATACACTTATCCAGAAGCAGCGGTATAAAAATACTAAAACTACGCCGCTTTCGTATAAAGTCAAGACTTTCCAACTTAAGCACCAATAAATATGATAGCTTTCGCCTATATCCCATTCCATTATGCATTTTATGGGTGCTTGATGATTTTCACTTGTCATGGGAGTTATAACTGGCATAACTATTGCCTGTTAAAATGGTCAAACTTATTGTCATAGCTGAAAGGCATTAGTAGATGTGAAATATAAATGCTGTCAACACAAGTCCATTATGTTTGAATGATATTAGTGTGTTTCTCATGTAATATGATTGTGAAATATTAAATTAAAGGAAAGGGTGTTTTTTGTAAATATCTCCATTATAAAATATTATCAAATTAGATGTAAGAGAACCATTGTACACAAACCATAGCATCACAAGTGATTAGATTATTAGACTAAACAATTTGGCCATCAATTAATCTATCAGTGTTAAGGACATTTTAGCTACATTTTTATGGAGAAACTGTCATTCCTTAGTGCTCCTTTCATGTAAACTTTCTTTAAATGAAAATCAGTAACGGCTTCACTTTTTCGTGCAGTTTGTATAGTTATAGTTTAATACTTACTTAGGTATATATTCAAGGAATCGTACTGGCTACGGTGAGTTGGTTTACAATTTTTATTTAATCTAGTAATTTTGAGAATAGCTCAAATGAGTTCTTAGAAATGAAAATTCAGGTGTGACTGAATCAAAAAAGATCTACCATTTTACTTCTCAAACGGAAAAATTAAAAGGAGGTGCCAAATTCTGCTGTCAATAGGTCACCGTAAGAAAGCTGCACGAGAAATAACTATGATATGATCTTCGGCTTTGTACGATTCGTTGAATATTACTGCAAAATCATAAAAAAATTTGGCTTGAAAAATTAACGTAAGAGTAAGGTAAGGTAATTCCTCATTGCCATCTTGTCACCTTCTTTCATGATTATTTCTGTCATTGCAGGTAAAAACATTAATGAGACTGAAATAAGATGCAATTTTTTATAAGACTTTCTCAACAAACATCGGTGAAATTTTTTCAAGTATCCCAAGATATAATTTTTTGGGCTTTGCTGAATATAATAATGTGTATCTTATGGAAAAGTTAGCAGTAACCAATAAACTCACTCATCGGAATCCCGAGAAAATTTTCCACGAAAGAGAAGCGCTTCTACATTGCATCCACCTTTGGGCGATTAAAAAACTTATTACAGATCAAACTTAGATAATTTACTAACTAGGAATAGTGATGAATTTATTAAGCAGAAATATATTAAAGCAAAAAACTGAAAGTATCGTTATCGACAGTCATATGATTAAGAATTAAATTTTACTAATAACTATGCTTGAATAACAGTATTAAATTCTTTAATTTCAGTATTTAAAGTGTTTTAGGTAATCTATCCAATTTAGTGTCCAGTTATTCACAAACGAAAAAGTATTACCCGCTCATCTTAGAATTGAGAAAAATAGATATATTCCATATTGATTTGCTAAATGCTTCGAAAAGGATTTTTAACGGCAGGATAAATCGTTTTTCATCATTATAAAGTTAAGATATTATTTTTATTTTATTCTTAGCATGGTATTACTAAGTTACTATATAAAAAAGTATTAGGTGTCGATGTGAGGGGAAGAATCATGTGAGTATGAATTTTGTTTCCAAGTAAATTTAATCCCCGGCAGTGCACTTTTAGTGCTGTCGGTTATTTTAGCATGGCTGTAAAATGTAATTAGTATGCTCTTGTTTACACTTCCTAGTTTTCTCCTCTACACGAAGCATACTTATCTTGAAAATTGCCAATTTGTCTCCCGGATTGCTGCTCATATTCATTATGCCAATTGATAACTATAGTATGGGCACAATAGAATAGCTCTGCGACAAAGTAACTCTACAAGTTATCTTTATGAACTTGGCTTGTGCATCACGTGTGAGTTATCAGTGCTGCCTTAACGGTTTTCTTGCAGGCCATCATCGCTCCACTTTATCCCCGTTCCATCTCTCTTCGGCCTTCCATCCACCAACGCTGATTTTCCCTCCCAGGATCTTTAATTCCGCGCAACACTACTGTACACCCTCCCCACTCCTCCTCTGACTCATGCCTCTTACAAATGCTGGCAATGAACCACTCCCCCCCCCCTGTGCCTCCCATCTCTTGTACGCACGTCTTAAATCTTTCTACGTCCGAAGTCAGCGTCCGTCCGTCTCCGCGTGTCACGCTTTCCGGTCGTTCGCCTCCTCCGCTCCCGCTGCGAAGGATGAGCGCGGGGAATCGTATGTGGAGCGAGCGGCAAAGGTTAGATGGCGGGAGGGACGGGGGAGGAGAAGAAAAAGGAGATGTGAGGACACTCCAGTCTCAGCATCTCTGACGAGGATCTTGCTCACTTCTCCTGCATCAAGGCCGATTGAGAGATAAATTGTTGGTGTTGTCTTTAGGATAGGAAATATTTTGCAGTATCTAAGGGGTAGAATGACCACTGAAACCATTAGAAAATAATAATAATAATTCACCTTTTTTGGTCGAGATTGAGACTATTAAGTCCCATATCCCACCTGTTCCTTCGAAATACATTAAATAATCACAGAGGAGTACATTTTCAAGTTATAGTTGTGAAACGGCGTGACTGAAATTTATGCGGATAGTCAAGTGATCAAAAAACTAGCGATTCTCTCTGTCATGTATGCTGTTGTGCGGAACATTTCGCTACATTTTAATTTTTAATTTTCCTCCAAATTTTTATTAGAGAGATTTTATGCTTCTAATGGTCGGAGATAACGAATTGAACGACAAAAAGTTTGGAATATTTGGAAGCCATTTCCGTCATACTGAGAACAATATGAACGTCATATTCTGAAACAAGGAAAGTAAAAAAGGTTTTGCTGCTTAAAAATAGTTCATCTAGTTTTAGTGAATTTCTAGCGTATTTTACATTACTTCTTGATATCAATTAGGTGAATGATGCAAGTGGTTTCGCATTTCTCTGCGGAACAGCATTTACTCCAAACTACAATTGGCAAAGATGAAAGGTGCTGAGTTTAAAAGTATAATTTGAGGATCTATGTTCTCATCCATTATTGTCAATGATGATAGTCCATCTTCGTTCCATGCTCTTAAAAAATGCCTTAATTTCTGTCGGTTTAGACAATTTAGTTAAGCCAGAGAGATCGAGTCGTCCACATGATGTAATGTTGTTCATTCAAGCACGGCTGGTTTAAGATTCATTCTTCTTCGCCATCGCTTACAAACGAAGGATGCAGCAGCAGAGGAATGGATGAGTCTCCCGAAATAGCTTATCAAATGTTGACATGTAAGATGACTCGTGTTATATACTCGTATACATACACGATTGTTGGAATTTGATAGGACTCCTTACTGTTGACCTGATCGGAATGTATCACCTGAAACGGCAGTTTTACGACGGAAGCCCGGTGGACCACTAGCACCGCTCTACTATTGATACCAATTTACATCGCCTCATCTGTGGAAAACTATCGCACCACATTTGTGAGAACTTCAGACAGTTAAACTATCTTTTCTAGCACAGGCAGTACCTATTCATAAGATCTGTTCATGCTCTGGAAAAATTTTTTCTTCTAATCAGTGAATCACTGATCATTATTCTTCTCTTAATTTTTTTCCTTGTCACCCCATATTTCGGTAAAATGATAGATTTTTCATTATAGGGTAGTTTCCTTCATCAAAGAAAACGAAAGGCATTGATTGCGATTTGTCACCCACCATTAGTGTATTCATAATATACAAATTATTTGGTTTTAGAAATCCAAGTTTAGATGAATGGCAATGGTCAATTTTAACCGCATTTGAAAAAGGCCAGATTGGCGCCCATGCGTTGCCACTCCACGTGACGTCACAGGGACCTAGTTTCTATACGTGTAGATAGGAGTTTTACATCGTCTGAGATTACCAATGCATGCATGAGGTACAGAGCTCAGGGAAATATCTCTTAACAATCACCTATTAAAACTGCGTATGGTCGGAAAGTTTCCCTCTTTTGATAAGGCATTAATAATCCTTATTTAAGCCAAGCGCTACCTGCTAGCAGGGTACTCTGCTACCTGCTAGCAGCCTGCATCGCAGCAGCGCACACATCCCCGCCCCAAGGTCGCCTCACTTTGCGGCAGCGGGAACCAGAACCAGGAACACGGGCTTTTCCTAGCATTCATACTTAGCCGTCGCGTTTTCGCGCTCTTGAAAATTTTCACTTTTCATTTAATCGCAAAAAATAGATATCGTCATTTAAAAATCTAAAAGTGTGAAATTCGTACTCCATGAGTAATAATCTTTCGATTAAGGCTACAAAAAATAATAGGAAACCACCCTATTGGCAATAGTATTATTCATAAATTGGTGATTTATTTTTTATTCACATCACATAATATTATAGCCGTGTAATTAATTTTAATTAAACCCTAAAGTTTTATAATTTCAGGATTCATTAAATTTACGATTAGGGGCTACCGTTCTTAAATTATTTGTTGATTATTATTTGGTTTTTATACCACCAGTCGGTAAACACTATTTGCGGTTCATCATGTCCAGCGATGCTATTTTGTTCAAAGCCAAGAGAACCTTTATGGACGTTTATCAAATGTTGGCCTGTAAGATGACTCGTGTTATACGTGACGTTTTTAGGAGTAAAATATTGGTGTTGAATATTGAAGAATAAACTAAAATCTAAATATCGATTATAAAATCTAATAACGGAACTGAATGCAAATATATATCAAGTGGAGGAATCAAAGGGATCGAATAATCCCACATTTTCCACAAGATAACGTGTATTATATACTCCCTCCCTTATCCTAATCGCATCCCCCCTTCAAAACTCCCCCGAAAATGTTTTATGGCTACATCCGCAATTGATGGCTGTATAAGATTGAATTTTTGTAATACTTATTTAGACAATTTCTTTTCGGAATCCATAACATTTTCATGGGAGGTTTTTAAGTTTTAATTTGTACACCCTTGTCAAAGTATTTTTTCCTCTTATAAGAAGCCTCTAGCTACCGAAAATAAACTAACTCTGGAGGACGTAGGCACTAATTTCTCTCATGATGGATGTAAGCTTTGACTTCCAACGTGTTCTTTTGAGTAATTTTAGAAGCCACCAGATGCGAATTGTGGAGCGTACTATCGTGAGTATGCCGTCGGCTATGACTAAATTACGCAATAAATCAGGCAATAAGTAAGGACGGTGAGCACCTATTAAATTCATAAATATACTTATAGTACACATTCATGTCATTTTTCATTCAGCATGAGCCTTTTACTCGTAACGCTTGCAAAGTATCACTTTCGTTGCAAATTTTTAGGGAGTATTGATTATCACAAAACGGTGTCGTTACCCGCCGACCCTTCATAATTCAAATAGCTTGAATACATTGCAAGATAAGAGAGGGGATATAAATCATGGTTCATCAATTGATACTTAATGTCAGTCATAAATTTCAGTATTTTATACGTAGTAGGCATGAATTAAGGGATAGACGCGCAATTACTCCGCAAGAAATTCTTGCTGAAGAAAACCGTGAAAAAGGCAGTGAATATCCTGATATGTTGTTGTATGAATAGCCCTTTACGTCTAGTAATTGAAGTATGACATTTAAAAACTATGTAACGATACAATTAAGTTCAATTTCGCCTTAAAGCACGAGAGGTTGAATGCTTTACATTACTGTCTTGGGTTGGGTTGCTAGTAAAACTAAGGATTTATTGTTAGCATACATTTATTAGAATGGTATCGCTTTAGATTTATTTTCTCGTGACTGCTGCTTTGGTAACTTACAAAAATTGTTTTACTTTTTTTCCGTTACAACGTAATTACAGACGTTTAATTTTGTTAGAAAAAATTCGGTGCAATCAATAAAATTTTATCTTTGTAACTTGAGCTGCGTCAGTTATTCATTTCTTGTCGTTATTGTTGAAGCAGTTATTACATGGCTAGACTTTTTGTTACATTATAAGATTTTGATTGATTAGTTATTGGCGGAAGGGTGGAGGGTTATAGCATTATATGATGTCGAAAAAAGGAAAAAAATTCAAAACGTACCTATGTGTAAGTATACTTAGTCAGTCAGTAAGTATAAGCATAAATAGTTCACCACTGCTGATACTTGAAGTAATGTGAATTGGTAGTCTAAATCAAATTGGCAAAAAACTATTACTTTCAAAGTCCTTTCATTTCATCTCCTCTTCGCCAGCCATTCTTGAACAATTTGGGATGAAAAATCATCCTCTGTGTCCTTCATTTGTCGAGTGCGTATATGGCAGAGAACTTTCCCAGAACCTTTGTAAGCAGACGCTTGGAATGAAATTCAAGACTGTGGAATAAATTTCGAGAGCCATCATTTACTTCCTCTAGAAGCCATAAGTCATGGCCCGCCGTCCATTCTCATTCTGTTATGCCATTATGGGCACGTTTTCCTTCGATCCACATTGTGAAGTCGTGTCCACGGCAGCAAATCACTAATTGGTGCCGCTCCTTCCCCTGGGTTTCTTGCTAATCGAATCCTCAATCTGCGGTGGTCGCTCCTCCTCTCCTCCCTCCCTCTCTTCCTTAAGCTTTCGTCTGTCCGCGAGGGCAAAAATCTCTTCATCGAAATGGAAAGATCCCATGGTTGAGGGAGAAAAAATAATCAGCCCCACCGACCCCAAAAACCGGAACCGTACCGTGGAAAAGGTGCCGTGCCTTAATAGTTTTTTGCGTTCGACGAAATGATTTGCAAGAAAGAGGCCCGGAAAAGTCGTTAAGGAGGACGGTTTCCGATCCAATCCGAAGTTTTGGCCGTTCTTTCATCGGTTAGTGTTTGGGGGGCCTAAGATGGATCGGGGAGAGAGTGGCCGAAAAAAATCAAACCCTTGCATTTGTAGGGTCTTTAGCGGGCTCTAATTAGTTTGCTAGCGGACTTTGAAGACGGAAAATGAGGGAAGGAGATGGCAAAAAATAATTGGCCTCTTTTATCTGCTTAGCTCTCTCGATATAATTTTTTCATTCTCTCTTCCCACTCCACTCAGAGCTACCTGCTCAAGTTTTGCTGTACGGGCAATTTATTACTTCGTTGTCCATTGGCTTAAATTAATCCACTGGCTCCGATGTAGAAAAACAGAACTCCCAAATTCGAATATTTTTCCACTGTGAAATGTTTGCTCTTTCAGTTAACTTATGGGTCTTGCAGGTTCAAGGTTTGATAAAATGAAGTCGTGCGTTAATTTTAAGTTTTAAATTACAATTTATTTCCCTTATTTGATTTTAATTTCCAGCTCCGGGTGAATTTTTTCTCCTTGGTAACTAATTCACATACTTATACAGTCACTTAGCTAATTCACGATCATTTCTTATCCTAAGTCAGTTTTCCAGACAGTTCGGGCTCAGAGGACCACGTGTGAGTTGAGTGCGCTGATTTGTCGGTTTGGTAAAGGACCACTTACGTAGCGTTATTTGATATCTCAGAGCACTGATTAGACAATTGGAAAAGAAGTACAGCCATTAGTAGTACAATCGCCATCGAAAGAGGTTGAATAATTCACCATCACTTTAATCAGTGGGTCGCAGTCATCACCCAGCGGATACTAGCTGCTAATGATCTCTTAACTTTTAGAAATATTCTTCTATACAAAAAGTGGAAAATGGAATTTATTTCGTTGATGCTCTCAATATACATTAGTTTTCTCCTTTTAAACTTTGTATGAAAACGAGAGATGGTTATTTCTGTTAGACTGAAAGTTGAATCATTCAACTTTCAGTCAAACTTACCCTCAGTAACTATGGTCAGAAAATAGTAGTCTGAGCTTACCATTTTCATAGAATGTAATAATTTAATTTCAATATCTGAGACCATCTACGATGCTTTCGATTAATCGAACACACAAAAAAAATCTCTGACGTTTTTCATTCAGAAATACATGGTGGTGGAGACGATGGGCAGAAGGGGTTTGTGGAGATGGGCGGAGGATGCTTTTGATGGCCTCAAACGTTGGTTATGATGGATTGCTGACCGAGGAGGGACAAGCCCCTCTCCAGTCACGAGGGACCCCTTTGATGCAGATTTGTCGGGACCCTCGGAAGGTGGTTTGAAGGGAGGGGGAAGAAGATTCCTGACTTTTTGTTGCTCCGGTAGGAGTGGCGTGGCTCCATCCTTCCATAGCGAAAGCAGCTCCTCCTGCGGGAGCGAAATTTTTTCTGCCAATGGGCTAAGAGGGAGTGGGGGAGAGAGTTGGGGCAGGGGTCGGGCGGTGGTGTGGGGCCACGCGAAAGATTGCCGGGGAATCCGGCCACCCACGATACGTTTGGCCGTTGGTGGCCGACCCAACTGATGGATGGAATGTCTTGGACACACGGGTGCTTCCGAAAGGCGAGTTCGGCGGCTCGCCAGTCCTGCAGATGGGGTGGGGAAGGGAGGACAGAGGGTGGATCCAAGCAAGTCGGCTTTAAAATCGCCGCGCAATGAGTGCGGTATAATGCAGGTTGCGTCGTGGAAGGAGGTGAATGTTATTTTATTCAAGATACCGAGAAATCGCTCAACAATTTTATGCTATTGCCAATTGCGATAGAGTCTGAAAAATAAGGAAACTCATAATTTTCCTTTTCATTGAACCGTCGTCGACCTCTCCGCTACCTCTTCGCTACTCCTCGGCATTGCGAATTGGGCGCGTTCTATACTGTAGATACTACTATAAGTGATTCTTTCCCTCAATGATGGGTACTCCCTGGACGAGTAAACGAGTCAAATCTCTAAGGACGTCAGAAACTCATGAAAGGATGGCGGAAACTTTTTCGTTTTCATATTTTACACTTACGAGTAAATAGCTTAAAAAGGTTAGATTATTTTTTAAGAAACCCATGTATCATTGCACATTATCGCAATATTTTTCTGCAATGGATAAAACATACGTGGCTACGGTTGAATGTTAAGTTAGGAAACACACCTAGTGATAGTGGCACAGTTTCGTTTTGCAAGAATGACGGAATGTCCTTTTTACTGTATTAGATTGTCCCTTAACCAAGATAAAAAGGTTTGGTGATTTGATAGTTAGATAATAGGTTCAAGGGAAATTCTTTCTGTTACTGAACCATAGGCACGCTAGTTGTCGGGACCACAGTGGATTAAAATTGCTCTATTAAGGCCTGGTTACACGGTACATTAGAATGTACAAGATTCTGTACATTTTTCTGAATGGTTTTCTGAACAGATTCTTGTACATTCTCATGGACAATCCACGAGTAGGTGGTTACACGGTACATTTTTTCGGACATTTTTTCGGACATTTTTTCGTACATTTTAAATGCGCAACAAATTACTTCAACTTCAAATATAAGCCAATGGGGAACATGCAAACTTTTTTAAAAGTAATAGAACAATAAGATACTTACCTCAAATGTACTTGCCGAAAATTTCGCGGGTGAATAATGTTTTATAGCTGAGATATGAGTCATTAAAAATAACCTTCATCGACTGTTTGAAAACACGTGACGGAGCGTGCGCACGTTACATCACGGCACGGTATCCACTGATGACAGGCCTAGGAAGTGGATAGAAAAACTGTCTATTTGGGGCCTCAAACGCATATTTGGTGAATATAATTGCTGTTTTAACGTCAAACCTCGGATTGTGAATATATTGGGTTGCCAAGGCGTTGTTGAAATAAATAAAGGCGATTGTTTGGGGAGCTTTGGAAAGATTAAATTCAAATAAGTTGATTGCAGATTGTGATCTACGTTACACACCTACATCATTTGCTTAATGCAGTAAGTGTATTGCAGCATGAACCTTCAATAGAAAAACGTGTGAAAACCATATAAATCGTGTATCCCATAAAACCATAGAAAGTGCTCCGTCGTCTAGTACCTCTATTTACTCGCCGGAGAAGTTTTTTGCTTGTGTTCGAAAGGACAAAAATAAAAGGAATACGTGGTTAATGATTCACAGAATGGAGTCAAATACATTATCTATATTGTCAACGGGATATCCTCAACGTAAGTACACTCTTAAATCATGGCTACCGCAGGATTTTATCAAGTTAATTATTCCACTTTGTAAACAACTCTAAATGTACCTATGATTCTACCCATTGTAGGATCAAATTATAAGGAAAGTGGCTGTTTACGAGAATAAATACTGATTACGATTAAACCACGGAGAAAAATAAGGAATGTAAGGGGCGGCCGGCTTCTCGTCGAAAGGAGCCCCTAACAAGGCATATTCACGAAGTGTCTTATAGCCGATATCGTTCAAATTTTGTTGAATAGTAGTGTTCCATAATAAAAGCACATTTAAAAATTTTCTCGTGCCCTTAAGCCTTGTGATATAAAAAACAGGACTTAATAAAGGCAGTTGAATTTTAATCTTGAAAGCGAGTGTGTCGTGATTTCCCTCCATCCTTCTCCTGTGAATCGGCGCATGCTACAGGAATATGCTAGAAATATGAGGCTTTTGGCAAGGTAAATTCAATATTTATTACTGTGATGCCCATAGCGTTCGCTGCATGTCAACGCAACACCTAAAATTTCGACTCGTTTTGCAGTCGGTCTTGGTTCAAAAACAGGAACTCGAGTAAATACAGCGTAAATAGTACTTGAAACTTATTTCTTTGCCTATCACATGCTTTTTTATGACCTTTTAACGATCATTTGGATCTCATTCTTGGACAATTCTCGCGGTTCATACATTAATGGTCTTTCCATCTGATCCTTCCTTTTACCCATCCCCTTTTCTTGTGTTCCATTCTTTCGCTACCCATATCCAATCAGTGAGATATCCAAGTCGAGCAAGATTATATCAAATCTAAATAACTATTGGGGCCGTACGTAAATAAAGAAGTCGCCTTTACAAGCCAGATGAAATGAATGTGTCGTTTTCGTAGTCTGCCACCAGGTGACTCTGAGTTCAAATTGTATGATTGTCTGAACGAAATAAGAGCAGGCGTTCAGAAATTCATACATTCTTACATTTTGCGTGGTTACTTGGTGCATTTTCGCGTTCATTCTGAGATTCAGACATTCTCACATTTTCTTGTACATTCTCATGTACCGTGTAACCAGGCCTTTAGAGCCAATTGAAAGAAATATTAATTGGTTGTTGCATGTGTGTGGGTACTATATACATTTAGGCAGTCAGATCCACTTACCATTCTTACGGAGGCAGAAAAGCATTACATTCGTAGTTTTCGTAGTAACTGTGTAAAATATTTAATGTTTACGCAGTCATACGAACGGCCGCAAAGATGTAATCACCAATGGAAGAAGCTTACTGCATAAAACGTTATTTGGCGTAACAGTTATTCGAATAACGCGTAATTCTGGTCGGTGTTTAGGACCTCTGGTGTACTGTGGGTGCAAGGCAAGGAATTTTTGGGAAGATATCGTGCGGAGAGGCAATCCAAGGAATTTTCATCCCTCCAGATTGCTTTCTACCTTTTTTCATTGCATTATCCTTCCTCGTCCTTCCTCACTGGCTACACATACACCTAGCAAGTTTCTATTCTTAAAATATCGTCAGGAATTACACCAGTGGGTGGACAATTTTCACCTCCCCTCTGCTTTAATGCACTTCCGGCAAGTCCCTTCTTTTATCTCTCCGTAACCCGATCGTCATTGTCTTTCGCTAAACCAGACTCGAGCTCGAATCCACCCACCCTGTTTCCTTTGTGCCTTTTCTATTTACCTTTTGTTTCTCTTTCCCTAATCTCCCTCCCCGCAGAAAAGGTCAAGGATTTACCTCTTCGGCTCTCTTGGCGGCAGATAGAGGGTTTCCTCTTTCAACTATTCGAGCTGGCTAAGGTTCGATATCGTGGTGAAGGCCTAAGTGGAGAACACTGATCGCGTCGCAATTCTCAGTTGTCATGCGCCAGGTTGAATATGTGAAAAAAAAACATCTGCTTGAAAGCTTCTGTTGCATAGCAATGGGTGTTGAAAATGGGACTGAATTAAATACTGCCGTCTTATTTTCCCTGCCTCTAAGTGCTCTCATATTGCGTTTGCACCAATAATGGATTTTGTCGGTAATCAAGATTAATGAGGTGCTTATGTTACAAATTTACCGTAATTAACTAGCGGAGATATGCAAATATAGTTGTACTCCATTTCGATACTAGTAGACGTTTCAGGTGTAAATACAGGCGCCAAATGTCTGAAGGAACGTCTTGCGCTTTTTTGAAAGACACTGTCAATATTCATTATCATCACAATTAAAATTTAAGAATAGACTGAAGCAGATTTTGCATTGGGAATTTGAATTTGGATGTGGCAGTAATTAGGGTAAGTGCCCGTGTAATTGAACTATTTCTGGTTTTTAAAAAGTCATTCATTGTATTCATAACTTGGATTGAACTTTCCATTTTAATTTTGTTAGCCATATGCAGCCATATTCTAATACCATTTTTCAAAACATGGATATTAATTTTACCTTGAGAGGTGATTGTTAATCGGCAAATTTAAAAGAATAATTCTCTTTTAAATTTATTTTTCATGATGATTATTCGTTTTCTCGATGGTTATTATTGTCAATTGGATGACTTTTATGAATCTCTGCGGTTTACTCTTGTCAGGTTATTTCATAGTCAAAACTTATTTCTTTGCCACATTTAAATTATTCTGAATATATTCAGAAGAATCAATGCTAGCAATAAATTTCATCAGAAAGAAGTGTGCTGCGAATAGGTATAAATCTTAATGAGAATAAAATTAGTTCTCTATACCCTTAATGAAATGCATTCGAGTTCATGTGGCATGGAAAATGTGTGTAATGGTTTTGAAAAATGGCTCTACATTGCTTCCTCATTAGTGACTTAAACATGAGCGGAGGTTTTTCGGTCTACCCTCGAAACTCTCTTCAAGTAATGGCGTTTTGATTTGGAGATGAGGGAAGTAAAATGGTTTAGAGCTGCCGGAGAGCTCAGAGATCCTCAAGCCTCAATGTTTGTTTGCTAGGGAATATACGATATGAATATTTTTCACTATATTTTTGAGTCCTCATTTAAAAATATGTTGCACTTGAGCACAAATAAAATCCGATACCTTATCGTGAGGTGACAAAAGATGGAATTTAAACCATAACTGAGAAGGGAAAAAGTGGTTGGATGTGGAGCAGCTGAGTTGAAAGGGTAATTTTGATTTTTTCCGTGGCGTTATAAATCCTCGTGGTGGATTCAAAGATACAAGATCTCAGAGAAAGAGAAGTCGTTTGAAGTATGGTGCACTGAAACCGCTGAATGTATTCACACGTGCGGCGTGAGTTATTCACTGTAGCAGATTACCGTTAACTCGACTGGTAAAATCCCAGCAGGGTCGCACTCAGAGGGCAATATCCTGAAGAAATGTCATTCCTTCGTTTACAGCGATAGTAATGGCGGTAGCCGGTGGTGATGGCTCTTTGAAAATAAAACACGGCACGCAAAAAACTTCCAAACCGAGAGATGCTAGAGTGGACGGAAGGGAGAATGAGTGTCTGCGGCCTTCACTCCAACCGAAGCATGATAAATAGGAGGGGTGAGCAACAAGAAGCACAAAAGTGGACGATCCGGATCTGATAGCGGCGTCGAGCCCGTTAACATATTTTGATTCCATCTCGGCAAGAGCTCACCAACACAAATACGAGCGCACCAAACTATTCCACGCCTCATGTCCCCCTATTACCAACCTCCCCGCCCCCGTGCCTCCCCACCCCAAACCCCCTGTTCCCCACGTAAAAATCCATCAAGCCTGCGTCTTTCACATTTTTACCGTCCCATCTTCATTTATTCAAAGATTTTAATCGTTTTCTCCCCCGTCCACCGCGTTGCTCCGGACGTGAAGCGGTGAGATAAAGCGGAGTCCGAAAAGGCCCACCGCGGGAGCGCGGGTTATCAGTTGATGGGACGAGGGCGGTCCATCTTCCGGCGGCAACCAGTCCGTCTCCTCCCCGCAGCCATCTCTCTCCGACGGCCGGCTCCTCTCCCCGTGGTGGTGGAGACCTTGTCACCGCTGCTTGCTCTCGCCTCTGCACGTCAAAGGAGAGAAAGGCCTTCGGAAAATTCGTCTTCATCTCTGAGTGTCATTGCCGGCCATTCAACGATATCCATTGATGATATAGTTATCTTCTTTTCTAAATCATGGCCCTCGTTGTATCCATCGGCCAGCTATCATAGTCGATCATTAGTAGTAGTAGTAACACCTGCATCTATCGGTCCTCTTTAATCATAAATAAATTCTAATAGTCATAATTAACCTTGGCCACAATGTGCCCCCGATGGTTCCAATTTATTTCTCTGTTAAAGATAAGATATACATTTCCGTCAATACTTTATGAAAATTTCTCTCTGAATTTTATACTTTGTTTTACATGTGGGGTTAACGAACTACGTTGGCATGAATTTTAGATCACATATCTAATAAATATAATTTATTTCTAACTGATGCGTTAATTCGGTCATGTTTTTGCCATAAATGTTTAGATATAAGGGAATATTTTGGAGTTAGCTTTGGTGATTTTAGCATTCTGCTATTCTTTGGATGTTAGAATTTTTTTAAGAAGGGGATAAATTAAATATCTTCTCCGTATCATAAATAAAGAAGCTTAAAAATTGAACTTAATACATGCTTATATTATCATAGCAGTTGTATGGGAAATTTCATTAGCTGTCCAGTCTGAGCGATACGTTTTAAAATCAGCTATTATGATGGATTATATTCCACCATTCTCCCACCACGAGGTATTTAAGCATACTAATTACCCACATTGTCTACTAATGATACGGTTGAATGAATAATGAACCCGTCACTCAAGTTTGAAAACAGCCGTAGTATAGAGTAAAAATATTAGCTGACGATATCACCCATAGGACATTAGCTAAATACATATTTGGCCTGTTTATCTGTTTCTTTAGTTTCCCTTACTACTAGGCTAAGGTCAGTGAAATAAAATCATTATCTTGAATGGTTAGAGGGTGTTATCCGATGGATTATCTATCTCGTACCCTTTTAAATCCTTGATATTGCATGCCATTCTTTGTGGGGAGTTTGTATGCAAGGTAGCAGGAAAGACAAGGGTTGTAAATAAATGGATTACAATCCGAGGTCATGAAATAGTTTCTCAATAACTAGGTAAGTTAATAAACCATATATATGCACAAATATTTGATATCCAATTTCACCATCCCCTGAACATATTGAATGTGTAGGAGAAAACAATATGTTTCATGCGGAAAAAATTATGCGCAGAAAAAATCGAGTTTTACACCGTTAATGTTCGAATGTAATTCTGTGTGTAGTGGTGACGTAGTCACTTTCATGGCCAGATTTTACTTTGTCACTGCTTCACTCCTCAGGTGTGGGTCCTAAAATCCACATCAATGTCTTCTTTATCTGAGTCCATGCTTAATTTACTACATCAATCTTGCTCGAAATAGCCCCTACCCATTGTCTACCCCGCCCTAAGGCCTTCAACTTCCTTAATATCATTTTCTTGCTATCTTACCGTATCATCTTTCAATTCGACTTCATTTCCGCTGCCAGTCTTGGTCCGCTCTCTCGCCTCTCCTCATCATAGCGGGCGTTCGAGTCTCCAGAGAAATAAAACCATCCCCCTCATTACTAATATATTTATCGCGACTTAATTTCTCGATCTCCAACTGGGCCATTTGCTTATCCTTTATTTTTACCCACTCTTCCACAGCGTCCTTATCTGTCTTATTCACCTTCAAACTATTCCATCGACATGAAGCCACTCTGCGATCTTTAACTCTGGGACAAAGATATTCTCCTTTTGCCTCCTCCTTCTTCATCTTCTGCCCACACCATAACCTTCCTGCCCCCGCAAACCCCTTTCTTTATCCTCACAAACGACCTCCTTCTCCACTAAGCTCCACCCATGCGACTAAATACCAGTCAATCCTTTTGATTCTCAAAAACCTTTGCCGCCATTCCATCCTTTTATGCTTACGACTCCTCCCTTTCTTCTTCTTCTCCCCTACCTTCTTCCACATCTCCCTCCGTTATGACCCTCCCTTCAAAATCTACGCATCCAGCTTCCTTAAGAACAAAACACCCATCGTTTCACTTGGGAGGACTCGATTTTGAGCGATGAGAAATGGAGAGGAGAAGATAGGAGGGTGAGAATCGTAAGAAATTAAACTTATAAAAACAAAAGTTAAAAAAATAAAATAGGTGGCCTTGAATCAGAGCCAGATTAAGGGCCATAAAACTGTCTAGGCTAGTACGTAGCTAGGGAGGCCGCGAAACGCCCAAGCAGCAAAAAAGAATTTATTTCGGACTTAAATCTTCATGTAACCCCGACGAATACTTAATGATAATTCTTGTTAATGAAAAACTTACACTGTATTGTATGCAAAAAAGGTAACGATTTACGTACTTTTACCGGAACTCAAATCTCACCATTTCAAAGTTATTTTATAGGAGGTTCCCCGGGCCTCCCGTTTAATAAGAGGGTATTCCATGCCAAACCTCTCGGTAGGGGGGTGACACAACTACAGTTTGCGCGGGTAAGTATTTTGCCTTGAGCCAGCCCTGCCTTGAATTGTATTGACGTGCCTCTTTTATTCATAAAGGAGAGCATGTCTAGTGCGAGAGTAGTTAATGACTGTATACAAAGTTTACAGGCTCAGTTTAATGGTAACGTTATCCCTTTTTTTTTTGGTAACATTGGGCATCGTGTATACATGGAATTTAATTATATTCCATCCCAATAGAAACTAATTTTAATTTTTATGAAAACTTACTTTTACTACCAACAGCCTCTGAAGTGGGTGACAGCGTTCTCTGTAAAATTTCATGTACTTTATTGCATGTACTGTATTGCTAGTTATGCCTCGCTATCTTTTTGGACCGTCGGCTTAGGCGATTTGTGCCGTAGGGAAGTGGAGGAAAGGAAGGGTTTGGAAATAACTAGAGAGGGAATGAGGTTGCTCTTTGCGGCAGGAGCCAAAGATAAATCTCTGGCACTGCTGGAACTTAAACCTGGGCTCTTCTAATTATTAAGAGATCGGGACATTTTTCATACCGTTAACAAGTTGCTAAAAACATTCATCTATCAGACTCGGTGCTTTCCTGGTGCTTCACAGAATTCCGATCAGGTGAGTTCTTCAGTCAAAGCCGAAGTTTCAAAGGCTAACTCTTCTATCTATCTTGAACGCCCGTATGTAAAAGACGTATCGGTCTTACATATGCATGCTAGATAGCTGTTTCTTTTAACGATTACAAAACATACCAATTTTATCACAGGAAATTGTCACAGCAAATAAATGCATGCTTACACCTTAATTGTTTTAGTAAAATTAATGTTTTATCCAATTGGACATCATTGATATAGGACTACGTATAATTAATTATCTCACAGCTGTTTACTGTGATACATTAAAGATATCAAGAGCCGTCTACATTCAGTTTTTCTTCCGATCTAGGGACTTAAAGCGCCGTCTCATTCATCTGGTCGCTCTTGATTGTTTTTACACTTAAAAAGATCGATGTATTTTTCAAGATTAGCAGGTGAATGCCACCTATGAAACACTATCTCTCATTTATTTAGAAAAATAAATCAGTTGTTTTATTTTTGCTCCTGCTAAGTACTCAACGGTTTTTAAAAGACCTCGTTCAAAAGTGTAACTAACCTAGCACCCGTGGGTGTTATGCTATCAATTGCGGCACTGCTAAGGAGGTCATATGCTCTCCAACACGTTATTATTTCAACGATAACACTGAAGATTAATTATTCATTATATATCTACCTGGCACTTGCTTATGAGTAGTCTTTGTTGTCACTTCATAACGGGTCGGATCTATAGTAAAGCTTGCATATTACTGTCTCATTAATCCCCATGCAGCCTTCGAATGTCACAGTATCGTCTTCTTTCCTGGTGCAATTCATCTTTGTCACCTTGTTTATTTTCATTCCTTGCATGCTACTTTTCCATCTTTTTGGTTGCATAAACTCTCTAAATCATTCAGGAAATGTGATTTACTGTATGACTGCGCGTAAAATTTATTGCCGTTTAAAAATTGTAGTAATAGTATAGAGATATTGTTTAGTAGGAGTATATCCATTTTGTTTAATGTTTACTGATGTAGAATATTGGAAAGGTTACGGGTATTATAATCTATATTTATCCGTTATTTCGAGTGATAACTTCTGATTCATTGCTAGACGCTGTCAGCTAGTATACATTTTGTGTATATTATATATGGTAGGTATACTGCAATATCGCATGAATAAACTTTGCGTTCTGTATTTAATCTTGAACGATAGTAGGTCTCCAGGAGTATATGATTGAAAGTTCTTAATCTAATCTTCACTAATTAAAGTCTTCCGAAATTAATGCTCTGCTGAAAACGTTGAAATTCAAATGACAGCCAACAATCCCTAAATAAATATATATATTTCTCATATATGATATATATTCCATAGTGATCGGTTTTCCTAGTATTGAACTAAATATACGTAAATCAAAACTAATATGGTTGACATTGCACCTTAGTTATTTTCATGTGGAAAAAAAGCTTATTGCGTTGGTTAAGTAATAGTTGCGGTAAATCCTTAAACATTCTTCTTACCGACTTTTTATTTTTTCTACTTCATGTTTTAAGTGGAAATATAACAAAATGGTTACATTAGTATTTAACGGAAAGTCAAGTTGCAGAATGTTAGTTGGAAGACCTAGACTCTGGTGGGAGGACAGGTATTTCTCACGATAAGGTTCACCCCTGGTTTTAGAAAATAAGATATTAATTCCTCCTTATTTTGCCATCTTCTGTTTAATTAACTTATAATTTCAAAAGTATGTGCTTTTCACTCTTATATTCAGGTAGAAAATTGGATAAATTCAACCAAGTTGCTAAAAGGTATTCTGTTGATGGTATTTTTCGGAGCTTAAATGAATTTACTGTAACATATATGCATCAAAAAAGCCGTTTAGTTAGCTGGGATGTACTTCAAGAACAGAAGATAACAAGAATGGTCATATATGTAATAAATGGAATGCTGATTGACAGAATACCTCTGGGAAGGCCTAAAATCCTTTTGGAAGACTTGAGAAATTTAGGACTTGGAATAAAGACTGTCGAGGATAGGAAAGAGAATATAAGGGTTGTTGACGATTTAAAAAGCAATATAGGGTTTGAGTGGCCACAAGAGTAATAGTGATAGATATTCGGTGATAAATGAATATTATGTAGTGAAAAAACTATTTAAAAATAACTGCCCAAGATTATTGTGCAGTATCATCATTCATCAAAGAAAACGAAAGGTATTGATTGCGATCCGTTACCCACCATTAGTGTATTCATAGTATACAAATTATTTAGTTTTATAAATACCGGTTTAGACGAATGGCAATGGTCAATTTTATCCTCATTTGAAAAAGACCAGATTAGCGCCCATGCGATGCTACTCCACGCGGCATAGCAGGGACCTAGTTTCTATACGAGTAGATAGGAGTTTTACATCGTCTGAGATTCCCAATGCATGCATGAGGCACAGAGCTCAGGGAAACATGTCTTAATAATCACCTATTAAAACTGGCTAAGGTTGGAAAGTTTTCTTCGTTTGATAAGGTATTAATAATCCTGATTTAAGCCAAGCGCTACGGGCTAGGAGGGTACTCTACTACCTGCTAGCATCCTGCGTCGTATCAGCGCTCAAAGCCTCGCCCCAAGGTCACCTCACTAGCGGAGGTGGGAACCAGAACGACATCACACGGAGTTTTCCCAGCATTCATACTTACGCGTCGCGTTTTCTTGCGCTTGAAAATTTTCACTTTTCATTTAATCGCGAAAAATAGATATCGTCATTTAAAAATCTAAGATCGTGAAATACGTAATCCAGGAGTAATAATCTTTCGATTTAGGCAATAAAAATTATAGGAAACTACCCTTTTGCGCGTTAGTATTTAAAGCTTAAAATTCCAACTCCGTTTCAAGAATTATCGGATTGAATAAAACCTAGCGAAGGAAATATGTTTAAATTTTAACTAATTATGAATCATTTTGTTTGTGACCTTATGATTACAGGTTGATAATTGGTCGGGGTAATTGGAACTACATAAGGAGGGTTCATTTCAAGTAGAAGTTTCTATAAAATTTAAGGTTAATAAATACTCAGTACAGATATTAATGGATGAGATTTAACGTAATCTACAAATCATGTTTACTGCCTCTATTATAGTATGAAAGAGAGTTCTAAATTTTTTAGGTTTTGAAGAAGGGGTATGTTACGCCAATATTTTATCATTATCATCTGCTGCTTCTCTTTATGAGATTCACTTGAATAGCGCAGTATAAATAAGTACTGGCAGTCTGAATAGAATATTAATATTTTATTAGAACAGGAATATTGCATGAAGTTCAAATGCGACGTAATTCATTGGAATTTTTTTTTGATGGTGTGAAAAATTGCAGCTAATCTTCTTGTTTGGACATAAAGTTCGCTTCAATTGTTTTTGTGGGAAGAAACGAAAGACACTCAAGTCCCTAAAATATATATGCATTCAAGTATCGCCCACCTCAGATAAAGGTGCAAAGATTTCGTGTACGCTGGTATCCACCCATTGCCGTTGTATCGAGGTGACGCTATATTGTGTGTAATTTAGTGGAGGCTTGATTTTTCCGGGTCGCGAACGCCACAGGCGTATCAGAGATTGGAAGCAGCCTGCCAGCACTGAGGATCGAGAAAGAGCGTTTATCTCATTCTCGCTATCTCTTTTACGTTATTGCTCTATCGGGGCCGTTGAAAACGATCCCGTGAATGAGAAACGATTCACGCCACCCGTTGTCTCCACGACTGTCACCATTTTAGGCTTTATGGCTCGGCGTGATCTTGAGTGCCGCCCGTGTATACGAATAAACAAGTGAGTGTGTGGACCTTATAAGTTGCTGAAAAAACCTAGCCCTACCCATTCGATACGGTTTATTTTCGTTCGCATTTTAACAGGTGCCTCCCTTGTTGCTCTCGTCCACCTGACCGCAACAGTTTTATTGTGTTCAGGAAGAGTGGAATTTATCTTTAACTGTTTCAAAAATAGGCTGTTAAGGTATCTAAAGCAGTCTCGTTTCTCCGAGCGCTTCCCAAGAGACTTCAAGACTATATTATCCTCTTAAACTAGTGAATCACTTTAACTTAAAACAGTTGTAATGGGCAATCATAACATGAACTAAATAATAAATAATGCATAAATGCAGGTAAAAGTGTCCTGGTGGAGGTAATATTTTTATTTCGTATTCTTTTTGCTGCATGCTTAGGAATAACAAAGAATAATAAATCATTCCCAAAATTCATAAGCGTATATTGACCATACCAACAGCTTGATATCCATCATGAATTCCAACATTGCTGCAAGAACTTAAACTTCAACGTCCATTTCTCTATGATTTGAAGTTTCTTATCGGTCAAAACAAGGATTATCCTGATATGCTGTGGAGACACTTTGGGAGTGACAATCTTCGTTTATCCAGAGTTATATTTTCTGGCACTTTTAACTTAAAGACTAAATATATATGAACAAAGGAACTACTTGTTGCATTAATTCTACTCCTAAAATAATTCTTCGCTTTTACTAACGAGTTATTCAATTCATAATTTTTGTTTGAACTTGTCCAAAATTTTCCTTACATTTTCAGTTTTTGATGGCATTATTAATTAATATTAAGTCAAAAAATTACATCACTGCCATAAATTTCTAATTAAATGCTAGTCGCTGCCATTACTTTAGAATAATTTTAGCACTATAGGCGCGGTATTTCTTTTATACTCTATTCCATTTTTTTATTTTAAACCACCGAGGGTCATATGCACTCCAATGGATCGCAATGCTTTGCCTTATCTTTTACAACCATCTAGTCCAGACTGACACAACAATTAATACTATCAATAAATTTATTTTTGGGTCTCCATGCGCCAATTTTTCACTTACACTACCAATTTACCTTTATATTCATTTGTAAATTTTTCCTGGAAAACGAATCTCTATTTTTTTATAAAGATCAATGAAGTCGACTTCGGCTTAGTTCAAAGGAGCTTGAGTAAACGTTACTTGACTTTGGAGCTCGAAATTTAGAAAGCGTATGCCTGTTGACAACAAATGAAATCGGTATAACTCGGCATAAAATCTTGATATTTTTTTGCAAAAAGTTAACTCTCGCCTATAATTAGACGCTAAAACAAGGTTAAGAATATCTATACGAAATCTTCTAAATAATCGAAGTACCGATAAGGTTATGAGCTTGTGCTCTAATCTGTGATTGGAAGAATATTTCCTTCAGTCCTCCGGATCATAATAAGTACAGTTACGCCTAGTTTAGTAGTAATGATCGATGCGTTAATTTTTAAAATTATACTTTGAATTTTAGGATTTGATATTAATATAACAGTAGGCTGGACTCATAACTTCAACGTATGGTAAATGAAAGATGTCAGTATCTTCCATACAGCTTTATCACTACCACGATCGGTTTCAACGATTTCATTTTCAATGGGGCTACAAAAGTGACCAATACTTCGTAAAAGGCATATGTATATTTTCATTTTCCTATGCTGAATGCTGCCTTTCTCTGGGCTTGACCATTCATCACTTCATGGCAATAAATTTATGCATTTTATGATTTTCTTTAAGTTGGCTCCCTTCCCAAACTTTACATTGGTACTTAGTTATTGAAACCGATCAGGGTACTTATTCACTTTCGTACTCGGGATACTTAACAATTTTTGCGGAAAGTACAAATTTGTTTCATTTACCATGTCTTACTTTCGGAATTTCCACCAAGTATCGCTTCCATCCATTAATTGAATTCGTTGGTTCACCTTAAAAAAAATAAAATCAGCCAACCACACCTGTTTCAGGGCGGAAAAAAGAGCCGAATTCCCTCAGCTTCCATCCTCCGCCGCTCCCAGCTGGGGCGCTCGGGTTCCTCACATATCTCGCTCCCGCTGTGACCTTCCATCTCGCACACCGCGCGCTCCCCACGCATCCATCTCTCCATTTGCCGCCCTCGTTACGCCCCTCAACTGTCGCTTAAGCACTCCGCTTTCCTTCACCGCGGATAAGGGACGGGAGTGGCTGAGATGGAATATTTTGCCTTTTTTTTAATACCTTCTAAAAACTCTCTCACTCCCACTGCGCGATCCAATATCCCTCTCTGTCCTCCTCCACTACAGGTTATTTCTCACAGGAGGGATACATTTTTTGCTTCAGTTTGCCTCCCCCTCTATGTATCAAAGGAAGAGAATCCCACACGTCATGTATGATACTCACTCTCGCTCTAGCAATGAAAAATTCAGTACCTATTGCTAAAAATATATATCCAAAGTTATTTACTACCAGCGATCTTTTTTAGTTAAACCAATTGAGGCTGTTGAACTATGCCGATTTTGATAGAGTTTGAACAATAAAGAGTCCCATAGTTTTCCATTTTTCGATTCACCGAATACTTACCTATTGACACAATCTACTATGGGCGAAACAAAATTGCTTGCCTTTCACATATGATATGATAGTTTTCATCAACATAACACCCCGCAAGCTGCCTTAAAAGGCGTATGACAAGGGTGTTAGGACACCAGCTATATAAATCAAATACTCGAGCAATCTTCAACAATATCGAACAAGATTACGACTACAATTTATTAAAGCCCTTTATTCTTCGGGGGAAAAACGAACTACTATATCTATCCGTTAGGAAAAATATCTCTCTTAATTTATCGCTTCTGTTTGACCTGGAAAATAATTAGGCTCTAAGATGATCAACACCCTGTCGCTCCTAAATATATCTATTCTCAATTGTTCAACAAATATAAGCCTTGCGCGCAGCCCCCGAGTCTCGAGCGATTCCAAGCCTAATTCACTTAGCATCTGGGTAACGCTTTCTGTACGTCCGTGGCAGTTTTTGACGATTGCGCAGCTTTCCTTTGTATTTTATTCGGTTCACAGATTAAGTCTTTTTGCACCAGATCTCATATGCTCGATGCATGTTCAAGGTGTGGTCGGATGAGTGAAAAATAGCATCGTTATTTTACTTTGTCATCCAAAAGTCTTCCCTCTGTACGTAAGACGAATCCTAACTTCTTCAGAGCTATGCCGCAAACATTCCTAATATGTTTCCCCCACGAGAGGTTGGAAGTTATCGTAACTACTCTTCGCGGAGCCTCAGCTACTCTTTGGCCTTTTTTATGGGGCTTGCCAGTTTCCTTGCTGTTTCCTCTCTTGTTATTGATTCCTTTCGCCACCAAAAGGCCCTCACAATACGTGGGAATGAATCAGAACTCTAATAGCGTCACCAACTCATAAAAAGGGGTGATAACTTTTCTATTTTCTTGTTTTGAGCTTAGTAGGAAGCTAGTGAATGGAGAAGATTTCTTCTTCGTGACTTAAACGTTATGCTTCTGAAAACTAAAATTATTCATCAAAAATAAGTATGAATTTTTTTTCCATAGCATCTCTCAACATTTAAAATATTAATATAAATTGTAGTTGCAAATTTTTGGGAGAATGACTAAATTATTTCGGGTCCACGGCTGGTGAACTCCTTCATTGGACGATATCTTCACAACGTCCTATCCCTTCTATTGATATACCTACCATAATGAATTGAGATTTCAGTAATGATTGAACAACCCCATTGTTACTGATGGAATGCCCATTGTTGGGGATTTTGGGATTTATGCTGGCAAGTTTTTTGTAGAAATTATTCTTTTGTTTAAAATGCAAGGAAAGGGACTTAATGGAGTTCATGAAATGTGTAATAGAGTAATAGAGTCCAGCGTGATCTTCATTCAGTTGATTACTAAGCCATAAATGCCATTAAACTAGAATTTGGAAAAATACCCCTGCACATATGGCCTATCATATGTAATCTTACTCGCTTAGCTCGCTGGGGGGGCTCTGCCCCCCCTAGGCCCCCCCCGAAAAAGGCCTTCGGCCTGTTATGCTCACTGTGGGAGGTCTTACACTTTTTGTTTGCTACTTGTTACTTAAGGATCGTTTACTTTTAAGCTGGCTAACTTAGGTATAAGCAATATTTCCACTTTCACGTAAAACGAGCGCATGGTACGTAGGCTACAATGTGAATGTAAATATTTATAAAGAGAAACGTTTTTCTGAGGGGCTAAAAAAGTAAAATAAATTTCTACGAGTTTCTCTAACTTAGTCAATTCAAATACAAGAAACGTTGAGACCACGTTCCACTGTAACACCCAATGCATACGTAATATCATAACATAACGACTTTACGAATTACAATGAAAAACACGTTTATTAATTATTTTCCACAAAACAACCAAATTCTTGATATACGAATAAGATGTAACAGCTGTTCCCCTTCGTAAGCGAATTACGTTGGGACTGAATATCAATATCTAGAAACAAAGGTAAATGTCCAGAAAACAACCCCCACCGATTCCACGGAAAATTTTTTCGTCATTCTATGTTAAAAACCCTCCTAATTAACGTGGTGCTAGTCATTTCTTTCGCAAATGAATATTTTCCCATTTATTGACATTTTTAATTATCCACCCAAAACTACCTCCTTACCCTTTAATCACCAACTTTCGCGAGATTGGAGCAGCTCGAGGGATATTTTTTTCCAGTTGAACCCGAAACTACCCCCTTACCCGTTAATCACCAACTTACGCGACTAAAATCGAAGAATATTACATTGTCTTACCTTAAGCAGTTAGTTCTCCGGCTTCAGTGGGCGACGCGTCTTCCACATGGGATGGTTGGGGGGGGGGGTATAAAGTCGCAGCCTGCAGGAAAAACTGATGAAGTAGCTGATTCTTCGGTGTGGCACAGATGAATAAGTATCGCGACAGATACTGTTGCAAATATTCGGAACGATTCCCGGGACGCCTCACCCACTCCTTCACGTCACGCCACAGCCTCTCAATGTTTTGCGTGTGGACGGCAGGGCTATCGGGGTTCACAAAATTTTCGCTGTGGTTCACAGTATGGTGAACGTACCCGAGATCTCTGATATTACAATATCCCTTCCAACAGTCACCATAAACCGTCGACCCACGTCGAATGAACTTTTCAATGAGTGGCTCCAAGCTTGCTCGATCACGTTTCTCAGGTAAAGGGACGATGAATTTCTTTTTTGAATGCCTTTCGATCCCACCGAATAGCCAAATTTGTTTAACACCGCGCCCTCGCTGATATTTTCTTCTCCGCGCCTTAGCATGAATTGGGGCTAGTATAACGAATTTTATCGAAATATTATTTATCGTGATCGTGAATGATTTCACTTCAGAAATGCCTCTATTTAAAGTTTTAATGAATCGGGATACACAAATATCTCAGCTTTAATATCCAAAACGCAATGCGCAATAACTCTGGTGAGAACGGAGTGAGTAACGGATCACAGCCTTTGGTGTACAAGACATTGTGAATGTCAAGATTTCGATAATTTTCACAGTTGAATAACTTAGTCACTCAAGGAAACGTGATTAACGCAAGACAAATAATTGAATAAGAAATACCTTTATTTGCACTTATCTTCCATATTGTATTATTCACTGCCTATTCACTCCTGCAGCTCACGGATAACATCGTACATTAAAAAGGACATTAACGGAAAAAAGAACGTAAACAAAAATAAAAAGTTATCACCATCACAAAAAACGATAATAAAATCATTTTTACCAACCTATATTATGTAAGACTTGTTTAAAAGTCTTTCTACTACAATCGTGTATCGCCAACAAGATACGAACTATAGTCAACAGCACGAATCATATTTCTAATATGGCATTTAGAGCACTTGTTAACTTTGAAATTAATAACCACCACGCTCTCGATGCAATATATCAAAAACAACAACTAATTTCTTACCTTACATTTCTCCGCTTTTGATTTGAATGCGCTTTGATTTAAACAGATGTTTGTTCTTGCGGAAAGAAGACGCAAAGAAATAGACACTTCAATTATTACTTTCTTAATTTCCTACCTTATATTTATCAGTTTTTCGTTTCATTTCCCTTATCTTCTTTCCCAATTTAGCTCCTCTTGTTTGCATGTTGCTATGATTGTTCGTTTGTATGACTGCCGCGCCGCCATTGGAATTTGGTGGCCATTTTTTGAACTAATCCCCATACACTCAATTTTATATGAATAGACGGATAAATAATTGTAAATTTAGTGTTTTCATAATTTTTCCTGGGGTTTCAGACAATTTTAGAGGGGGTCTTCATTAGACTTTTTGCCGTATCTCGTCTCGTTCACCCCAAACATTTGTATACGTGAATGAATGAATGAGTGGTCGTTAAGGGGCTTCATGTTATATAGATAGATTACCACGGGAGTATAACCACGTAGGCCCAAAACAGGCTCCACCCACAGCACTATTCTTTGTCCTTCTCCATCTTCCTACCGCGCAAACTCATTTCTCACTGTTTTATTGAAAGCTTACTTTACTTTTACTTACTCACTGAAAGCTGTTTTATGTATGCCGATCGCCCCCTGTCTAACACTGGTCCAGGGACCCCAAACATCCTGCGTAGGCCCAAAAAAGGAACTTTCCTTCCGAACAATGTGACTTGTATGGGCTTTTAGGTAAATCCCTTCTGCTTCAATCGATGATGCTGGCAGGTGTCTAGGAATGCATTGCTGGGCACACACTGAAACCGAAGGCACTCGAGACTGTCTAGAGGGCTATATAATCACTGCCATTACCCTTATTTGAGTTTAAACTCAAGAACATAAATAATCTTTTTTTCATTTGATGTAAAAATTAGTATTTTCCGTTTTTAATACAATTTTAACGATAAGAGCTTATAGTATCAAAAGTAAAATTTAATCAGTTGTGAAAAATATCCGCTCGGTTTTATTTGTATCTTCCTTGGCAAAAATAACTAATTTAGATCGCTCTCCGAAGATTAAGTTTCGAAATGCATTATCGATATCGCGCATAAAATAGCAGATGCGAAAATCATGCTAGAATAATAAAGGCAATCTCCAATTCTGCTCCTACTTTTATTGTACGTTGCATTTAGCCATTACAAGTAACTTGGAGCACGTAGTTTATGAGTATATAGCTGATATCTCCTTTTCAGAAATCATAAATTTCGTCATTGATTTTGAACTCCATCAAGCATCACATTTTTGCACAGCAAGTATGAATTGATCACATCTTCTCAACTAGGAATACTTTCGAAGTTATAAGAGTTTGGAAATATACAAACACCATTTCAGATTTTATGTGTTTGATTATTTATTTTATTTTATTTAAGTCCGATGAGAAAATTCGTAATCAGCGACCTCAATAGCCCATAAATACTCCACTTCGATTTCGATGGATTACCGTGCCGAACTTTCCATATATCCCGACACGGTGCGCTGTACGTATAATACAAACAGAGTTTATCAATAAGCCGTCCATATCTGAGTCTACTCTATCCCGAATATTATGAATTAACAAATACAATCATTTTGGTTTTTTTTATGAACTGAGCTACGGGTAGATACCCCGGTGAATAGCCTTTAACAAATGCGTTACCTAAGGGGTTTTTACTCGTCTCCCCTCACATCACCTCTCCTCACATACGATCCAGCTGGATTCACCAACGTCCTTGGCTACACTTACTTCTTTCGCGCAGGTTGATTTTTTATTCCGGTCGCTCCCTACTTTATAATCCGGATAGAGAACATTCAGTAGGCCTTCCGTGTCTAATAGAGTCTAACGTGATCTCCCACCCAATCCTCTTCCATGACTTCATTTTTTTTTTGGAACCCGCATATTTCTTCTCCCCCGCCGATAATCTAATGCTCCCTTTCCCACCGGGTCGGGCATCCTCTTCGGAGTCGCCCTGCCACCTGTAGCACACGTCTTCCTCATTCCCGTTCCGCATTTTGAGGCCTTCAGCCCTTTAGCAGTGGATGTCTAAGGATGGAGGTCTCAAGATGATGCCGCTCTCCTGCTTCTGTAGCTGCTCCACCATTACGGAAAACCGTCCAACGCTTTCCTCCTTATTCCTCAAGATTTTTCCTCTCTCTCTCTCTCCACTCAAGCTCAAAAGCTCTTCTACGCCTCTCAACGTCCGTGGCAGATTCTTTTGTAGCGAACTGCGCTCGGGCCGATCCCTCCGCTATCGCAAGGACGAGGTTGAGTGGGGCTTATAACCGCCCTGTCCACCCTTTGCCTTCCCATCCATCTCCCTCCGTCTTTCCTCGTCAGCTCTCTCTATCTCTATCGTGTTCTCTCTCTCTCTTTGATTCCCTCTCTAAGGCTACTTGTATTGCTATTCATTTGCCGCCTCCACATACCCAGGGCGCTTACCATAACATCGGATTCCATGGAACTCAAAGTTGACTTTTTTCCAAATTCGTTCCTGGATGTTTTTGCCGTACAAATAATAATTGATTTTTCATATTATTAGGTTCTTTGAGTTCTCAGGATTTCCATTTCATTCAAGAATTCGTATTCATGAATCTTCGATGTTTTCAAGGTATTACAACATAATTAATAGAGTCTAACGTGATCTCCCACTTAAATTACTCCCACTTAACTTACTTACCTACATGTACTTAAATTAATTGATCAATTCCACGGGTTTTTTCAGATTTTCATGGGACAGAATTTACTTTTTTCCAGATTTTCCACAAAATCTTTTCATATAAATCATCCAAGAGTTAACTATGGAATTGTTTAACTTCCTCAAGTTCACAGGAAGTCCGATGCGTTCGAGAATTTAAATTCCATGATTTCTCCAGTTTTCCCTAGTTAGAATAAATTTTTTGTGTGCTTACTATATTCATATGCCACCTTCATATACCCAGGAAGCTTACTAAGTCCACGTGATGTAATTCGAAATAACATTTATGGAATGATTCAATTTTTATCGTTGTGATTGTCGAATTGCAGCAATATTCTCCAAAGTTTGCTGAAACTTAGCAAGTAGTTTATTTTTGTCATCCCTACTTTGATTTTTTAAAGAAAATTTGTTTCTCTCGGATCAACTGGCTTAGATCATTAAATAGCAGTCAAGAGCTTCACGAAGCTCTTGTGTTAGACGTTGACGCTGTTATGTGAAACCTCTCCACGAATGCACCCATGAGCCCGAGCAAAATTAATCTTAACGAAGAATAACGCCCTTCAACCGAGATTCAAACAAGACGGGAGGATATTCTCCCTCCCGATTTCTATCTCACTTCAGTTTCAAGAGCCTGTTTAAAAGATATCTGACCCATAAATTAAAAAAAAAATTTGCGCGATAATAATCTTGTAATTTCCGTTCCTCGAGACAGAAGAAATCCATTTCCTCGCGGCACGCAGATCAAGAGCGTGGATTCAGAAGGGTCTCGACTGCACTTTCTATCCCTCTCTTCACTTCACTTCAGAATCCCTCCCAGATATCCCACTCGACACAACTTCTCCTCTTCCGCCAGTGATTGGCGTATTTTTACCTATGTCGACGTCGGCTCCCGCTTATGAGGTGCCTGGGTGACTCAGTAGGAAAACTGGTGGCGGGAAAGTTATTTATTATTAGGTCTCCGGGGTCGGTGAAAAACGCTTGAAATGTGGTATACGGGGATGCATCACTCAGGTGCCACCCCGGTCTTTGTGTGGTTGCATTAAAATGTGATGAGTGATTTTTTTAACGTCATTAGTTTATTATACCTGAAATAGAATAAGAATTGATTGCAAGCGAAGAAGAAAATTGCAACGCAAAATTATTTCAGCTCTTTTTTTTCATGGAAAATAAATATTTGATAATAATATGAATACAATACGAAAAAATAAGTTTTTGTTCTTTATCATCAGTTAGCTCACACCACAGAAGTGCACTTATACAAGTTAAAGTGTTAGAAAAATTACTATTCCCTATGGAAATCATGTTACGCTAAAACTTTTCCAATTTCGCTAAACACCAATTAGATAGTAGTACAGGGGTCCGCAAGAAAAAAATAGAGCATCGATTTTATTTGACAACCTTAAGAAAAAAGTTTACAAGTTAGCGTGTGCGCAGGGAATCAATGAAAGTTGCTGCTGTGTCACTTTCGCGTAACCCATGTGTCCTTGGGGTTAATGTTTTGAAAAATAAAATACGACTGTTAGAAAAAAATTCGCCGTTTATAATTTAAAAAATAAAATTTGTTAACTTAATTTATGTGTCCTTATGCATACATTTTATCACTTCAAATCATGGTCATTTTTTGATAAAAAAGATAATTTGTCTGGATTTTCATGTTCAGGTATATAGCATGTTCAGGTGAATAACTTCAACGATTCTCTACAAAGCTCTGGCTCAAATCATCTCATTTATTCATTTACAGTTACTTTGCAGAAATTGTATTGTTTTTTTACATCATGAAGACTAAAGTTTTAGGCGTTTAAAATATTTTTGGTATCCCTATTCTAATATCCCTATTCTGCTTTGATATCCATTTCCAGCTCTCCACACAACACTCAGAAGGGATTGGGCAGCTAAAAAATCTTTTCCAACTTTGGGATTTGAAATCAACATCAATACTTGGCGTGACAAACCAGCACCTATAAGGCCACTAGGTACTCATATCAACGTTATTTTTATGCTGCATATCGTTGGCTAAGTTCTAACAATACGTATCTCAAATTCGGCCGGTTTGAGACGGGTATCTTAAACAAATTGTAGTAAAATTAAAAAATAAAATACAAGCTAATCTTCATTCGCAAATGAATGCTTCTTTTCCAGTTTGATGAAATTTTGGTTTTTAATATTAGTGTGCAAGTAAAAGAAATAAATTGTTTTTTTGCTCTCCTGAAAAGTTTCTATTTTTGAGATACGTGTTGTTAGAACTTAGCCATCGATATGGTATTTAAAATGAAATACCTCCTCCTCCATTTTATTCGTGAAATCGTTATTGAATTCTGTATTAGATTAAGCTTTGCGAAAGCGCTCTCTATATCGTTTCCAAGCATTTAGTAGGTGGCCGCTCTAGGATTGAGAGTGGAAATCCTGCTAATAGAAAATTTTTCTTTGGTGAACTATGATGGCTGGCACTTTTACTTCTAGTGCGGCACCGACGGCCTCTCATAATTTGCTCGGGTGATTCGGTGGGAAAAGGATGACGGAGACAGCGAACGACCGGAGAAGTGTCAGGATGAAATTACTGATCCCGCGTCCATCCTGCTGCTATGCATGCGGGTAGAATGGGTGCCCTTACGGCTCCTCGGCTGAACCTTAGCTACCCCGCCCCTCCTACTTCTACGACCAACTTTGCTTTCCTCATCACAAGAAAAGGTTGATGTGAAGGAGTGGGGAAGCTGATGCCTTCCGTTTTAATCCTATCTCCTTCTATCCACTATTTCTTCAGTACTGCGTCCTGCCTTCTCAAGAATTCTACCCTATGAGAGTTCACTTGTGGCATGAGAGGGTCTGGAATGTAATTTTCCCTTCCACATAGTCCGTTGGGCACTCACCAGAAACCAAGTAGTGAATCGAAAACACGACATATATTAAAAATTGTGTATGAAGAGCGATGCAATTTTTAATTTTCTCGAAATTTGTACATATGGTGAATGTCTCGGATGCTTTATGTGTAAATAATATAGTTTCGGGATGCTGCTTATTATCAATTTTACAGGCGGCAGTATTTATTTTTAAGATAAAAATTCTAAACTGGGTGCACTCTCCAGGCGAATAATGGCTCTTTTTGGTAATTTATTTTATATTGTATTCAAAATGATTCCATTGAGTATGGTACTACATTAATCAGCTCAAATACTCGCTTCATTCACTCTTGTTCCTAAGACTAAAATTCTTATTTACCCATTTAAATTACTTATAAAAAAATTGATTATAAGAAAAGCGCTTGCTATTAAAAGATCTAATTACTATATGCAGATTAATCAATGTTTCTTTCTGGGTTTTTCGGAACTTGAAAACATCGGAAGACTTTCGAATGTACACCAGTAGCAATGAAACTTTTAGGAGATTATCTTACCTGAGCACAGCGTGTCTTACTCATTGATCGAAATATAAGGTGTTAATAAATTTAAACTAAATTACTTGGCTTTTTTACTTTCATGAGTTTTCTCGTATCGCGAGGAGGCTACTAAAATTTTTGCTAGGTAATTTCTAATGGATGTTGGTCCTTATGGACATTTGTTCTTGATAGATATCTTCAGCGAAATATTCAACCGCTCCGATGTTTAACTTTGATCCCTAATTCATCACTGCGTAATATTGGGTCAATAAAGGACTGAAATCTGAGTGCTCAGTTGAAAAACGACGAAATGTCATAAGGGTAAGAATAAAATTTATTTTTAATGGTCCTTGGACTTTAGTTGAGCAACGATGGAATATTTATGCAATAATTTTCCAAAATGGGCTACAAAAATTTTTAAAACTCCACTCCCTTAAATAATAATTATTGCCTATGATTACGAAAAATGTACAAATAGCTTCTAATAAAAAGATTTGGCAAAACTGCTACAATTTTTTTATGCAAAAATGTAAATTATGATAATAATAAAATGCTGGCAACTTCAATTATTTGTTTTACCATTATGTTGACATTGTGGTCAAAACATAGTCAAATATAAATTTCGAGAATCCTCAGCCAGCTGAGAATGTCAAATATTCAATTAAAAATAACAGAAAATGCATAAAAAGAGTGTCATTCATGCAAATTTTTTAGAATATTTAAAAAGTGTGGGGATAAAATAATAGTTTCATTTATATGCTTATTATAGAAGGCCTAAATGTATTTTTTTCCCTTCGGAGTTGGCTGTGATGTGTACCACAGTTTGGAGACCATGTTTTACAGTAAAGAATCCTTCAATGCAGAGTAATATAGTTGATAGAAACACCTAAGGTAATCTCCCAGATCAGATTAACTTAACGCGGTTGAAATGTCTCACTAATTGATCAAAATACAAGGCAATGTATAAGCATGCGTGAGTACGCTTTAATAACCTACATAAAATGCATTTATCTTATTGCATAAATATTTTTACACACTGGATGCTGTCTCTAATAAATAATATTTAAAAAATTTATATTGAAGAAAATTTATTTTAAAATTTATTTATATCTTAATACTCCAAAGTCTGTTGAATAACTCTTGAATTTACCAGTGAATATCTGTCGTTAAACTTAATGGAAGAGAATGCTATTTGATTTTTTTCTCACGTTCTATTGCATTATCAAATCCTCCTTCTAAGCCGTCTTAGGTGCCCCATTCGATAGCACTCAAGCGATCAATGAGTTTCCTTTCAATTAGACATTTTATCACCGAATGGTCATATCCATTTCATGAACAGGTACCTTTAGAATTAAGTAGTCTTTCGATTCGCAATGGAAATTGAATCATAAAATTCAAGGATACATTCAGTCAATGATCATATTGATTTGAAAACAGGATAGAAAAAGTAAAACTTTAATGTTCTTGAATGTAAAATTGCCTCTTCAAAGATAAGCCTCTCTTGAAATGGAATCATAGGAAGAACACGAAATGAGTGTTACATAAGGTAAAGATTTTGCTTGTAAACGTTATCTAATGCAAGGTAAGGGTTAAATTGACACATAAATACGTTATTATTCATAGTTAAATTTTTTTTAAACTCGGTCACCATTTTGAGGTAAAAAAGAACGCGCGTGAATAGCAAATGATTCTTTCTGTAACAGTTTAAGAAATGGCAAAGGCATTTAAAAGGATATGAAAAAACTTACCTAGTAAAAAATAGCATAATTACTTTACGTTTTTAGCTTGCTACTTTCCATAAAAGAAACATAAAATAAATTTATCGATAATGAACTGAATTGGCTTCCCAGAGAATAACGGAATATCAACAGCAGTCACCGATCGGTCGCTCAACTATATAACCTATAAAGCTTTTGGCTGTATCAGTAATGTCATTCGCTAGAAATGATGCCTTTAACATTTCATCTGATCAGTCTTAGGTGGTGCGTGTCATTCATTTTGCAAAGACGCACATTATGCGCATTCTGTTATTTTATAATTCCTCCTCGTGCAGTTTCCATGTGTTTTGTAGAGGAAACAAGGGGTCTTAATCGGAACAGCTTTCAGAGAATTATTCCCTCCCGATATAGGAGTATAATAACAAAGGAGAGAACGTCGCTAGTGAACACCAAGTATTTTCTCTTGCGGTAAAAAGTAGCAGCCGGTGCACTAAATATTTACAGAATATTCCAAGGCATTTATTAAAATAACTAAAAATGTTTTCCTTTGCTCCGAAATGTTTAATAAAGTGAGTTTTTAAAGTGCTTACATAGATAAATAGATGAAAAATTGCCTTTTATTATTTAATTTCTTTCGATTTCCCTCGAGTTAGTGTTTTTCCTCACCGCGACTGAAGTACTTTAGTAAATAATAATTGCGCATTTTTTAATAAATATTGTTTTCGCTGACAAATTTCGTTGATAGCAGTGAAAAAATACCACCATCCAACACGAAATGCAACTTTTTTAACCCAAAAAGTAGTAGGTGCGTGAATTGAACATATTATTATTTTATCGCGCTTCTTAACTTATGTCTAAACTTATGTAATTTTTTGTCTAAGCTAATTATTTTTAATTGTAATACACATTTTACAATTACACAAATGATGTTCTGAAACCCTATGCAAAAAAATCCCAAATGCTATTCCAAGCTCCTGAAAATTTAGCATGTTTCGTCACAATTTTCAACGTTCACATGACGAAATTTAGTTAAAAGAACATATTTTGGAACTTCATTGAAAATGAAATTTCTCTCGTTTCACCATGGAACCGATAGTGTATTATCACAAATGTTGCATACTTTGAGATATACAACATCCGATTTCTGATTTAATCGGAAAGAGTTCGCATTATTTGAATAGAGTGACGAAATTGTGACACGTGCCATAAAATTGTATGTACCTACATCCGACGATCCCAGCAGCTGATTTATACAGTATACCACGAAGGGCCATGCGCTGCGTCAGAAACTCATCTCTTTCGCAGGAACTAAGATACAGAAATTTATTACCAACCTTTAAAGTCGCCCGCAAATTTGCGAATCCAGTCACGCGGCGATCTCCTCCTAATGACACAGACGGGTATACGAGGAAAGCCACCAAGAGGGACTGGGCAGGAGGCGGAGGAAGGACGGGTAGTTTGGTACGCTATTGCTATGACTCATGGGATCGTATGCGTTCGAGTTGCTGCGGGGAGTCGCCATCGCTCACAACCGGTGCTCCACCGGAGACATAGGAAGTGGTCGCCGGTGAAGAGATTGCGTTTCCCCCGAGGGGACCAGGGGAGCCGCTGAGAGACGTCTCCGATTGATGCATGGCCCCCTCTTGCCCCGGGCAGAGATCGTCATCACTTAGCCCCTCCCTTTCCCTTGTGTTAGTACTCCCGGATCTCGCGAACTTGATGTGAACGAATGCAGTGCGGTTCTTCCTCTTATAAGTTCTCATCTCTTGGTTTAAGTTAAAACAGAGAGTCTAACGTGCCTTGGCTGTAGCCGAAAGGGGAATCAAATGCAGAGGCCAAGTTTCTTCGAAAAAATTCTGATACTTCGGGAAAACTGAAAAGTGAGGAACTCAAAGACTAAACCAGTGTAAATTATTTTTAAAACATGGTACTTAAACATCTCCAGGAATCCCTCTCTAACCCAGAGCTCTTCTTTGGGATAAATTACATTTTAAAACTTCTTATTGAAAAAAGTGAAAATTTTCCACTCAACCATAATTACTGTGGTAGCTACATATTTCACCATTAAACGTTACAGGACAAATGTACACGTAGTTTAAATATTTCCTGAAAAGAAATTAGAGACAACATTGGATTATAATGGATGAATATGATTATAGCTTTGTATGTAAAGTATATTATGCATATTTGTAGTTTTCCTGAGTGTTTTTGCTACGCACTAATTTATGTTAAAGGCTTTGCCGTTGATTTTCATGATTGTTATTTTTAAATTCTGAGCCCTGAAGGAGGTATTAAATTATCCGAAATGTCGTCCAATCATTGAGCATGTACTCATTTATTAGACCAAATCTCAAAGAACATGAAATGTTGCATCAGGTCAAGAGTCCCGTTAATTAATTTTAGTTTTCGCATGCACCTGAATCCGCCCAATGTAACAATAATTTCACGCACGATATAGCTCCACTGTATCAGTTCCTTCACCTCGAGGGCACGCAACATTTTGGTTTCATACTTCGTTATGAAGAGAACTATGCTAAGTGTAGAATCATGGAAAACAGGGAAGACTATGGACTCGTTCGTGATAAGATTCTCTAAATGCAAGTTTAAATTTTAGGCTGGAAATTATATTGCCAAAAAATGCAAACAGTAAATTTTAATAATAGTACTCTGGACCACTTTCCAAACTAAGTGTATGTAATTAAGAGATATTAATGTATAATATCTATGAAGGCCTAAGAGCCAAACAGACAAGACTTTACTGCTTCAATGCGTGGTACAAAAATTAACCTCAACTATGTCTTCATAATTTTGCTACTTGTTTGCGGAGTATGAACAAGAGTTCTTGGCTGTTACTGCTCACCACACATGCTTTCAGCTTCTTTTTATTTGTGATGGGAGGGAACGCGAGTCGTACCTTAGGGAGTCTGGCTAACTTGAGGGCCGTGCATCCTCAGCGTGTAATGTCGCCCCGCAGAGCCGTTACCTACCGCTGGCGATCAGCCGCGACCACATAGGTAGCACCCATTTCAAACCTCAACCAGGACTACCAACCCAGCATGAAAGTCATCGGCCGAGAGATCCCTAGTAACACTAAGGTCTGCCCAATACGCTGGCTCTATGAAACCTTATAAGTTGGCAGTGAAGAGGGTTTTCCGCTCTCCGTACGAGCAGAGCAGCGGGAGACCTTTTTAAAGAGCCCCACAGACTGATGGGCAGTCAAAGTGTTGTTTGCCCTCCATTACTTTTGTCCGCGAAATTGTCAGTTTGCGATTCCCAATCAGACGGAAGCTGCGAGCCGCACAGGTGCCATTCCCTTTCAAAAGACCCATCCCTCTTTCAAGTATGGTTAAATATTACGGCTATTTATTTTACAGCTGATTTTACGATTTGCGCGTCGTAAAATAGGAAAGCTTGAGGTCGTCTCTGCCTTTGCCAGATTGCTACCGAGAACCTATAACTATCGTGTCCATCGCTTTCCTATTTTGAAGAGTCATTCATAATGCATACAAGTGAAGTAAATGCGGCATTTACTTGAGAACGATTTTCACTCTGATAAGTCAAGCAAATGCGATAATTCAGAAACAAGTTTGGATCGGCTCTTGATTATGGTGATAAACCCTCGCTAAGCAAACGTGATTTAACGTAATGGGAAGAACTACATAAATCTTATTGTCATTACTGTCATTTATTCATTTTATTCATCTTCCATAGGGCAGGAATATGGAAAGTACCTGGAAAAGTATATTTTATACCAATCAAATTAAATAGATGGAGTAATGAATTCTGGTACGAAAAAAACTCTTCATCGCAGGCTACTACCATTCTATACACATTCATACAAGATTTTATTGTTCTTTTTCCTGCTTTCGCTAATGGGTGGTTTTTAGCTCATCGCCACCGATGAAAATATCATTTTGATGAATGAATCTCTCCCGAAGGTTAAAGAAGAAGAAGATTATCCACCTATTTATACCAATTAAATGTTAGTCCATTTAAACTGGGACTCGTCATTCCATTTCGTTCTTGACCGTTAAACTGACTTAGAATCATCTCCATCATAGATGGAATAACTGATCGAAGGCCGTTTTTATCATTATCATAGTGATGGCTTTTAACTTAATGATTTCGAAACCTTGGAATGAGTATAGGACCGAGAAAAAATATAAGTAACCTATTGCATGGGCGTATCTAGGATAGGAGCAAGGTAGGGGGGCTAAGTGGGGGTAATTTTCCAGCAGTAGTGGGAGTCCGAACGAAATTACCATTCTATCTAGTGCAAATTGGATACCCAATGGTGGGGCTAGAGCCCCCCCCCCATATATCCGCCACTGACCTATTGAATTATTTCAGATATGACATGGTGATCCTCAAGTAGGCACCCTGTTGAATCGATTTTGCGCATTAATTAATTCCAGAAATGCTCAAATTGCACCAGGTACCTCAATTACGTTACAGTAAAATTATCTTAGTTTTCATAACATTTTCTGGAAGACGAAAATGCTATCTTGAATTATATAGGCATATATTAATTTGTTTTCTATAATATCGAGCTTTTACAGGCATTCGCAGTCGACATTGTCATCATCTAAAACTCCAAATGCTTTGGTCGGCATTCAGCTTTTCAATTGAATACATTATTCACTTAAAATCATACACCAACCAATCATACATCAAACCATCAGGCCTGACGGGCAATCGGGAGATCCGGGTTCGAATCCCGGCCGGCTAAGTCAAATATTTTTTCATGGCGAACTTCATCCGTTGGTGTATTTAACTTTGCACCCGTGCGCGTGACTGCGTACAAAGTCACTTGTTCCTACAGCACTTAAAATCATATTGGCAAGCCCGAGAATTTACTGGCAAGGTAAGAAATACAAATGTCATCACCAGATCGCTTGCACACTTGTTCTAACTTCAGCGTCCAATAGGCCTTAATTTCCGAATTATATTATCGATTGAAAGTACTGGTAAATGTATATCATCATGCAATCCACGATGAAAATATACCGCAAAATTTGGTATATTACCCTTAAGCATTCTTCTTTAAGCGTAGCGATGGAGTACGAGTCTCAGTCAACTTGAATAGGGCCACATGGCCATAATATTGCGTTATCTCTGTGCCTCTTGCAGCATAAATATACACAATTGCTAGTACTTTCTATCGATAAAATCTCGAAAACCAAGGTAAATTGGTTACTTGAGCAAAATCACGAATCTCATATAATTTCATTTTCTATCGAAACGCGATCTGGTGGTTAGACTTAATTACCTTCTCCTGTGAGAATGAAAATTAAGTAATCGTCAGAAGCAGTTTTAAGCATAATTTCGTTTTACACAAATTATTTTTCTTGGAATTGCCAAGTGCATATTCCATCAAAAGGTCCCCTTTCTCTGGCCGATTTTCAATTTGACCCTTGCAAACCCCTCCCTGGGCACATGTCCGCCTCGTAGTCGTAAATAACCATTGGCAGCCGCTGTTACATTTCATTTTTGAGTATGAACCCAGCCCGCTGTATTTACAGCTACACTTTTAATCACTGTTATTTCAGCCGGTGGACAGTAAAAAAACTCAACCCTCATGACGGTTTGGATTATTTTACCCTGCACTTTTCCATATCCACCCGTTGGAAAAACTATTCGAGTACTTTTTAACTACTGACCGACCCGTTTTCCTTTCCCAAGAAACCAACCCACATCACCGGTTTCACTTTTTTTCGGCACTGGCTAATAACCAAAGGGCATTCATCCTCGGGTCAAGCTCCATTTCGTTGATGAGCTATCAATAAGGGTGAAGTCCTTAAAAATCCTTCCGGGATTGGGAGTTGCCTACTCAGACCTTTTCCGTCTCGAGTTCCTCTCGTAAATAGCTCAGGCAGCGCCTGGGCCTGAAAGCTAAGCGCATTTGTGCTCGCAATAAAATCCTGAATGGATCCGCTTAGTGTGCAAGGGGAGCGAGGTGATTCTTTTCGAATGCGTATAATCTTCTCCCTCTAACGGGATTACTTACGAATGCTATCAAAACAGGGCATAAATGTTTGATGAATGCTTTCGCTTCTTTCCTTACTTCAAAATATCCACACCGCGGCTGCCACGTTGCAAACGTTCTTGTATGGAGCCATTAAACGAAAGAAAACATGATGTAGTGTATTTCCGATGGAAAATACATTTTTCGTCAATATCTCATGCATAGAGACTCGTAAAATAGTGCTGCGGAAGTTGCGTCAACGTGGAAAAGATGCACAAGAAAATGACCAAAACGAATGCTTACGTCCTGAAAAATTATTAGTGAACTGGAGAGACTATGATAGAAAACTTCATCGTGAGCATAATTTTGTTGCCTTCCGTGTGAATAATAACTAATGAACAAAATGGCAGCATCATGAGGTAGTAATACCACAAAATATCAGGCTGTAGAGAAAGGATGATCCGCATCACCTACTCAATGCATCTAAACTAGGCTAATTAATCCCTCTTATCTCTTCAAATAGAGTACGAATTGAATTGTTTGCCTTTAATCTCTAATATACATTGTACTTTACATGTAACGGTGCAACTGTTCATAGTTTGCCCCGTAGGGGTTACTTATAATTAATAGCTGCGATACTAAATTTTGCAATATTTGCATGCAGCGCGTAGTGATATTATTCATAAAATATCAGCTGACTTTACCGATGCTCGTACTCTCATCTCCCAATAATTACGGTATAGGGCCTATGAGGTGAGCTATCGCATATACTCATTTGCATGGTTTACTGGCTGCAGAAAGAAATGTGTTCGATTTCTGATCCCAATAATATTTCAAAGGCAGAGGTCATCCTGTTGACATGTTTTGTAGTGAGAACTCTTCCTTACAATTCGTGTGTTTTACTTATTCCTCGTCGCGGTATTGCTCACTATAACTTTCCAAATACTATCTTGTTGATTTTTTTCTCTTTTAGTCTCAATCTCGATGCTCTTCGATAATGATGTGAATTTTGTGTTTTACCACATGGTTAGTGTTTGTTTTCGGCTATACTGTGCACAATGTATGTCTAGTGCGCAGTTATGTTGGACTATCGATTGAAAACTGAGTGACAGTTAAAACTTTTACAAAACTCTACTTTGTTATTACTACTGAAATTCTTATTATATTTCAGATAGCATATAATGACGTTTTTTTCTGTCTACTTATACGTACTTTTCATCGTAATAAGGTTTTTCCTTGCAGTTTCTGGAAAAAGATGTGGAGCAAAATCCAAGCCAAAAAGGGTGATATCCGAACCAGTGTCACGCTACACCATCAGTTCCTACGTTGATGATAAATTTTTGATCATATTGATATCCCGTATAGAAATCAGAGATGAATGATCCTAAGGAAGTTCTTATCAACGGTGAGTAAGGATAGAAATCTGATGCATTAGATAAAGAGTAAGTACAAAATGTGATTTTTCATGCTGAAGGGGAAAAAAAAGATGAAACGATTTATGTGAATGGAAAAAATTCTATCTAAACGGCTAAAGGAAGAGAAAGATGATGGCTTATTCCAATGGAGTAGTAATTTGAATGTAGAATTTAAGAGAGAAAGAAATGGAATTGAAAGCTTGAGGGCATGGGGATGCATGACAGAGAACCTATTTCCATGCGAGACTACCCTTCACCAGCAATAACTATTATAACTCCTCTATTAAAATATTAAATCCTGACTCCTGCAGACTCAAGCGAGAAAGGGTTTCATACGAACAGCTTCTCGTCTGCTCTATACCTCTCAGATGCTTGCCCCGAGGGCAGCGGCATGTCACCCTATCACCGTCAGTTAGTACCTACTACTCCTTTCCCGCATTCTCCCGGTCCGATTCCGTCTGGGAGGCATCCTTTGGAAAGTCCAACTCGCGCGCCGTCCCTAACACTTCCTTCCCACGCCCTCTCCATCCTTTTTCCCTTCAGCACCCTCTGCCCTCCCCCGCCGCCAGACATGCCTTCATTCCCTTTAACCACTTTCCCTCCCGTCTCATCAGCGACCTGCCTCCGTTCATTAGGAAACCGCGCCCCACACACCATCCCCACTTCTATTAATTCATCTGTAACGCGCCGCAGACCCGCTGAGGATAGGCACGCAAGCGTTCAGGAAATTCTCTAGAAAAGGTTACCCTGCTTAATGCCGGCGTGTTACCTCCATGGGTCGCACCGAAGAGTTAAAGACTGAATGTTTTATTACTTTACGTGGTGAAAATCACCTAGAAAACGATTGAATTGCTTGCATTTATAAAATCAGGTAGTATATAAGGTATGGAATAGCTCATATCCATAAAGTTAGATTCTCATATCATTTTTTTAAACGGGAAAGTATAAATACAGAAATTAGTCTTAGATTTCCTTATCATTGTAAAATTAAAGACTGCATTAAAGGAAGGTGGCTTCCCAAGGGAAAGGCATACAGAGGAGTGAAATGGTTTCAATCAACCCGCTTGAAAATACAAATGTGTATTTTATGCTTTACGACAGTGGAACTTACTTATATGCACTATATTATTTATTTGCTAGTAAAATGTTTAGATAATATGTTTACATCATTTTTATGTAATAGTAATGCACGCTTAACCATTTGGCAAAAACTATATGAGGAAAATTGTAAAAAAAAGAAACGGAATAACAAAGACATGTATGGATAGGCAGGGGTGCAGCTAGGAATTAAGGCCAGGGGGGTTTTAGGGCAACTATTACTTACTAGTTAGGGGGTATTGAATACCTACCAGGGTAAGCAGGAGTTGAGGGGGACCTCCTCGAAATTTTTTTTAAGAATAATGGTTCAAAATGGCGAGTTTTACGACTCTCTGAGGGATATTTGATAAATCCTAACACTATTCTATAAGTAATACTGATCCAAATAAGTAAAATGGATTAAACTCAAAAATTTCTCTGAGCTCTGGTGGGGGGTTTATCCCTCAAAATCCCCCCTCGCTGCGCCACTGTGGATAGGAATCGTAGCCAAAACATCCTATAGGATGAGGGAAACTTTACAAGAAAAATTAAGAGCAGTTACTTATGTTTAGGAGTTTGATTCATAAGTGATAGTTAGATTACCTCCAAAATATTTGGAGCGAGATATAAATGCATCGCAAAATTAAAGGAGTCTTCAAAGATTTCGTCTAAGCACAGGTTTTTCCTATGCTATTTAAAAGAGTTAAGTGACGAGGAGCATTTTCTGCAACAGTAACCTTAAAAAGTCATAGTTCCTGAACCACAAAATCAATCATTAATTAGTAGTGGCTGTAAGGAACCTAATGGTGGCGAGGCTTGGGTCTACGAGGCTGTGGTACACAGCCTCAATGAAGAGGCTATCAGCACACTACATCAGCAGCTCCGTCAGACTTATATTATTGTACTAAGATCTGACAGAAATGACGCTATGAAACAGAAAGAAGAATAGAAAAATATGAAAAAACAAAGTCATGATCAGGTGGTTGAGGAAAAGCGAAAGCCTTGAGCTCTTCAATTTAGATTTTCGGATTATCATTCTCTCAAAAACTGCCATATTTATTGGCATGTCATTACACAATTAAGACTCTGTAATTTTGGCCGTAACGAAACAAAACCTCGAGGGGCGGGACGTTAAAATATTTTTATTAACTCCCCAGTAATTCGAGATGTCGTGCGGTTGGAACCTTTTTAGAGCTCTGAAACGTCGGTTAATATGAAAATCTCATCGCGGAGAGACATGCCTAAATCAGCCATAGTTTCTTAACCACAAGCTTAGTTCAGTAGCGGTTGGAACCTGATGGTGGCGGGGCTAGGATCTACAAGGTTGTGTTGCACAGCCTCGGTAAAGAGGCTATCAGCACACCAGCTCTTCAAACCTGTCTTTCTGTACTGATATTTAATAAAAATGATGACATGAAAGAGTAAGAATAATTAAAATGGCGAAATAATGAGTGATGATCAGACAAAACAGAAAAAATGAAAGGCGTGGAACGCTAAAATAATGTGATTTATCCCAAAGTTATGGGGATAATGTGAGAGTAAAATCTTTCTCGAGTTCAGAAACGTCGGTAAATATGAAAATCTCAGCGTGGAGGGATAAATACGAAAACTTTGTAATGACTCAAAAAGTCCCCGAGTGTCAGATAAAAAAAAACATCCCTGTCATTATCATGCATAATCGTATTCACAAAATTCAAGTACTTCCAATCCTTGTTCAGCTTCCACAAGTACTATTCGTATCCACTTTTCTCTCCTTCACCTCACCTCTCATTCTCTCCCACCAAACCCAGAATTCCCCCCTCCCCTCCTGAATCCCCCCTCCTCGATTTATACGCCCGCCAACTGCTCGTGGGGCCATTCGTTTTAATCTCCGCCGCTCTGCTCTCACCTCATTCCATCTCATTCTGCCTCCTCTCTTTTATTTTCTTTTTTCTCTTCTCGTTCGAATCCCAACACCTGCACGCCCTAATACGAATGACTGCCCGGCCTTGCAAGGAGAAGGCGCTCTCGCCTAGGGGACGGAAAAATCTCCCGTGAGACGTATCTCTCTTTGTCTCTCTCTCGCATTGTTATCCCACGAGTGGACAGGTAGCGGCTCATTCTAGATATATCAACCTCTTGTCTTTAGTTTTACCGACTCATGATTTGATTAAGAGAGATTTGTGGTTTTGATCTCTCTGAACAATTCCAAGGAGATGTGGGCCAAAATGGTTAGATTATGATCTAAGAATCTATTACAGTCTGGACATGAGAAGTTAAACCTACGACTGAAAATCCGCTTTTGGTACTTATTTTTATCATTTAGAAAATGAATGTGGTTCTCTTATTTTCTAATTTATCAGAGGAAGCTGTTGAGGATAAATACAAATAAAGTTCTGGTTTATTATAGCCTCAGGACCACGCTTGTGAGAAATATATACCATAGCGCAATTAAGTAATGTAAATGAAGTCATTTTTTCAGGCAATTTGTTCTTAACGGAAACTTATCATGCCTGAAATAGTAAACTTGTCTCTAAGGCGATACTTTATACAAGTAGGTAAAATAAAAAAAAAATTAAAGTGCTATATCGAAGCTGCATCGGTATTTAAAAAATGCAATAAAATAAAAGTTCACGTCTACGTTACTTGGTTGACTTTAAGATGTGATCATTACATTGATTGTAAAGTTGATACACGCGTGTTCTGACGCCGTTATTGCTACTTGTATCTCATACAAACATAAAATTGAGAATGTTTCCCTCCAATATTTTATGAGAATATTCTATGGCATTACTAAGTCTGCGGCACTTTTAAGGCTCTAAAAGATTTAGTTAAGTGACTTAAGTCAAAAGTTCCGCACTCTTTGAAGGAGTAACTTATTTTAAAGTAATGGTGTTACATGCCATTCTTCTTATGAGATTCTCTTCTCTTTTATGGTCTCGAGTCTACTTTCAAATATACCGTCAGGCCCACGCTGTTTCGTGCTTAGGTAAACCTTTTTATGTCTGCTATTTATTTTTTCCATCGGCTCGAATTAAAGGCGGCGCCTTTTACTTGAGATCCTCCCACGCTCATCTTTTAGACGAATATCCACCCCCCACTCCATATCAATGAAAACCCCTTACGAACGTTGCCTTATGGAGTAAAAATGCATTCCTCACACACACAATATTTATTATTAAATCGGTATGCTTTACAGTGATTTATTATTTACCTACTCATGCTACACGTTCATATTTTTCAGGTAAGTTTTAAAAAAATCTAGCTAATATTTCACTTCTGGGTGCAGGCGGATGACCTATGTTTTGCAAAGGTTCTTGAAGGAATTGTGCTGAAGTAAGAGTGGTTTGTATTTTAAAACGGCTTACAATATAAGGTATTTATTCCTGTTTTCCTCTACTATATTATCGAATCACCAGCTACCTATTTGTGTTCTGCACCTTTTTAATTTCTTATTTTATCTATTAGTGGTTCTGATGCTTGTGTAAGTAAAACGTTTTACGTAGAATTCTCTGTTTTTTTCCATCGGCACGAAAGCAAGGCGGTGTCTTTTAATGCTAATCCTCCCACGCCTTTGATATATTGCCTCCCCCACAAATCACTGAAAATTCCCCACGGGCAGTCTTGCGGGAAGAAAAAAAAAATTCCTTTCGTGAATAATTTTACTTTATTATTCTCAGTAGGAGCGTTCCATTTCACGGATATGAAAGGCACACACACCCAAAAATGCTACCGCCCGTGCATCACACCCACAGCGGATGGGAACGAGGGCGGTAGAAAAAGTGTGTGAGATATATACTTGATTGCTATCAAAGGCCGCAATCACAATCACCAACACGACCTCCCCATCCCTCTTTCTTTCCACTGCCAGGCGCCTTTATTTCATTTTCAAAGCAGGGATGTGGGGGAGGGAGAAGAAAGAGATCCTTATCGCTCTCAAGATAAGTGCCGTAATTAATAGATCGCCATCAAAAATAAACCCGACACCTTTATGTCCACCACGTCTGGGTCTTGGGGATATGGGAGCCGTGAGTAGACAGCCTTTCAGAAATTTCCAACCGCTCCTCACAATTGATAGCGATTCGAAGCAGGCAGTGGCCTGATTCGCTAAAACATAGCGAGTTGGTTTTATAAAAGGTAAACTCTTTCTTGACAATAGCCTGGGTGTGAGGTCGTCCAAATTGACGGAAATAGCTTTGAATTGTCCTAATGGATAATTAGCTGAAAAAGTGGACATTATGAGACTTGGCTTGGAATACCTGATATACTGTTGAGAAAAAGCAGGACTAGGGGAATTCTGATCTGATTCGTACATATGGTAACATTTTTAAAACTGCACTTTATTCTTTTCTAAGTCCTGGTTAGTAGTATATTTGTTAATTAATCAATGCTGAATTTGCAAATTTAATTTAATTAATCTGAAGTTTTCTAATGACTTTGATTAAGCGTGGAAGCATTTACATCAACGCTGAAAATCGAATACTTGCACCTTTGCACGTGACGATTTGTCTCATTCAGTGCATTGAAAATTTGAGCGTTTTGGATAATAGGATAGATAAATTGCAGTGAAGTTTTCTCGGGTCTCACACCGGGTAAGGTCCTCCATTTCTCCTTCCAACGTTTCGATGGACAACTCGCCCATCGAAACGTTGGAAGGAGAAATGGAGGACCTGACCCGGTGTGAAACCGAGAAAACTTCACTGCAATTGTTCGCGTGGAAGAAAACCAAAAATTACGTTAGGATAGACAAAGGTCAATTTACTTGATATAGTAATCTATCAAAATAATTGAGTGCATTAATCAATTTCCACTTCCACCAACTCAAATAATTTAATAATGTACAACGTAAATTTTGAAATTCGGATGTCTTTGAAACAGAAAATTAAATATTTAAATGAGATTTTTGCGGCCGGAAATGTCATTAACTATTAGAATTTATGGAGGATATTTTGAAAATAAAATAAATATACTTTAACTTACCCCTTCCTTCTAAAATATTTTTCCTTTTCTCTAGCTGAAATTCATTGCGGATTGTTAGTGGATGGTGGCCAACCGAGGCCAACGCACTTGGAAAGTAGCAAAGGAAACCTATTCAGGCACTACATTCAGATACAAGATAAGAACAGCACAGAAATTAATTGACTTCTATCATTTCTAGTATCTAAAATGCTCCTATTTTTCGAAGACAATGACTGACACAAGTAACTTTGAACGCAGTCACGCGCGTGGGTGCTGAGAATTGTTGCAAAGCATTGTTATTTCTCTCGTGGTGTTTGTGGGTCGGTGAAAATTTGTCCTGATGATAAAAATTTCAAAGAATAATAGTTAAAACATAAATAACACTTTTGATCTAAATAAGTTTTCCTAAAAAGTGTTTTATCGATACCATGTGTGATGAAAAATCCAAACTCTGTTATTTATTACATCTTAAAATAATAATTTCATTCCGATATCTTGTATACTGAGTGTATCATATGCAATGTATGAAAAGGCCGTTTTCAATTGTTGATGTATGTATCACTTTTATGTGAAGTGATTTAACAACATCTCAATTGCATATATATTTCCAGATTCAACTTGTAAAATTTCGAGTTACGTTACCGAGAAGAAGATCGCATGTTAAGTTAATCTATTTCATTAAGTAGTCAGTTTCCACCAGTCACCAATTTAAGGTAAAATGTACTTATAAAATACTATTCCATTTCATGAATGCGAGAGCTTGGTGAATCATTCTATTGACTGGTTAGATTTGGACGTTGAAGTATGAGTAACATTTATTTAGTTTCAGTGTCACCAGCGTTATAATTACACTGGAATTTGGTGGCAACTGAAAGAAGCATATAGTTGTAATGAGAATCCTAAACTTAACGGCATTTTTTATTTTAACCATTTTGAAATCTATAAATCTCATGCGATATCTTTCGATCCATGCATTGAGTAAGTAAAAACAAATGGAATATTGATTTTGCCGGAAAAATTTAGAGCTCTTCGTACATTTAAGTACTAAACCGCGTTTTAGTATTACTCCTCAAAGATGTAATGAAATAATTGATTTTATTTACTGGATTTAATAATATTTTTTCACTTTAATTATCACTTTATCAATAGCGATTTCATATATTGCTTTATTGTTTCAATTTGGTTGGGCGTCGAAATATTTGCCTACGGTATCCATCTATTTTTTTCTACGCGAGACTGTGCAATTATTTTTTGGTGCAGGTTTGAGGAATTTTTTGTAATGATTTTGATAAATGCTCTTAGTAAGGAATCCACTTTAGTTCTTTATGCATAGTAAAATAATTTCCATCTAATGTTTAGGCATATATCTGAGTTTCGTATAATTTAGGTTGAATGGTGATACCATTGCTAGAACTTGCTTTTTCTTATCGATTTATCGAGTTATTACCTTCTTATGATTTGCAACTATCCTGCTCAATCGATTAGTTTTTTTTAAGACATGTGGAAATTCGAATCTATTCGAGATGTATGCTGGAGCATTGATATTTTACCTTTCATGGCATTTCTTCCTACATTCGGCTTCATTTAGGTGCAATAATTTGATTTCGCCATCGAGAAGCGAGAAAAATCAGAAGCAGAAACGGTGTTGGCTTCTTGTGCTCCAACCGCGTGAAACGCCAATGAAATCAGCTCGTGTGAGTGGTAGCTTGTTACCCCGCTGATTAACTGCTAGATATTAAAGTTTGGTACCTAGCAACAACTTTTTTCTGACCTTGGCTGGCGTCATTAATAGGTTTTTTCTTCTCTTTTGAACCAAACTAACCACCTTCTTCGAGCTTTGATACTTCTCATGCTTTCTTGAAGTGTCTACGTATTGCATGAGTATTTCAAAGACTTAGAGCCCCACTACTAGCTTTTATAGCCAATTGCTGTGCTTCGCATCGCTCTAACGACTTAAAATGGTCTCTTGTAAGCGTTTTTCCCCAGTAGCATCCCCTGAGACTTAGGTGGAATCGTCATTTTAAATTTTCTTTATCAGGAGGAATCGGACGGCTTATATCCTTGATGATTCAAATTCATAGCCTGGAAATGAATTGGGTGTTTATCCTTGTAGCAATGCATGCCTCTGAGATTTTTGCTTGGGGAAACATAATTTCTTAAAGAGCACCTTAATCCATTCTTTCCTCATTTTTATATTTTCAGATAAATTTACTTTTCGAAGAACTATTTGTAAATAAAATTTTCGCATTCAATTAATTAGGCCAGGCTTATTTAGTGGTACTAACAAAATAATTTCCACGACTGGGGAAAACAATTATCAGTTTGTGGATAAGAGTTCGACCAAGCTTTGGATTTATATAAGTAGTCGGAATGCGAACTGGTTTTGGCTAATAATTATAATCTATCAATTTTTTTCAGTTTTAAAGATAATATAGTGTTTTTTTCGATAAAAATTTGCTATAAATATTATGAAATTAGCGCAATGTAAGTTTTTTATTAAGTGGCGAAAGAAGCGTAAGTGCTGTCGTTCAACTTTGAGCTTATGTTATATAATTTTGTGGGTACCTATTTCGACGCATTGCATTTTGATGGCTAATGGTCTATCACACTTTTTACTCCATTTGTAGCCAATAGGTATATGTTTTTCAACATAGGATGGAGCTTTAACATTGGCGTTGAAATGCTTCTTTTCAGGTTCAACGACTGTTCCACGGGAATATTTTTCAAAAGAGTCGTCTTCCTCCTGGATGAGCTTTAAATTCAGAAATTAAATGAACTGTATAAGTACGCATTAGATTAGATCTTATAAGCATTATATTAATATTTATTTCAAACTAATAATACTTATCTAAATATTGTTTTATAATAATGATAATAATTAGGCCATGACCTAAAATCGTTCAGTAAATTGCTTCAATTAAGGAAACGAGTCTTTACCGTATTTGGGAGGGCGAATTGCTGTGACAGTTAAGATTGGTTTCAACTCATTGCATTCAGTAAACACCTTTTTGAGCCACATTTAAATAGTGATATTTCATTCGCTTGGTTAACGCCAGAAAAATGTTTCGGGTATTAAAAAATGTTGGTGATGGTATTCCGGGTTTAAAAAATGTTGTTTAAATTAGGATATAAGCTGTAAATTACATAAAATTATTCTATAAAAAGGTACCAATTAGTAACTCGTAGTGATGGATTGCGGAGGAAAAAAATGAAGGAACTTGCATAAAATTTCATATAGAAATCAATGCAAAGTAGGCCAACATAATGCTAATGAAAATGTATGGATTTCATTGTAAAGAAATTACTCAGAACCTTTCCATGTCTTCGCTTGCATTCCCAACTCTACCTTCTCGATAAATTCTGCTCTCTCGGGAATCGCGCAACGCTAAGTTTCCCTTCTCACCCGATGAGCCATTGATAGTTTATCAAACGTGCCACTTCTAGAATTACCGCAGCTGTTGATAAAAAAGAGCAATCTCCCACGAAGCTGGGAAGAGTTTTAAATTGTGGTTAGATAAACCGCGGTCTATATTCCGCCTTGACGTCCAGCCGCCCACCAGTCCCGCGGGAACTTGTGTAGTTCCCTCCACTTCCAGTCAAAACCCAACATCCTCTCTGCTGCCTTAAATCTTCTTCCTCTCCTTCCTAGCGGCTCCGCGGATGCCTTGAGAGACGCCCCCGATATCTCCAAAGATGCGATTGCGACGACGGCAGAAACACGCCGCCACGGTATCTGCGCAAGATGAGATGAGTTACCTACCCTCGTGCTCTTCCTTACTTGTGATTGCGTCTTTTTCTCCTGGGGGTTCGTTACACCAATGTGAAGCAATTCATTGCGTTTTTGTCGCAAACAACCCATTTTGTCCATGCATTCCTGTAAAGTGCGACACTATTAAGGTATTGTTTGATATCCCGATATCGTATGATCGAATATTTGACATTATTACATATGAAGTTAAATTATGAATTATTTTAATCATCCCAGGAATAAGGGGTTATGTAAGGAAGTCTTAACAAATGGTTGTTTATTACCTTCCCGACAACGTAAAAGAAATAAGACGGAATCAATTACGAATAATAAAAAGTGCACTATTTTAAAACTTTTTAAGGTTTTAAAGTCTTTAATACGTCATGCTAAATGCATGTTTTGTGTTCACGATCTCTTATTTAAAATAGTATTTAATTTTTACTTCAATAATTAATTAATCGATCCGGGGTGGAAATGGTGAAGTAAATTGGTGCCGGAAGAAAATTAGTGCCACTGGTTGATATACTTTAATGATTAGGTTTGTGTATCGAAATGTTGCAACTTCATTGATAACTCGGGATGAATTGATAATTTAACAACTCAGTCGAGGAATGCACATGGTATATAATATGTTGGCTTAGTAACGGATATTTTATAGGCCAGTCATTCTTTTAAGCTGAAAAATTGATTAATTAAGGAAGACCACCAGAGTTGTTATATCAAGGTGATTTCCTAAGAAGTTAGTTGAAGAGTGGTAATTTCTTTTCCATAATTCTAGAAATAGCTTTATGTTCACGAATTAGTAATAAAATTTTATTCCGTATCCATTTAAAATATCTTCATAATTTTATTTTTTTGCATAGTGTCTTGCATGGTGACTTCTCTTATTCAGCTTCTTTCTCAGCACAATACGAGAGTAAATGGCAAAATGTTTTCTGGCAAAAATCGTGAGGCAGCGTTGGGTAATATTTCTTGTGCCCGCACATTACCCGCCGTTGAGCCGTAGTGAGCTGAAATGTAGACGATGACAGTGGTAATTAATTGATTGGAATTTCCTAACGAAAACATCTCAATCCTGGGTTGTACGCGGTTAATACCAGTGTAGCAATATTTGCTATTTTATTTTTGTAAGTCTGCCCTCTAAAAAATCCTCTAATTCACTCCGTTAAATTTCCCGCCCACCATCTAAACCTCCGGCTCCACCCGCTCAATGCCCACCCATTTATCATTTTCTCTCTCGATTTGTGATCGTCTTTCAGCACGCCGAACCTTCTTAATCTAGCAGCGTCATCGACTCCTCAATTCCCCCTCTTTTCAAACTCTTGGGGGGGGGGGGAGATGGAACGCGCTCGAAGTCTATATAGATAAAGTGTTGAATGTAGATATAATATATGCCAAGAATGGGTGGTTTGCCTTTGCTTACTTAGTTCTGTTATAGAAAATAATTCAAGATACCTTCCAATTATTCTCCCTTGCATGATTCCAAACCTCTTCTTCGGCCCAATTGAATCCAGGATTACATACTAATATAGTTTATCTAGATTCCGTTTTCATCTCTTTCTACTGAATTTAACCCGTTTTTTCCCCTTTTTTTGACACAAAGGGAATATAAATTGGTAGTTGCGCCGTTGGGATTCACTATGACTTTTGGTGCCATTGAAATTAACTATGTGAAATACCAAGAAATTTCCTTTCCCTACGATAAGCATTTGCCTGCTTGTATTTCCTGAGACAGATTTACTAAACATACCGGCATAGGCCAGGCATACATAAAGAGGTTTGGCAACATGTGTATTGTATGTTTACATTATATACAAAAGTATTTGATTTTTACATGTTTTTGTGGTGACAATTAAAATTTTAAAATGAAGGAAGGTTTTATTTGGGTAGCTACCTTATACCATTAACATCTCTAGATTCTTCATGTTGGCAGCTTCATAATTTCAACTTTTGTATCAATTTAATATTTACAAATAATAACCCATTGATAATAAATCGCATATATTCCTCTCTGATCAATCCGTCCCCAGCTTCGTTGTCACATTCAATTATATTCATATTGTAGGTATTCTTGAAACGTTTTTTGAACAGCACCGCCTCTTTGACAGGACCATTATATAATTGCCATAATTTCAATCAGTCTCCTGAACTTATATATTGTAACTATTCCTGAAACACTATTTTGGTTCCACCACCAAATTAACAGCTCCAAAAAATAATTGCCCAAATGTTCCCCAACATTTCATTCGGTCTCCCTAACTAGCTCAACATGACCTCTCCAACGCTCTTCTCAAATCTCGCCGGCGATTTCCGCCGCCCACGGCACGCCACCTACAATACGTTGGATCCCTCTCATTTTTCTCTCAATCCTCGATCTCGATACTGTTCCGTTCTCAAGCATAACCTTTCGAAATCTCCCGTCTATGGGTACCCACGCATGCGCGTGTAATGGGTAGAAATGCTGTTGCCGTCACATTTACCACGCGCTCACGATCAATTTTTCCCACGGAAACAACTTGTCGCCAAATTAAAATCCAAGTAGCGTAGGCGATGATATTTATACTCTAATAATGTCACCCATGTTGGATTAACGATTTGAATTTAATGTTCGAGCAATTCCGTCACAGTTAGAAATAGATGGGAGGCAAATAATATCCTGTAAATCTTTGTAAGTCGATTTCTCGTTCAAATAATTGAATCTCATAAGTAAACTTGAAAATAGCATTTTATATAAACACTTGCTTTCATAGTATAAATATAAAATATTCTCTTGGGAAATATTAATGTATTCATTTCCATTTTCCCATCATTACCTGATTCTCCTTTATACATGATCATTCTCTCCATCAGAGAATTATAAATTATTTGTCAATGAAATATTTTTTATATCCAATATCAGAAAAAAAATGTTTAATCATGCTTATATCCGTCGATAAAACTGCTAATTTTTCATGTGTTTTAATTATGGAGTTTTAAATGATTTATTTTTTTCCCTTCTTTTGAGTCTACATTTTTATCACCCAAGCTCTTTCATGAAAGGAAGTCATACAGTGCTGTGTTGATACTGAAGAAAAATTTTGAAGTCCTAGCCCTTTACTCAGAGTTGAAATTCGTTTGAGTTTATTAAGGATTGCTATGATTTCTTTATATACTCATGTTTCCAAAAATCCCTATGAGTTATTTCATATTGCAGTATGTTTGATTGACGAAAATGTATAAAACTGTATTGGTTATATAAGTGTCTTAATTTACTAATTCTGGGCTTAACATGGAAATATGGAACCGACCGATTTTAAAATTCTGTGGTTTCTAAAAATTCTTTCTGCTGAAATGACTTCAATTTTTTTAATTTTCTTTTTTATGTTTTAAGAACTCTAAATTAATAACTTATCATTAGAGATCTATCCACCTTATTATATTCAACCCCGCATAGTGGTCATTTATTCATTCTGGTTGATATTCTAACGCAATTATCCGAAGCGTTGCCTTAGAATTTTGATACATAATGTATATTGTTTGTTTCATCAGAACACGTTTTTATAGTTTATTTTTGAATAATTTTTCGTCAGATGGAATGACCTTTTGTGGAAGTTTTCTTGATTTCTCGTAATGGCAATTAAAGCTTTCGCAGATTACCAATACGGCGGAAAACAGCCATTCCCTATCGCTTCAGCATACGCATCACATTTTATTGCCAGAAAAGAGTTCCATGTAGGAGTTTGGCTTGGCAAGACTCTGGAGGAATGTGTTACGAGTCTTTGTGGCCTTAGTGTCGAATAGGTCCTTGGTACATGGACGTAATAGTTTAGTCGTTGATTATGAAGCGTATCTTTAGTCTTCATCTGATATTGAATCGAGTGATTTTAACTTAGTTGAAGGGTATATTGAATCAATTATCCTGCTAAGGATTATTTTTTCCCTTATAAAAGGCATAATTTTACAATTACAAGTGTAAAATGAATATTACCTTACTTCCATTGACAGATCTGACGTGATGACGTAGTTCACTTTTGGTAGATAAGTTATGGGTACATATACTCAGTGCTGAACAGGGATATAACTTAAAATGCAGCTCCATAGTCACCAATGGTGTTTCACTGCATGAGTCCTTAACAGGCATTATTTTATACCGTTTACACGCGAAGAGACCTCGGTGAAAAGTCCCTAGTGCCCACGGAGATTAATTCCAATAAGCCATGTCAAAGGTTCTTATGAGAAAATATAAGAACCCTGGTAATGCATAATATTCGCTTGGACAAAAATACACCTCTGCTGTAGCGTCTCTAAGAAATCTGCTCTCTCATGACACGCACAAAATAAATTCATGCTTTGCTTCTTGTTTTCCGTATCTGGACTCTTCTCTCGGCTGATGGAAATCCGTTCCCAAAATTTTGTCGTTGATCATTCTTACATCGCATAGGTAATAAGCTAAATAAGTTTGGAGTCAAACTTTGGCCTCTAGTAATTGAGGAATCCAAGATCCTCAGTCGTGGATTTCTTTACCTGAGAAAAAAGTGAAAGCTTATCACAAGATGAGTCTCTTCTGAAACTCGTAGATATGAACTTTGAAAGACTAAGCATTACTAACAATATTCTCTGTGCAGGTGATTGCCAGACAATAACGAAATAGATAAAAGAGATAAGTTAGACAGGATATTAAAAAGAAAAAAAAACGACCAATTTTTGCAGCCCTATCCACAAACGGGTGTGAACATTATGCGTAGACTCTGAGATGCTTTTCTGCTAGGTTTATGTTGAACCAACTGCTATGCATGCATTGAAAAGTAATGTACTCGTTGCTATACCCCTAAATTTAAGTAATTTCCTTATTCTTGTGCAGTGGAGTACATTTTAGTTGATAATAGATTCGCAAGTTCATAAGTATTAGATTTTTACTGGCAAAAGAATGCAAAACTTTTGAAGAATTTTCAAACATTTTTTTGAAACTATTGCCATGGAAGAGATCGTGTAACATATTATTTTAGCCGCTTCGTTTGCCATTCACTAAAATTTATAAAAAGGATGTCATTCAGCTTTACAATATTTTCATAATAATAAAGTTTCAAATAATTCTGCATAAGCGTAGATAGTCGAGGTAATATCTATAAGTAATGCCTAATTTTTTAACTAGCATAAAAATGTATAAATAAAAATAAATAAGAGGATAAAAAAAAAATGTATCCAAAACAGCGTAATAAAATTCCACTGGTGAGAATGACCAGTGCCAGAGTCTAGGTATTACGTAAGGTCCCGAGGCGTTAATAAAATAGTAAGCATGTTATAATCACCATTATTTAAACGCTTTTACATAATTCATTTCAATGTATTAATTTATAAATGTATTCATGTTGTTTTATATTGGATATAAAATATCAATTATACTATCATCCGGTAATATAAATTTTGCAATTTCATATAATTGGGCTGTTGTTCGTGTAAGCATGAATGTATAAATATCTATGCATGTGCAATGGAATAAATACAAAATAATAAAATACTTGCTCTAGTTAAACAACATCAAGAAATTCAACACTGCATTCAATAATCCGAGCATTGACCTCAAACACGTAAGTCGGGAGATCAATATTTTATGCAAAGAGCATTGCAGAATGATTTTCTTGTTTTTTTTTACAATCATCCATGTCTTTGGATTCTATTATTTTAATTTACACTGCAATATTCTCCCCAGTTGGTAATGGAGTATAGCAAACCATTTGAAAGTAAAGGTATAAAAATTAAAGAATAGGTTATTAGCGTTCCGCGTCACGGTTAATTTTCTACAACAATATAGTTGTTCATATAGGCATGCCACATGGGTGACAAGACATTTATTTATTTAAAAAAACCCTTAACTAATTCGACTCACTTTGCACGTAGGCAAACTCGATAAAACCTCTTGCAACCAGAAGATCATAAACACCTCTTCACTTCGCGATGCATTCCCTCACCTCCTGAGGTCAGGGTTAAATCGATGATGCATCTTCCACTTCTGTCAGAGCCGAGCGGTCTTCGACGCAGCGGCAAGCGTCGACCTAATTCATTCCGGGTGCCTATTTCCTCAGAAATCGAGGGGTGAATGTCACCTTTACGGCCCACTTCATGTCAGCTCGTGATCCAATTAAACGAGATCTGCCGCAAGTCATTAGAAGGATCCCTTATCTCAACCCGTGGGCCGCAATTTTGTCCACAACGGAATTACGGTGCGTTGTTTTTTCACCCTCCTCATATTATTTTATTTTGTATCCCGGACCGTCTTGGCTAAGTGGTGATGCATAGCCTTTCAGACCTCGTATTAAACCGCGCAAGAGCCCGCCGTAAAAATTTTTTACTCTCTCTCTCTCTAAGGGGGAAAATTAACTATTGGACCTTTCAACGGAGGTTGCTGGGAGAATGGGAGAATGATGGTAGAGAGGAGACTCAACCCACACTCGTGATGGGGATTCACGAATCCCCTTCCTCCCTAACCAGACCGCTCGGATAAACTCTTAAAAATTGGAGTTTTCCCTCACTTTGTCAAACAAAACTGCGCTCATTTTTACCCGTGACTGCGCCAACCGTCTCTCCACATCATACCTACTCTCTCTCCATTTTCCCCGCTCCTCTACGCTCGTTGTTTTATTTATTTTTTTTTTCGTTAACCCCTCTGGTCGCTCGTGACCCTTCTGGAGGAAAGCTGCTCCGCAAAGGGTGGGCAGATATGAGATGACGTGGCGTGGCTTATGAAGCGCCCGTTTCTCCCGGCATCCGTGCAGCCGGGGTCAAAGGGAAGGTAGGAGAGGTCACGGCGCCGGGGTCGGCAGGGTCAACTCGGGAAAGATTTTTCGAGCTGGTAGTTCGTGTTGAAAACCGAATGCGCAGGCCGTAATGAGCGGGACCGGGCGCATGTTAAGTGCGATGCGTGGATCATGGAAGGTCGGGATTGGAGGGAGGTGGAAGAAAAAAACGGCTCCGAAAAAAAATTTGCTTGGAAGGAGGTTGATGTATCGAGAGTTATATAGGAGTCGAGGCTCATTTCGGATCCTTTCGAAATTGGCGGAGTGGTAAAATGAGTAACCTTTTTGTAAAACGATCTCCGTTGTCGACCTTTTCGGCGAGATATACGGAGACCGTCTATTTGTAAAACCCATACTGTTTCCCGGCATCTCATTCCATCAATCAGTGTGGTTTCCAATAGTTTTGAAAAAAATATGCTCTTAGACCTCACCCTTTTTGGATTGATTGCAGGAGTTTAGCGATGGGGAATTTTATAAGAATTAGAGGGGTATGCCTATGTGGTAGCAGAGGAGCCTAAAGCATTGCGCAACTTATACACCACAGGAAGAAATTCTTTATTAGAATCATAAATTATTTCATAGGAAATTTCATTACTAGGCATTTCAAGTATGCCTCGTTTCTGCACTTTACCTCGAATCTAAATTTAATACCCAGAAACATGCCTTCTCGATCGATTTGACAGATGATATTCGTGTTATTTTTGTTGAAATGAAGTTGTTTTGTATCTGCTGTCAACATGTTTTATTTTAATGTTAGCAATTTTGTCAAAAATAGCATTAATTTTTGTTTCATTTCGTGGCCAAGGTTGTCAATGTTTGTTGAAATTTATTGCGTGTATTAGCATTTATAATTAGCAATATGATTTTTTTTGCCAATCTTTAACCGATCATTTGACGCAATACAATCTTCTCCAAAATATCCACAGTAGACATGTGGGAAGTAAACCCTAATGCACATTTGCTTTGCTCTATTCTTGCCTTGAATTAGCTTCTGAAAAGGAGTTCTCCGGTTGATACTGTGGGTTTATTGTGACAAAATATTTTATGAGTTAAGTCAGAGGTTGTGAATTTACGGGATAAACCATATTTGGCTTGCAAATTTTTAAATTTTGCGTAAAATTTCAGGGCTCACTGAGGACCATTCAAGCCACTTTGCCGACTTTTCCATTTAATTGACAGTTTTTTGCCCAGACACGTACCGCAGTAATTGGATATGAATTCAAATCGCTGCCATCAAGGTAGTCAAAGCAAAAATGGAAGAAAATGCCAGTGCATGTTACGTGTTACGTCAGAAGACACGTAGAGCATAAATAACACGTAGAATGTAAACGATTACGTTGAGCGACGTAATAGTTAATATTGGGCATTGAAAGAACATTTTGAGATTTTATTGGTTATAAATGCCACAATACTACATGGTATGAATATTTGCGTGTATAGATATGTTCTATCAAATATAATAGGAAGGGATATTTTTAAACAAAGTTCGTTCAATAAAAGCAAAATTTAGTCGACTTTTATTCCGAAATTTTTTTAGCCAAGTTTTCATTCTAACAAACACTCATAAATTGAAAATTTTGGATTCTTACCATTGTTAACTAGCACCATAATTTACCTAAATAGACCAGTTATACAGTGTTCGTTAAATATCCTTGAGGCATGACTAAGGTAATAATCAATTCCGTTTTCTCGGTCGCCAATTTCAGTTCTTTACAATGATAAGTCATAATTGGCGTCGTATTAATATTAACCTCCGAAAAAGTGAGGGGAAAAATGCTATACAGCGTGTATTTCATCGGTTGATTTATAATACATATATTTCGACATTTCGTTCTATGTAATTATATGTCTGCGTTGTAACCATCCGACTTGATTTAATATTAGAAGAATTCCTCTCCCTAATTCAACCAATGTGTCCACATGCGACGCGCGGATGACATTTGAACACGCGCCCAAACTAAAGATGGAAACCCTCGCCCATGTAATATCTCCGGATGAGTCAAGGGCGCCCGTCCCGCTTTCCATGTCGAGGCGTTCTCGTAATTGCTACTTGCTGATAAAAATTTGCTCAACGCCCAGAGTGTGTTCTCGACGTTTTTAAGCCGTGAAAAACTTTTAAAAAGAAAACCTGCGTCGCGTCGTGGCGTTGAGAAATGAGCGCTGCGTGGGCGCAAAGGAATAAGAAAATAAACAAAAGCATAAAGAATCACGGGAGCTGGTTTAGGCGGAACTTAACGCGTGCTTAGGGACAAGGATAACGAGTGTCCTCAGGGTATGTACAAGGGATGGGGGTCTTTCGAATAGTCCGACGACGACGGTTTTTAGTGGTGGGTGTCTAATGAGCGAAGGATAGGTAGTGGGTATAAGGCCGTGGCAATTAAAGATGCGAGAGCCGCGACTCTTCAAGCTCCCTCCTCGCTACTTGGCCATTTCTTCTCCCGAGCATCGCATCCTCTTCACTCCCGCCTTCTTCAAGGGTTGTCTGGCCCCGGATCATACTCGTCGGGTCGCGGGGTAGGAAATCACTCTCAAGAGGTTTTGCCGCCGCCGCCGACGCCGCGTCGCTGTCTTGGAAGCCGTAATCCTTCAAGTGTTAAACGACACTCGCCACATAATTGTGGTCATGAAATTCCTTCACAGTTTTTCTGTTTTTTAATGCTTCGGATCCATGCTCTAGGCTCGTGTTTTTTGTGCGGTTTAATATTCTTACATACTTCTTCCCCCCTCTACTCGTGTGGTGGCGATTAATTTGGCTTTGTTCATAAGCCACTGTCATGCATGCGCCGCTTCTACGTGAAGAAGATGAAGTTTTTGTCTCGGAATTCACTAGAGACCCAGGGTTCTCTATCCAAGGACATTTTTTAGAGAAATGTGCTGGTATCCTCCTTTGCGGAAAATACCGGAGGAAAAACGTCAAATCTTTATGTTGTGTGAAATAAAACTATGGGGTAAATTAGAAACATGTCGGTATTAGTTACTTAAAATTGTGTTGATTGATTGCTAGTTGGCTGAAACGATAGTCGTAGCCGAGTGTTTTAGCATGCGTCTGTTATCGTCGAATTGGAAATTAAAATGAAATCCCTACGATACATAACCAATAAATTCCTAAGTAACGAAAAATAAATACGTATGGTTCCACGATCAGGCCTCTTGCCATAAAATACGATAATATTTCTGACTTTGATGATTAATGTCGTGAGTTTGCATACCCAGACCAATGCTGTGTGATTTTTACAATACGAGAGTCAATTTTTCGAGCGAACTATAATTTATAATTGAATACGGATAGATTTAATATTAAGAAACGCTAACCACGCATTTGGCTTTCTAAAATTCATTATTTATTATATATGAGTATAAATGAATCCTTGGTCACGTTATAAACTATTAAATTAGGGTTTCACGGAAGCAGTTGAGTACTATTTTCAGGGAAGTGCTTGATTTTCAAATAAATTTTTCACAATGATATTCCATCAGACTTTTGTCGATACCATTCATTACTCAAGAAAGCGTGATTTTTTATATTATTCAATTATTGACATGTGTTCATACTTATGTTAATAATTTGCGATTAAAATAGGAGATTTTGTGCTGGGACATTGGTAATTCTAATTGGAAGCTTATTCTGAAAACACAATACTAAACCGTTAGCATTATTGCGTGATGAATAGCCTCATTGTCTGTTTTTGATTCATGGAGTCTCTCTTTGTGAATCGAAGAAAGATATAAGCCATAGATTTATCATGGCTTTGTCTTTCAACGTTAGGTTGGAAAGCATTCTTCGTTTTATTTTTATAGAGACGACTATTTTATCTATCTCTACTGAGAAATGTCCATTCAACTTCTTTTGATAGCCTATTAACCAAATTTCATACCCTTTGTTCTCACCATTGAATGTCGTTTGTCTTTTTCTCATTTTTAGTCCAAAGTCACTTTTCAAGCTTGGTATTTTCGCTTGCAAGGTGCATTTTGTATTGTCCGTTTCTCTTTTAGTATTATTTCCCGCCTAAAAACTTCACAAAATCGTAATGTTTTATTTAATCATATTTTCTAGATAAAAATTCAATTGAAATGTCGGTGATTACCTGAATTGCCCGCTGCAGTTGGTGCAACTAGACCATTTGAATACATGTTGAATACTCATGACACAATACTTCCATTTTACACGAAGAATTCTCTCAGTTTTATAAAAAAGCACGGGATTATTAAAAAAACTACCAAATCTTTGCAGTAATTTCTTTAGAATAACAAATCTTGCATAAAAATTTGAAGCAATATGTACCTTTTTGGCCAAGTGCATACATCCGGAATTAGGATGAAAATTCTTTTCTCAGAATTTTGCGTCACACTAGGCAGATGATATAATATGAAAGGTCAGAAAGTAATAGTTAGGTGTGTGCAGGGTAACATAAAGATAACTTGACGCATGTAAAAGAGAACGCAAAAGAGGAGAACCAACCATAGGTCGTATATTGGTCATTTGAGTGGACTCCAAAAACTATTTTCTAATGCATCACCCATTGAAAAAGTCCAGGGTACGTGTGCATCCTAAGAAATTATTGAGCAGAGGCAATTTCGACCTCTCGGAATAATGATTTTGCGCTTTTTTTACCCTGCATTTCTTACTATTTCCGGGACGCAATTTTCACTAGCACTTCATCATGGTTAGCCTCTAAATTGCCTAGACTTCAACATTTCCGAGACACGAAGCACTAAAACATATTTGAATATATAGTAATAAATAGATATAGTGCAAACTATGGATATGCATAATGCTATGGGATTCAAGCGCCCTAGATCAGTTTATTTGTTAATACAGTTTTTTGTCGCACATGTATCACATAGAGAATATCCTTATCTTTTTAAAGTGACCTTAATAAAACTTTTATATATTATCTTTATTTACTTGCTATACTTCTGCCCTTAACTTCCATTTATTTCATTTCTTGGTGTGAAAACTATTACGTAAATGCTATTGCGGGCTGTGAGCTTTGGTCTGAATATCATAAATAACTCTTTGTTAACTGTCCTTCCTAGTTTTAAATTTTATTCGAGTGTTTCCAATTATTTCCTGATGGGGATTATGACTGCGCTAGTAATTAGAATTTTTTAAAGAAGGGGAGAGCCAGATTTTTTCTACACTTATCAATACTTTAAGTGTTCTTAATATTGGAAGTGATGATGTGGAAGTTAATAGAATTCACGAAACTCGTAGCAAACTTGGTTACCTTAAATTAGGCGTAAACATTTTTTCAGTAGCCTATCAATATCTTTTGTGATTTTAATTTCTTCATTTTATGTATTGCGCGCAATTGTGTTCTAACTATTTCTAAGCAAGGTGGTGCCACAATATATCTTGTTTGCATACCTTCTCCTTAAGCAGGCTGAGATAACAAGGTAATAATGGTCACATTAGAGAAAAAAATCAGTTACCACTCCAATCCCAGCATTTCCTCATGCCTGCATATCATTGGGAGGGGTAATTACTGCCGAGGATAGTGATCTAGCGTCCTAATGAATTTGTATTGCGCTTTAAAAAAGGCCTTGCACAGCTCTAGCAGTTTTCATGATTCAGATATCCTCGAAGATATACTCTGCGGGAGTGTATTGCATTCTGTCGAGTCACCCACGTGTTATTAACATTTCCAAAGAATCCCTTGGATAGTGAATGCTAAACTGAAAATATAAATCCGTTGGATAATGTCTTCAAAAGAGCAAGAGGTTAAAAGCAATGGCGTCCTGGGCGGAGGTGAAGCCGCCGCAATTAAACCGACTAGAAATACGAGTATAGTTCGCACCAGTCAGCCAGGCAGGAAGGTGAAATGCATGGCTTACTATCGTAACGCCTTCATAAAGCCTTTAGAGGGTTGCGCGCGGCGAGTAGATGCGACCGCGCCCATTCTCATATTCACCCAAGGCGGTGCGCGTGCCCGTGGAGAGCTCGTCAGTTGCGGTGGGCGGCGTAGTCGTCTTTTGTTGGGGAGCGATCGCCTTTCCCTGATGGATGGCCCCGCCGCCGGGTGACACCACCTGCCAAAGGGCGGCAAATCTTTCCATCTTTTCGCGGGCAAACCGTTAACCGTGCCTGCCTTTCCCTTTGTCACGTATCCCACCACTCCGGTCGTGATTAGACGTCTGAGAAGGCTGGCTGGGGAGCATGGGATTTCAGTAGGCAAGTCTTTCGGAGAGTAATCTTTTTATTTTTACTCTCTCCTTCGCATTGGCTCTCACCACGGAACCGGCATGAATAAACAGTATCGGTTGGTCGAAGGGGATGTTGAAACTTCATTCTTGAAACGTACTGTGCGTCGTATTAAAATCGCGTCTTTCAGGTGTAGATGCCTCAAATTGTTATTTTTTTCCTATCATTGGTCGAGTCGTTAAATGAGTGAGTACGTGCTGGGATTAATAAAATTTATGACATCATCTCACAATTTTATGGATATTCCGGAGCTCACGTGAAAATTAAAGATAGAAGTGATAACAGAGGAAGGCGTGTCACATTGGCGTGGAAAAGTTGGTGATATGGACGGTTTTTAATATGTAGTTGTGTCGCGTTTTTTTTTTTTTTGAGGGAGTATTTAAGTAATTTATATTTTTAAAGGAGTAAGAAGGGAATGTTTTTCATAGCTGATCACTTAATTTTCTTTCAATGCTACCTCTATTCGGGCATGCATTTATTATCATCAGTAATCAATTTTAATGCTTCAGTTAGCTGAAGCTTAGAAGCTTTGATGAGTAGTTGAAGGGATTTTCCTGAATAGTAACTATGTTCTCCGTTAAATACCATACGAAGACACAGGTGCTGTTTACAACATGAACGCATAGTATTTTATATCAAATGTAAATGATACAGAACTTACTAACCTCACGCCAGATCAGTCTTAATCTATATTTCTTCAAAAACATACACCACCATTTCGATTATGCTTACTTAAAATTCTTGAAGTTAACGTTCTCCCTTTCAAAATTTTCCAGCCAATTATTTGATGGTTTTGGTCTCAAGCAAAAAAAGCCTTCTATAAAATGTTATTGTAAGTTTCTTATTGCGGGTGCTTCATTTATGAACGATTTTCTTTCTGATTTTTGTACACCATTATTAGTCAACAATCTTAAGATTTTAGTTTCATGCAGCTCTCCATTCTTCTATCCTTTCCGCTAGCCTTTTTATAGTGACGTATTTCTTCCCTTCATTGTCCTTGATTTTTGTATTCATATTAAAAAATTATGTTTTTACTCGGAAGTTTCTGCTCCACAAAAAGGCATCCCCTTGTTGGCGAATCCAGTTAGAGGCGAAGATGGTCTTGTCTTGCATGGGTAAGACTCACTGCAACCTATGTGCGCTTGTTTCCAGTGTCGTTACTTGGGATCGTTAAGATGAGCAAGAGTGCGCGGCAGCGGCCGAAGAAGGGAGAAATGATTTGACTCTCCGACCATCTCGAGTAACGCACATCCCTTTCGCCTTGTTCGTTCGGAAGGGATTACATTCATTTACGAGGCGAGAGACACTTGTTCCACCGAGCCCCTTTCGTGTAAATACTCCACACCATAGGCGACGCCGAAAAAAATAAAAAAAAACTTCCTGAAAGGCGCCATTACTTCGTTTCATTTTTACCTCACCACACCTTTCCGCTCGGCCAAAAATGATTGCCCCGTCTCCCGCGAGAAGTTGCGTGGGTGCCGGTGCATTTACCACTCCAGGAGCGGTTCGCCACATCCCTCACGAGGGCAACTGGGTGTGGCGAAAACTCTGATATCCACTCCATTCTTTTTCACTCCACTTCCGTGCCAGTCGCGTCATCCCCAACACATTTCCCAACCGGCTCCCACTACCTGTAGCTACCTTTTCCGCGGGGTTTTTATCTGATAGGTACCTCGAGTGACGGGGAATTAACGACAAGAATTTTTTCGAACAATAGAATCTTGCCCATTGTCGTACCTAGTCGATCCTTCCATTCGGTTTCTTGCCTCATCTCAAACTGCTGTCGACAACACCCTGCTCAACCCTGGACGAAGGCATACTAATCCGGACTCCAAGAAGGCGTGGTCCCGGGTGAGAAATTTTGAAAGATCGCCTCCAGAGGCCTCCCGGGGTATTGTCTTTAGGCCCTCCCCGTTTTGATATCATCCTCTCTCATGGGCTGCGGGGCGGCCAGAGAGTCAATATTTTACTTTGCGACCGGTGGTATCGAAAAATTACCGTGTTATGTTCCTCAGCTTCACGGAACAGTGGTTTTCATCTTGCTGCTGGAGTCGTTTAGAAATTTAAGGGAGAGAAGAGGTCTCGAGTGGATAAGTGTGAGCTGCTCTTCGGACGGCGGATCAGAGAAGAAAAACAATGCGCTGAGAACGAAAATTGAAACTGAACGTGACCTGGAGTCAGATGGAGGAGAGTTTAGTTTCGGAAGCAATGCCTGGTCTTTGGGGTGCTTACGAGAGGCAATGATTCACTGCACATGCCTTCATAACTATCTTGTTGAAATATCTGCTAATATTAAGTTGACTGAATGAAGCAAGTTGAATAGTCATGTGCAGAAACGTTTCTCGGGGTTCCACCGGTAGATGTTGTCCATGTCTCCCGACGCTTCGAGCACTTTTCTGCACATGACGAAACTTCTCTGCACATTACAATTCAACTTGCTTCATATAGTCAACTCAATGTTAGCAGATATTTCAAAAAGTTAGTTATGAAGGCATGTGTAGTGAATCATTGCCTCTTCCGAATGATTTGGAAGATCCCCTGAGGATGATCAGCAAGTCGCTGTTTGAAACGTCGGAAGACATGGACAACATCAACCGGTGGAAAACCCGAGAAACTTCCCTGCACCTGATACACCGGGAAAACCTTGAATGGTCATGGTTTGCACCAGTATATTTGTGAGTGAAACATAGGCCCTTTCACTGGTTTAGTTGGTGCGACAAAGAAAAATACTTGCCATTAATACGATCTCTGATTAATTTTTTATCTCATTGTAATTTTCTCCTCTTTGTCAAATGAACAAATTTGCAATGGTGATGACGTAAGATGAAATAATTACGGTAAACAAAATGTTATTTTTGTCAAATTTAGGTGGTAATAAATCTTTTGGAGGTTCATTGAACTAAAATAGGTTTCGTTGCGAAAATTTATCACTTTATTTATTCAACGACCGTGAGTAGTGGGAGGAAAAATTCCTGTTTTCCTATTCACCTCAATTTTAACCTTATTTCGGTGCAACTTTGTCAATAACTTCCTGAACTATTGGCTGACCTGTAGTTCAGTACACAAGTAGACTAAACTTCATTCTCTTTCTTCAAAGTGTCCCCAAGATTTTATCAGTTTACCAGGAACCTCTTTGATTTATGAAGGCGTTACTACTTAGTTCGTTCCTTAGTAGTGAGTGGTTGTAGCACTCAATCTAAATAAATTGTATGTAATATTTTATACTTTTACGTATTACTTCTATATTCCACAAATCGCCCATTTTGGGAGGAGGAATATTCGAAAGAATATACCTCGTGGAAGTCCCCGGCAGCGGAGACGCAAGCATTTGAGCAATACTGAGCAATACCACGCGATTTTCCAAATATATCTTCCTCAATATCTTGGACCGTTAATGTTTGAACCAATTGGAGGTAGAATGAGTTTCTTTTGTGTTTTTTTACGAGTCTTTTTATTTCTCTCATTGCCATCTTCAGTGGTAATATTCATTCTAGATTTTAACACTTGACATCTAGATTTTAGTACCTTTAAGTAGTGCAGCAGTTCATTCACTGCCTCAGAATTTCCCCTTTCATTGTCTCTGAGGCCGATAGAATTTTCCACTGTATTGCTTGCCACTTAAAGACACTACTACATGGGCTGTCTAGTTTTCGTGATCAGGCGTTGGGAAACATCCCAAATGGGAAAGGGCTTTTAATGGAAACAAGCTTTCTTGTAACGTAAATCAAGAATCGCGAAGGAGGGAGGTAGTCGAGAGAATGAGAGTATGTAATGTGAAGGAAAATGATAACGGGGCCTATGGTTGTGGGAAAGGAGTTGGCTGGGTGTGAGGAAGGAGGAGGGCAGAGGTCTCGGCTTATACCCTCTTAACTGTGAGGATGATACCCTGCTATCCGCGGCGTGAAAATTACCGACCTCTCGTCCACCATTACGGCGGCGCTATGGCCAGGGCCTCCTGTTATTCCCTTAATGAGTTTTACGAAGGAGATAGGTTGGGTGTGAAGCTGGCTAGCTAAATGAAGGACTGTCATTCCTCAAGGTGGAACAGCAGTACCCTTTGGGTCAAAATGGCAAGCAGGAAGTTGAGGTGCATTAGAAGTGGCTATGGGAAAAATGGAGGTGAGGGCAGAGGTTATTGTCTTGGAAAACGGAGTTAATTCCTTGGTGTCATTTTCCTTTTAGTAGCTGTCAAAATCTACGCGTATCTTTAGCATAGCGTTTCCCATTTGTTATCGGGCGATCACAGGGTTTTGTCGGAAAATATTAGATCCCATGAAAAAAATCTCACCTTGTCTCCGCTAATTTCATCCGAAGACTGCTTGCTTCTCATGAAATTCCTGGTTGTTGCGCCGCATTGCTTTGCTGAAGTTACTTAACATATATAAGCTGTAACAAATCGTCAGGTGCAATTATTTTCATCTTCAATACTCATACAAAAAGTTTACCGGTTTATAATTTCAAATATCTATTAAGAAGGTTGTTCTCAAATATTTACGAATTAATTTCATATCCAGCAATTCTACTACAAAAAATATGAAGATTAGATATCATCCTTTGCTATTCGGTAAATATAAAATAAAAATTACTGATCATATCTACATGCACTCCTATGTCATGAAAAAGAATTTAAGTGCAAAGTATCGACGATGTCTTAAGTAGCTATATCGCCATACAGGCTTCATCAAACAATCAAGAAAGCGTGGAGTATATCAATCTTGCCGTGCAAACGGTGTGGCGGTTAGCCCTGTGGAAAAAATTTCGAGGCCCACAAAGCCAAATGTATATAGTATGATACCCGGTCCAGAATAAAGTTTTTCAGAGACAATTGATGTACTCCACACTGCCATTCACATCTTAAAATCTAACCCGAAAAAATTAACCTCGGGAAAATTACCATAGGAATGAGGAAACGTGGAAAGCGTGGTGGTCTGTGCAGTTCCCGGAAAATTAAAAGGCCTCTGGTTCTAATCCTGGTTCGGGAAATATTTTTCCATGGCAGAGAATATGGAATTATGCCAGTTAATTTTATTCTATATATTGTATTAATTTGCATTAGATCTCTGTCCAAGCTGTGAGTGCTCCTCTTAAGCTTAAGTATGTTTTCCTTTTACCACCTCCCACAATGCAACCACCCTTTGAGAGTAATTCAGCCTTCAGGACTCGTTTTCCCAATTCCACTTACACTCGATGCGAGGTTCTCTCAAAACCCGCTTATTAGTCAGAACAGGGAAAGAGAAAAATGCACCCCGAAACTTCGCTGTTACCTAAACCCTTTCTCTCACCTAATCAAGCCCTCCACTTCGCAATTTTCATTCGGCGCGTGGCCCCATCCCTCCCCCAACCAATCAACCGGTCAGCCCGTCATGTCTTCGTCTCTCGATGTCAGCAGGTAGGATACATAGCTGGAAACAGGTGTCTTGTCAGTAGACGAGCGGTTATACGGTTACGTTCTTCAAAATTCAAAGATCACATAATCACAAAAATATAGATCACATAACCAAAAGAGCGGAAATGTTAATTGCCTAGAACTGCGTTGCCAAAAAGTATTACTAATGGAAAGAATGTATATAATTATCATAAAAGTGTAATAAATTGGTTATTTATCTTTAATGATGTATCTATTTTGATTAAATAATGGATGGAAGGAGGTAGATTAGTGGAATGTCAGTGTCTTAGTTGAATGCATTCATGCATAAAATTCGTATGAAAATTCAAACTTGCTTGTTTAGCTCTTGGATTTCTTTTGTAAATGCATTGAGACTTCTTCATTCAAATATGTAGTAACCATCAAAATCCAAACATCCATGGTACTACTAAACATTGTATCTATGTGTGGAGTAAGCATTGTTATTATAATATACTAACCTGTTATTTGTTGCCATTATGGCGGTATCGAGGTAACCATTGAGAAGACCACGAATATTACATTTGACGATTCTCAAGTCCGCTTCTAGAATTGTTGTCGATCCACGCGCATTAAAATATGATTAATGCAAAATCGCCACCCTTGGCGCTATCAGTCATCTATATCCATTTATACGAAAAAATACATGGAAGTAATACTGAACCTATAAACCATATGATCGACACATTCAACGCATTCGAGACGATTGTCATCGAAAAAAGATCACTTCCTCAACGGGTAGTGGCGAAAGTCATACTGAACGAGGTACAGCTTCCTAGTGGCGCCACTGAATAAAATGCGCGCGAAACGGCAACAGATATAACGCTTAACTACCATGTTCTTGGGTCTCCCTTCAATGGATCCCCCACGGAGAAGGCTAAGGAACACACAGAAAACTATGTATTGTTACTCTATGCCTACGACTCATAACGCTGTTTCGGTTTATTTTCTTTGGATTAGTCGTCCTCATTAATGATATTAATCACTATTTCGAAAAAAAAAACACCAAGATGAGTAGGCCGTTCGGTTCGCCTATAAATGGCTTTAAATTGCATAATTGCAATCGTAAAAAGAGCGAATTTTCCTTCTTAAATGACTAAAATTGATAGTTTTTGCCTTCACAAGGAATGAGAGCGCCCAGCATTCCCAGTACCGCCAAACTTTCATTTGCCTTGCCCAGCCGGTATTCACCTGAAATCGCGACTTGGAACACATCATCTTGCGACAAAGATTAACAAAAGAAGAAATTTTAGATATCTTCCGCCATCTTGCGGAGAGAACCCACTTTAGCCTACATAATCACGCATAAATATACAATAACATAGGTCTGAAGTTTTACTTGATTCTGTATGCTATTTTTATATGATTTTAGGGAACAGAAAGAGGGAACATCCCCAGCAATGCTTGTGAGCCATCGCTTATGGTTGGACATCCGCTGAAAAATTCGTTCTTCGGATTTTTTTAACACATTTCTCATTGCATATTCTTAGCTATATTTTTTTAAATTCGATGAATTTTTTTGCCATGGAAAACAGAACTTTAATTTATCATCACTTCTAATCTCCAGTGTTCAGAAATTGGTTTCATTATTGACTTATTTACTTGTACATAGAATTAATATATCCTTTTGTTCTTGAACTTTTTCTTAAATATAAAGTCTCAAGGTTTAAGTTATTAGTAAAAAATATATTTTCGAAGTTCTGGAGGGTGTAACCGATTTTCAAAATTTTTGATTTCATACTGTTGCTTGAGATAATAGCAAAGTCAATTCTTGTCTCGCCTCTATCCTGTGACAAGCAAAAAGTCGACACAGTGTGTTTATTCCATTAAGTATTAGCAATCAATAGCTCTACTTTGCAAATGAAATTGCGACTCTTGCTACCATTCTCCTTATCTTCTTGTGTTAGCGGTACCAAGGCCATAGCGATGAAAACACTAGAATAAACACCCAGTTGTCTGAAAAATATTGTATTATTGATGTTTTTCCTTCAAATTTCCACATTTTTGCAATCGTTTACCTTGGGAAATAAAACATTAAATATGCCTAAATTAAAGGATAAATTGTAATGACTTCAGATTAAAAATGCATCATATTTTAATCATAAGGTTGTTATATTGAAGCCTTTAATTTCTCCCTATCCCAAGCTTGTTCTTATTCATCCTCGGACTCTACTTCCTCTGTACTATATACTTGTCCCTTCATCTTTCTCTGGCGCGTTTCCCATGAATTTTTCCTTCCATTATGCTTTTTTGCTATGGTAAATAATTCTCAGGGATAAAATATTTCGATTTATTATAAATAGTGGGCTTAAGTAATAATTTTTAATTCATTGAATCTCATTGTAGCTTTCCTTAGTGCGATCTATTTTTTCCATGTAAAATTTTCATCTTTAATTGGGGAGGTGTATCTTTCCCAGCAAGTTCCAACGAGTGTACGTTTCGCCATTGGACGTGAGAGAGAGGCGGAGAAAGATCGGCAAGGGGAATGCCGACTTGAGAGACACAATCCACGTGAAAATTCTCCTGATCTGATTCTTTTTCTCTCTTTCTCTGTTCTTTTCCCACTCCAGTTGAAAGTTCCTTTCTTTTCGATCCTTCCCACACATTTTGTCCCGAGACTCAGCGACGCCGTGCAGCATAGGATAGAATATATAAATGATGAATGGAGGCGTGAACAGATTTCAAATAGAATAGAATCCGCGGAGGAAAATTTCCCAGAGAAGTGTTTATTAATCAGGGGCGTTGATGACTAGTGTCTGAACTCCCCCCTACCTTTACCTTATTAGACCAATAAATTATTAATGACATAAGAGTACATGCATGAATATTGTTTCTGTAAAATATTTCACTATCTTATTCGCCTCATGCATTATGCATCATCATGCATATACATCATTTGTTTGTATATTTTGCACTTTCCAATATTTGTTACTTCCTATTGTTGTTAGAGATAATGGAAGAGGTAACATATGCGCTGTCTCGGTTTTCATGCGGAGAAAAACCAAAACATACGATCCAAGGTTCATTCTAGATAGTATTATCGATTGCTCAGTACGGTTAACGAAGAAAATAGTGACTCTTGCTACCATTGTCTCCTTATCCTCTTGTATTGGCGGAAGCAATTACTTACCAACATAAACACTAGAATATACGCCCAGTTGTCTCAAAAACATTATTCATATCTACTTTTCGCATTTTTCATATCGGTTACGTAGTGAAAAAGTACTTTAAATACGTAGTACAATAGGAGATGTATTGGTATGACATAAGCAACGAATTTGAAAACTCTAATGGTGACAAGAGAGCTGAATGGCCTCGTTAGCTGAATGGTGAGTACAAAACCGTGTGGTCAGGGTTCAAATCCGCGTTTTTAATCGCTCGTCATCTCACCAAATATTCAGAATTTGGAAATCTTAATTCCTGATTCATGTTGTAAATTGCCTTTGCGCTGGGGAATGAAGTGCCTTCACGGGCGAAACCCGAGTGTTGGTGCTCTAAGTTTGAGTATTTTTGCGCGGTGAAAATGCTTCGAATATTCGATGGTAAATACACGGACAAGAGTCTGCAAGATTATTTTGGCCCTTGAAGTCTTCCACGAGGCTTTCAGGTAATTTTAGTTGTGGAAGGCTAAATAAATATTGGTATGCTTCTCTATTAGTAGCAAAAATTGAATATATTTTCATGCTCATCTCAATTTAAAATTGACCATCGTTTTGAATGGCATCATTTATGTGGTTACCTACATTAAAATTTTAGTAATATACCTTTCAAATCCAGATTAGCGATGAAATAATGCATTTTTTCACAAATGAATGGATGGTTTATTCGGCCAATTTACTACCATCGATTAAAATAAAGGACAAAAGAACTGGCTTTTGTGATTCGAGCATAAAATTGGCTGAATATGGTGAAAGAAGGAATGCAATAGGAAAACTAAAAGTCGCAGGACAAGATACTCGGGGAAAGAGAGAAAAGGGAGTAGGAAAATGGTGTCCATGCGCGGTGTCTTTCCTCTTTTCAACCGCAGGCTAAAAAAAAAACAGCATCGGGGGTTCGAAGGGAAGATATCCTCTCAGAGATGCTGGTCTCCTCCTCCTTCTCAAAGATCGTGGTGGGTGGAAGAGCTAGAGATACAGGAGGGAGGGGGCATGATTTCACCCCTCTGAAATGCCATTACACAATCCCACTGGGGGAACGACGCCGAGGACAATGCTTGTCCAGCGAGGAGAGGGAATGGGGTGGTCGGTTGCAAGAAAATGGAAGATCAGTTGCTCCGCGGTGCGGGAGACAGCATGGTGACCGGCCGGAGAGGTATGCGTTGGCTTTCGGAATAGGCGGGTTTTTCGCGACCGTAGTATCGACTCGGAGTGTATGTGCGCGAAAGCAGCGTGCTTGGTAGCGTGTGCACTCGGGGTGGGATTTCTCCGGATCCGGATTGGTTTGTGTGCTGGTCTTCTCTCTCTCTCTCTCTCTCTTCCCATGGATTGGGAAGTGCGGGCGGTGCGGGGGAATTGAGAAATGGAAGAGTCTTAAAAAGGACGATGCGGATTGCGGGTGGACGGGAATGAATATTTCCGCACGCGGGTCACGTACTCGGATGGCTATTGTGGACGTGATCGAGTGAGTTTTGCGTCCGTGCCTGCGTTCGACATGTTTTGCGTGCGCGCGCAGCTCCTCTTGTGCGTATCCGACCGACCGCGTGTCTACTCGTCCGACTCGCGTTGTTTTGGCGGTGGACGTTCGACTGCGTCCCGCTGTCTGTGACGCGGGGGTCCCGCGGTCGCGTCGCGGTTGCTCGCTGAGGAGTTTTACGCCCAGGAATGCCTCCTTCCCTGTCTCACATAAGCATTGATTGTGGATAATTTTTTTCCTAATTTTAGTATTACTCATTTAGTCATACCAAGGGAGGGATTAAACTTGTCCACCGATTTTGCTCTCCAACACTTGAAGTATTCATTAGGGCGGCATGGATCTAGAATACTGTCCATTTCCAAAATTAGATTATTAACACGTTCGCTGCCGGGCCCGAATTGTGCTGACATTCAGCGTGCGCCAGGTGAATATTTTCGAACCTATTACGAAACGGCAATAATGATATCGAGCCTAAATCCGGGTTTTACTAATATTTCTCGGTATATTTACACTCATTACGTGATGCGCTATCGCTTGTAACTTTAGTCACGTGCGACGCCGTAAGGACTCTCCTCACTTTTGAAAATGCCTAAAATTTTATGAGACGCCATTTGGCGGCTCAGGCAATTGGATCTGCGTTCCAACTTTTTAGTGTACACTCAAAACCTATGATTTAAAATAATTTTAAAACAAATTTTAATTGTTATTTATGCTTATAATAATATTTGCTATCGTATCCGGAGATGATTAGTGCAATGATTTAAATTTGGGAGGCATAGGTATGGCTGATCCGGACAGATCATACATTTGGTAGAAACACGTTTGGCTTTGCTGAGGGCCACTTTACGGCTTATGTCTGCGTGAATTCTTTGTAACATTCGCGACAGCCAATACGGGCTTTTCTAAAATGAAGATAAGAATAAAATAGTGCGAAAAATACTAATTGTCAATTTTATTTTATGATAATTTTATCTTCATAATTACCTGACTTTGAAGACTTCCTTCAGTGTTATTTGTATTCACCAGGTAGTGCGTCGATTTTTTTAGACCCCATCAACGGAATCCCGAGGCATATGCAGCCATTCTTCCATAATTTATCGTCTTAACTGCTGGAGAGAGATCATGTGGGCACCTGGATTCCGTGTTTCACTCCACAGTATAAAAGCATTAACAATGCAAGTCCCAAAAAGAGCATCATCGGCCACCTTGTGGTACCACCTTACTGTTTTTCGATGGGTGCAGTGATACGACGAAAGAGTGTCGGCAATGTCAATTCCTCCCTTTATTTTATTGTACTCAGTCACCATCTTTGGCTTAGTAACCACTTCCCCTCTTCCATTTCTTTCCCCGTTGGGATTATTCTGATCAATACGTCGCGCTGATCTTTCTTTACCGTTACTCCACAAGTTTTTCATAGCACTGAAATGCCTTTCTTTAATTTAGCAGTCGTTATTTCTCTTAATAGCCCTTTCCTATTTTTCCTAATTGTTCCCACAAAATGAGTCTTATCTTCCAAGCTTTCTTCCCATAAGCGTGGGATGAATCACCTCACTAGAAGTATCTAAACATTATAGCAGGAATTAGTAGACAGTGAATGAAAAAGGAGGATTCATACGGCTCCTCAGACACCCTGAATTAGCGGTGTCTCCTTCAGAAAATCCTTCAAGGTTGTTGGTGGAAGCTGAATTGTCAGAATGAAACATACGCTCGATTTCTTCTTCGTTAAAAGGTTTCTTTCCCCCAATAATGCGTGAAGGAGTACACATGATATCTTCACTAAACTGGTTATCACTTCCGTATCGAAGGCGCAGACACAGCGAATAATTTTGTTATACTGATGCGCTCCTCACTCGGTTAGGCATGAGCGACAACTGACGGAAGGGAAAAAAGATCTGGAAATGTAATTTGAAACATTGTGTGGAGATATAATACCTCAAGCTTCCACTTGAAACATAGAATGATATAGCCATTGAAATATGACACTCCCGAAAAAAACACGAGAAACCGAAGGCGAAAAAAAAAATGTAATTCGAGCTGAAACGTGTTACCAATACCCTCCCTTCACAGATATCATTGCCTCATCAGTGCATTAGGAAATGTAGCTTAAATTTCAAGTTCTATACATCGCTTGATGATTAAACGAAAACGCTACTTGCGAACTAGTTGCGTCCAGCAGCAATGCGAGACGCCATATGGCGGCTCACAAACTCGGATTTGAAGTTATGTGAGACGCCCTATGGCGGCGCATGGCAGGGAACGTGTTAAAATAACCTTCATGTCGAAGCAGTTTTTGTAAAGTATTATGTGAGAGGAAAGATGGAGCTAGTGAATACAAAATGACCTCATCTCAATACAGACAGTATTTGTTTTTTAACCTATTGAAAACACATATTTGGGCAAGTTATTTTACTCCACAGAGGTATTTATTAAATTTAATCAATAGGTTTAATAATATTTATTAATAGGTTGATTTTTGTACTATGTATTTAAAATTTCTATTCAGTTTGAGAACAAGTTTCCTTATCATATATGACTAGTTATAATTTAGCAGCACACTCTACTTGTATATATAGATTGGTATACTCCTATTTATGAACTTAATCAGAACCTCGTCACGTCACGAAATATTTGGTCTATATTTTAATTTTAAGTTTAAAATTACCCTAATGTACAATCTGGATAATAATTGCACTGTTTAATGGAATCCTTTAACAATGTGCAGTATTTTTCATGAAGGGTTCTATCATTCAATTTTCTTAAAAAATTAAAATATATTTATTTCATTTTATAAGTGGTAAACTTTATCCTTTAAGCTGAACTGCGCTATGATGGTTTAATGACGGCTTCGGAATTACATTAGTTTGAGATGTATTTTTTATTACCGAAACTTCGGGATATTCGGAATATTAGGAAATCGCATGCAGTTTTACAACCTAACAAAAGGTGTTGCAAATAGGTACAATGTAATCCATTCCCGTGAAGTAACATTCGCTCTAATTACAATCTAGCTTTTAGAAATTCAATTCATGGTTGTGTCCTCAAGGAAATATTAACATTTGAGGGATATAAGTGGTTTCTTCACATCAGCAGCATATGTGGCATTTTAAACTCATCAGAATGTCAAAAATCTCTCACAGCCATGCCACTTATATAAGTTAAGAAATTTCGACGCTAAAAAATAACGAATACGTCATAAGAAAAGCGCAAATAAATTTCAGCAGAACTTCTCTCGGTTTTATACAGGTTTGCCAACGCTTATCCGAGAAGGTTTGCTTTCGTTTAAGTATGCTATTTTTAAGTACTGTATTAGTTTTGTAGAGTAATAAATCAGCGTTGTATGTTCGTATCGCTTTTTAACAGTTTTGAATATCCCGTATCAACAACACTGTTCAAAAGACCCAAAAATGGCCTCTGTGGCTTTACGGTCACTTGGCTCTGTGTGCCTCGGAACTAGTGCCCGATTTTTTTCCTTGAAATTCCCTTGTATCAACGTGTTTTAACTTGATTGCTAAAAATAACCGTGCGCCATCGTAAAACTGAACTTGTACCATATCGTACGTAAAAAATTCCATGCCAGATTCTGTCCATAGGAAAAACCTTTTAATTGCCTGTTTTCTTTGGAAGTAAACCCTAAAAGAATTTAGTGCCAATTAAAATTGTCACGTTTCTCAAAAATGAGAGAAAATGTCTTTTAATTGTCGAGTTATTATATTAATTGAGAGAGAAAGTCTCTTAATTCGTCCTTCGTATTTTTGGATGTTAGTAATCAGTATAGGTATAAGCAATGAAAGAATTTCATCAGAGCTACGTCAGACGATAATGATGCATTTTTTGTTATTTAGTAGAAACTTTTCGTTAATAGGTATCGAAAAGAGTACGCACCATGATGAGAACGAATGTCAGACTTAAAAATTGATGAATTTGGCACGTAGGATAATTGGTACTCAATTTATTAAAACCTAATATTTATAGATAACCACTCTTAGTTCTTGTGAAAATTGTTTTGCTGAGCTCATTGGTGACTGAATCAAGGTTAATATACGCTTTGATAATTTTAGAAATAATATGCTTATTTGTAAGTGAATTTTCCTTGTTCTCTGAATTGCATTTTTATGCCTATTAGATCTCACTTGCTAATGCTGCAAGTATTTTTTATACTTCATGAAATGCAAAATTATTGATAGAGGCATGCCAAGTATTTGCATAGTTTCCTATCTTGAAAAAGGATTGGCGTTAAAAATATCTCATAGGTTTGTTCCATTTCTACAGTTGTCCTCAACTTATGCACAAAAGTAGTCTCTTAGAGAAACATTGAGAGGTGAAATAAATCTACTGGGGTTATCTCAAGAAATCCATCCTCATTACTGGTGATTTTATAAATATTATTGTAGATAAGCAATTATCACATGAGAATTAAGTGTAATGAATACCTTAAGTTACCATCGTAGGTTTTTGCAATGCAAAAGTTCATTATTTAATGGCTTAAAATTTGAAAAATGTGCCTACTTCATCAGGTTATAAAATATTTAGTTGTGCCGCATAAGATTTTGCATCAGACGAAGAATATTGATTGGTAATTCACTATAGGTATTTTAGAAAGTGTAAATATATTTTTGTTATTATATATTCACTGTAAATATATTTTTGTTATCTATTATTATAGATATTGATTTGAAAAGCCTGACTCCATCTACATTACTTCCTGTCATGACGGCGCTTCCATATCAAGGTACTTAGCATTTTATGCTTTACCATGTACAACAAGCGGTACACTTGCAATGAGATAAGGAAGGAGCCTTTGAGAATAACGTATGGTGTTGTCATTCAATGCTCTCAACGGAAACTAAGGTTTATGTAATTGGAGCAATCAGCTTTTTTATCTTGGTAGAAGACGAGACACTAAAGTAAGAGCTCGTTTCCATTCTAGCCAACAAAGTTATGAATATCCGGTGGATTTAATTCATTATCAACTATCATTTGATGGAATTTTAATGCCTATAAAATTTTATGCTACCTCATGTGAAATCATCAAATGTTTTCATCCATTTCATTCTCTGTCTCTGATAGTGTAGCTATCAAAGGCTTAGATATTTTCTCGTATATATTATTATATATGAGCATGTCTATCGATTCATTTGGCATGTAATAATAATGTAAATTAAAAAATAATTTTGTTTATTCTAAGCTTGCGAATTTTCTCCATTATTGTTGCATAACTTCTGAAGAGAGGGATGAGTCCTTTGAACGACTTTGGCAGCATTGCGAGATGTAGGGCTGTCTTCATCCACTCCCGCAAGCCGCGCAGGCGGGTAGGTACTTCTGGACTGTCGGCTACCAATACGTGGCCACCGCGCGGTGAATACTGAACGAGTTTCGCCGGTCCATCGCGAGACTTAAAAGCGTATGCGGGTTGCTCTAGGTTGAGTAGGTGGGCGGGGTGGGAGCCGAGATGGTCATGAGAACGTTGCATTGGAGTGGGGGAAATGAGTGCCAAGACAAAAGTCGGTTCGTTTTCTGAGAAAAAACTCTGAACTGATAAACGTCAAGATTGAAGGTAAATTGAAAGATTGATCGCAGTGATATTTTTTTTATTTGAGAATACCATCATGGTTATCAACTCCCCATTACCTTGTTTTTTCCTTCTTCGATTCAAAAAGCTCCATTTTGGATCTTGGATATGACGGATACAAATTGAAGGGACGGTGATCGGTTGAATAATAATTTCCTGTTAAATTAGCGGGACGTGTCTCCTGCCAGAGAGCGCTCAAATTTTCTCGATTCTCCTCTTTTCTTGAACCCATTGTGCTCTGTCACCGCGCCAATCCTACAAATTATATTTTTATATTCTCGGGAAGAGAACCTGTACCTTATTCTTTATTATTTCGTCGAGGAAAAGTCGATGCATACTTTTTTGATAGATTTTCGACTTAGTACAGGATGTGCGTTCTCGATTCCATAGACAAATTGTCCTCATGTTATGATATTACTTGGATCTCATTAAAGCACTTTGCTGATTTTCGTTCACTGCAAGCTAACATTTGTGAAATCCAACAGATAAATTACTTACCTACCTAAAGTGTCTACTTGTTAATTAAAAGAACTGCCCTCGATGGTCAGTAACGTAATGCAAGGATAACTAAATATGTAATTTTATCTATTTTTATTTCATTACTTTTAAATGTAACCTATTTGCGTTTCCAAATTCATACTCTAATATTTGAAACACTTTCCTTTCAGCTTAGCGAACGTTGGTTTATTATTTATTCCGTGGGTGATCTATTGAAAGCCTGCCATTATTTGCAATTTTTTTTCCTAGAAGGCTATTTCAGTTAGGAATCTCACCAAGACCTGCGTTCACGTGGTGATTTTAATGCACATGAAAAAGCAGCTTTTATTTGTAAGATACACATGGAAATTAATATTTTATCTTCGACCTCTACTTACATATTTTGAGGCTACATTTCTCAACACTAATTATGCCTCCATCCTGAAAGGTAGCCCAACATTACGGAAAGGATGGTGATCGAGCACGTCCAGGTGTGAGCCAAATGTGGAATGTTAATTGTGGTTAATGAAAGAATGAAAAAAACACTCTTTGAAGGATATCTCATTATGGTGGCATTCTTCAAATTTAAGTGGGAGGAAGGGAAAGTGAGGATTTGCCATTCGGGTAATGAGAACACTACCTGTGGTAAAAAGTGAAACGCAGCCCGAGGATGAGGAGTTGCGGGCTGTTTATGAGTTTGGAAGAGCAGCCGATCTCATAATTATCCCAAAAACAGAGTCGACTGCGGCCTCACGAGACCACACAAACCCTTCTCATTGATTCAAGGCGTGCAATTAGCAAGGAGGAGAACAATATTTTTCCAGCGGTAGGAGATTATTTTTTTGTTTTGGACTCTTGTATTAGTCTTCCATTCATGCGAGCAAGCTAGGGGCATTTCCGCCAGTAGCGGTATGCTGTGGCACACCCAGATTGTATGTTTTAATGGATAAGACAGGACCTCCATACACCCTTCACCTGTTTCAATGGAGGATACCTGCCACAAAAATGTTAGTATGTCACAACCTGGACAGAAGAGAAATTTTTACTTTGATCTAGTCGTACTCGTCATCGAGACAAGTTTTTCGGGAAGGATCATGAGGTGCACAAGGAATGAGGTTCACATGGAAAAAATAGAAACGGTTCGATGCATGTCGAAACGGAAGGATATGATATATCAATCCTAGGTTTATACTTAATGCTGTTAATGATTGAATAGTCGTCCTCGATGAAAATGATGTAACGGATTCTTCCAATTATCCCATTTCGGCTCACAGAAAATGATAGCTTGAAAATATAATTTATATTTCAATTTTATAGAAAGTTCAACATCAGAGGCTACTATCTCTGTGAAAATAGTTCTCTCGGGTTCTCTACCCGGAAGCACCTCATGTGCATCGTGATCATGGTCGAAGTACGACTTTTTACTATTTTTTGCTGTTATTTAGACCCTGGTTTAGATGTTTGAGTAAGACGTGGAAGCGTAGGTATTTATGGAAGAACTCACCCGGAGAAGGACCTGAGAGAAATAGTTCATTTTGTGATCAAGGGAAGCATTGGATCTCTCTATTTATTATTATAGTAGAAATAAAAGAGTACGGTAAAAGCATCCAAACGGAGTGACTGGGAAGTTTGATCCTGTACCTAAAAGATCGTTCTTAGAGGGATGAGAGGGGAAAAATATCTTGCCGGGTGAGGTGGCAAAAAAATGTGAAGGCGGAAGGACCATGTTGCTGCAGCCTCAGCCCTGCTTTGGTCATTACTGAAGTTTACTTTCTTGAACTATCCGACGATTTCGACCGTTTGGGCCAGGCCGGACGGTTGGGCAGGTGCTCCTACCCTGCGGCGTGTTCCTGGACCGGGAACCGTCATTAAGAGATGGGAAAGAGGCTGATTCATTGTTGTTATAACCGGCCTCGAGGGTTTGTGGAAACTCTACCTCAAGATACTCCTCCCCTCATGCTCTTTTTCTCTGGTTTTGTATCCGTCTCATTCTTACGGGAGGAAGTGACAAGCTTGAGGACTGCCTGTCATGGTCGTCCAGCGCAAGATAAAATGCTTGGTAGGGGGTACCGAATGTATAGGTAAAGTGAGTTTGTAAGAAATGGTAGAATTCTTATCCCTGGTTGGTATAATAGTCAGACTAGCATAGCATAGTGGCAGACTCAAAAGTTAATTTTGGCGCACCTAATAATTATTCTCCAATTATTTCTGCTGTTTTATATACATATGCATGATCGTTAACTTTTTAAGGCATTTTGGATTCCATTGAATTTTAAATCCAAATATTTTGTTCTCTTTAAAAGGAATACTGCTTTTTTGATCTAGCCAAACGAGTTTAAACTTCCTTGCTTTAAATTTTACTTGTTTCAAAATTAATCTGCTTCCCATCTGACGCCCATGAGGCACATGGCCTCAGCTTCATTTCTTTTCTTAAAACTTTGCTCATTCATCTATATTCTAATTGGTAAAAAACTCTCTCGCCAGTTATCTCGCCAAAGTAAATAAATTAATCCTTTGACGACGGTCACAAATATAAGACAAAAAATGAATAAGGCAAACGACAATAAAGTCTGTCTTGAAATGAAAATAACTTCTTTTTCTGGCTTCTGCGCATGTGACCAAGATACAAATGGTAATATTTGAGATTACCTGATTGGTATGACAGTGTTAATTTTCTGATTTTCACAATGTCTTTTACTTGTTATTTACAATTAAAATTATATTTTCATACAATTTATTCCAATAATGAAGGAGGAATGTAAACAATTTAATAAAACCATTATTATTTAATTTGCTTTTTCTTCATTTCCATGGTAATATTGCTGTGGGTGGATTCACTAACGTCTGAGCTTTGGTTACTGTGCAGCTACCTTCAAAGTTTTCTTTGTATTTGTGCTAAAGTTTACTCAAGCCGCTTCTTGGGAAAAATATAAACTAACGTGGCGTATTTCAAGCACGTATTTTAGCCACGTATTCGAATATACGCTACTTTCTGTGTTCTTGCATTTTCTTATCCTTACTGGTCACATCTTGTTGTGAGAATTTTTAGACAACTCTACTAAACTGAGGAAGGGCTGGATGGCTGCTGGGCGTGCAGGGGCCTTAATCACTGCAGTCTTACATAGTGGCGCCACCTTAAGTCCACATTTTCCCGCTCACACCAGGTTGCGTCACTCCTCGTTCCCCCTCCACCATACACGTGTGCTCTCACCCCTTATACCCATCTTTAGTTCTTCTTCTGTTTCTCAGAGGGATCCCTCGGTCTCTTATGTATTCACCTTGCGTCCCGCAGGATTTATCTGCCGCTTCATTACCCCGCGGACGAAATCAGATACCGAACTATGCTGATGATGACGGATAATTTGAGGATAAATGCCGCTGATGATGCGAGCGCGGTTGCCGCCAAAGCAGTGTGTCCCGTCCCTTCGTTTCTTCTTGTCTCGCGACTCGGATTTTCGTCGCGCGCTGTGGCCTTCGTCGTTCTTCCTCCCTTTATCTCAATTTTCCTCGGACATTTTCGGCTCTTCCAACTCTTTGTTATCGAGTGAAAATGTTGAATGGATATTCATGTGCTAATGGAGTCAAGATTTCCAGAATTTTTCCCATGTTGAGTCTTCATTGTGTCGACGATCGCCTAATTTTGGTCGTTTTTCTTCAGTCTCCTGGAGCAATCTAGATCCACACTGAGAGCTTGTGCATAAATTAGATGACCATTTTCGGTATTGGTCAAGGATATAACCAGTCTTCAGAATAACTGATGACTGCTTGTATCTCAGGTACTACAGTTCTCTTTATTGTCTGCATCCTTCAATGAATGTGGTTTAGAAAATTATCTAGATTAACTCCATGGTGGACTTTAACGGAAAAATATACATAAAAAATGAACGGTTAAGTGGATTCATTGTGCCTTAAGGTACATTTTGAAGACAAAATATAGTGATAATTGATATTGTGAAGACCATATTTATTACTAAAAATTATAAAATTTTAAGAACGTGGCAACAATTTTTCTGAAAATATGATTCACAATTTGCACAGAATAGTACTTGCACCAGAGAAAATACATCTACAATTACATTGTACACTTCAATGCACTTCCTGACTGCGCAGGAAAAAATAGAAGTGCAATTAAGTACCCAACTGAAAGGAAATTAGATAGAAGTCCAAATTAGTGCAAGTGGAAGCTCTGCTGAAGTCCGTAGGAGCGGCCATGTTGAATAAAGTGAGGCTTATGCACCACGATTATTTTTCGTGACATTGACAAATCATTATGAAGAAGTTAGCAGTCATATTTGAATAGCTTCTCTATGTTTCCTAAATACTTTTGTATCTGCCATTAATACAACTGCGTTTTTTAGATGATCCTTAACTCATATTTACCGTTAGTTAATGCACGATTCGTTTAGAACGGGGGCCCAGGATTTTCTGCCGATAGTTTGATAAATACACTCACAAAAAATACTGGTCATGTTGATGACAAAATTTCAATTATGTATCTTAGCCATTTCATTTTATTAATGATAATTGGAAACAATTGTGGAATTGGATAGATTCTGCAGCTTACTTATTTAAATTGAGTTTACGGTACGCATTAGAGATAGGTCAAATAGTTCCTCTCGTTCGTTTTACCTTCCTGATTTTGGAAATTTTCTATAAACTATATAAATTTATTATGGTGGTGCCCATTCTATTTCTCTGGCGACATTACCACTTTGGGAGTGAAGTACCTACTTTATACGTTTCTATGCTCCGTATAAGTAAAAATTTCACAGGAAAGGAATCATATCCTCTGCCCTATATTCAAACAAATATGCTTTGCATTTACGTAGAGGAAATTTCGCGTCATGTTTTAGAATTATTCCATTTGTTTGGAATTCTGAAAATTATTTGCTATTATAGTTAGAGCATGACGTACCAAGGTGGGAGAAGTGGCTCTAAAAATGATCCACTTAACTGAAATTTTTATTACTTCCTGCTAGAGTTATCATATTAATTAGCCAGTTGAGTTTCAATCCTCATTGAAAAACAATATTTCAAAATACCTTTACGGGAAAAAAATGAATGTTTTTTGAGCCGTAAATATGAGACATTTTGATTGAAATTGTAACAGCAAAAAATTATATTGGGGCTAAATATGGCGTTGGTCGGGAAGGTAACCGGCTATTAGGGCGCATAAACACATAAATTAATTTGCGGTGATTGACTGGCAGGTCGATAACCTAATACGATTCTCGGTGGAAACATTGCCGTGTAAACCATTACTCTCTCTTCGATCTTGAAGACCATAAAACAGTGCTTATCACCGGTCGAGCAAGACATTCTTAGCATTGGTGTCTGGGCGGGGGAGAGAGAAAATGGGTGAAGCCGCGAGAGGGACGCCCGTGGAGCTGCTATTGTGCCGACACCGCCGCGGTTGGAGGAGCGGAGCCCGCACCGTGGGGGGTAGTGCGACCCGGTGTGGCCACGCGGCGGACCTCCCGAGAGAACCCCTCAACGCTCGCCCCATTTAACGCCTCCACCGCCACCCGCACCCTGGTTACAGTACCCCACCCTCGCTTGTCGAATGGGCAAAGGTCAACATTTCACTCACTCATAGTATTGCAATTCAAAAAGAAATTTAAAAAATAGAAAGTTAACTGCTCGGGGGAGCATATAAACCTAGTGGGAACCCTATCCCCTTTAGGGCATCCCCAAAGCTAAATCATCGAAGTGTAACTAGACACAGGGAAAGGAACTAGCCTCACTACTCTAGTATGTGTGAAATTTGAAGGACTGTGGCAAACACAATCTGGGGTGAGCTGTAACCTCACCCAGTGAATCCAGAATAGAGAAAAGAAGGGTGGGGTTTTTTTTTGGAATAACCTCTCATCAGTAGTGGGGGTCTGTACAAAATTATGATTTTATCTAACAAAATTGGATATCAAGGGGGGAGCCACAGCCCATCTTCGGATCCTTTACTTCCCTCACCTATCAAAAGCAACCGCCAGGTTGAAGCACTTAAGTGAGTATGGTAAATATACACATGAGCGATCAGTGACCAATATCTGAAGCCAATATACAAAATCTCAAATTTAGCATTTATTCTAATGGAAAGTACAAAAAAATACATGACTTATTATTTGATCCTAAAAAAATTCCGATGGATATCCTTTTTGGTGAGAAAAATATTTGCTGGTAAAAGATTTCCAATCGAAATGATGACGTTTAAGCATACATTCAAGCTTCTGGCGTTACCAGCCACCGTGGATCCCGTAACCTCGAATGTTGAAAATCTCTCTAGTAAATAGTTTTTATAATTCAATGCAGTAATCTCCAGTTACTTCTCATGCTGAACCATTTTCTTTATTTTCCTGGGGATCTTTATCCTCGTGGACTTGTTCATCTACCCATAAGAATTTTCTCTTCGTTTTCTTTCAGTGATATGTTTTCATTTTTACCTATTTTGTATTAATCACGCGTTTCATGAATGACATGGTTCATTAATTGTGTCATGCTGTCCTCAATAATAAAAGGTACTAAACTGGAACTATGCTTTCAATTTTTGGCGTCTGTTGCTTCATAGTTCCTTTTTAGTCAAGCATTAGAGCATAGAATTGGAACTTCGGGCGATCAAGTATAATGGAAAAATATATTCTTCAATTAAAAGATCTGATCTGATGAAGTGGCACGGTATCATATGCTACAACAATTTTGAAATAAAAATCACAGGAATACACTATTCAAGGAAAAACTCATAATGCTTGATGCATTATTCAGAAGTTGTTTTTCCCTCATATATCTCTTCATCGTTATTGAACGGATAAAAGTAATCTCTATGCTGTTTAAATGAAAAAGAGTATTGAGTTTTTATTTTTTTCACAAGCAATTCTCATTAGTTTGTGTTATATATGCTAATATTTGGCTTAAATACGTAAAATATAAAAGTCATTAGCGTTTTTGGAATGATTCAGTACCTAGTTTTTAAGTCAATATGATGACCTTTTCAGTGGAATGGGCGGCTTTGAGATCGAGATGGAGTAAAAACGATGTTATTTTGCCCTCCATAAAATAGGTGGCCACCTGGAAGTTAGCCCAAATTTTCCCAAGTAATTATTAATAAATCATTTGGGAAGGCTTGAAGAAATGTTTTTCATGCAAATTCCAAGAAAAGGAAGAATCATCGCATTTTTTATTGAGAATAGACGATTCATATCATCACCATTTTTCGCTGTGGTCAACTATTATTCTTTAAAGACTGCGACGTGAAGTTATAAGCTATAATACATCCATTCGCTATCGACATCGCTCGCAGCCGTTTGTTACTTCCTCCCGGGTGTTTTGCGCCTTGGAGAGCGATACATCACGCCCGCCAAAAACGCATCTCGCCTTCATCTGGGTTCTGTCTTCCACGGCTTGGCATGCATCTCCTTTCCCACCCTGCGAGCAATGATTTCATTATCTACCGGAGTTGCTCCTTCTCCCTACGCTCTTCCGCAACCGGGAACGTGGGTGGATTGAGAGAATGCGGAGCACTTGCCCCTTCCAGATGTTATTTACTCTTTACTCCGCCCTCAGGCTCTGATATTTCTATGATATCAATGCAGATCTCATAAAGCTACATTTTTATATTGGCTATAATCCAGTGCAGAACTATCTATCAATGCTGGGGGACCTACAATATCTTTCTTGAGCTTAACAAATCACGCCGCGTATTCTTTTCTCTAATACGATTTAGTTAGGACTCGGAAGATCATATTTATTTAGCTATTGGAGAATTATTATAGCTAAAGCCATTTGGCTCGATCATTTTGAAATTAAATATCATTTACTGTATTGCAGTTTGTGAGAATTCTCCAATAAATCATCGACACAAGCTCCTTTCTTCTATCTTTGTCGGTAATTTTTCGAGGTGTTTAAATAATGAAAACAGGGATAGTGTACTGGTTGAGGTAATTTTATTACATTTCCCCGATTATTAAGTTACTTATTTAGAGAGGTCCAAAAGTTTTGCATAATTTAGGTTTCAGGTTGCAATATTATTTCTTGTTCTATTTTGCCTATCGTTCGTTGAATACCTGCATAAATCAAAGCTCACGCAAAATTTGCCTGATTCATAAAAATATTTTTCCCAGTTAATGGATTAATACTTGAAGCACATGCTAAATTCAGGAAGATGTTATGCTTCCATTGAAGCCACGTATTCCAAAACAGCGCAGGTTTATACAGAAAAATACAGTTTTGAAATAAGCCACTTGCAGAAAGTAAATTGGAGAAACAGCTCGAGTACCCTCAAGGTTTAAAATACAACTCTTCATCTCAACATCTTAGCGTTTAGACATTTTTATTTTTTTGTAATAACGGCTTCAATGCTATGAACGGACAGTAAAATGCTATGAACTGAAAAATGCAGTTTCTCTGGACGGTAACTTTAATTATATAGAGATATCATGTGTCAAGTTAGGGTATATATATTTGCATATATTATTATTGGCGTATTTTTGTAGGCGTTTAGGATGAAATTAGAGGGTAAAGGAGAATATGATCTCACCCTTTTCTTTGCATACATTCGGTAGACACCTGTGATGGGCAAGCAAGTCATCTTCATCAGCGAGTGAAGAGCAAGAGGAACTATAGAGCAGCAAAGGCAGGAGCCAGCGAAGCGGACTTGTATCAACCTCATCTCGGAAGATCATTGCGATGGCCAAAGAGGGCTGTAGCGTGGCAGAGATCCAGGGTTTTCGCACCTCGAGACATCACGTACATGGCGTCAAGCCCTTGAGTTTTATGCGCTTGACGCGGGAATACAGATGAGGTCGACTCCGCCTGGTCCACCCACACCATAAGTATCTCACCTAGCTGCCTTCCTTTCCCACCTGCTGCTCTCACGGTTAATTTTTATGCATTCTACGGCATTTGTCTTCCGAGATTGTATGGGATTGCTACCTGCTCGGGTGTCGTCCTTGGACGCTTTTGACGATGGCGTTTTTCGATGTTCATTACGAAAGGTGAGCCGAGTTCCATGATGCTGTTGAAATGTTCCGTTACTTTGAGTCCGAGGCAGAGAAGGCGAACTTCCAGGTTCTCCGATATCATGTATACGTGTGATTAAGAATATTTACACTTATGACTTCAGTTAAGTATGACGCTAATTGCGTATGAATGTTATTTGAATGTATTTGACATAGTTCTAAGGTTACTTTCTGGCGCAATTTCCTCTCGCTCAATTAAACTTCACCTTGAAGTTAGTTTGATATCTGGAAACTTTGCTGCATAATCTCCCTGTTACGGTGGATTTAGTTCAATATAATTTGAATATTTGGATTTGCCCTTTTAGAGTGAATGAGCATCGTATATTCCTTCGTTCTAACGAATATATTTTCTCAATTATCTCGGAAAATCTCATTACGACTGCCAAGTTTTATAGCTTAAGTATATAACGGCAATGAGGCTCGGTTGAGTAGCCGTTTACCTGTCGTACATTTGCTGCGGCCTTAATTATTCGTCACCTACAACCCGCTACTTATCGCTACTTTCAGATTTGATGCTGTAGAGTTTTAATAAAATATTCCATAGCATATCGTACAAACGCAGTTTACTGAGATACGAGGAAATATTTCCGTCACGTTTTGACTTTTAAATTTCTAATAAACGTGATGTAAGTTCCCAGCCTCACATTAGTCCCAGATTCCACCTTTTTATTTCTCTAACATGTACTGACTGCCCATTAACTCGGCTCTCGATGCGAGTCCTCGCAGCTGCTGATGTTCGATAAATAACGTCCAAGTTTTTCGTACGAGATCGGATTATTAAAGGATCAGCCGTTACAAACACTTGGGGTCGGCTATGCAGGGATTCCAAGGCAGCTAATCGTAAACCACTCTCCGGAGAAGTCCCCCTTCTCTCCTCCGATCCAGTCTCCACTCTACGAATTGTTTTTTCGTAACTCTTTTGTTTTTTCCTCCCCGCCACTCACACCACGCGGAGCCCAGTTTCCCATTTCCGAGAACGCGCTCTCGGAGTCGTCATCAACAGTCTTACTCGCAGTACGTCCGCTGAATCCGCAAGCGAGGTGTCCTTTTGGCCGCCGCTGTCCCTAACGCCGCCGCTATACACCGTGAGGGAGTGCGATGCACGTGTTAGGCAGAGGGTGGTGGGAATCGCGGGGGCGTGATGGGTGCGCGAAATCCTGGTTTTTCCCGCCGCTTTGCGGTGCAAAAATTATGCGCATAATGGGGTCGTTCACTCACGCACAAAATCATGACCCATTGAGATAATAATAATAATAATAATCATTTTATTATAGCAAAAAGGTCTTTTAATGTCATTCCGTATTTGCTCCGTTAATACTGCGCCTACAATGATAAATGAGGCATTACATTCAACACTGAATCACAGGCTTCTGACAATAAACACAATTTCATCTCAAATTTCACTATATACCCATGAATTTGACTTGAAAGTTTCGATTTTTCCGTGTCAGTTACTTGCTCTAGGTATATCAACTTCACACATTTTTTGTTTTAAACTTAAAAAACCCGTTAAATCCATAACTAAGCCAACTCAACATTGGCAGGCAAATATATTAAAAATGAAATCAAAGTGAAAGTACGAAATTTTTGCTTGGGTTAAGTAGGAACTATTTAGGAGTCATTGGTGCTTTAGAAATTGATAAATTGACTACCAAAATATTACATTTACATAATGAAAAATCAAATAAAACGTAATAAAAAACACAACTGAAAACCTGAATATAGTGTATTCATAGAGAGTATATATAATTCAAAAGTACAAAAGATACAGCAATCAATTTTTCTTTTCATTTCATTATGTTGAAATGTATTGAATTGAAAACTATTCCCTCAAAAATTTCCATGGATTTATATGATTGGTTCACAAACTGATGGAATCATCAGTTAGTGAAGTCCACCTGCGGAAAACAGAAACTAGTTTTTTTGGATTAGAAAGATATTCATTCCTCCTCTAAGAACAAAATCAACTAAAAACGAAGAACAACAATAAAGGTCGCATATAAATTGTGCTATAGAATTCATAGCTATTTGGAGTCTGCGGTTATCAGCCTCGCCTATATTACATAATATACTACAGCAATTGCCGAAATGTGGAGTGCGGAGATTATTCAGTAAATTCACGAAACCTTACGGCAGTGAATTAAACGTGTTTCACGTATTTTTTTCTTTAAAATAAATGATTTTGTGAACAATACCTCGTACTAGCTGCTCACATCCACCCATCATTTAGAATAAAATGAAATTTAGAATAAAATAAAAATATTTAGTGCGCCGTTGCCAATGTGACACCACAAAAAGGGATATTTACCTATTTGAGTCGCAATGTTGCGTTTTTATTTTTTGGGGGTCGTATACACTATATAGGTGTTTTGTTTTTGCACTAGGAATGGGACCTATTTCCAATCTTAGCTCTACCCCTAGTTCCCCCTTGGTAATATGACAGGGAAATTACGGAGAACGATAGAGAAGGATATGAATGCCCTAAAGGGTGCATTTTCATTTATGAATGGTTCATTTTTGACGTTTCTCTTTCTAAGTCACTCTCAGTGAACACTCGGCCACGAAAAGGATAAGGCTACCACTCTGGCGATATCCCTAGCGAGGTCCGTCATCCCGCAGAAGGTCGTCCTCGCTAAAGCGGTGGCTTCCCGGCGAGCCGTCTTTCGTCGCCTTCGGCCCGTTCCCTTGCGCGAAATAAATTCCTCCCCGACGATCCCCGCTCCGGGAGAGAATCTGCATCCGCATCTGACATTCGGTGGACATCACAATGGCTCGGGAGCGGCAGCCACCCGCGACACAGGCCGTGCCGGGGGGTCGCGGGCACTCGAAATTTTTGACGCCAGATAGAAATGCGCCCGTAAGTGCACGTAAATTCAGAATGCCTCCGATGCCGCCTGCTGGGTGCCCAGCGGCTATGTGGCATCGCGGAGTTCCGTGATCTTTGCTCTTTCTTCGCATTTTTATATTCATGTAAGTGCCCTAGGCAAAGGCTAAAATATCTTAGCAATGAAACTCATCGTTTTTTAGGTATTATTATCTTTTCTTGGAGACATTCGCACCATATATTTATGGTGAACGTAACTTTTTTCTGTTTCTCTATTACAAAAAATATGCTTTTTACATTTGATTCCATTCATTATTTTTGGAAGTATTTTATGATTCTCATGAACTTCTTAGCAGGAATGTAGGTATAATAATGTTTACCACTGAAATAATCAAGTAGTATTGGTCAATGTGGACTTCAGTATTCCCTTTTTCAATCCAATAGATATTCATTAAGCATTATGGTATCACGTGTGGTTCGGAAGGGAGTGATTGACGTATTTATTTTATGATCAAATTAACATTATTTAGAAAACACTGCGTATGCCCTTTCATTAATCAGAGCAGTGTTTTTATATTCTGAGCGTGAGAATGCTGCGAATAATTTTTACCTGGAATTTATATTAAATTTTGGAGTAGCCCTTGAGGTAGACGATTGTGAATACCATTACCTGATCTTAGCGTGAGACCTAGTAGATCTAGCAGAGATTTTCTAGCAATTCTGTGCGTTTCTTAATTTTATGTCAGAGCTATTGAAGATAGCTATTGCTAGATAAATAGACAGAGATTTGGTATGCCGCGTCATGAATCCAAGATAAACTTCAATGATTTAATTCGATTTTGTACGATGCTTATGTAGTATTTGTAGTAAAATAATTGATGCCTGTAATTAACTAGCATAAAATAAATCTCTTAGATGCATCTTTTTGCTCCTAAGTGAAATCAATTACGGTTGAAAAAAATATAATTTCAAATTTTAGAGCCGCTAAGATTGATGGAGGTGTATTCGGGAACACAAAATATCCATGCATTGTGAGGTAGGAAAATATTTTAGCGCAGTAGGACTCGACGGCGCGATTTCATTAACGTGTCAGCGTGGGAAAGGAGAGAGATGAACGCGTGAGGAGAGAGGATAAAAATACGACGTAGGTTAATAGATTGAAATTCCTGCCGGCCGAGCTGCTTCGTCCACTCGTGAGACGTGCGACTAATTCGAAACATCTTACTGGAACACGCATTTACCGGATACTTCAAAACATTCTCCTCCGACGGAGAAGTTTTTCTAATGGAAGAAATAAAAAAACGATGGTGTTTTCATGTTTTGGGTGGATTCGACTAATGTATTTGCCGAAGGAAAAGAAGAAAATAATTTTATTTCTCTTTTTTATTTCAAAACGTTCCCTTTCTTATGATTTTTTGCTCTCTCTCTCTCCGCGCCCAGCATTTCATTTTTATCCTTCGTTAAAAGCTTCGGTTTCCCGCAGAAGTGTTAGTGCCTCCCACAACCTGTTACGCTGATGACAAAACGGCTTACCAGCTCTCCATCTCGTGGACACCATTTCTCTCATATTTCCCTCCTCCGCCCCCCCCCTCGTCTCCTCTGCTGAACTCCTCTCTTATTCTCTTTGCCTCTCCCTGTCTTTCTATCTCTCTTCACTCTTGGAGCTTCTTTGCTCAAAACCTTCCTCTATCTCCCAACCGACTCCTGTGTCAATACTTCACTCACATGCTCTTTGCAGTCTCACCTCTTTTAAGGGCGAGAAGGAGGAGTTCTGAGGCATGTCACCTCGGGCTCTCGAGTGTCCTTCCGCAAAACTTAAACCATTGGCCCACTCGTTTCCCAGTGTTTTTTTTCCTTTCGAGGGTAAAATAAACGAAGAATTTTCAAAGATTTCCTTAGCATTGGCTTGATTATATCTGTAAGTAATTTGTCCTCGGATACAACGAGTATGCTCGCTGACTGTTCTGAGTACTATCTGGAAAAAAACTTCGAATTTCTGTGATCAGAAATCCACATTATGAGCTAGATTTCATTGTCACCCTTTTCGCAGCAACCAAGGTTTTGTTTATTCAAAATTTACAGCGCTGGCTATTTTTTGTATAACTTGCGTTCCATTTGTACTATTTAATTTCACCACTAAGAAATCAATGTTCCAAACTAAAAGTAATTAATGAATGGTACGATGTGAAAGTTATGTGAAAAAAAGATTTTGATATGTATGATGAAAGATATATTATGAAACAATTCCATAGAAAGTCTTAACGCTATTTGAAAAATCATTAACATTTCTCGAATTTTAATGACTCCAGTTCTAATTTGGTCACTAAAAGCATGTTTATTGAGGCTTAGAATTATAATAGATATGTATTTTACAAATAAATGTAATTGGTGCCTCATAATATTCCCCTTGAACATTTGGACTTTACATATACCAGATAGCCAACATAACCCTAGATATTAAAGCGATTGCGTTATATGAATTATTTATAATTACAATTTTAAGCATCCGGTATAAAAAAACAAATATTTTCCTTATCTTAATTTTATCATAGATGACGAATTTCTTACCAGAAATCCGCACTTTCTGTGATTATTGTGGCACGTAAATGCTTTTAGAGGTCATGCATTAGCTGAGGACCAGCGTGTATAAGATCGCAATCTTCGTTTATTTGCTTAACAGCTTCGGTTGTGGTGCATCTCTCAGCCTCTGCATCCAAGCAAACATGGAGTTCTCTCTTTTCTCACACCCTCATGAGAAAACATGATGTTATTCTTTGGAGAGCTTAATCATGGTAATTAGTTCGACTGAATATATTTCAAGAGCTATATATGTTCGGTTCCTTTTGGTGTGAGGCATAAAAAATATACAGGTAACCATGAGTGATTACTACCTTAAGAATCGGATAAGGTTTTGTTTGGGAATTATTTTAATACTTCCAGTAAAATTTATCCAAACGCAGTTTATATTATTTAATTTAAAGTGGATTCTTATTGAAACAATAAGATTGCCAAAAATAAAATTAATGCCGAATATTAACTTTCATAAGGAACTCTATGGAATAGTATGTGTCGGTATATTTTGTAACTCATTATTTGAATCTTACAGGCATCAAAGCATGCGGGGGTGAATTTATTCTATTATTCTGGATATTTGATGTAGGTCATTTAATGAAGTCACTATTCGTAGCAAACAACCCGGAACCGATTGATTTCCATCCTAATTCTTCTGTTGTATTTGTTTTATAATCCTGTGTAATTTCGCAGCCGTAATTTTTTCTTTTCAGATATGTGAAAAATGCTGTGAATATATCATAAATGGAGTCATAGACATTCGGCGTTATACTTTCGTAAAATTTTCATCATTGGTTCCAAATATTTTATTTTTTATTTTTGCAATATTCTACATTATCATAATTGTTCTCTCCTTGCATAGATCACAGGAATAGGTACTAAATTTGAAGGATCAAGAGAAGGTCACGTTGAGTGTTGTGTTGACCTAAAAATTATGTGATTAAATAGCATTTAATTTTTGATTTTCAAAAGTATTCTCATAAGTTACTTCTCTTCATACTTGTGCAAATTTTTTCACCTTGGGGATTGTTCCTTGAGAGTGATAATTCAAAAATTATATATATTTCCGTATCATCTACAGTGATTCATAAAATTTGGTCAAATATAAAAATCAAATTTTCTATTTAGTGCTAATAATCTCATATGGATTGCGGCACCTTGTTGTTGAAATTATTCAAGTTGTGTTTCTAAGATATATGAACGTTGGCTAAGAATATTTACGTCATAAAAGAACCTATATTTGTTCGACGGATGAATTTAATTAGTGGTCAAAAATAATAAGAAAATAAATTGAATGTATTGATATTATTCTCGTACTAATTTTGTTGAGCAATCACCACTTAATTTATTTCGAACCCAATAATGGTTTTATTCCCAATTTTTTACATTTTTAGAGGCTATTAAGAGTCTCATTATTTTAGTACTTAAGTATCGGTCAAACTGAGAAAAAAGGTAGCAATGTTTAACATGCCGTTTGCACGAACTCAATCAAATATCAATGGATGATACGGGGATGTGTTTGCGTAATTAAGCGAAAAAAGTACATAAATTATAGTGTTTGAGCTATTTTGTTACTAACATAACTGCTTTTACGCCTGCACCACGTAACAGAAGGGCTACTGATTTTTAAATAAGCAATATCTGGCTGTTAAATTTAACTTTTTTTTCTTTTGACCGAGGGAGGCTTTCTACCTAACGCCGAAATATATACGTTTTCTTTCGGTTCTTGGAGAATATTTGTGAAATTTTAATTATATAAAGTAATAATTTTGTGTTTTTAAAGTCGTGCAAAACTTTATAGTGGCTGGATACGGAAAACAAATCGTTTGCACTTAAGTTCTCCCAGGTGGTGCGACATTGCAGGAGGAACCGCTTTGTGCTGTGAATACCTAGTGAAACACCTTGCAAGACGTATTGGAAGTGGTCGTAATCCAAGTGGGAGTACAAGAGTGAAGCTATGTTGTTGTTAAAGTTCTTAGTGATAAAAAGCATCGGTCTCGTCACAAACGTGATAGGTACCTAACATCATAGTGGGTTCCAGGTTCTAAGAAGGGTCTGGTGTAACTCCAGGTGGTGGCCTAAGTTGCGATATGAGAGTCGCGTGGGTGTACAGAAATAACGTGTTCCAGCATCGGTCGATTCAAAGTCTTAACGTTTTGCCTGTGTGAAAGATGTGCAAACGCTGTTAGGGACAAGGTCTCCAGGTTTCATTTCTTCCATGCACCATCGTTTCACGGTTAAGCAGCAGTAGGATGTGGGAGCATCGTTGGCTAAAATTAATGCTCCAACGTGACGGCAATGCTGATTCGGAAAACAGCGTCGCGAGGAACATTAAAAAGCGGCGTTACCACGTGGTTTATTCCACCTCATAACGCGGTGGTAACTCCTCTAGCATTTTTTAAATATTTTTTCGCTCGTTAACTAGGTTTGTATAAGGGTCGAATGTTACAGGGCACTCGACTGCCGCCACGCGTGAAATTACATTGATGATTCTTATCACCTCGCGTTAAGCTTTATTCATTGTTACTTTCTTAGGGTTTATAATTCTGTGAATTACTTAGACGTTAACATAAATGCTGTACTAACAATATCCAAGTATGAACTATAATAGGAGAGATTAGGCATACTTGGCAATGTGTTAGATTAATTGCTGAATGCAAAAATGCTGCATATTTGAAACGTATCTCGAGATCAATGTTCTTGGACTCATTCCTTTATTTTCATTCCACAAAAGCCAGAGTGATAGCTGGATACCTACAGCTTCTGAAAATGGACTTCCATCATGGTAGATAAATTTTCCAAAGTTTTTTTCGATGGTGACGTGATGCGCAGTAATACTTTTTAATTGTTACTCCTTGAAATTTTCCCGATTTGTTCCAAGTTATTAGTTCAATTTAATCATCACAATTTAAAAAAATAGACCGTGCATTCCAAAAAATATTTAAGCGTTGCTTTAGTAAAAAACATTTTTATGCCAGGGACATTGATTTTTAGGAGCCGAACACGCTCCCATATTTCTAGCAGAAAATATTCGGAAAATTTTACATTTTTAATATTAAATTTTAATACATTTATTTTGGTATATAAGGCATATTAATTAAATATTATGTGGGATAAATATTTGTTTGTATGAATATTCTGAATATAAAGCTCACTTTATCCGCTTGACCCCATGGAAATTTCATGAAAATATTCACTCGATAAGTGTTTCAGTCTGATGGTTACTTTGACTAAAGCTTTAGTGGAGGTTTAGGAGGAGTATATCCCGGCCTAATACGTATGAGCTCGCCTGAGATCATTTGATCATTCAATGTCTCACGGCTTTTAAGACATCTTCTAAATGATTCATTCACGTCGTTCTCTCTATTGTACCCTGAAAGGACGAATGTTCATTTTTATGAACGCAGTCTATGTCACGCATTCCATGTTTGAATCGCATCAACCATTAAAGAAATTTTAGGATAGGGGATTTAATGAAATCGAACTAATCTTTTCTCTCGCTCTCTCTAAGATATTCCTAACCAGCACCAATCATTCACTACGATGACCACCGACATTTAAGGATTAATCGTCATAATACTGCCCAGAACGATACTAGCTTCAAAATGTTTCAACGGAACACATCACATCGGTTGCATCTTGTTACGGGGATGACTCAATGCATTCTGGTTGATAAGGACTGAGTATCTTTTTTCCCGAAGCGAGGTTAAATACGACCCGCAGCACCCAGCGAAGTTGACCGCTTCCTTTCAGCTTCCATCAACAACAGATGTCAGTTGCCCCTCGCCCCTTTTAGTGAGGTTGACCTCCAGCAGCAGCTCCCTCTGCCGTCCTCTGTCTCATCCTCCGGAGTGCTTCCTCCATCGAGGAGGACACAGAAACACTCTTATCCCCTTCCTCCCTACTCGCCATTCAACCCTAACTCTCTGTCGTCCCGGGAGATTTTTGTTATTTTCCAACTTGTATTTTTTATAATCCCCTCTCGGGAGTTTCATTTTCGTCCTATTCTCTCCCCTCTTAATGCCTCGTCACTTCCTATTCTTCCCCAGCACTTTTAAATTCAAACCCCTTCTTTTCGCATCTTGCGATGCTACCTGCACCAGTTTTTTTTACATTCATTCTTCATTTTTTTATGCTCCCAATCCATTATTTTATTTCATCGTCCATACAGCTTCGGCAGTATACTAATTTGACAAATGGAGTTGGAGGTAAATTATCAAAGAGGATTTAAAGCGTTTGTTGGTTTCATGATGAGAGCTTCATAAAGGAAGAGTCACTTGGGCTAAATTACCGAGTTTGAATCGTTTCTAGCTCGATCAAAAGCCCGCATCTTTTTAATCATATGGATCTTAGTTTATAACATGATTCAGTCATATGTTCCCTCGTGAGGAAATATCATGTAAATTTTAAATATAAAAAAGCAAAATTTTGTGATAATCCCAATAATGCCCAAAACTACGGGGCAGTTAAAAAACCTCGAGCTCTATCGTTAGTTCTCGAGACCTTGTACTGCCAGATATTGCAGGCTTTCTTGCAATATAGTTAGTGCGAAATGTAATTATTGTTAAGACTTTGGAAATATAAATTAGCAATGGATGAATTGTTCCGTCACCATTCAGTTGTAAATTTGTCAAATAAGAATAACATACATTCTTACCGACTGTAGTTCATTCTAGCAATGGATTAAATTGCCTCGTAAATATATGCTATTATATTTTTTTATTATAATAATAATTATTTGAGTGCTAAGGAGCTTGTTAACCATGCCTCTTCTGTTGTTTAATTTTATTTCAAAGTGAGATTTTATTTATTTGTTGCACCAACAGCTCGGATTTACTTCGATGTTAAATTAGGCGTGATGTTCCTCTTATTTATTTTACGATAATAGACGTTTCATATCAAGTGTCAAATGGCCAAATTAAAATCTGCTTTAAAATATTTATCACCCGTTATCTCCCACCATAATTTACTATTGACGCGAGAGAAATCGCTCTAAATTGCAAAAGAGAGATTTCAAAATACAAACGGTTCCCTCACGAGCGTGAGATATCGTTGGGTTGTATTTTTTATGGCGGAAGCTTCGAGGGTCGAATTACACGTCAAGAGGAGACCATTAACTGAATAACGTTCCTTTGGTCGCTCCATGTTAACTTTTCTGAATTCGCGGCTAGCTCTCCGTTTTAATTGATGTTAAAAGGAACCGTTATTTGCCGTGACCACCGTGGGCTACCCATAAAAATAACGGAGGCTTATTTCCCATATTGATCCTTCGGAGGAGAGAATAAGATTGGTATAGGAGATATCTGGTGGCAACCTACAAGCCTCTGCGCCTCTAGCGAAGTGAAGGAGAGAGCTCGAGAGAGTTGGGTGTGCATTACGACTAATCAGATGACGCGGAAAGTTCGTTTGAAAAGAAATGTTCTCCGACTTTAGATCTGTTTAGATATCGAGAGCAAAGGGAGGCTCTCGGTGCGGCGTAATTAATTTTCTGAGCTGAGTAGCCATCTTCTCTAAAATACCTGATATTAAAACTCATATTGAAAATATAGAATAACTTCAAAAGTCAATGATCGGGTCATGTGTGTACCTTACTACTTATTGTGTACTCTATGAAAGGGAGTTTCTCTAATAATTTTATGCGTGAAAGCATCTTATTACTCCATGTAATAATAATATGGAATTATTTCTGCACCGACAAATAATATTTCAATTTACTTAAGTTGACTTTTGGGGGTAACAGAGCCAAAAGCATTTTTTTAGGTGTCTTTGTAAATCATCAAATTTTGGAACAGTGCCTACACTCTTTATTTTCGTATTTGACACCTGCAAATTTTGAATGCGTAATTTCCCTTTTTTCAGTAACAAATTTTATTATTTTGGTGAGAGTTTTAGAATCATTTCTTCTCTTTTATTTTACGAGATCATAGAAACGTATTATATTCATATTTAAAAATTTCCATAGTATGAAAAAAAGGAATTAACTCTCCCAGTTCGTGATTTATATATACCATACCTAGTAAACCTATGCAATACTTCAACTTTGAACCATTTCAATATGCATGCTATCTTTACGACGTAGCTTATATCCCCTCCTACACCACTATTATTATTATTCCATTTATTTCCATGGTGTTACTGATATTGTAAATATTATCCATAACAATGAAGCCTATGAACAATTCATCTATTTTCATATTATTATTGAATAGTGTAGTGAAAAATACTTCATTGGGTAGGGCAACGATTTTTCCATTGAACAGAGCGCCTAGCTAATTACTTTAACCATAAATTAGTAACTTGGGTTCCCTGTGATCCTAACCTTTTTGAAGATTTTTTTAAATCATGGGCTAGGTGGATATGGAATAAGTACATGGTGACGGTATATATGTTGCGTTTAACTCCTGTTTTATTCAAGTATCTGTTGAAAAGTTTCCATTCTAAACCGTTCTCTCATTTATTAAAAAGCCCTCACCAACTAATTTAGTTGTGCATGTAAATCCTTATTGAATTACGATCTCTTTATATACATTCACCGTTTCATGAATACCGCAAAACCTTCCTCAAACTGCACGGAAGTCATAGAAGCAGGAAATTGTCCAGTTATCATCCGAAGGTTCCAACAAGAAAGATTTTCACTGGAGTCTTATCGGAAACGCTCTGAGATCATACATTCCAGCATACATTTAAAGGGGTTAAAGAAATTCAGTCAATCCAAAGCATTTATGTCGGGAACAGCCAACCAAAATAATCATGCGAGCCACTTTAGAAATACATTGTACGCCGCGTATAAAATTATATGCCCGCATATTACAGTTAATTCTTTGAATTAATGGATGCTCAGAATTTATATTTAATAAACTAGTTTTCACTGCTTTGCGCATTCATAAATAAGTGTCTTTTGCATAAGTGTGATGGATCCCACGTGCCGGTGAAATGTTCATGGCCACCCCTGATTTATGGCGTCCCTCTCGCTACCAAGCGTCACTTGTTTTCGAGGAAGTAATTTTATACCCACGATATAAGTAGCGTTTGCTTTTTTGAAATTCTTAGTGTCGATGATTATTCCGTGGGTTTGGTTGTGGAAGTTAGCAATAAAATTCTAGGGAAATAATTGCACCATGAGGTACACGGACGATATATTACGGCGATTACTCAGTGGAGGAGATGGAGAACCGCAGTCGTTATCTTTGCACCCAGTTCGCGTTGCGTCTCCAAGACAAGATTGTCTCTTCGTCATTCTACCGAATGGTATGGAAGAACAGGTATCTTGGCAATGAAACAAAAAACTTAGTGCAAGATTGACGATGAGAAGAAGAAAACTAATAAAACAGCTTTCGATCATTCCGCTGACTACCTTTCTGGGTATGAATTTGCACATTATAGTTAAATTAATACTTTTCCACAAAATTTATGTTGTACTGAGGTAGGTTGGAGTATATAATGTTCACCCACATTGTTAACACTTACTCCATTCATTATTTATACACCATGCTCGTGTTTTGTCTTGATATTTGGTACTCTCAGTCAGCTGCTTTCCCATTTCCCAAGTTCTCAAGCCCGAGCGTTAAATTTAACTTTTGTATTGGAAATTTACAAATTCCTTTCTGTGATAATGATAGTCACATGTTTTCGCAGATTTTTATAGGATGATTTAATATTAGTTTTTTATGTCTATACCTTGGCCTTGTAATTCATAGAACACCTAAATATTTAGCTGGCATGGGGATGGGGGCATAATGGGAAATAGGGCTAGAATGTTTACTTCCTACCCCATGGGCTAGGGTTCAAATACCGGAAATAGTGGGTATTTTTCGTAGAATACCCTAATCCTGCTTGAGTGCATTGAAGAGGGCACATCAAATACAGAACTCTTTCCTTCGTTGCGGACGTTAAGCCGTTGTCACCTTGGCGCCTTTTGCAAAAAGCAGGCTAATACCGACGCCGCATTTCTCTCCACTCTTCCCCCAAGGCAAAAATGATTTCCGCTTTAGGTCACCATATACAGTATCATTTAGCTGGGGAAATGCATGCATATTACCGCAATCATAAGATGCGTGTAGTGCATCCCTCAATTTATTTCTATCCCAAGCTACCTCTTTTACATCCCTGACGCTCTTCTACCTCGCATCCATCTTGATTGGTCATAGGTAGGTTCTTGTCCCTTGGTCTCCTTTTGGGGACTCCCCCATAATTTTTTCCCATATTTTTTTCCCATGTAACTGTTGCGTGACATTACTTGGCCAAGCTAACGTGCTCTTCTCTAGCGTGGAGTGACCTATAGTGTCCTTCTTTCTCCTATTCTTCTATATATCTCCACATTTCCCAACTTATCCGTCTATTTTTTTCTTCAGCATCCTCCTCCAGGGCCAGATGTCGAAGGCCTCAACTATTTTTCGACTACCTTTCCCGATGCATCGGAAATCGATGGAAATATCCCAATTCCTTAAACAGGGACTGTAAGTAATTCCAGGAAAAATATAATGATGCTTTCCTGATATTTTTTTATAATGCTTCTAGGACTTGTACCTCGGCAAAGCTGATTTCACATGGCAATGGAATTCCGTGCCATTGATTGCCAACCTTTTCCTTAATATTGTTGCTTTCAAAGCAATATTTCAGGTTCCTACGTCAGAAACCATAATTTCATAGTTTTTGTCCACTTGTTTTGGATTGCACCCTCAGTGTGATGGTCCAGACTTCTTAAACTTAAAGTGCTAGGGAAAGGAGGAGGAAAACCTTTATTTTTTTACGACGGACTTGAAAAAATTGTACCGCGGACGAAATATGAGAATAGTCGTCGGGAGAAACGAAAACAATATATCTCGCCGGCATCTTCCCAAGGTTGACGGAGATTCCTTTGTCGTATCGAACGAAGTGCGTTTGCCCACTCGCATTCCCGCCTTTATTTGTGCGACACTCTTGCATTTTCTTGGCCTCTCGAACCCACGCACAGACGCAGGTGTACTCGCATGTACGTACTCAAATGGATACGCACTCGTAAAGAGGAGAAGCAAGAGAATTAACTCACGCACACGTGCAGTCTACATGAGTTAAGAGAGAGAGAGAGTTTTTTTGCCCGATGTCCAAGCGGCGTTCCTCATCTACCCACTCCCGCTCGCGAACACTCGCATAAACCCCTTAGAAAGACGCTGAGGCGTTCCTTAGTGGCTGCAGTAGCGTTAGCCATTGTGAATAGGTGAGTGAGTTGAGTAATTTCATAACCGCGGGCTTCGAAACGAATCTAAACTGTGCCTGCTCTTAAAATGTTTTCGATCGGCCAAGGTAATTTTATTGTGTCCAATGGCTTGCGTGTTCAATTTAGCCCACATTTTCTGCTAAGAAGATACCTATTTTAGCTTCATTTGAAACGAATGGAGTGCTTTATCGCTTACATTCAACACCTGTTTACCTACTAGTTTTGCAGCTAATGATCTTTTCTAATGCCACCGGTTCATCCTTGACGCTTTAAGTTCGAATATTAAATTATTTATTCCGTCAAAATGAGCGCAATCGTTGTGAACTCAGGTATTGTCCTCCAAAGCAGCCAGAAAAACATAATTGCTTCCCTCTCCGATCTTCCACTCTTTCCATTTCATCATACCTTTACCACGCACACCACTAGGTATTTTAACCGGCGATGCGTCCATAGAAATGTTTGAGAATAAGCTGTCCAGTGAAGGCATCATCTATTTATAATATTCCGACGTAAATAAAAAATACGCCTTCATATTTGGAATTTTGTAGCATTTAATAAATTAAATTTGTTAATAAAAACTAAAACCTTAAATATATAATCCTCTTTGGCATTTATTTACTTGAAAAATGTAAATTATTGGCAAATAATATATTCATGGCTTGATATCATTAAAATTTAATATTTCTCCCTTTTCGTGAGCATTACTTGTAATGGAATTGCAATTATAAATTGAAAAAAAAAACCTTCTAGTCACCCTTCGGACCTATCAAATGATTTAGGAGTTGCCATTTCCTATTGGCCACTCACAAAGAAGGCAATACTCGCTATTTTAACACACACGCTGAGTTATCATGAGAATGGTTGGCCTGTCTTGTGCTGATCCACGGATCTTGAACAGCAGAATGGGACAATGGAGCGTGCCAAACGAGAGCAAGGGATAAGGATAGAGGCTGGGGGAGCGGCAGGTAAGGGGGCATTATATTTTCTCCTAAGGCGACAGTCCTCATCCCCTCCTCTTTCGTGCTTTCTATTCCATCCCTATTAGTTTTACCGAGCGTCATTTGCCACAAATGATGCTTGCAGATCTATATTGAACCATTTCTTCTGAATTTGTGCTTAAATTGTGAAAAACAGCATATTCTTGCTCTTATGTTCTAATTACATTTTCCTGTTATTGTAAAAAGGATATTTGGCCTTTTTTTAATCAATAATCCGTGATTTTCTGACGGACAGGAGCTTGGAAAGGTGGCGTAATTGATTAGGAGCTTGAGGGTTGTGGAAGCAGTAAGCAACGAGACGCTATGATCCCTACTGAGGGGAAAACCCCCTTACCTATTCCTTTACTGATGTTATTTTCCTCTTCACAGTTTTACCAACTTCCATAGCAGTTTATGAAGAATTAAGTGTTTACTTCTTTGCTTTTTGCCACATTTTTGTGCTCAAAATATGAAAAATAACGTTGACCGGTCCTCTCCATGTTTTTTCCTAATTCGAAATTAATGCATTAGAAAAATAGCTCAATATGATCACGCCATAGCCTATGGCTATCATTGAAACCCCAACTTCGGTATTAATATGGGAAATAAACATAAATCGTAACTTCATCCTTAGGTTTTGTCCTCAAAGTATGGAAGACAGAGTCATCAGTTTTTTTGCTACACTTTCCTGATATGTTCAAGGGATGACTGGCCCCTTCTGTGTAAATCCGTGACCCTCAGACCAGCAGAAGGGAAAATAGAGCATGGAAAGGCAGTGGCGGATCCAGAATAGGGACAAGGGGGGCTATGTAAGGAGTAATCTCCCAGCAGTTGAGGGGGTCCGAAAAAAATTACCATTCTATCTAGTGTAAATTGGATACACAAGGGGAGGGGCTATAGTCCCCAATAGCCCCTCTCTGTATTTGCCCCTGGATTGTATCATACCAAAAGGTTATAAAGTTAGTCCTAAGCTTAGAGCTTATCTGTATTTCAAATCGTTTAAGTTGGTCATTACATCGGAAAATATAACAGAATACTTCTGTACGAAGTGGCAACCTCCAAAAATTTCGATTTTATCTAGTGGGTGCCTCGTCTCAATGGTGGGTATCTATAGCCCCCCCTTAGATAGATCCGCCTCAGTGGAAAGGGGTTGCAATGGAAGAATAAGCTGGTGGAAGCAGCAGACAAGGGGACGCTCCGCTCTCTCTCTCTCTCTCTCTCAAGGAGCAATCCTCCGCTGTCCTTTTCCCTCCGCGAAGGTCTTTTCACCGTCGCGGCCGGGGCAGCGATCCGGTTTCGCCCCTCTTCATGGCCAGTCTGCATGGCGCTAGCCGTGGCCCCACCTCGCTCATTAGGATTCTCATCCACCAGTCGCCATAGGGACGGTCGGGAGGATCGCGTTAGTGGAGGGGGAAATCATCGGTGGAAAGAAAAGGCGGATGAAGAAGAGAAGTAGCGGGAAGGTCGGACTCTAAAGAGAGGATAGTACGCACGGGGAGGAGGGAAATCTATAAAAGGAGATTGGAGAAATGGTCATCGTTGGAATGGAATGAGGATTGTATGGGATGGAATTGTTCGGTACGAGAAGCGGGGACGTGGTCAAGCAAAGAATTAAAAAAATGCGGAGAAATCGATGGGAAGATGGCATACGAGGAAGGGTTTTTCTTGGATATGGTCGCTGAAATCACCGATATAAAATGTCTCGTAGATATTTTGCGACGATCGAGTTCGACTATAATAGCAGAATATATTTGTAGATAAGGGAAAAATAACTTCAATATGATATGCTTGATTTCTCAATTATCAAATAACCTATGAAATGTCTTTACTCTTCAGAGAGGTGTATGAAAAAAACATTTCACAATCAGACAATTCAATTGGTTAGCTCAGACCTGCTAAGGTCACCAAAAGTCCATCTTTCCTGTTGGATAAAGTTGTAAGGGAGAGTTAAATTAGTAGGATTATTTAATTGAGGAATAGAACCCGGAATTGATTTTTGGACATGGAACCTAACAGCTGAAATTGAATTCTTCATATAAGTTGAACGAAATGGTTCCCTCAGTCAAAGTATTAAAATTCAGTGATTGGTGCATTTTAGCCCCCCATACCTCTCTATCCAAAGTTGGTACCTTCAGCACTTAAGAGGTTCTTCTTTCTAAAGTCTCTCTTGATCGACCTTAGACTAATTTTACCTCACTTTTATCCTCCATTGCATTTCACGCGTAATTACTATGTCGTGGTCTCCTTGACCGGGTTCTTCTCTAAACACTCTTTTCTTGTCCTATTCTTTAGTGCACTTCATCGTTTATAACCGGACCTGTGCATTGTATCTTCATCACCCACAGTAAGCGCCAGATCTCTATGGCTTCAAATCATTTTTGGTTAGCTTCTTCAATGGCCCATTATTCTGATCCATAGAAACAGACTTTTAGATGGCAACAACTTAACCAATCGCCTTAAAAGACGATCATGCTGGAAAATTTGGATGAAAGCCAGCATTAGTCAATCAAAAATTAATAACTGATTGTTTTCCCCTGACATTCTAGAAACTCTACTGGTCTGAGCAATCATTGCTTTACTTTACTATTCCGTCAACTCATGCCATTGTAAGTTATTATTAACTCTCAAAAACCTACGATCTGCTTTTATAAAACTTTATTTTTTCGCATACATGTTTGTAAAGTATTTTCTGCGTAGAAAATACTGAATCAGGCATACTAAGAATATAAAAATATGAATTACACCAAGGTGTGCAAGCGTGGATATCCTTTTCCCGCCGTGATATAATTTCGTACCATTTTACGAGCCAGATCGCAAATTAACATACGAAAGAGGAAGACGTGCGCGGCTGTATCCTCATGGAAACGTTATATCCTCTGGTAATAAAAAAACACGATATGGCATGATCTTATCGCGGAACAGTAGCGAATGCGAATAAACCCGGCCTTGTCTTCCCTTATAACTCTGCATTTAAATGTAACATATTTAAAAATTTTCGACCTGGACGACGAAGGTCCGATGATAAATTTTTATGCCCGCTCGAGTCGGCCTGAAAGTGTATCATTTCTTCTCTCATAGTTTGCATGCTGGAGTTCGGATTATATTTAAGGCGAAGTGATTGCTCACGGAGTTATATTTTTTTATATCTCGCGCGCATATTTATGGATCGCTGAATAGGAGATCGTGGCATGCAATGTATCCTATACTGCACCCTATACGCGGGAGGCAATATCCCTACGGAGCCACGCACTGTGGAATCCAAGGAGCACATTGCGCTTTCGCGAACGTTGACAAAATAAATGGAACGGCTCGGAGCAAAAAGCACGTTCCATTGTCTCTCGTTCCATTTTCTACTGCACCGGGCAGCGGCATATTCTTCTCGTTGGTTAAGGGTTATCCATAGATCCTGCCGTAGGTGATGAGCAAGGCTGGAGTGGGAGGAGGCTGCAGAGATGGAAAGGAAAGGTTTCAAATAGGGTGCCTGCCGCCGCCCACTCGAAGAGGTATGTGCCAAGGGGGTAAGGCAACTTCCCCGGGTGATTCACTATCTGCTGGAATGCGTGAGCCGTCCAGTGCGCAACGGAGTCAGCTGACCACCCATTCTATTCCCTCCTTCCCAAAGGACTGAAGCACCAGGGGCCTCTCTCGTACACTTATTGGCTGCCCGAATCGAATTCCTCCCTATTTTTTTTTAGTTAGTGTTTTGGGCAGTGTGGTCTGGATATTTTTACGGGTAAATAGGGAATGCACGTATCCTTAAGGTAAATAGAACCCAATGACGTCAAAAATAATGTTTATGTTTAAAAAGTGAATTTATAAGACTGAAATTACGCTAAAGAATGATTTTTAATGACGTCTGCGTAGCATTGAATAAAGAATGTGATATTTGAGTGACACAAGCCTCTTGGAAGATACCTCCCTAAGATACTTGGATTAATGTACCTCTTACTACTTTATTTCAACTAAAATTGAGGAAACACACCGCAGTACATTTATTACAGATGACTTCCAGCTATTTCCATTTATGTGTTGTGAATCTAGTTAAGATAAATGCGTGAAATGAGTATAAAACCTTGGAGTTACGATAGCGTCAAACCGATGGCGGGGAATACCTATGAGAAATATTTACGGAAGAGCCCCAAAAGAAGACAATATTCGTCAAGCGCGTTATGGGAAGGTTGACGGATGAAATAAAGGTGCTAATTCGCTCTCATTAGGCCGCATCTTGACTATTCGGTTATGAATTCCTGTGCAAAAAGAGTATATTTTCAAACAAAAGAAAAAGCTATAACTTCGTAATAAACTGCTATGTGCAAACAGAGAGCGTTACAAAGCATTCACACGAAATCGGATCGGAGCCAGTAGTCATGGAGTCTACGTGCTATACTGAGATGGCCTAAGTTTTAGGAGCAGTTAGAGAGACTTGGAGAACAACATCTCAGAACCTCGGTATCTGTCTCTGTCTGATAGGAACAATGAAAAAGAGAGAGATATTTTGCCGAACGTAAAATCTTTAGAAATTTCTTTTTCAAAAACAATAGAGGACTAAATCAATGCTGAGAGGGGTCAATGAAATAAATGCTCCAAGCTCTTAGTTTCACTGGTCTCTTTATAGTCACTTGCAATTGCCTTTCCATGTGATATGAGTAGAACGATTCCGGTTCCGGAAAGCCTCCATGATATTGTACTTTGTTCTTTTTGTTGAGGGATTACTACCACCATTTATCCTCTACCACTTCATATTAAACTCTCTGTTTCATTAATTTTAGTCTCTCTTATTCTAGGAATTGTCTTTAAGTTAGCATGCCGTGTGCCCAAGTTCACAACATCATTGGTCCAAATATTTGTACCAATGTGAAATTGAATGACAACTCTATTTATTTATTGCCTATTAAAGGGGTTTATAAAAATGGCTTTCATAGCACTCATTTAAACAAATCTCTTAAATTCGCGCTCGCCCGATTTTTATTCACCTGGGCATGTGCACTGACTTCGCGCATGCATGCCCTCCCGCGCCATCTTGAGGATCACACCTGAGTTGTGGGTAACGCTTCCCGGGATCCCCACCGAGTTAAATACTACATTTTTTTAGCCGAAGTTTCGAGCTCCGGCTTAGGGCTCATGCTCAGGACTGCGAAACCCTAATTATTTGCCGGGAAAGCATTCTTATTTTACTATTTTTTTTTCTTTTACTTGATATGCTTGAAATTCATAACATATAGCTTTTTTCACCTTATTTTTGACATGAATAAAAACTAGTTCTCTCTTGCACGAAGTATATCTTTGTGTTAGTGTTTGCATCATCTTCATCTTTACATTAGCTGTGCTTGAGTTGCATGGTCTTAATTCTAGTTTTCTCGGACAAAATTTATCTTGATCCAAGCATTCACGCAGCATCCGGGGAACTCCAACCGTTCCATACTCATTTCCTTCGTCCTCCCTCAGAGCCCACCCCCGCTACAAGGGAGCACCGATTTGTGGGATAGCTTTCTCCCTCGGTCATATCGCATACAAGTCTCTGCTCGTGATTCCGGAGTGTTCGGGATGGAATGAACTGCTGGGCGTGAGCTCTCGCGGATTATTGCCTCGGAGGTTACAAGGCGCCAATTTTCCGTTAATTCAATTGGTTGTGTGCCAGGTCTGTTTACGACTCGTATGATCTTATTATGTCTGTTTTATTTTTACTGCCCGTGTGACCTCACTCATCCGTATTCATTTGGTTTCCCTTGATGTCATTACGGTGCACCCACGCGTGCATGACCTATGTCTCTATGAAAAAGTGCGTTAGTAGCAATCTCAGCCCGCATTTAAGGCCAATGATCTCCCCTGATTTTTTTACTTACACTTTGCATTAAATAAGGACACATATTGTGCGATCTGATTCTGAATACCATTGAGTTAACCTTCCGATAACCTTAATCTCGTAATTATATTGGTTGATAAGGACAATATTTTTGGGTAATACTGCATCTGGATGCTGGAAGGCTTTCTTTAACGGAGCTAAGGCTGTATGCTTAATTAAAATGATAGGCTAATTTAATTCATTCTTAGGCCAGATTTAATTAAAGCAAGGAATTTAGTATCGCACCGGAATTTATATTTAAGGAGATGCATGCATGATCGATGCACCAGGATGGACATATTACGCATGTTGTTGTTGTAAATCAATTTTAGGAAGGATTTTTTTATTATGCAAATGGAATGGAATATTTTAACATTATTTATTGGCCAATTTTCACACGTTCAAATTTAAAACTATTTGTAATCTCATATCGGCGGAAATTATCAGCATAATATTTAATTTTTTTTTAATTTCTGAGTTTCATTTACCTCTTTAAGGCGTTTCATTGTAATGCTCCTGTTGCTTTCCTACATTTAGGCACTGTTCCAAATAACTCTTACTTGAGTATTCACTGCTGCAGCGAGGGTTTCCTTGATATATGAAACCAATAAAGGCCGATTTTCCCCCTCCAATTCATATTTTATCTGCTCAATCAAATTTGAATCCTCCTTTCCGCTGTTCTTAATTTGAAATGTGAAATTTCGATCCCTCTTTCTGATGTTTTATGACGATAGGAACTCTTTGACACCGCGTCAGTCTCCTAAATTTATTTCCCATTCTTTGCGGAAATCCTCTCTCCTTCCCTCCGACGCTCAGACACGAATGAAAAGAAAAAAAAATCAGGCGCATATTCCCATTCTCGGCATACCCTGATTTTTCCCTACTCGAACCTTCCCACCAAACTACCCCACCGACCTCAATATCTCCTACTTATACATATCTCCTCTCTGAATTGCAGAACAGCGGAGGAAAGGTCGCCGGCGGTCCAGATTGGTCTCAAGATAACATCTCCGTGGAAGAAGAGGAAAGCTATGGCGGCATGGGAAGGCGGGTGAGTTGGGCAGGATGACGGTTGGTCTGATGGGGGAGGGGATGAGGCGAAGAAGAGTAAAGATAGGGCTGTGGTGGCATGCGCCGCTTTCTTTGTTGTCCGCCAGGGGGAGGGGTATTCGGTTCTGTTTTGTTTTATTCCGCTCGCCAGCCCCCTGGGGCCGATGTCGCAGAATGACGGGAATTGGGTGGACCATGTCGTGGGTGGTAGAGAAGGACTACGGCTCGGTCGGGTAAGAGCGTTTCGGTATATTCACCAATGGCTCGGGAGTGTTGCTGGGGCGAAATTGGATGTGTAAGTTAGGGAGTGTAGGGAGAAATGCTTTCTAAATGCACTTAACTTAGTGATTCAACCTGTAGGTTGGTTGTATAGATGGCGGTACTGCTCGGCCCAGGCTTAGCAACCGGCGTTTATATTGAGTGGAGAAAATTTGCGTCTCGAAATTTTAAACCTGGATAGCTGATGTATGTAGGAGCCAAAATTACTGATGATATTTAGGTCGAAAACGCACCATTTTTTAATTAAGGAAACTTTGAGCCAAGCACTTCAATAGGCCGCGAGTTTGCCGTGTTGCCGAATGCCTTGGATACATTGTGATCTCCGTCAGACAAAGCATTCCAAGTCGTTAGTTGCATAGAGTATCTGGCATAGGTTGGCTCAAAGTTCCTGTGGTTTGAAAATGGTGCGTTTTTGACCGAAACATCATGTGTAATTTTAGTTTACGCCAGCATCATCTATTTTGGGTAAAATCTCGCGATACAATTTTTCTACACCCTGTATATCACGTACCTACTCAGGATACGAAGGCCGGATCCTTTCCCTGAACCATCTCGCACTCTGAGGATTTATTGGATGCATCGGAAGGCTTCGTCCGGGATTTGAATCCAGTATCTTTTTATTAGTAATGCAATGTTATGCCACTAGGCTGCCACGCTCCTTAGATGCAAAAAGTTAATTCACTACGCTTTACTAAAACAAGCATTAAAATTGCCCGATTGCGGAGTGGGTGGAGCGGAGTGCGATAGCGAAAGAAGAATTGGAAAAAGTTCATCAGTATATACATCAACACAGTATAAAAAAGCATCTTCCGTTGGAAACCCATTCAAATGTGGTACAAAACAACGATGCAATTTTCGTCTGCATCAAACTCACTGGTGATAAAGTACCGATCTGCGGAGAAATATTGGTCTGCGGTAATGAAAATCTTAGCGTGTGTCTTCTAGTGCGGTCGTTAAAACAGTAATTGAAACGATTTTCACAGTGTGGCCCTGCTACATTCCAATGAGCTACGCACCAATCGTCTGTTTATAAGTTGCTTGACCTCGCATTCTAAAGATACGATGACTTTCCTGTCTGAATGTTCATGAGAAATAATTATTTATACCCGAACTCCAGAAAAATGACCTCTATACTTTCTATGCTTGGCAATGAATAAACTTAATTTGCTTTAATTTGTTCTTACATGAGATGTATTGTATTGTTACGGACGACATGAATATTTTTACTCAAGACCAACATCAGCTTCTGGGGTCTGTTTCAAGGACTAGTTATGTCTTTACAAAATTATTGTTTTGAATTTTTACGCATAATTGGTTTCACTGAGCGGTAGGAGAGGGTTTTCATTAGTTCTTGTTTAATTCCACTCACCAGACCCCGGAGCGGGCGTCGCAGAATGACGTGATGTGAGGCGGGTTAAAAGGGTGGTTAAAATGTTCTTCGGTGCGGTGGAGAAGCATTTCGGAGTGTCTCCGCCCCCTTCCATCACTCATGGCATGGGGGCGTGGGTGGAAAACGATCAGAGAAAGCGCCAGCTTCTTCTCATATTTCGGATCATCGATTTCCTCTACCTTTTTTTGTCCTTGCTTTGAAATGGATAACAAATTCAAACCATAACGACAGATTGAAATCGTGATACGTTATTCTACGCAAAAAATTTCATAGTTAATGGACGGTGAAAATTTTTGCATGGTGTTAGTAAGCATACATCTGCTTAGAAGAGGCATTAAAGGAACCCATTCAATATCTTCTCAGTTAGATTCCCTGAATTTCCGTAAATGCATTATTACTTTAGTTTTAACGGTAGTTTTGGGAAGTTGGCGTATTGATAGTCATTTAACGATTTGCTTAAAGCTTAGTTATAAACTTCTTGCTAAAAGAAAGCTTTGATTTTTGATGGTTTTTGTACCAAAATATGATATCAGCCAACCTAATTTATTGCAGTCAATTCTACGTAGTTGCAATAAAGCTCTATTTTGAGAGTGTGAAGAAGTGAAGGGTTTCTTGATCTGCCTCAAGGGATAGACATCGCTGGATGACGGGGATAAGGTGGGCAAGGTATCGGCTGATAGAGTAGGACTGCGATGTGGTCCAGGAAGGTGATTCGGCATCTTACCGCCCCCAATATCCTCAGGCTGGAAGTGTGGGTGGAGAGAAGGATGGGTCGGGTAAGATTCGGGAGGACGTGATGCACGATGGGAAGGCGGCTTCCCCTCTGCCTACTTTCCTTCCGACGGTATGAGGTCACCCCGCCCTCGTATACGAGCCGGCTTTGAATCGTTCGCACAGCAACTATGCCGTCGTAAAGTAAATTGAAATATCTGGGGCCTGCTTCTCCAATGAAAAATTCCACAAATTGCATGTAAATCTCACGTATTCGTCGGGTATTACGTAGATGTAGATGGGGCGAACTCTACTCTCCCATTTTGCCACCAAATTTCACGTTGAATGATTGAACGAGAGAGATTGCCGTAGAATTGAAATGAAGGCCTGTTTTTTGAGGCACCAAGCTGCAAATTTTTTCCAAAAACAATACACAGTACACATTCATGAAAACAGACCAAAAAATATTTGCTGACTTAATGCATTAATGTATGATTTTTGGTATTAATAACATCATTGGCTTTTTAGGAAACCCATAATCGTCGTCCTCAACGTATCTCATATCTAGAGCTACAACCCTCAAGAAGAGCAACACGTGTTAGTGGAAGTAGTCATCTGGTTCATCATTTTTATCATCTGGTGATTCTTGCGATGACCCGACCCCTGCCAAATACCTCTGTAACTGGCTCGCAGGGTAATATCTAGAAGTAGAGGATTTGAAAAATAACCTTCGCTGACACTTTTTCCACAATTAAGTTTTTTCTGCAGTTTCTCAAACTTTTCTGAAATTTTTCTGAACGTGGCCAAAAGCAAACGGAACTCATTTCTTTAATTAGCCCTCCATAATTGGATAACTAACTGCCTAGTGGTCGAGGAAAACCTCACCATTGTTATAACTATCTTATTCGCACATGATTTACATGAAATGCCAGTATCATAGTAAGTTACTGTGTACTTTGATAATATGCTACAACGCTAGTCAAAATCACGTCGCTGGACGTGTTCCGCAGTCTATGAGGCTTATGTATATGACTCGCTTTGCTCGCTGGGGGGGCTCTGCCCTCCCTAGGCCCCCCCGAAAAAGGCCTGCGGCCTGTTATTCTCACTGTGGGAGATCTTACATTTTTTATTTGCTACTAGTTACTTAAGGATCGTTTACTTTTACGCTGGCTAGCTTAGGTATAAGCAATATTTCCACTTTCACGTAAAACGAGCGCATGGTACGTAGGCTACAATATGAATGTAAATATTTATAAAGAGAAACGTTTTTCTGCGGGGCTAAAAAAGTGAAATAAATTTATACGAGTTTCTCTAACTTATTCAATTCAAATACAAAAAACGTTGAGACCACGTTCCACTGTAACACCCAATGCATACTTAATACCATAACATAACGACTTTACGTATTACAATGAAAAGCACGTTTATTAATTATTTTCCACCAAATTCAACCAAATACTTGATATACGAATAAGATGTAACAGCTGTTCCCCTTCGTAAGCGAATTACGTTGGGACTGAATATCAATATCTAGAAACAAATGCGCCTTAGCATGAATTGGGGCTAGTATGACGAATTTTATCGAAATATTATTGATCGTGATAGCGAATGAATTCACTTCAGAAATACCTTTATTTAAAGTTTTAATGAATCTGGATACACAAATATCTCAGCTTTAATATCCCACGCAATGCGCAATAAATCTGGTGAGTAACGGATCACAGCCTTTGGTGTACAAGACATTGTGAATGTCAAGATTTCGATAATTTTCACAGGTGAATAACTTAGTCACCCAAGGAAACGTGATTTTCGCTTGAGACAAATAATTGAATAAGAAATACCTTTATTTGCACTTATCTTCCATATTGTATTATTCACTGCCTATTCACTCCTGCAGCTCACGGATAACATCGTACATTAAAAAGGACATTAACGGAAAGAAGAACGTAAACAAAAATAAAAAGTTATCACCATCACAAAAAATGAAAATAAAATCATTTTTACATACCTATATTATGTAAGACTTGTTTAAAAGTCTTTCTACTACAATCGTGTATCGCCAACAAGATACGAACTATAGTCAACAGCACGAATCATATTTCTAACTTGGCATTTAGTGCACTTGTTAACTTTGAAATTAATAACCACCACACTTTCGATGTAATATACAAAAACAACAACTAATTTCCTACCTTATACTTCTCCGCTTTTTATTTGAATGCGCTTTGATTTAAACAGATGTTTTTTCTTGCTGAAAGAAGACGCAAAGAAATAGACACTTCCAATAATACTTTCTTAATTTCCTTCCTTATATTTATCAGTTTTTCTTTTTAATTCCTTTATCTTCTTTCCCAATTTAGCTCCTCTTGTTTGCATAAACAAATATGTTGCTATGAATGTTCGTTTGTATGACTGCCGCACCGCCATTGGAATTTGGTGGCCATTTTTTTAACTAATCCCCATACTGAATTTTATATGAATAGACAGATGAATAATTGGAAATTTATAGTTTTCATAATTTTTCCTGGGGTTTCAGACAATTTTAGAGGGGGTCTTCATAAGACTTTTTGTCGTATCTCGTCTCCTTCACCCAAAACATTTGTATGAGTGAGTGAATGAATGAATGAATGAGTGGTCGTTAGGGGGCTTTATGATATATAGATGATTGTTTTAATTACTTAGAAAAAACATCTACATAAAAACACAGCGAACCACCTCTAGGGTTTTTGGCAGGAGGTGAGCAATCACCAGCATGCAGCATGCAATTGGATTACCACATGTACACCACAGGGTCCTAAAACGTTACGAATACTAACAAATTTTGCTACCACATGCTGTTAGAAATAATAATAAAATTCAGAAACATGCATTAAGTTAAACATAGGTTAGTAGGCCACACTACAAACATCTAATCTATATGTGAGTCCTAACGCCGTCTTTATAATCTCTTATTGATCGAGGAAAAAAAGAAATTCTGAATATGTCGATTCTACATTCTTATTTTGTTTTTATGATCTGATGTTCCGAAGTATATCGGCGTTCGTAAGATATGGGTAACTTCGTTAGAAAAGACACTGCTCTTGAATTAATTTCAAAGGTTTAGTCTATTTTTCAATCTACGGTCTGAGAGAGATTCCCAACCAAGTTTATCTACGGGGTCAGTTACACTAACAATACTATCGTAGTTAAATGTGGACTACAATGAAAAATAGACTAGAGTTTAGCCTATTTTTATTTATAGACTAGATTTAAATCAGTGAGTTCCATTTTTTATGGTGTGTATGCCATGATGCGCCAAACAATGAACTATTATTATATGAAGCTGCATTTAATTTATATTTACACTTAATGACAGGCTGCCGTCGTTTTAAGGTCATAAATAAATAATCCTATTATAATTTTCAAATTTCAAGAATGTTTAGTATAGAAATCCTAAACATTTTTCAGCAAAAATCATTGGGACATAATTAGCACGTATAGTTTCAATCCCGGGAGCGAAATGTAGAAACGAAATGAAATGGATTTAAACCCGGGGAGCTAAATACACCAAAGTATGAAGTACGCCATGAAAATATGTTTGACTTATTGTTAGCCGGGATCCGAACCCGGATCTCCCGATTGCTGGTCAGGTGTGTTAGCCTGTTACACCTGCTTGCCATTTTCTCTAAGCAAACTTAAGGAGGTGTTTTTACCGAACAAGGTGCTGACGTCACAAGTCCACACTGTGACAAATGAGGCGAGGATAGTGCTTACTAAGCCACTGTGGGAGGGAAAAACCCTTATTTTGTCGCTGGTCTGCCACGACGGATTTCAAAGCTCTGCGGGAACAAGTGATTTTGTACGCAGTCACGCGCACGGGTACAAAGTTAAATAAATACACGGGCGAACGGGCACTTTTTTCATGGTGAACCTCATCCGTTGGTGTGGCATTCTTAATAGGGTATCCCTAGCCCTGTGAAGAATCCTTATATTATATTGTAATATCCACAAAGTAGACCCGCCGAAACAGCTTTCAAATTCTGCGATATATTCTTTCCTACATCGGGGAATTCATACGGTCTGCCAACCGTAGTTTTTGAACCCTTCCCACGAAACCTTCATGAGAAGGTTAAATAATATTGGTTTGCCTTTCACATTGTGTATATTTAAAAATGTTTTGATTATAGATTATATTGTATTACTTGTTTATGTGTTTATCCATATTTATATTTTTTCTTGATTTCAAAGTCATCTATTAACTTGGGTGAACAATAACCAATAATTTGGGTAAAGTTGTGAGCCACCCGAACGAATGGTAGACTTGTAAAGTTATTATTGTTCAATTATAATAGTAATAATAATGGAAGTGATAGTGGGCTGAACAGGCAGGCCCCTATCGGGTCACCCGAACAAGCGATAGCCGAAAACAGAAGCGGCAACCAAGACCTCGTAGCCACACCTGCCTACTGTGTTTCCCAAGGTAACAATCTAGGGATCACGAAGGCAGGACAACCCAGAGTACGTCGAATATGGACTGCAGAAATTAACACATTTATCATGCTTACATATTATCAGGTAACGTCAATAGAAACATATCTAACTGGTTATCGCAGTAACCTTAGCAATAAATTTGTTGATCAATTCCCGCAATGGGCAAACATCTCGGAGCATAGACTTTCTGGTGAGGTTAGAGCTAAAATCAGACGAAACCTTATTCCAGAAACTATTAAACCAAATTAAAGAGGATATCCCGAGGGAGGCCGACAGTGGGAGTGAGAATGGTAATGGAATGGGAATGTCAGCCGAAGTCATGACTTTTGACATCAATGCCATCGATCAATTTGTAATTAATGCTCCTGCAAATGACGCGGACATCACTATTAATGAACCATATGTCCGTATTGCTTTTGAGGGGGAAAATGAAAACAGGAACCTGAAAGCTGAAAATAAAGTTGAAAAGGCCATTATAGAATTCTTTGGTCTCCATCCAACAGCAAAGCCCCGGTTACCAAAGCTAAAGACTAGCAAACACTCAGGAGAAATACTAAAATCAGTAAATTCACTTTTATCTAAGAAAGTTAGGCATAATGCAAGCCTAGAAGAAATACATTCGATGATTTACTGTGCAACTATTGCAGTACTGCGTCTGCATTGCCAAAAAATTGACTCACCGGGAAGGAATAAAAAACATTACGAAAAACGAATACCCCCGTGGCAGAAACGCTTACAAAATAAGGTTGCATGCTTAAGAGAAAACATAGGGAGGTCAACAAAATATCAGCAAGGAGTAAGAAGAAGAGAACTACTTAATAGATTGAATGGTGTATTCCAAAAATTGGACACAAAGGATAAAGAAAAAGATCATCGGGAAAAATTGCCAAGTACTTAGATAAACAAAAACAGCAGCTCATGGTCACCAGCTCTGGATTAAAGGGATACTTACAGAGCTACAAAAGAAGATCAGATAATAGCTCATTAATTAACAATGAGAAAAAATTTTATCAGAAATTAATTATAGCAAATGAAAAATTTTGGAGCACCCGAACATTGTCGACCTAGAATCACATTGGGCGAGTATGTGGGCTGACGATGCTGATCAAAAGATAAAAGAGACAAGTTGCATTAAAGAAGAGAGGAACAGGATGAAAGAAGTTGAACAAATGGGTGCAATACAAATTACAGAAAATGATATATTGGAGTTATTAAATTAAAGTAATAAAGCAATTAAAGGAGGTTGTCGTAATACGATACGTTCAAGTTTGTTAGGAACCAAGGGGTATTCTGCTTTAGCTGATATATTAATTGCTATGAATGGTTTAAGGAATATGCCTGTTTATTATTATTCTTGTGAGGCACCACCGGTTGCCGATTCGTTGAATGAATATAATGTACATGTTTGCAGTGTGAAAGCTAAGATATTTTTCAATGTAACCTACCTATGTAATGTCTCTCGTACAGTAAAGGAAATTTTTTAATTTCAGACTCTGTGTCTTTTTTTTTAAGAAGAGAACTTGGTTACCCACCTTCTTCTTGTAATTGGATTGTACTACATCGATGGATTTTGGACGTCGCGGGAATCGACATAGGCGAGGTATACGTCGCCTTGAACTTTTTAACAGAATGTCACCTGTGTTACAGGCATCGATACGGTCTGTTCGAATGTTTGACTTTCAGAGAATGGTTGGTTTCATTAGAGCCGATCCTTTATCGTGTCTCAGGGCGCTTGGAAAGTGTATAAGAAAGAAATACACAAAGTTGGAAAGCACCAGAGGCAGATAAAACCCAGAATTTTGGCATAAAAAATTCACAACTATCTACAAAAGTCTAGCGCTTGGTCAAAACGAGATTCTTAAAAACCCAGAGACCTCACCAAACTTCCTTACCCAAGGAATAACATACGTAAAACCGAAAGCCGATAACACAATGAACCCAAATAAATATAGAACCATCACATGTCTACCCACAATCTATAAAATACTATCATTAATTTTGGTCAAAACGAGATTCTTAAAAACTCAGAATCCTCACCAAACTTCATAGCCATTGAAGCGTTTCTGGATATATTTTATAAGGAAAAAATGTTTTGGCGCACATTAAGAAATTTATGCAGTTAAAGACGACTTAGGTTAGTTTGATGCAAAAATAACCTGATCATTGTCACCTCCTACAAAGAGCGGGACTTTATCTGAGCCCATCAGTACGGATAGAATTTCATCCCTTATTCTATCCCTTGTATTGCCTACGCATACAAATTGCAGGCGATATAGGGCACCAGAAGAATGTCCATCCGCGCGGTCATATTCTCTCGCCGTGGGGACGTAGGAGGCTTCAGACAAAGCGTTGCAGAAAAGGTGGATTAGTCATTAATATAAAGCATATAAATATTGTGAGGCTAATGCTATCGAGAGGTGAAAATATTTTTTAAATTAACATAGATAATTTTCAATAAGTAGATAATATCACCCAATGGCACTAGTGAAAACCAATATTGACTTTAAATGATTATATCCAAATCAGGAAAATCATGGATGATCTAAAGATATATGCCCAGTGCCCACAATCAGAAGGAGCTAAATTGTATGTTGAAAGTAACGGAAATCTTTAGTAATGACATATGTATGAAGTTTGGAATAGATAAATGCAGAAAACTAGAAATAAATAAAGGGAGATACGTTAAAGGGCAAGATATTCTTTTAGATCCGGAAAAATCGAAAACATGGAAGAACATGAAAAATATAAATATCTTGTGATGCTGCAGAACACTCAAATCCCACACAAAGAAATTAAGGAAAAAGTCACAAGAGAAATCCATAAATACATTTGCTGTTCCAACTTTAACGTATTCATTTGGTGTAATTCATTGGACCAATACAGATTTAGAAGACCTCGATAGATTGACAAGGAAAGCATTAACAGATAACATAGCACATCATCCAAATGCTGCTATCGAAAGGTTATATATTAAAAGAAAAAATGGTGTTACAGGTTTAATACGCATTAAGAACCTACGTTACAGAATTGTAGATACATTTAGAAACTACATCTTCCAAAAAAAGCGAGACGAGTAACCTCTATAAGTCAGTCATAAAAAATGATGATAAAGGAACACCACTCCAGCTTAATGTCAGAGACAAATCAATAGATGTAGAAAAAATAGAGGAGCTAGAAGACACATGGCTAAGCAGGCAGTTACATGGGATACATCACAAATTCCTTCATCAGGAATGCGTAGACACCTCACTACCAAATGCCTAGTTAAAAATAGGTGAGCTATATAAGGGGACAATCCTATTCAGGACAGAGTATTTGGTACGAAGAACTATAGGAAATATATAATCAAAGACGGAAGCATATTAAATGACCTATGCCGTAAATGTAATGCAAAGAGTGAGACGATAGAGCAAATAATTAGCTCATGTACGAATCTAGTTGGTAATGAATACACCAAAAGACACAATAATCTATGCAAAATTATTTATTTCGAAATAGCATATGTTACCGGATTAAAATTGGATCATGAACCATATTACCTGTTCACTCCTGCTACAGTTCTGGAAAATAAAAATTATATTGCGACAACACAATTTACGCAGACAAACCTGCTCAGCATAACAGACCGGACATAATGTGGATTTTAAAAAAGGAAAGCAGACCTTTATAATAGAAATAGCAGTTCCAGCTAACCACAACCTTAAGAAGAAATACGAGGAAAAGAAATAAAAATATCAAGACCTCGCAAGGAAAATAAAAACTATCTGGAAACAGGACGTGGTCACCACCATCCCCATTGTAATATCATCAACAGGAATAACACATTCATCACTTAAATTTGGAATTGAACAATTAAAAATTAAAAGAAATACAATATATAACATTAAAAAATCTGTAATACTGGATACATGTAGATGACGATGTAAAACTCCTGACTACTCGCATAGCATCAAAGTCCCTCTGATGTTATATAGAGTGGTATCGCATGGGCGCCAATCTGGCCTTTTTCAAATGAGGCTAAAATTGACCATTAACATTCGTTTAAACTGGGATTTCGAAAACAAAATAATTTACATACTATGAATACACTAATGGTGGGTAACGAATCGCAATGAATGCCAGTAGTTTTCTTTGAAGAAGGCAACTACCCTATTGCCATGAATGTGGCAGATGAAAAGGTGGACTGCAAGGGGACCGGAAAACACGATGGTCCTTCGTTCCATTTCTGATCTAGCAAACATTATTACGGTATCCATTGCGAATATTGACACAATTTTACTGTAAGATTTGATATGTACATATATCCACACGCTCTGTGTGCAATGCGTTGAAATATTGATTTTCCTAATTTGGGTATAATCATTAAGAGTTGATAGTGGTTTCCACTAGCGCCATTGGGTGATATTATCTACTTATTGAAAATTATCTATGTTAATTTAAAAAAATCTTTTTACCTCTCCATAGCATTAGTCTCACAATATTTACGTGCTTTATATTGATGACTAATCCACCGTTTTCTCAACGCCTGGTCTGAAGCCTCCTACGTCCCTTCGGCGAGAGAATATGACCGCGCGTATGGACATTCTTCTAGTGCCCCTTATCGCCTGCAATTAGTGCTCAAGGGCAAGGCAAGGGTTGAAGAGGGAAGCTGAATGAAATTCTCCCCGTACTGATGGACTCATATAAAGTCCCGCTCTATGTAGGAGGTGACAATGATCACGTTTTTTTGCATCAAACTAACCTTTTCTAACTAACTTAAGTCGTCTTAATCTTTAACTGCATGAATTTCTTAATGCGCGCCAGAACATTTTTTCCTTATAAAATATATCCAGAAACGCTTCACTGGCTACATTTTCTTAAATTTTTATTCTGTTTTACTTTTTAAGCATAATTTGAATATGTATCACGTATGATAGACAGTGGTTATGGACAACTTTTACATCAAATGTATGTGTATCACATATGATATACACATACATACATATGATACACATACTCAGTGAATACTTCTCATTTGCGCCCGTACCTTTAGGGAAATTTCATTTGTAACGTAATTACCTTTAAAGAAACTATGCAATACTATATTTCGATAAAATTGTAAAATACAAAAGAATTGAAAAACTTCTAACTGAGCAAGATCAAAAAATCATTTATGAAGGTGATGTTAATATACAGAAACAAAATTAATCATCGAAATACCTTTTATATATGTCCAAAATTAACAAGTGACGGAATTACTGCAAGGTCAATCTCCTAAGTGTATCTATATTAAATAATGGTTGATAAACAATGGGTATGGCGGACTTCACAGTTGAAAATGGCGAAGCTCTTTCAACAACGTCATTCAAAGTGTTTCTGGCTTTTTGCCAGAATTTTAAAATCAGGAGCAGTAATCACATTCTTCATGTCACTATTGCCAAAATTAATAAGGTATTTTATTTTTATTTGAAGCCACACCACGGAAAACAACGCAATTTGGCCTTTGCATCTCTGTGTTTTCATTACAATTAACAATTAAACATGCGCACAACATGAATGTCCTTGGTAGGGACTATGTTCTGAGGTGGAATTGGAAATCGCGACTTTTGGTTTACAGGTGAGGACTCTCACCCGGCTCCACCGAGGCCGGAAAAGAAAAGGGTAAACATATCTCCCACTTTACGTTCGTTGTTAAATTTTCTCTTTCAGATTCGAAGTACAGCAGAAATCATCATTTGAAAGTTGGATTGATGTACCTAATATGAAAAGAGCTCGCTTATGACTCTACGTTTTTGTTATTAGTGGATGCAGTGCGGTGTTTACTGAAGTATGAGTGATAATGCCTGAAATGAGTTTAAATAATTTATTACTAAGTCCCACTGTCGTTTCTGAAGGCATTACGGAATGAAAATAAATCACCCAAGGCGCTAGGTGACAATTTCAGCTTGGCGTGAATGTTGTAGTGGTGGTTTTGCAAGTGAAATTTTCGTGGAAACGGCAAAAGCCATTTGCTGGTCCCCGCAAGATACATTGCCTCGTTTCATTTCGGCTTCTTTCTACTTCTCTCACTTCCGATGGAACCGACAGTCTTGACCTACCGGACCCAAGTGTATGTGTGTAAAAAAATAATCCAATAGTGTACTAGGGAGCGGTGAGTGTGTCCTTTTCAAACGAAAAATGGAATTACTCGCTCACAATCGCACACCGTGGCTTGATGGAGTAGCCCATCATCCATCATTCCGCAGTCTCAATTGCCACTTATATCCTTTTTGACCTATCTTTCTATCGAGTTCTCTCAATCTTCCGTGGTGGTGTCAAGGAGAGACGTTTGAAATGAGAAGAAAGCCTTAGTGAATTAAATTGAGGAGCTCTTTGAAATTTTGTGAATTTGTGGAATATTAAGCCGTTGTATAACGAAGAAAATATGAATTTTTTTCCATTGAAACTAAGTTTTGGACACGTGCAGCATATTTTTCAACGAATATTTTTTTCTCAACGATTTTTTCACACAAATAGCCAAAAACTTTATGCGTATAATTTTTATTTCATTAACTGCTTTATAAAGCCACAGTGCCCAAAATTTCTTATGAAAATTCATTGAAGAAAATCCGCGTGAACGTGCTACGATCCACTCTATGTAGATTCAATAAATAAAATGTCTTTCTGAGAAGTAATTTTGATACTCATTTACGTAGTTTTATTGAATCTCCTTGTTTTTTTATAAGAAATCAAATATTTTGAAAAAGGATTTAGCCGCTCTTGATTTATAAATGGTGTAACTAAACTGTAACTTCATTGATTTTTAGGCGGTACCAAGCTTGCCGGGTTAGCTAGTTTCTGTATAATTCGCTCTGACTGCGTTTCTTGGTCGAACCTCCGGAATTCGACAGAGATAAGTTCCCATACTTCTATCTGCAAAAGCAAACGTTCATTTTTTCACACTTCATCCTCACGTGCCTTGGCAATCGCACGGCTTGTGTGTTAAGGATGTGTGGAAGAGTACCGTGCCATTTTTCTCACCCGTGCTTCCTCCTCTTTTCTTCTGCTACCGCCACTCCGTCTTCAAGACGGGAAACCTTATTCTCTTGTCCGGCCGATTACGCCTGTTGACGTGAGTCGTGGATCCATTTCCCCGACCGTGTCACTGGCCATGCGGGCAGCAGATAAATTTTAAAAATTCCACCCTCTTTCACCCGCGTTATATGGTATCTCCCTTTTGGTACTACATGCATTTGATTGGTTGGGGTGGCATTTGCAGCGTATGCCTGAGTGACAACCGGGTTGAAAGCCCCTGGGAAATTTTTTTAATGAAGTAAAGAGAGTAAAACAAGGATATCAGTTGTGAGCTGGAATGGATAGCCACGTGAAAGCATGCTTTAAAGTAAATTACACAATGAGAGAGACGAGCTGCTTTATGGTTTGTCTATCGTTTAGATCGCAACGAATTGCTAAAAACCTCACAGCAAGCGGTCGTATATGATTCAAGATATCTGACTAGATCCTCATGATATGGACTAACGCTCCATTTTTATACTGATTTCCACATTTTCATCAATCTTTCGAACAATACCAGGATGAAAATCGTGAGGGAACGAGCTATTATTAAAAAGAAAATATAATATCTATTATCCATATCGATCGTTAAAATTTTTGAGCAATAAATGCTCTTAATAAATAACCCTCATAGAAAATATCTTCTGATGAGTTGTATTTGCATTGCATTTTTTCCCGTGTAAACTGTATAGTCTACAACTGAGTCAAGAGTTGGTGACTACCTTCAGCATATTCTAGCAAATTTTGCTTCATTAGGTATACAATATTTAACAAGTGCTTGCATAAAATGATATTCTAGTTGATAACATAATTCTTGTATTTGCCGTGCTGAAACGTGTGCGTATAATATACTTGCAAGTAGAAAGTGATATAACAAGATTTATTTTATTTTATGAAATTGTGTATGAAACCAAAGCCTTCAAAATGTTCCACACTTTTAAATTTCCAAGCTATTATTTCCTCTGCATTCAAACGAAAGAGAGGCAAACTGTGGAAAATTCTTAGCATATCATGGATGAATTTAAAAGTTTGAATGAATCTCAGTTCAAAGTAAATATTGAGCATTCAATTTCTTAGCGCTCTGTAGGGACTCCAGAGACCTCTATTTGCGTAAGAGGCGAGGAAGTAATCGCTGAACAATGGGGAGTCCCAAGGAAAGGGTGAAGTCTTTAAGGCTCGTTTTCACTTCACTCTACCTCCCCGCTTCGAGAGAATAATCCGTCATTTGCTCATTCAGACCTGTCATCATCTCCTAATTCCGTGACTCTCTTTTGAAAACTCAATTCCGCTCCTTCGTCCTTTTATTTTCGTTGTATGCCTTGGAGCCTCTGCGTTGGATAATTGCCGAGGGGTATGGGCGTTGTTCTCACCGACTTGGCGTGTCGGATTTCGGTCAAGGCTCATATTTTTCATGGACCTATTATCAAAACTGTTCATTTGGCTAACTATATCCAGGCTTCACTTTGATGTCTCTGAAAACCGGACTGAAGAAATTCTGCAAACTTAATAGCCTGATTGTTCTCACTCTGTCCGATATCATTTGGGTAAACACCTTACTGTTGATTGCTATTTTTGTATAATTGTTTGGTGATCTGAGGTTTCCGCGGCGTTACTTCGTAAGAGTCTCGGCTTCCGGTCGTTCCTTCGCGTTGAGTTGTCCATAGGTGACGACAGTTTCTCCAGCCATCCTGCTGTCGTCTTCACTGGTCACTTCTGACCTGAAGACGCCAGCAGGATGGCTAGAGAAACTGCCGTTACCTATGGACAACTCAACGCGAAGGAACGCCCGGAAGCCAAGACAAATAATTGTTTGGTGATTTAGAATTGTAAGGGCTGTATCCTTTATTATTGTCCTTCTGCTGTTCAAACTTTCTTGGTAGATATAAGTAGTGATTTAGCGGCCAAACATTGAATCAATTGCTTAATGGTGATTATTTTAACTCCAGATTTCATTATCCTTTATATTTTTTATAAATTGATTGTTTTCAAATTACCTGAATGATTATTCGGAAAATCTAAGACTTTCCGAGAGTAATTTCATGTTAAAACTGATGCTCCGTGCTTGCCGCAGCATGGAGTTGTTATTGAGATTGGTAACCAGCTGGATAAATAATCAACCAGTCATTCCAATGTCTAACAAAAACATCTATACATGGAGATAAGTAAGGTACTGATGATCATATTTTGATGCATGCTAAGATTTTCTAACTATCACATTGACAATGCTGAAGTATAGAGAAACTCCCGTTCGTTCTCAGTCTTGAAAAGTAGGAACAGAAGGTTAAGGATTAGTAGTAAACAAGTAACTCTTCTTTGACTTAAGCAATTTGAGATTTATTTTCTTTTAAATGCCAGTGGCGGAGCTAATTTTATATCTACTGTTGACCCATTCTTTAAATGAAAAAAAATATGAAAATTTGGCTTTGACGTAATTCATTACCACTATTGAGGTTCACTGAACACTTATTCCATTACGACAATATTGATGTCGTACATATTAAATTTCCACATTATTCTTTTTGAAGGCTTTGATATATTTTCTTGGAATCATTGCATTGGTGGGAATTACTCCCGCTTGATTTCTCCCATGTTGGCAGATGTCGGGAGGTGGCTCTCTCGCTATCATGAGGGCTTGAACTTCCGTCGGGCACAAAATCTGATATGCACAGCGCGAGTGTTTTTCTTTCATTTCTGCGTGCCACTAGGTGGCATACACCTTTGGTGCTTACAGTAGCTGCTTGTTTTGACATGCTCTATGCAGCCTTTGGCTGTTCGCATTTATGCCTACAGATCATCGGCGGATAATACAGCATAATTAAGCGAAATAATGGCGCAATAAAGCAAAGAAAAAGTATCATTAGATAAATAATATAAGAAAATAAAAAACACTGATTTTATAGAACCCACAATCTAAAATACATTACATTTAATGACACTTAATAGCCAAAAGAGTACGTTAAATCGAACCTTGCTGGATCGGTCCGGGGTCGTATCATGGCATCTAAAGGTACATGCATAGCATGAAAGACATCATATTCGATATGTTCGAGTAGACTAATAATGTAGTCTTTAATTTTAAAGGTGTACCACTGAACCATGATAAGAGTTACTTATGTGTTTTTTATATCTGTGCCTGTCAGGCACATTGCGCCTGAACTCAGCAATTCCAATATCACGCCTGACGAAAGGTTAAGTATTGTACCTGAAGATTAGTCCCACCTCTCCCACTTCCGTTCTGGAACTGACAATAGAGATAATGTCTCTGCTTGAAACTTCAGCCATCATGAAAGATATCAACAGCTAAAACCTTAGAAAAATTCACATAAATTCATATGGCAGCAGCCATAACAGATTCCTTTGGGAAAATCGGTGCTTCTGGCCCTCTCAGGATTTTTGCAATCTTTTCTCATACGGCCATTGTAATTTTTTTTGGAATAATACGATAGAATATTCACTTAAGCTATCATTTAGCAGCCTCTTTCTCTTTAATGCCTACCACCACGTACTCGGCAATCATCTCCTTTTGCCTCACTTCTCCCCTAAATCGCGCAACCCATCTATTTAGGCTCTTATGGCCCACGGACTCAACCTTTGGCATCTCTCTAGCATACTCTTTCAAATCCTTAGTAACAATTCACTCGTAAACATTTGCTCCACCTCCTCAATGAATTATCAAATTTCGATTTTATCTATCGTGTCCCTTCCATTCTAGCATGCAGAAATCATAGCTATCAATATTAAGCAGTCCTTGCATTAAAATTTCAAACAAATTTTACCGCGAAGATAGGGAAGAGTGGCCGTAGTAACGATGCTTCGTACCTCGCAGTCCGATACCTATCTTATGCAAGGCGTTCTATTTTTGAATCTTGACGCGTTAAAACTTCGCGCTTGTATCTTTACTGCGTTACATTTTTCCATTGAGCAATTTTCTGTCGCACCTTGTACCTTTGGTCGTCATTTTTTGCTTTTCATTTTATTAGCAGGAATTCGATCGAGATTAAAAAGCGTGTTCCCTCTGTATTTACAATTTACAGAATAATCATTAAATGTTACTGGCTGAACCTTAATTTTAAATCCACTTAATTTTTTTATTGATGATGATTATAGTCAAGGAGTTGATCATGATAATATGAATACCTACATGATGATATATACTCAATATGAAAAAGTTAAGCGTTTATTTCCCAAAGATATTTGTTGCCACTTTAATCGGCTAGAAGAAGTGGAATGGCTCTACTGCCGAAATAAATTTTTCATCAGTAAAGAGAAGAAGGACCTTTGGTCATGATTAGTAAAATATTTCTTGAAAACCTATGATAACCGATAAATTTCATTAAATGATACTTAGGAATTGTGCTTGCGATAACCGTAATTTTAAAAATGACCTCGGTGCCGTTCTCCCAGCCCACTCTGACCATTATCGTCATCCAGTCATCTTACTATGTGATATGGCCTATTTAGTTTTTCAATCTTCTTCTAAAGCTTTCGGAAAACTTACCCCGAACTTTAAAGGACTTCCTCGCTGCTCAATTGGTCGATACATATTGTCTTTGTCAGTATAAGTAATTTCCAGTACTTTAAATTGAGCATAAGGGATCGAAGTGATACTTCCTATGCGGTGTAAGAATAGCAATCCGGAACTTGAGGTTTTATTTATTTATTTATTTATTTAGTTCCCACTTCCCCGTAAACAGCACACTGCAGCATTTACAACGGGTTTTCAACACTGACGAAGCACAACAGAAACATCCGTGCCCTGGTTAGGTCACCTACCCTGGCGGGATTCGAACCTCTGGCCTACAGATTGGCAGATGAGGTCTTTACCCCACCGCCATCGTGGCCATCTTATGCCTCCAAATGAAATTTTGAGGGTGTCAAATAATAATACACAATTAATTAAGACTTTACCATTAAACCGCAATAATTTAGATGTAAAATCGTTAAAATGATATTTATTTTCTCAGTTGATGTTTAATATACAATATAAATACCTACGTGACGTACCCAGAAAAACTCCGTCCCCTCCGATTTTGACATCATATCGTATTCCACCTGCCTCTTTTTTCTCTTTCTTCACGATCAAAAGTTTTTTATCCTTTCCATCTGAGAGATCTTTTGGCTTAATATCTTTGCTACAAACGTGACCGTTCTTCCCTTAATCTGCCCTTTTCGTAGGGATATACTCGCTTTTAATGAAAATAACCAGTATTGTTGGATACCGATTTGGCCGAGATCTATCATTTCTTGGAATATCCCGCCAGTTTTGAAGGCGGACCCAGTGTGACCCGTTCACCATCATTTTCTCTGCCGTAAACGTTCATTTCGACGGCGAGGGTTTTCCCACCCCAACTCATCTCTGGCCCCATCCCTTCCTCCTTATCCTCATTCTCTTTCGCACAGTCACCACCGTTTACTTCCCTTGTCCTTTCATGGAGATTCCCGCCGCGTTCACTATCTCCAAGGATACATCTGCCGACCATCTCACCTTCTCCACAATCCTTTCATCCCATGATCCCTCTCGTCTTTGTCCCAACTGCCACGTTCCCATCCACTATTTCCCATCGCTGTGGACTATTTGTGCCTGGAGGGGCCATAAAATATCCTTAATACCATTTCATATATTTTCTCTTAAGTATCTCATTAGTGCCTGATGCCATCGTGCAACCCCGATGTGATCGTGACAGAAAATTGGGGCATCCAAATTTTTCAATCCATCAATTTTATAAAAAGATTTGTTCCCGTAACCTTTGAGTGTGGTTTAGTCAATCACTTCAACATAGAGTTATTTTTGATCGGTTCGCAGCGGAAATTTTCACCGTAGACCATTATCTTCGGGACACGGAGCTTGAATTACTTAATTTGAGCTCTAGCCTATACTTTACTCCCTAGTGGTTAAGCTTTGTGAACCTCTTGCATGTGAATGGTGGAGTGAAAACTGGGGAACTGGTTGAGTCTATATTTAATGTTAAAGCTGGGACATTTGTGGATGTTATTTGGCCCAGTTAGTTTTATCCTCTGCACGAGAGAGAATTCGCACTATAGATAATTAAAATTATTGCAAAAAATCGTGGTTAATTCACCGATTCAATAGGCTTTTTACTTACGATTTTAACACGAGTGGGTTTTTACAGCTTATGAAATGTGGCTACTCAAAATTTCAAATTCGCATTACAGTTTGAAGAGATTTATTAATACTACGCTTGACGTGAAAGGGTCTTTGTTCTTTTGCATCAACATGATATTTACTCAGCAGAATCGGAAAGCATGAGTTGATATAAAAGAGTATAGAATAGTACATGATAATCTGTGCAAATAAATAAGTAATTGAAAAAGGTACTGATCTGTAGGTATCTTCAATTTTTCCAAAGATTCATCTATTCGCTTCAGGCATAACGTTGGCGGAATGTAGAGAAACACATTTTAATCTTTTATCCATGAAACTTGATTCGTTAAGTGTATTAATATGTAGTGCAATCCATTTCAAAATTACCAGTTTTTGAAGTTTTTTATAGTTAATTTATTCTACCGATTACAGTAGGTTTCCATGTGGTATTCCAGAAACAATCTCCACATCAATTCAAAATAAGGCATGACCTCATTCATTCTACCCTCTAACACTGTTTTCAACATATCATCCCCTGTAAGAACTCGCTCCATCCATACCTTCTCTCTCCTCCGTATCTCATTTAGAAGATGTCACTCCTCACTCACTACTTCTTGTGCATAATGACGGTTTGCCTTTCAAAATAGAAGTTTAGAACTTCAAATCCACTTTTATCGCAATCGTATAACTGCTTAGAGGTAACAAAAGCTTGTTATATTTTCCGATAATATTAGTTTTTGTGGTGCTTATATTGGCCTTTCAGCTACATGGGCCAGTTAGTAATGATTTTTATGGAAATTATCACAGAATTCATGGGAAATAGCCATTAATTTAATTATTCTTTTAATCAATAAACTTTCATTCATTGAAAGCTACTAGGTTCCATACATACATGGTTTATCAACAAATACCGTTAGCTTTAATAACTGATCTTGTACCTTCATTGCAGATTACCGGAGATTATTACTATGCCTCACTCTAAATACCACTTTCAAATATAGCCTCGGCTATCTAGAGAAGTAAATCCTTAAATTTTTGTGAATCAAAGCTTCAAATAGCTTTCTGCCGACGTAAGACCCACTTTAACTACACTTAAATTTCATGTAAAACCTCAACGTCTTAGCAAAACACCTACTCAGTAAACGCCATGGAAAAAATGACGTCACCCTATGATCTAACATCCTAATAACTACCAATTAAACGCTACCTTCTGCGCGAGGGCCAAACTGGCATTCACATATTACCTTGTGCAGTTGTCGTGTGGCAATTTCTCCCTCACGATCCGTTCACCAGAGCAATATTTCCATCCGCTGATCACTGGCGGAACAATGTCTCTTGGGATGTCCCTCTTTGTGATAGGCCTCGTCCGTTGGAGGGAGCGTTGTAATCCTCTCCCAGTGTCGACGGCGCCAGCTTACGCCGGCGCCATTTCACAATGTCAAGGTCTATCTAGATTCACGGCGAATGATTTACATCGCCATTGCGGCTCAACAACTGGCGACGGTTTGAGGAAAAGTACGGCGTCAACCACCAGCCACACACAGTAAATTACATCCAATAGTTGACACCAACTTATTTTTAACAGCTTTTGGAGATTTAAAATTAATTTTTTTTGCCGTCACATTAAGCTAATGGTCATTTAAAAAAATACACATCCCAAATTCATCAATTCAAATTTACAGAAAATATCTACGTCTACTTTTGGAGTAGCCGTCTGTTTAACATGAATCCTAATTTTTTCTTTTTGAAATATATGTTACCTTGGAACAATTGCATGGAATTCTGCATTTTTTTACCTCTGAACTTTCAGTAATTATTGCAAACATGACTTACCTTCGCATAATTCATTTAACGTGTTAATAAAAACATGTTACATTATTCTTTTGGCATATAATAATTTACTTTATCTGATCATTTTTTTCTATCCTTCTCAATTATTTAACTCATTAAAGAATTTAATGGGAATTGCCAAGAAAATAAAAATTTCTTTTGATGGTTATTTATTACAAAATTATGTTCATTGTTTGGATTTTTCCGAAAGAGAAAAATCACATATTTCTGACCAGAAAGACAACTCCTTAATTCCTACTAATATTTATTGTTTTACTCTCTGAGATTCCCCGTTTAAATCAGTTGATTATTTCCCGATCACGCTGAGTGCTCCATTATTTTAGTTGAATTCAAATTCCTCCAAATTGCTTTCAACTTTAGCAAGATAAATCATTTTTCTTCTTTTGAATATTAAATTCCAATGCATTTTTTCTCGAATGATTTATGATGATCTGTGACAATTTGTTATGATATCTGAATCATCCCTTGTACTGAATGATATCAGCTAATTGTTCATCGACAAATTTAGTAAGAGGCTTTGATAAGTAGGATAATTATGTCAAGAAATCGTATGGACTGCGTAGCTTTGCTTCTCCTACAAAACTTTTTTGTGAATATCTCTGCCTTTTGTTGTAAAACTTCTCATAAACGTCCTTCTAAGTCATTATTTTGCATCCCTAAATGAAGCAGACGTCACAGGGAATTATGAGATCAAAATGATTGATTTCAGTTCCAATTCTCTCCGGAGTCCGCAAGTGATAGCGCATGCTGTTTTTTTCGTGGACGCAAGAAATTCATTACAATGTCTTGAGGAATGACCAAGAGAGGTTCGGACCAACATTCCCGGAATATGTGGTCGACTTAAATGAATGACTCATCCGTTAGTCGTTCAGGGTGGCCTATCAATATCTCGTTCCGCGCGTTCCTTGCCTCCGAATGCGCCCGCAGTTCAAAAGGACCGCCAAGGGAAGGGTAGGGCGGGTTGTGAGCTGTCAAAGTGTGCCCGTTGTCTCGTGAGGAGGCGTGGCAGTAGCCAGCTCTCGGACACGAGGCCCTCTCGTGATAATCGAAGGCTGGTCGGTTGACTCCCAAAGGGAGGGATACGCACTCCCCCTCGGAGATGGGTCATTATTGAAGCAGTCACGCGTGACCTGCAGTGTTCCTTCCCCGTGACCAAGAGATGGGTTATTTTGCGATATCTCTGCAATGTGAATTTATCGGCGACTGCTGGAGAACACAAGGCAAATCGCGGAGGTGACTCGCAGTGATAAAGTTTTCAAGTTTTTCCAAGGTTATTTATAATAGTATTTTTCTCTCAAGCGTTTCTTTGGTGATTTTGTTTTCTGTATCTCGTTCAAAGTAATTATGAACATAATGCTCAAAAATATGTGAACGTGAGCCCCTGAAGAAGAATTGTGGGGGCGGTGCATTAAGAACCACCGCTGGGGCGTTATAGTAGCAGGTGTGGCGATGAATCCATTGTTTTAACTCTAAAACAATAGTAGATTTAAAAATAAGATATTTAATGCTCGCAATTTTCATTCATATATGCCTTTTGTAAAAGCACTTTTTTCTTCCAAATTAAAAAAAGTAGTCGGTACAATCATTTCCCAACATATTTGTTTTTAAGTGAACCCCTTTTGACCTCCCTCCCGATACCATGCTTGTGGAGTAGATATAAAACCCATTGGGATTTCCTTGCCATATGTGATACTTTCATGCTGACGAGAACAGAAAAAATGACTCAAAATTCATAGATGGGCTGTTTGATTTTAGCACGCACAGCAGTATTTAATTCTTTTCGATATCTTACTTCAGTAGCGCCTTCAGCACTATTATTTTGGTAATTGTTTGTTTTTCAGAACCTTTATGTTTGAAGTGCGATAAAAAATCATGTCACCTTTTAATAACTCCTACTTTAAGAAACTTATAATTTCTCTCACGGGATATGGTTACTTTTGAAAGATATCACAAGTCATCTTAAGCCAGTGATCCCTATGACTGGAAAATAGTTTACTTTACAAAGTTTTGGCGCTGAAAATTTGATGCGACAACAATGAATAAAAACTTTTTTCTTTAATTTTTCCGAGTGTAATTAAATATTTTCCGGGTTGTTTAGACTTCATTTTTCGTGCTGTCCTTTCCAGCTTCTATTGAGTTATACATGGTAATTTCTCTGTGGAATGATGATATTTACTACATTAAGTAGCACACTCATTTCGAAACACAGATGTGCAGTTCAATATAAGGATTTTCAGCAGTGTACAACAGAAGTTCCTCGATTCAGAGAGTGCCGAATTGTGCTTAGTAAGCAGACTAAATGTACTCTTAGCATTGAGGCTGCTTTTCGCCGAATGTTTCACTTTTGAGTATCTTACATAATTTAAAAGTTAACGAATAATTTCTTATTTCTCAATATTTTTTAATTATGAAAACTACTCCGGCTCCCAAGATGGATATCTCACAATGTGAAGTTAGCGCATAATCTGAAGCGTCTCCTCCTCAGACCATTATATGGGTTATTTTGCGAAGTCTCGGTGCTGGATTCTTGTCGACGGCTGCTGTTGACTCTGAGATAGTGCATCTGCTACGCTCGAATGTGTCAGAGGTTGACACAGTAGGGGTCTTAGTTTAGATCAAACTACGCAGTTCCATCATGCAGACAAGATGCGGTGGATTATAAGGCCACGTACCCAAGCCAAGACTGTCGGCACTCTTGTAAGTTCGCTCTCTTACTTACCTCATGTGTGAAACTTTTTCATTGCACATTGGTAAAAAAAACCATTGATTTAGACTTTAAATTTAACTGCCTGAACTCTATATGAAAAATTTTCGCAATGACATATAAAGAAAGCTATGAAAGGTATGGCTTATTCTTATTTTCTCTACCATTCATTGTGTAATATCAAATAGTATGATAAAATTGTAAATAAATAGCTACCTACACCAAAGGGAGTGTATTTTAGAGTTTAATTAAGGAACGATTTGTGGCTATTTCATACTGAACCACTTTAAGTTGCCGTGCATATCAGTTTTAAATTTGATGTGAGAACACATACTTTTTACAACTAGAGTAAAAATTCAAGCTTTCAATTGTTTCACTTTAATGTTGTCTTTGGAAAGTTTGTGTATTGAAATCATGTGCTAGCTACACCGCAGAAAAAATGTTCTATTTTCAATGTGAGTTGTGGGATAGTTAAATAGTCGTACAGTATTGAATTTTTCGCATGCTCTGTAAGAGTTTACTTTGATCCAATCTTACGGAACTATACTGCTATAGTGCTGCCATTCATTTGTTAATTGTTATTCACCGCCCAGAATAATGAGTAGAGGTTTACTTTTCATAAGTTTTTGTCTAGGTAAGTTCCCTTTTGTGGTGTCCTACTCTTAAGCCTTCCAGTATCTTTTTTGTGCATAATTATTAAAAAACCATGATAATTGACATGCGTGATCCCAAGGACCAAAACATTTGTGGTTAGTACCATCATTGAATCTGTGGGACTTATTAAAGCTGTCATAATCTATGAATTTTTCGAGGAAGTTAAATCTTTTTCAAAGGCATCAGTTCAAAATCACCTTTATTATGTATTTAAATGAAGTGTGTTTTACCTAAAATCACATACTAAAGTCCAGAAAATATATCACTTTTTTCTGTTACTTATCTGTACATACTTTTTATATGATATTTTTTTATGTAATGAAGCAAGAATAGACGCAAAATTGTTGCAATTGGTTTCATTATACGTAGTCATTTAACCATATCATGCGCTCGAAAAACTTGAAGACATTATTTTTCCCAGTGGGCTGAGAATAAAATATTATCCTTCTGGTGTATTTACGGATTCTAGTGTTCTCAAGTTCCTTGGAAGTTGAGTGACAAATGCTGTTGCTGAAGCAGAATTTGTGATCGATGGTGCGATCACCGTTTCCCTGTGACACCGATTTTAATGAAGCGGAAAGACGCTTGGAATTCTGAGCACGACCGTTGGAATGCGTGACCAATGAACAATATGCCCATGGGATGATGATCGTAAAGAGCGTCTGTGATGATCGCTACGGAAGACGCATTAATACAATATGGCACGTCCACACTAGATTTTGAAGAGTTATGGATGGAAAATTGTTCAAAGGGTGAACTATTGGCTCGATGCCTCTCTCATTGCGGGACCAATGGATTTGCCTTTGGTCAGGCCGTGCTTAGTCATGCTTCTTCAACATTGTAACAACTGTCGGTGGGCAGAAAGTTCATCTCGAGGGACCTGCTCCGGTAATTTGGAGACTAAAAATAGTTCTCGCGTAGCGAGTAGCCAGAGATACACCTTCAGACATTTTGTGGGCATGAATTTTATTCATTCTTGGTTACTCTGTAATTTAAAAAATGGGTCATTCCTTCAAAATTCGACCAGGTTTTCGCCATTTGAATCACCGATTTCGACCAAATTTTGCAAATCGTCTTTACTCAATTAGAAAACAAAAACTCCAAAGTCTTTCTATAACGCATCAACGGCTTACAATATGTATCTATGTTGTGAAACTACCATTTTACGAAAGAGTCTTCGCATTGGATGTCATAACTAAGTTCAAAACTAAGGAAGATAAAAAGCATACAATGCCTCATTTTAAATATCTTCAATTAAAATAATAAATACTTGAATTTTTATTGAAATTAAAAATAAATTAAACTTCATATTGCATGTGGCAAATTCAAACACTTAAATCGAGTTTTACGACGATTAAAAGCTTTAGATTTTTTCATGTTTTTTTTTTAAATGATTTGTGGACATTATCTTTATATGCATGTTCAAAACATTTGGTATGGGTAATAAATTTTAGAAAGAAAATCATATATGAGTAAAGGTGTAACGCTGGCCTTCCACCGCAGTGGTGTCCGGCTCTCTGCATTAGACGCCATGTCACCACTAATTAGAAATATAAAATTCATAGAGTGGCTTATTTTAATGGCCTCCATTGATATAAATAATTAATTCAATTTCAAATCGAAAACATAAAATAGAGAATATCACGTTTTCAAAATTCAGCATGAAAAAAAATCTTTGCTAAGGAAATGTGCATAAAGGCATGTACAGGAATAATTCCTCAGATGTAAAGCACCGATCTATGTGCTCTAGGTGAGCTCGAACGATATGATAATCGTGGGGTTTTACAATAGCAAAAAATAATTTTGGTGAATTCAGTTACATAAATGTATGTTCACCATTAAAACTCTCAACTAATTTTACCCTCTGCTTTTCATACCCTTATTTCGAGTCTAATATGCCGTATTTTTCCAGGTATGTGAATCAAGGAGTGAGAAGTCATATCGTCATTTTTAATTCATTGTGCATGTGGTTTAACTTTAAGAGCCTTAATTTCTATGCGAAGGCAGAATAACCTCGTCAAAAGTTGATTACCTAAAACGTTTCCAGGCACCTCTACTGTTGCAAGGAAACATTTTAAGGGATAGATGGGTTGATTTAGAAATGATATTCACATTATAAGGTTTCATGCACGGAAAAAAGTTTAGTTAGAACTATCGAATTCTGATGAAATTTATCAAACTTTTCGGTTCATATGGCATATTAAAAAATTCAATAACAATTACCAAACCAGTTTGATATATTTTATCAAACTGGTTCGGTAATTGTTACTGAAATTGTAACTAGCCACAGCAGTTCGTTAAAAACTACACGGAAAAAAAAGATTTGATTAAAACTATCGAACTGGCGTGATAGGGAGTATTTTTGTTAAATATACTTAAACTTTGATGCAAATTATTAAGCACTTGATTTATTTTACCAAACGCTAGCGTGAGCTCTTGATATATTTCATCAAACATTTTGGTATCGCATAATTTGGTCAATTGTACGGAAGAGTTTCGTAAAAATAACCGAATTAATTCAATACGATTCTGAGGTTGATAACTTTTATCGAAGTTATGATTAATTTTACGAAGGTGATTGCTTGTTTGGTAAAAATTATCAAACTCTACATAGTTATGCAAATTTTGTTTGATAGAATTCACCAAGTGTTTCGTAATCTATCGAACGGTCTATCGTTCCTCTTATGTTTATACCAATGCACATTTGCAGTTGAAAGATTCTTAAACAGGCCTTACATAAAAGATAAGTTGGTAGAAATGATTTTGTTTTCATTATTTGTGATGGCGATAACGTTTTAATTTTGTTTACGTTCATTTTTCTGTTTTTTCCTGCTTTAAATTGCAATACTACCCGTTAGCTGGTGAATCAAAGACATTGATTGAATCGCATATTATCATAGATATTAAAGCTGTAAGGAGATGTTTGTGTATTTCGACACATTAAAACTTTAATTAGAGGTATTCCTGAGGTATAATCATTCGCGATCATGTTTAATAACATGTGATAAAAGCCGTGATACTAGACCCAATCCATGCTAAGGATATCACCCAACACGTTAAAGCCATCTCTACATCGATGTAATAAGCCTGCAAATAAAGTTTTCTTGCGCATCTGCACTAGATATTCATATGGAGTAACTACTTAATGCAATTGTGTGCATCAAGTATTCCTCATAAGCATACAAAGCGAAACTGTAGTCACACCTTATTCACATTTCAAAACAAAGGTTAAATAGTTACAATAATAATATATTATAGCGTTTAAGTTAGCAATTATTATGACAACCGATTTAGACTAGTTGTTAGAGTCCGTTGTTACCACGCGGAGGGCCCACGTTCAATGCTTCATGCAGGCTTGTTATTTTTCCACTTTTTTTTGTATTTTTTTTGCAGAAACTTCCGCCAAACTCCTAATTTTATTATTTTCAATCATAATAGTGTTTTCTGGGTTGAAAATCTTTCACATGTGCACGCTACGTCGATTTTATTACCCTTTCGATTTTGATAGTTTTTATCGAACTGCTGTAGCCATTTCGGTAACAATTACCAAATCAGTTTGATAGAATTTATCAAACTGGTTTGGTAATAATTACTGAATTTTTTAATGTGCCATATGAACCCAAAAGTTTGATAAATTTCATCAGAATTCGATTGTTCTAACTAAACTTTTTTTTCCGTGTACCAAAATCAGAAGAATAATAAAACCGACGTAGCGTGCACACATGAAACATTTTCCACCCGGAAAATTATTGTTCTGATTAACAATCGTAAAATTAAGAGTATAACGTAAGTTTCTGCAAAAGAAACACAAAAAAAGTGGAGTGCACCTGCACGAGGCATGAACGTGGCCCCCCACGTGGTAGAAACGGATTCTAACAACTAGGCTGAATCGGTTGCCATAATAATAGCCCACACAAACGTCGTAATATACTATTATTGTAAATAATCAACCTTTGTTTTGAAATGTGAATAAGGTGTGACTACAGTTTCTCTTTGTGAGCTTAAGATGAATACTTGATGCACACAATTGCATTTACGTACGTACTCCTTATCAATATCCAGTGTAGATGCGGAAGAGAACTTTATTTGAAGGCTTTTTACATCGATGTAGGGATGACCTGCTAGATTCATTGTTCAACTGAACTTAAATTATTCGTCATAACTTTCTATGCAGTGAATTTTATTTTTAGGAGTTTCAGTAAAATGCTGCTGAGATTCATTTTTAATTTATTTCGAATATAGGTTTTTTTTACATGGATAAAGAGAAATACTAGATTTTGTCCACGCGTAAAAGAGTTTTATGCTCAATTTAACATTAGTAAGATGATCATTACTTATGTCATGCCCTTAGACGGTAATCGAATGAAGAATTAAGGGGTCTTTTCTGAAAAAAGTGGCTTTGATGACTCACTCAAATTTTGAACTGAAGAGACTTATAGACTCTATAACTGGCCATTAAATTCGGAAATTCTTGAGTGTGAAGGTTAACCTACTGGTTTCTCCATAGCTCCAGGGCATAGCTATTTCCAATGCCGTTTGCTACCGTGGGAAATATGCTTTTTTTACTAAATGTATTGAATAACACCACTCAAAATACCAAAGAAGGCATTTCCCATTGTTGCATACCGTAATAAACTTAATTGATCTCCCCCGCAAAGGTTTATGGCTTTCAATAGCAATGGGGTATAAAAATTTAATATGAATCCCAAAAAACTATGGATTTTTTATTCCTTGCGGGCAATTTTTTTCTGATTCCCACGCCATCAAAACGGAATATTCTCCTAATTGAAGGGCTGTTACATTTTATTTCACTTTCAAAAATATAGCTCCTCTTTATACCAATTTTTTTCGGTTAAACCCTTTTTGCGATGTCATTATGATATTGGCAAACAGATTATATTATATAGGTAGCGGTATTCTTGTGGTGGAATTGCGGAATTCCAAGAATTTTTATGGCCTTCTCTTCATCGGTCGATTAAAGTTTTTAGCATGATTTTACCGTCACTGTAATCGATATTTTGGCCTCCTTTGCACACTTTTGGCAACTTATGCATGATTCTTTCGCAGTATTTCGAAGGTTTGATGATACGTTAAACGGCATAGATTCTGTTATGTTTATTTGAATAAGGTTGCGTTTGTAGCGTAAAATAATTCCGTTGTGTCAAGTACATTTATCGAATGTCATTCTGAGGCATTATTATGAGAAACATATTTTATCGGAATTGTCATCAAGTTACTATCATTAATAAAAACAGAGAAATTAATTTTAAGTCAAATTATTAAATTTTATGGGTTTTATGTGGGCATGAGTGTCTTAACTATAGGCCACCCCAATTCACCATTGCATTTTTTTATAAAAATTATTGATTAATATGTTTATAATTATTATTGATCAATAATTTTCAAAACCACTGTGAATTTCACTTTCAGCGGGGTTTTCTCATACCTTTAGCGCAAGGACCAAAAGCATTTTGGATTATGTTGAGAGGTTCATATCACAAAATGCTGGAGAACCATGAATGAACTTGGAATGAATAAACTTTTCTCGGGTTTCCGTCTCGACACTCATTTTCAAGGCTAATATTTACAATGCCTTGGCTTGTAGCCTTAAAAATGGGTGATGTGACGGTAACCGAAACGTCGGCGATTTACCTTAAATTTTCTTACCTGCGCGAAAACCCGAGAAAAGTTTATTCATGCTGAGAAGATTTTAATACTTTATTAAATGAGCTCTTCATTGATATTTCTTTTCGTTCAAGTACCTAGGTACTTTTTGTAAAAATTATTTTGAACTCATGTTGAAACACCAATTTGAAAATTTATTCCGAAATTAGGAAGATTTTTCTCATTGTTGCATTGCAATATTCATAGCATTCACCTCAGGGAAACTTTTTGCCGACACCTATAGGTAGGTGCATTCCAGCTACTGCATAACCACTATTTTCTCTTTCATCAGGCCCCAGGCACCTCATTATTCCCGTATCTTCGCAGACCTTTTGTTTCCACCTCCCTTTAAACAATCTCTGCGATATTATCCCTCCGATTGCTGAGAATTGAGAGGAAATCTTATTATTTCCCCATCTGCTCATTTTTATGGCCCCAATTTTTGTCTTTTTTCCTCCACTCATCCCCTCAACGCTTTGACTCAATAGCGCCCTTTATTTTCTTATCTTCCCAAGTTTTTTTTTACTTGTTTGAATATACTGCTGGAATGCTTATTGTGGTTAATCATCATGTCCAGTTTTTTTCTCCCGGCATTCTGATGGTACCTCTTTTTTATAATCGTTCTTTCAGTTTGTTTGAGAAAGCATCATAGCTTTTATCACTACCTTGGCTTTCTTCTCATAGACGGCAATCTTCTCGAAAACGACTCCGTTTTATCGTGGGAGCTTCATTTCTTTCCTAAAGTTATTAACACCGATCAAACGCATGGAGTGACAAATAATGTTTCAAAAGTTTCCAATTACTTCATGTTGCCCATCACTACAAACTCTTTTGCGCTTTTAATCCATTTTCATGAAGTTAGTTTTGCGTTCCTGCTATTGAAAAAAGCCGTTTTGTTATTTATATTTCATGTTAAAGTGAAAAATTAGGATATTGGCTCAATATTCTTTTTTTTAATTGATGGAATTACAGTATTTCTCCTTCCATTAAAAAGGAGTGATTTAATCATTTATGCTATGATTTCAGAGGATGTAATTGTTTATTCGTGTGACGTATCAGAGTTAATAAGAGTTGTGCTTCCTGCTGTCTGTGAACATCTATACTATGGTGTTATTGGGTGGGCTAAATATCCATTATTTTGCAAGCATTCGTGAATAGCATTTTTATGCTCATCTTTCATGTAACTTGTGAACTGTATAATTATTCACAAGTTTTTTTGCTCCTTTTTGTAGTTTTGGGTTAAATTTGTTGTGTCCCAACTTGACGGATACCTTTATAATGTATTTAGGCAATTCATCCCATACCTTGCAAGGTGAATTTTGAGCAACTTAGAGTCGTAAAATGAGGTTGGTAGTAGTAACACATATGGCATGATTTAGCGTTTAAGGATATCTGTCTAAAAATCAAGGGGGACACTCATCAGTTGAAACCACTCAAAAATACATCAAACTAGTATTTTTTAAGCATTAGGGTATTTCGTTAAATCCGGAAATTCATTTTGTTAAATCATTCTTTAAGAGAGGTGTCGATTCAATCTAAACAAGAGGCAGTTTATGGCAGCCTGATAGAGATTTCCCAACTAGACCACTATATCGTTTAGGACCTGTTTTTTTTACCATTAAAAACTTCAAAAAAGATGCCATTCGTGTATGAAACGCATATTACCCAAATGAATTGATTTTACAACTCTCTCATCCAGGATTGCTACTACACCATTGTGCTTTCTTGTAATTGATGGGCACTCATCTTAGCCTACAAAAATAAGTTTACATTAACTGACGTTTTTTCCGACATATTATCCATGATGGTGTTTGCAATGCCCACTGTTTTTCTGATAAAGGAATAACAATATTTACAACTACGTTCTTGAACAAACGATTTGTGGCCCTCTTGAGGTTCTCGTTGGTGCTTTTTACCATCTCCATTTTTCTCCACGCATAAGGTCAGGTCAATTCTATCATCAAAATATATAGCTTGAATCACCATTAAAATCATACTTAACACATCGATTAACCTTTCTCACCTCACTTTATTTTTTCCAATATTTGCTAAATGTGAATTTGAAGATTCAGTATCTATGTTCATATCCCTCGATAATGCTGAAGACAAAGTTGCTGCTGGACGGTCACCTGTCACCTGTTCTGCTAAAAGTGCTTATTCTTCATTTTTTTCTCATTTGCTACAGCATTTTTAAATATTACGCGGCCTCGTAAACAATTACATTACATCCACAATGTGTTTTCTTTTGTGATCAAAGCATTTATGATAATCTTAAAACCTAATCGTACGGTGAAAATATTTCGAAATTTACCTTGAAAATCGCTTTATTCAGCCCCATTGCGGAGTCTAAAATCGGTGTATCACGGATCTGATATTTATGGTTGTTGATAATTAACCTAAAAAGAAACGTTTAAGATACATATGATTTTAGTATGACATAGTATAACATATTTTTAAAAATTATGAAAATTTCAATATTTTTCACAAGAATATAAACATTTATGGCATTTGCGAAGTCTAAAGAAATTATCCGTTAGACCTAATATTTTATGCCGTTTATTCACTGCTAGTGCACAACTTTTAAGACATACATGTTTTTCATCGGACCAATTTCAATTTTTTCGGCCCACCCTAAGGGACAGGTTTTATTAGTAGGTATCATTCAATATAAAGAATGACCTACTATTTACGATCATGCATTGACAGGTCTACCTTTACTTTCGTAAACTAGCTCTTGTGATCACTTACTTTAGATGATGATGCCTTTGTGAAGATTAATGGCGAATTAATCCACCAACCGTAGCTACCGTGGAGTGCCTTGTGGAAATCAAATCGCAAAATCATTGAAAGCCTATGAGGTTATTTTTTTCGGAAGATGATTAGCGATCAAAACGATTTCTCTCCATCAACCCCAGAGGTAATTTCATCCCTCTCCTTCCGAAGGTGATCAAGCGGATTAAAATTCGCATCCCTAAGGGTCGAGAAGAAAGGTCAGTCTGGCTTAGAGGCTCCACACCCGCTCTTATGGGTTCAATCGCACCACCCTGTCACAACACCTCAAGCCGTGCCGAACCGTCCCGCGAAACAAAAAATGAAGAGAAAAAAACACTTTGTATCGCATCCTCTAGAGACGCGGATTGAAATCGACACCTAATATGGTGGACGCCGAGCATTACGGCTTTCTTCGCGTCCGACAATTAAAACGCCACGGGTATAAATCACAACCCCTGACGTCCTTTAGAAGGTGACGTTATGACGGGATATACTGTCGGGTAGGCAATGAATGAATGTTCATCTGAGAGTCTTCACTTCATCCCCAGCCGCTAGAATGTCTGTCTAGTGTTCCCTTGGCTGTGAAGCAACTAAAGCTGTGCGGCGGTTGTGAGCGAAGGGAGATGCTGCACCACGGGTCACCGTCTGGATGTTTTTACACCCCATGACTCGAGAGGTCGTCGTTAAGATGAGAAGTCTTTGTGTCAAAATGACGCTCGAGGGGAATTATTGGATACTGGGGAGGAAAATGGGGGTTGGAAGTAGTGGGATTGCCATAAGACTTTGCTTTTTCTATGAAGCAGGTATTGTTAACCTCATTAGTTCCAAGGGCCATATGGACCAAATGAAGGGATTCAGTAGTAAGAGGGTAGCAAATGTCATTCAAGATAGATTAAAAGGTAAGCTTTGTTGTATACCAATTTTTAATCTATCATGTCACGATTTCACAAAGTAAGCTTGCAAACCATTGATGTCGTTATTCAAGATATTCAAAAGTAATGATATTGGACCCTGAGCCAACTGGAATCCTCATATGTATTACATTATAATTAGAAATCAATTTCTTCCAGTTTATTTTGACCTTCTTTTCTTCTGCATTTTTTTATGAGAATCGTATGTACTTACTTAGCGAGGTGAGATTGAATTTAACATGTTTTATGACTATGGTGGAATATCTAGAGGTATCTGTCACTTAAAACATTATGGAATTACATCTATGATAGCATGCCAAACGCTGCTCCTTTTCAGTAATGCCACCTTTCTTCATTCCCAGCACGTCGGGGAATTATTGCCTTTAAATTTAGCAAAGGCTAAAAAAGCTATTGCTAAATTATATAAGCTATATAATTTAGAGGCTATCATTAGTTGTTGTATGATTTGGTATTGATGACAGTATAAACCGTATATTAATGTGTCAAAACAATAAACCAAGGTATTCACTCGAAAATATGTATTAGTGTCTGACGTTCACACGATAAATGGCTCGCACCTGAAATAGGCATTTTTTATATGGCGGCGAGAGTTCAACTGATATGAGTTACATTGGTGAGGATTTTCTTGGGGGTCAGCAAAATTCTTGAGTATTTGATTTAGTTAGAAGCACAAAAAATTTTTCAACCTCCTCGGTCCTGGTGTATTGTATAAAATACATCGTTTTTTGAATTTTTTACCGCGTGGCTAAGTGAAATGTCGTAAAAGCAAATTGTACAGTGCTTCCTGACAGATTACAGCATCATACAGGAGCACATTAAAAACTAAACTTGTTTTTAACAGATAATTAACCAGAAAATATGGAATTCAGACCAAAAATAATGACATATGTCCCGGGACTGAGGAGGATAAAGGTAGCCTGTAAACTATTTCAGCCACCTTTGTGATCAGCGAAAAAGGTAAGCCTTTTAGGAACAGCTTTGAGTTAGATCTCATATAATCACCTGTATCCTGAGATCGTTTCTGCCAAAACTATGGTAAAAATATCTATTTTAGATTATTTATACCGTGGATATTTCACCAACCCACATCTCTGGGAGCATGCAAGTATGGGCTATAGTGCAGAGTGTAATGCAGTAGAGCCCACATGGGCAGTGACGAGACGCCTCGTGGAAGTACCTGCGCGAAAGGCTTTGAGGGAAAGTAAGGTATAGATGATGATGGTGAGGGCAAGATAGAGGTCACGAAAGAGGAGGATTGCATCGGCGGGGGAGTCGAGGGAGGCATGGGTGCTGAAAAGGGGGGTCGGCCGGCGGGTGGCGAGGTACAGACAAATGCCTCGAGGGGTCGGGACCCTCCCTAATTGTTTGCGGCCTGCACGGACAGTTGGGGGCAATTCGTATCTCGCGGGGGGGAAGGGACCAGTCACGCGCGAGCTCTCCGGACGGGGGAAAATATCACGCAAAGCCGCATTAAGGGTCGCTCTCGTGCGGCGCGCATTGTTCTTTCCATCCGTCCCTTTGGACCTCATTCCTTTCTCTCCGTTAGTCTCTCATCCGTCCCTCGGACCCAAGCCTCGTTCCTATTATAATACATGTATCTCCCTTCCATCCCAACGCACCAAATGCCTCTTCTAGCATTCCTCAAGTCGCATTGCTAAGTTTTTCGATTCGCACCACCATCCATCGCCCTCTTCGTAAATGCACTTCCATCGTATGCTTCCTATTAGAGTGATTGATAACGAAAGGTGTAGATAGGGGTAAAATATAGAAGTAGGAATTAAGGAAAGAAGGAAGAAAATTCACTGACTCTTGGTTAACTTTGTGGTACTGCACTATACATTTTTCTGGATATCACACAATTACTTATACCACTTCTTTTTTACAGAGCGTGACCCGGGTTTCAATGAATTATCATCATCTTTATTTATCACTGAATTATCGAAATTTGCGCCGGAAGATGATGATAATTCATTTAAGCCCAGGTCGCGCTCTATAAAAAAGAAGTGGCATAAGTAATTGCGTGATACCCAGACACATTTTTAAAGAAAGAAGGAACCCGCCACCCCTTTCCATTCCCACATCTATATTTTACCCCACCTATCTTCAATCTATGTACCACGCGTACTGCTCTTCAGTGAGACAATTCTTGATAATGATGTGAAAACATTAAAAGATGTTGAGCAAATTAAAAAGTGTGGAAAATTACAACAGCTGTTTGTATTATTAGTATGCCTCCTAGGCCTCTTTGGTCGGCCATTTTGATGAGAGGCGAAGGTGTAAAAATATAATAAATTGCCTTCTGTTAATTTTGAGCTTTGAACGATGGTAGGTTAAAGTCATCGTTTATACAAATTTATAGTTTTAGGAGTCACTTTGTGAAACTTAGAATTTATAAAGAATAAGTTTAAACTTGGTATTTTCAAATATTTATTATTTTATGAAAATTGATTTATTTTTCTACAAGCATGGTTTTGTCTCCAGGGTGTCATCATCATTTGATGATGACTCCCTGACGTCAAAATCATGGCCCTATAACCAGTTCCTTATTATCATCTAGGGTAGCTACAGGAAAGAAAATATTTTGCACCAAGAGTTTTGCCACGTAGCCTTTACATCAGCCAAAATGTCTGTTAGAGGTTTACCCAGAAAATATCCATCTAATGTCTATGGTAAAAAGGGAGCCATGGAATATTATGTACCTGATTAGAACCATAAGATATAATTTTGGGTGGAATCATTTTAAATATAACTTTAAAACTTTTTTATACTGGAAACCGATAATTTAGCCTAAAATCTTTGAACGAATTAGAAAACCTATATTTTTAGCAAGAACATGCCTATTATCAACGATATTTAAAAGTTGTTCAACCAGTCATTTCCACAAAAATATGTTTTTCCATCTTAACTATCAAGAAATGGCGTAAGAACGCGTTGTTGCTAAAGGAACCACGATTATATTATCAATTACTATTTAGCTAAATTCGTCTTTCTTAACGATTGTAGACGGTCAAAGCAGTCTTAAATATTTTATTTAGCAGAAAAATTGAATAACGCTTAAATCTTCCATCTGTAAGCGCAAAATTCACCCGACCGTAATCTTCCTCTCACATTCACGCGAAATTATATCGCCTTTATCTCTTTTCCTACTCAGCCTCATCGCCCCTTTGTCCTCCTTTCTGATTCGTCACCATATTGCGCTAAGTATCACTCGTCACAATTCACGAGCATTACAGTTTTTGAAGGGTAGTGAGATATGCTTATCTCTCTCGACATCTCTCCTTCGTCATCTGCGGCTTTTGGATACTTTTTAAATTGTTCGGCTTGGGTTTGACTCTTCGTCTTATGCTTCTTTTTTGGAGGAGTTAGCAGAAAGCTTTCAAATTTCCTTAAACAGCAGCATAAGCTTTAGTTGATAAGATTTAAGTTTACATTTTACCTCTCCAGATATTAGAAAAATTGGCCTTCAATCTCATATTTTGGGGAAAGTGGTAACGTTAACACTTTAAAATATTAACTTAAGGCTAGAAAAATTCATTTTTTGGGCAAAGATTTTTTAAGGTCAAGACATAAATGTATCATACTACGTTGCTACAACTACCTGATGTCAGAGTATCAGATATATATTGTAGAAAGGCATCAACAGTGAGGAAGCAGTTTATAATGTGGAATGCGTAATGCTAAAGTCTGAAGGGTCGATGTATCAGCAAATGAAAATAAATGGATACGTTTTTGAGGATAGACGATGGAATATGATACATTTATGAAAGAAAGCACTCACTGAAATTGTTGGCAGCAAACATACCACTCATTTCATTTCAGTAAATACAATGCAAAAAATACATGGTCCATCTTACCCCTACGCTTAGTCCCTAAATTACCAGAAGATATTTGAATTTGATTGCACTTCATCTTTCATATCGCCGAAAGTCACTGCGGATATTTGGAAGAGAACAGGGTCCATATCACAAACAGCTGAATTTAATGGCCGCGTGGCAAGAGCGTGGTGTTCCCTTTAAAAGGTAAGAGCATCAAATCCTGCGCGGTTGTTAGGTTTTATTTTCCTGCGAGGATAGGGCAGCGGCCGGTGAGACTTCGAAGTTTATTGATTTTTTCAAAGAAATGTATCGCAATTAATTTTGCGGGAGAACATCTCGGTGGAGTTGATGGGGCTGATGGACAAAGGCCATTGTGTGAGACTACATGAACGCAAAATGAATGAATGGGTACCACAGAAAGGCTAACGAGAGGGGACCCTCTCAAACGCTACCTTTTTATGACTCCCGCCTGATGAAGTCTTGTGCATATGGTTGTTATGTTTTGAACTCCTTGGCTCTCTAAATGCCACCAACAATCAACATCGAGAAAGTTATCGTTTGAATCATGCCTGTATGAGCTGAACACTTTGTCGGTGGAGAAATCATTACGTAATGGACCGTATATATTATACGGGTTATAAATCATAACTTCAGCATTGATAGTAATTATAAAATGATATATATATATTATATCATTTTATACTTTCCCAAGAGTTTTTTTTTAGATTACATTGAGGCAATCCAAAGCGAGGTTTTAAGAAATTGAAATAAGGTTTTTCATATTCAGTGTTTTAGTGGTTTATTGAAGAAGTATTTTCGTAATTTCTCTTTTAATTTTGAATTGAACACTTTTTCATTGAGCAGATGAGGTTTAACATCATTTTTGGTTTCTTCTCCTACTGTATTGAGTTCTATTTGATTAATTTATTCGTAATTGAAACTTTAATATGCATACGGTTCTTCTAACAATTTTCAGAAATACGGCGTTTATTATTGATAGCCATTTCGTTTAAGTTCTAAGTAGTATTTACTTTCAAGTGAATGGCTCTAACATTTCTCCCCGTCTATGCTCGACAGATGCTTTGTCTGCGCTACGTCTTCCAAGAGCGGATTTCTTGATGCAAGACGAACGCAAAATAAAACGTCTCTACCTTTGTAAAATCTTCCAAGAGACTTAGCCAGCGAAGCGGAACCCGTCTAGCACGAATAAGACGTCTCTGTAAAGAAATTTCATCGCATATAGTCTCGTAAAGTGTAGGTAGCATTTTATCAGATTATCCTGTTATGTACCACTCTTAGTCCTGTGTAAGTGCTTCGTTTAATAAGTCGTTGAGGTTAAAATGAAGTTTAAAAACCGAAGGTCATGAAAATATTTTCGATTTTTTTCTCTCACATTACATGCTGAGAGGATGAAATCGGTACCTTTTATTGTCAATTGCTTCTTATTCTCCATTTGAACGGATTATATCACTTTTCACGTGTTGAGGGCTCAGTGAAACCGTTGAAATAGCCACCTCGCTCAAAGTGTACCCATAATCCCCGCCAAATATGTATTAAGCCTTACTTATTCGATCTCTTATTTTATGCATCTATAACTTCACCTTTCATAGCTAAATCTGTGCAAGCAGCTTACATGTGTAGTCAAGCATTTCATGAAATCAAAAGTTTCCGCTTATATTGTTAGTTATTGTGGGTAATCTCTTTTCATATATACGCAATTTATTCTAGTTTTAAAATTGTGGAAACGTAAAGAATGCAAGCATTATGAAAAATAATTTCAATGGTTCACTTGGTTTTTGATCTGAAATTAGCCAAAACTGGGTTCTTTTTTCAAGTATTAACTACTGCTGCATGAGCTAAATCAAATTTGAATTCAATCCGGACAAACTTATATTATCTTTTAAGTTAAATATAACATAAGTCTAAAAGTGCTGATGGTAGACAATATTTGTGAGCAAAAGCAAATCATGCTAATGCCGAAGCAATCAAAAACAGATTGGCAATCATGTGATCAGTTTTATTGTCTTTTCTGAATGTCGCTTCTAATGTTTTTCTGTTACAGATCAATGCACTGTGTTAGATTGTTTTATTATCGTTTGCGAGCAGCATTTGCATATATTAAAAACAGTTTATTTAATCATTTTCACTGAATTATAAACAACGCCTTAGGTGCTTCATGAAATGAGATTATTTTCTGCTGAATGTTTTAGATCTTAACTGATTTTTAATTCTCATGTATGTTATTTTCAATATAAATATTTTCTGTTTTTTAGCTTTATGGCGTAGTTTTCAATTCTTGCGAATATTTGCTAAACATGCGAAGCGAAGGAAATCACTCATTCGCTAATATACATAATTGGGCTAATTTTTCCGTAAGAATTATAGCCTCGGGCTTCACTCAAAATGCCATTTTTGGTGAATGAATTTAGATAAATGATTCGACAGGCCTTAGAATTTTCGGAAAACCTAGTATACGGTACATGAAGTAGATGGAGTGTTGAGAGTATAAGTGGAGATCTAAGTTTGCTTTAAGTATTGTCAGAAGAAATAACTAAACGTACTTGTTTATTATACCTTAGATGCTATTTTAAGATAGGCAATTTATTAAGCAGACAACCACTTGCTATCCATGAATTTGTCTATTTGAAAATTTACGTAGGTATTCATCATTAAGCTAGACCCTTTACTTAGCGCAGTGAATACAGTCGTATCTCCTGGGCCTTATGCACTCGCGCATGTCACACATGTGCTACTGCCTCCCAGGTTGCAGCTCCGTGAGAGACTCAACGTTAGACATGAACATTAATCAACATCTTATCCCAATCGTTTGAGGACAGGCACGCATGTTTTTAATTAATGTTGTGAAGTGTGATAGTTGCCCAAATACGCCGAAAAACCAATGAAATAACGAAGGAGTGAGTGAGGTGCGCATTAATAAAAGCTAAGAACGGAATGATAGAAAAATGAAATTGATGCTTTCAATGAATGAATGAATTTCTTCGTATGAAAACTCTAAGTACACGACTGAAGTTGAGAAGCCTTATAAATAAAATACTGGAGGATCTTCATGAACTCATATTCTATTCTTTCTGATATAACGCTGTAATGCCTTGTAGAGCCACATGTTCCTTCGTGTTAATCAATGCCTCTCAAATTTCATTAAGATCATTCCACAAGATATCAGTACGGTGGGGCAAAACACTTTATACTTTGTTGCACTGTAAATGAAAAGAAGATATACACCACTTAAGATTCAAATTCTAATTCGTGCAAATTCTAATTCTATTTAACGTCGATGGTATCGCGTGGATAAGTGGAGGCTATTTAAAATGGACACAATGAAAATATTCCTTTAACTACTAAGAAATGAAAATGAATCTAATTTTATAAAGTAGGTGTGCGTTGAATCACCACAATGAAGCAAAATGTATTCAATTCAGGACTGTAATATGGATATCCAAGGGGCTCAGTCTGTGTTTATGCGATGTGACTGAATGTGTGATTTTGGCCCGAGGGACGCCACCTTGAAAAAATCATCGAAAGAGAGATCGATTAAAAGAAAATGAGATCCGCATCTGGAGGTAGCATCCGCATCTGCCTTATTTAGAACTGCTGAGTGATGTTCATGTTTGCCATGCACCCTGCGTTGGGAAGAGGGCTGTGAATTCAATGAAGCTTGGCAAAAAGTTGCGCCTTGATTAAAATTTAACGATCAAAAGGGGAATAGGGTTAAATGAACTCATCAGTATATGCAAACTTCCGCGTAACCCACAGGTCAAAGGCTATGTAATAAATTTTAAAGTTATCAGTATCTATATTTTTATCGTACTCTCCGTATCACGTCCTGTTCCATCATAGCCAGGCGAATAAATTACACGAACGCATTTTTTTTGCCAAGGACCGTAAATATTCCAAGGATTGCAAATATGTGCGTAGGAATATTGTTTGATATCTTGTGTAAATGACAATGGTATTGAAAATGTAGTTTCAGGGCTTCATTTCAGCAGTGAAGGAGGCAGTAATATATTCTACAGTTAAATAATTAACGCAGTTAATTAATATATTCTGCAGTTAATTAATTAAGTAACGGTTAAAAGACCACAAATATCCATTTAATGAGTGATTTGATTCTAGGAAAAAGGTGATAATGCACATATGATAATGATAGAGTATACCTATCAGTTCTGTAAAAAAATGGTTTGGTTTAGTTGTAAATGTTTTAGATAAAAACTAACTGACAAGGCGAACTTCGTACCGCCTAATAATCAATGAAAAGTTTAGTTACACCATTTATAAATCAATAGTGGCTCTATTGGTTTTCATAATTTTTGACTCATTATAATAAATTAAGAGAAAAATTCAAAAAAACTACAAAAACAAGTATAGTAATTCCTTTTTAGTAAGACATTTTCTATATTCAATCTTTATGGGGTAGACCGGAGCACGTACATGAGTTTGTGCAATCAAATTTCTAGTGTTCATGTTTTAATTTAGGAAATTTTAGAAATTTTCTGGTCTTATAAAGCACTTAATAAAGTATAAATTTGATGCATTCAGTTGTTGGCCTTTTTCTATTTTTAACCGTAAAAAAATCTTTTAGCTCCGAATCTATTGCGTAAACTGGCTCCGTTCTTGGGGCAATTTTAAGTAACGCTAAACCGATGGTTGACGGACGCTCAAGATCTCGTGAAAATACCCCCGAGGGAGCAGCATTGATATGGCATGACTTGTGGCGCGCCAGCTATAACTCGGATTGGAAAAGTGAACGGAGTAAACATGCCCCGTGCGTAAACGTGCCCCAGTCGGCCCATACACATTTCGAATACTCCAACGCAAAAACGCTCTACAATCGCCCACTGAATCAAATCCGCTCATCTAGTAGCCCAACAGTACGAACCCGCTCACCTGACAGTGTACGGAGCATTAACGCTCACCTCCAAGCTTGGAGAATAGGACATGAGCGTTTATGCTCCGGACACTGCCAGCTGAGCATTGTTGGGCTACTAGATGAGCGGATTTGATTCAATGGGCGATTGATGAGCGATGTGCAGTGGTGCTATCGATTTGGCTTTATCATTTTGAGTCAATTACCTTCTGGTATTCAATAGTTTTTTTTTCTTGTTAACGGGCGCAAGAACAGATAAAGCGGATGGTATATCAACACATGAAAATGCCACAAATATTTGACCACGAGAAAAACATAGGTTTTCTATATTCAGACCACAAACCTTGTTATTTGTTATTTATCACCGCGAATGCAACACGAATTCAAAATTCAGTCCTTTCAAACTCAAATGGAATAAAGGTTGGCATCATGGAAATTCTCTGAATGTAAATTTCCTCATCTTCGAATTTTCCTTTGAGTATTGCAGCGTGAATGAGATTGATTATCAGTGGTTTCGCCAAACTCGTTCCTTTGCATAGTTTTAGTTGTTTTATGTTTCGAAGCATCATGAACACCGGGCCCACCTTTAGATTTAAATTGTGCGGTAAATTGTGGCCAGGCACATCCAAGAAGTTTAAAAATACAAGTGGATAGTTGGTGTCTTCATCTCCGTTTGTTACACAGTCAGTAGACTTGAGCAAATGCAGAGTACGTACGATTTGATCCTGAATTACGAAGTTTTAAGCCAGTCATCTTCGTCCTTACCCGTCATAGTTTCTCGCTAACTAACCAATTATGATTTTTCTGGTCATCAACCATGCTCGAGAACACTTTGTTGGTGTGCTCATCTTTCGATGAAGCGATATTGAAAAAATTCCGAGGAAATTAAATCAATCTGCTCGATTCGTCAACAGGAACACGGCCATTACAAATAGTCAACAATTGCCTGGAAATTTGTTCGCAAACACGGAAGTGACGTTTTTATTGACGACTCAACTTGAGCTGGGCTTAGTATGAATTATATGACTTTATTTTTTTTCAAATATTTTTAATATGTTTTTACTACTAAAATATTTGTAATCTTGTTACAAAGCTCATTCATTAAATTGGCAAGAGCAAAACAAATCATCCTGTTTTGACCAACTTGAGAGCTTTTTCAAGGTTACCAACTCCTAAAAAAATACCCATACATTCATAATTAGTTTTTTCTCGAACTCTTAGCATATTTTAAAGTGTATTTTGTTATCCGGAGCTGAGAAGAATCCAAAATACAAATATCATTCAAATCTGTGCTGCCGTTCTCGAGTTATAAATGGTGTAAATAACACGATTTTCGACATTTTTATGTATATACACGTGCAAAAATTATGTTTATCAGTCAAGCATACAGAACTGAATATTTTAGGAATTAATGAAGAAAAATTCATAGAAATATTTTGTAAATTAATACTTGAATTACATTTAAATTATTGATAATCATTCAATAATGCTGAAATACAGATCTAACCCTAATTTTGTGTGCTATTTGCATGTAAGAACTCAAAATGTCTGATATTGTGTACCATCTACGATTCCCGTACCAGTGAAAGATTAGGTAAATTTATGAATAATGTGAATAATGCGGTAATCATGTACTCAAACCTCAATGATAATTTTGGTTGAAAATCCAACATCCCTTAGTTCATTGTATCAAAGCAACTTTCAGTGTAGGAAAAAAATATGGACTCGATGTCATATACATGCTAAAAATTACCTCGACAGAGTTCTCCTTTGGATATTCCAGTTTCTAGTTACCTACAGAACTGAAGCTTCCTAACTATTTCACCCTATTGAAACATCACCTCATTTGGCTGATTTCACTTCCCTTCTTACTTCAAAAGCACTGAAACCTCGCGTATCTTCTCAGCCTTGACTTTCGCTACTCCTCTTTAGCTCTCTTTTGTTTTCTTGAGGCTACCTTCTCTGGGTACCTTCTTCTCTACGTCCTTGTCAACTAATGCATTTTTATAACTGCTTTTCTTTTCTTAGCCATTATCATGGTGGATATGTTATATGCAAAAGAGACGATTAGCAATGTAAGTAAACCATATGGAGTAAAATTTTCTCGTGTAAATATTCAGAGCACTTTATTTTGTTGAAAAATTAACCCAAAATCTTACGTATTATATTTATAGAAAAATAGAAAATCTTTTCATAACTTACTTATCTTTTAAAAAATCTGTGTTTTCCTGTTTATTTAAAAACCCGCATATCTTATGACTTCATATCAGCGTTGGTAGGAGTAAATACTTAATTTTCAGCGTAAATTCCACTGTAAAAATTTTAATAACAGCTATCGACTAATTCAAGACGTTTTCTTTAGATTCTCTTATCAATTAAATCACTTTCTCTTTATCCGTTGAATACTCTCAGTTCGATTTCCGAATTGAAATAGTGTTAAAATGAAATACCGTTTATCATATCCAATTTGCTCTTGTGAAAAATTCGAACACTGCTTCTGAAAAAGTATGTTATGCGCTACACATAGCAACTATTTCAGTATTTATCATTCGGAAAATTTGCATTTTTTAGAATGCAATGGTGGTAATGATTGCATTATGGCCAGAATTCATACCGAAATCCACATTTTAAAGTTTTCTTCAACTTTCGCTACGGGTTTTACCCAAATTTAAGAGTGTAAAACTGTATCTGATCTCATTTATTTACCTTAAACATAAAGCCTTCCCGCAAATTTTAAATGAAAGGAACTTCGTTTCGTGGGCACTGGCGAGATTAAACCCCGATGACAAATGGACCCCGAGCTTCGGCATCGGCCGACTTCGCAATGACTCCGATGGCACGAGGAAGTAATTGCCACCGCATCAGCCGCGAGGAAGGCTTCCAAATGGGAGGCGCTCGTCGGCTGGGTAGGCTGACGGCAGGAGATATCAACGCCCGTCCCGAGGATTTGCATCGAATGGTGAGCGGTGGTGAGATGGCGCCTCGGGGAGGACGGTCGTCTTTTTAAATGATCCGACGGGAAGAGGAGAGAGGGACTCGGACTAATTCGGTGAAGACGTCGCTCAAGGGGTTTGCTTATGGAAGGAGGAGAATTTAATGCTCTTCGCCGCCGTAACGGGAGCAGCTGCAATCACCGCGGCATAAATCATCTGGCCGCTCCACTCAGACTTCTCCTTCCGCTCGACTGCCGCACCAGCGCCGCATGCCATTCTGCTCTCTTCTCCCCGCACTGTACGCCGCTCGAGCTGATGCAGTCGAGACAGAGCGGGAATTTCAGTTTTTCAGTCTCCCATCGTGGAATGGACTCGGATGGAGAGGTTAAGAAAAAAATCACCTCCTTCAGAACTAGCCGACTAGAGGGAATGAGGCGATGGTAGTGGTGTATGCATCCGACGGGGTGGCAGAGAGTTAGCTCGTTGTTGTGATCACAATGGGAAAGTGTATTCAAATGCCGCCTGGCGAGAAAATGATGAACGGCGGTTCATCAGTGGTAAGAAGCTGCCTAAAGAGATGTGAGTTTGCGGTGGATGGGGTATCGCTTATAGGAAGTGAAAAGAAGTGAGCGACGCGGTATGGTCTGTTACACAAAGCAGTGATGGTCGTTGCACTTTTTACGTGTGTGAATTTAGCCCTAGGCCCTGTTGGTATCAAAACTCTTTTCTTCGGCCGCCCGATTGGAGATTGTACGAGAGGGATGGGGAATGGCTAATCAAACGGAGTATTTTTTGGTGTCAGCGTCTCCTCAAATGCAGGGGAGGTTACAGCAAAGAGTGGGTTACCCTTCTGAGACGGCTGTGGAAATGATGGTACACAAACCTCCTTTACGAGTCGACGGTTGCTACTCTACAGATGTATCCGCCCTCGCTTCCAGGCACGGACCTCAGGTGTATCCAACGCGGCTTTCCGAGGCTGTCAATCACTCACATCCCGGCACTACTCGGCTATCGAGTGATTAGTGCACAGGATGTTGATGGAAAGTGCTGATTTAGTCCATCATACATTTGAATAATTTCATAGGCAAAATATTTTGCGTAGGCACGGTTTTGTTCGGCCATAGTTGTGATAATGCTGTGCCATACCAATTAATTTGTCTTCTCTCATAACAGTGATTTTATATCCGCATGCCGCTAAGAATCCAATCAATGCTCTGTGGAAAATGAATTAGTTTATTCAATGAATAATTAAAAAATCTAAAATTTCATAATATTTGAGAAGTGTCTCTAAAATAATATTGATTTACACTCATTACATGCTTAGATTTTTTTCTGCAATTACAGTGTCAATCACGTATTATAAACTCATAAAGCCAGAATATGCTCTCAATGCCCCTCAGACGTAGTTTTTGGCGCTAGAAAAGCAGTTATCTGTATTTGTGTTTGGAAATGAATAAAAAATGAACAAAAACATTGAATTTATCACGTACAGTTTTTTCTATTATTTTTATATCAGTTTCGGTCAATTTTTCACTCATAACGATATTTTGAAAGAATTTGGTTTTAAATGTCGTATGATTATTGAAACAATTATATGAATTCAGTGACTATTCAGTTTTGCTATTCATTTCAACTTAAAAATTTCTATTTATCGAACTATGTATGGCCCAATATTATAAAATGAAAGCAGTCATAAATAATGAGAAGAGTAATGTAACTTGAGTAAATTAAAATCAATTTTTATGCCGTTTGGTGCCTATCCTATTTTTTCTCGTTCTTTCCACATTTTGCTTAAGATTGTTGTGTGGTACCTTCTTTGTAACAAACATTACACTTAGTCCCCAGTGTGGATGGCAGAGTTGGATTCCTCGTTCCTGGTTAACTTCCAGATATGTGTATGTAATTTCTAATACCTCCAATATGTGTTTCTCATCAGCTAAAAGTCAAAACATTCCAAATTTTCTTTTAAAACGCTATGTGTTAGCTAAACAAAGAATGGCAGTCTAACTTTAATTTTTAATTCCGATATAACAATTTACTATATTTTCCATAGTAGAATATACTTATATCAGGGTTTTATTTTGATCAATAATATTTAGCTTTAACTTTCAGTTTCACCTTCGGCTATCTAGGAAACAAGGCATTTCAACTAATAACATTGAAATGTTTTGTTATCGATGGTGAAGTCAAGGTATATTTTAATTTTAATGTCATGCCATCTCAATATGCATAAGTACAACTCGATGCAGTGAGAAATTTTGGTCTCAATATTTTTTGATTTCTCAGGTACTTAAAAGAAGTATTAAAATTCAGCATTTCCATTAGTATAATTAGTACGACTTTGTTTTATTACACTAATTTTTATGCATTATGGATGGTTCATGCAGGAATTACATGTAATTATGGTGGTTAATTCTGAAAGCAGGAGAAAAATTGGGAATTTGAACGCCAAAACTACAACTCCTCAGAGTCATTTAGCTAGATGCAGTCTCTCTCAGTGTGAGTCTAGGGCTACCTATAGCAGAGGAGTCGTATTCACCATCTCTGTTCCGTATCTCTTCCCAACCACCGCAGGGCGTACACGCTGCGAGAATCGTCTATCCCGCTCTCTACGTGTTGAGTGAGGTGCAGAGATCCGGCCAAACGCATTGCGCCCCGAGGCGAATTCAAAGTCGTGCACCCGAAGGAGCAACTGCAGACCAACTGCTAATGCGAGAGGAAAATGGGTGGACAATGTTTCGACCATCGTCGGTTGATAGTCTGTGCGGCAGAGTCTTGAAATGGAAAGAAAGGGGAATTGGACCGGCGCAACACCTCCTGGTGTTCGTACTCTCGTGTTGGCCGCGTAATGGACTCGGCGAGGCATAAAGTTGATCGAAGGACAACGGGCGAGCGCCTGGGAAGTGAGACTAAGAGAAAGAGTCGGAGATCGAGCCTAGAGTTAAAATAGACGTAGGATAGGCGCCGACCGTTCAAAGAGGATTGATTCGTTATTGCCTGCCCATAAATAGATCGACGTCTTCATTATGGGAAAAATTGACGCGAGTGTCTCAATGAATTACAGCGCCACTACTCGGCCACATGCGCAACATGTAATGAGTTCAAGATGACGGCCAGTATTCATTAGGTGGAAATTAATGCGTCCGCTGCATTTATCTTTCATTCTCATTAACGGACAGTTACAAAATTCAATATGTTCGGATTGGCTGTACACTGTATTCAGAGTTTGGTATTGCTGCTAAATTATTTATGTTAATGCTTTTAAAGTAATAGAGCAATATTTTATTCATTCAAATGCTATTAAACTATTTATTGGCGTGTTTATAGCTCTATCGCTGACTTCTTAATTGATTTCCCGTATTCCTTGCCATTTCCCAGCGCAGAGCGAAGCATTTTTAGTATCACTACTTTCCTTCAAAATTTTTCGTAATGAAAATTCTTAATGAGCGTACTAAAGTTATATGAAATTTCAGGTTTTTTTTGCATTAGCAAATGGTGCTTTCTATGGTATTTTTTCTTGAAAATCTGATAGTTCCGGCTTTCTGATAACCCGGCTTTATCCTGGTAGATATCTCTTATATATTTAACTCTAAACGTTTTAGTGGAAATGTTGCGATGCAGATAGATTTTCTGTCCTTGGAGGCTATAACGGTAGCTCTCTTGGAAAAATTTTGGATGAACAGAATTTATTCAACCACTTTTCGCAGACCTGGTTAAATTAAAAAAAAGCAGAGCTCATAAATGAATAATTTTTTGTCTTCCGTCTCATTTATATTTCCCTTAAAGCATAAATGAGGCAGTTTAAAAAAAAGGAGGTATCCACTCCCCGCGCGGGTCACACAGTACGGCTCGGATGCCGGTCCACGCAGCCAAAATGGCATAATATAAAAATCAAGGCAACATTTCGTAATATTTATACGCGCGTCCGTTCCTAAGCTGAAAAAAATGCTCATACCTTTTCATTCCATTAGATACTGCTCTGCAAATGAAAAGATGTGGCCATTACCTCCAAGCTTCCGGCTTTCCCTTCGCCGGGCGCTATTCTTATTTTTTTACTTTGAAATCGCGGGAAATAAGAGTCCTCTCAGAAAAAAAACCAGTTCGTCTGTCGCCCTCATTGTCCACGGGGGTTTTATTCATTCTGGCCGGCTCGGAAATTTCCCCGGCCGTTTATGCAAATCCTCCATTTTCCTCACCCGATCCAGCGTGGGCTAAGACGAAGAAAAAGAGAGTCGGCGAATACGAGGAAAGAAATATCGAGCCGCTGGGCGAAATCCGTGTTCCCTCGGAAGCTCAAATCCTCGCCAGCGCCGCCGTTTCTTTCCCGACGTCGGTTAAACAACAAAGGAGCAAATTAGAGGTGGCCTTCTCTTCCAGCCTTGTCTCGCTCCACGCACGCCCCCAGTGCCTTTTGCATCGAAGTTTGTGCTTTCCTCTCTCTCTCTCTCCTACAGTTGCGAGCACAGTCTGCGTGGAAAGAAATGGTTTGGAAAGTCTCGGACCTGCGATCATTGCCGTACAGACCAGGGTCATGGTTGTGTGGTTTGCTTGTAAGACCTATAAATACAGCAGCACAGCCATGAAATTCACTTCGAGGGACTTGTGATGGAGTTCTTTCATCATGGTCACTGAACTCCAAAAAGATACTTCTTTGCGAAAAGAGCAGTAAGTGATTGAAATAAATTTTGCTTTGTATATAATAGTGTAACTATTAAAAAAAATTTTTTTATAATACCTGAGAAATTTCCATTGATATTACCAAACTTTAACAATGCCTTTTTAGTTAAACCCTTCTGGAATATTTGAGGGGATTTCATGACCAAAATCTCGAGGCTACACCAGTGTTATACCACTACATTTCACACCACTACATTTCATAACCTATATCATAATCAATCTAACGGGAAGTGTTTATGCACAACTCCATCCGTAATAACGCTAAATTTTTATCTCAGCCGGCCACAGGAGCATTGCTGGTGCGTTGCCAATTTCTAGGTCACAAGCTTAGTTTTATCCTCGACCGAGAAGTATTTTCCGGAATTGCTGTTTCTAAGGTCTCGTGGTAGGTCACTGCGAATAAAAGTCTCAAGATTCCATTAAAGAAAAAATAATTTCCGATACATCTCTTTATTTTCAAATTTTCTCTTGCCGTATCGTTGAGGCTTCGCTTATGTGGAGTCAAGCATTACCACTTATTTTCTACGAGGTCACCTTTCCGGGTGAATAATTATAACATTTTTTACGAGATTCTTGAAAATATTCTCGTTTCATTTCATTTGTCACCTTATTACAACTATTTATTGGGTAAGGCAACTATAAGTTTCGTCGTGTCTTGTAATGCAGCTATATAGATTACTTTGGAAAATTAAAGCGAATTTGAGAAGTAACCTTATCATAACTTTCAAGTAAGAAGATAAAGTTTGTTACCTCTCGGAGACTTCATTATACCCGAATATGAGTCATTAGCCCCGTCACTAATTTTTCAAATTTTGTCAGCATTCCAGGATTTTCTTATGCTCAGAATTACCTCATTCTTCCGACTGTCCTATCTACTCCTACATTTACCCTACGAACCTGCAGATCCTAGCGAGATCCTAAGTGTAATTATTCTGAAATGAACTTGAAATGCTCATTTATTATTTTTTTGTAGATTTATTATAGTGCAAACCGATTTTCTTCTATTCTCCGCGACAAAGTACGCCCGTCCTCCCGGTTTTGCTCCACCTATTTTTTTCTCCTTGGCCCATGAAATGGAATTAGCATGCTGCACCGAAAAATAACCCACCGTTCCACAGAGGGCCATTAGGGCGACTTGTATCCACTCCAGGGACTTTGGACGCCACCATCCCCGCGACACAGCATCCGAGGCGTTCTAAATCTTTGGGACGAACGTGGGGTGGCCCTCTCTCACTCAGTGTGTGCTCCTGGGGGAAGGCACTTCGGAATCTTTTGTTCAAGGAGATCCAGGGGAGGGAGAGGGTCAAGGATGGGAGGCGGTCGGACGTCTGAAAGGGGAAGGAGGAGCCACGGTTGTGTTTCGGGGTTGGAAGGGCGGACGGCGGCGTGGCGAGGGTGCCGCGGAGGAGAAGCTGACGCAAATTATCCCTCGTTTTGTTTATGGGGTTGCTGCGGCTTTTCCTCGGTGCGCATTGCCACGAGACAAAAGGATCTATCGGCGCTCTTATGCGGGACAGGGCTTTGAAAGGGGTTTGTGTTCTTCCAGAGGACGGCTTTGGCCGGAGGAAAATCCCCAACCACCTCTCCTCAGCACGGGGTGGCTGAAAGTTGACGCACCCGCTAGATGAGCAAGGGCTTTTGTTTCTGGAATAGAAGCGTGGAGAATAAGGAGGGATGGGGGCGGAGAGGTAATCGGGTCTGGAAAAAGAGCTGACCAGAGTCTCGGAGGTAGTGGAAAGGGGTGGTGGAGGGAGGGTGGTGTTCTGGCACACGGGAGCCAATGTTGTCGGGATTGAGGGTTGGTAATAAGAGCAGGCCGACTCTTGCTGGTTAGGAGAAGCGGGAGGCCGGGGGAGAATCACCCTCTGCAGTGGTAGCCACACATCGTCGAACGTCGCCGCCGGCTGGGTTCATCTTCCGCTGCCTTCTCTTGTCTTTCCCTTTTTAATGGGAAGCCCCGCATGAGGACAGCAGATTTGCTGGTGGAAGGAAGAAAGGGAAAAGTAGGTAGATGCCTCGGCCGGCAAGCGCGGCGTCGGCATTCAGAAAGGGAGCATGGTTAAGCGTGCATGTTGGGTTGGTATGTGTTCGTTTGTTCGTCGGATGGGTCTATGAAAGGATTCGCCCAAAACGCCATGTCCTTTCCCTACCTCTCCGTCGACTCTCTTTCGGATCTGATCAGAGATTTTTGATTACGTCGACCGAACATACTCTTCGGCGTATTGGAGGCCGATGCGCGGAGATGGGACTAGTTGCGAAGAGGTACGTGTCACGAGGTTCCTTCGGAAGGCGCCCTTGGTATCCCTCTACCCTCTGCTCGCCAGAGGGGGTTGGCGGAGGACGTCCACCGGCCGGCGGTACCTTCGTGTGCAATTGTTGAGTCAAACCTATCAGTTGATCTCGGAGACGGAATATGAAGAGGTGAGCCCGGGGGAGACCGTGGGAAATCTTTCTGAGAGAGAGATTGACCCAAACGAGCCTATTCCCCTAGCATAAGTAACCAGAATATTAATCAGGCAATTGTAATGGATAAACCTTAAAGAATAAAACTAATGTTAAATTATCTTTGACGGTAATAGAACTTTTCTAAAGATCCAGTACATGTAACCTAAACCCTACTAAGGTGACTCACCGGGGTGTTGTAAAGATTCTGATAAGCCAGAGTGAAAGTAGGTAATGCTCGATGGAAGTATGGATGTGCGTAACGTCTCATAGTATAGAAATGGAAATTAAAAGGAGTTATTATGATTATGCTTTGTGAAACATCAAACCGTTGATTTGAATTCGAGTTTAAATCCAATTTCTAGCGAGCTAGAAAATATATATGAAGTATATAATAAAATTTATTAGGAAAATGGAAAGTGAAGATTGAATTTAATTAAAGAAATTAAATGCCTCCCCTAACTCAACTATGTTCGGAGATTTTACACGGAGAACGGTGGTGTGAATAATCAAAAATTAAGGTAATTATTCGAGAATGCAACGAGAAAAAGCAATCACGATTATTATAAAAGCATCTTATGCGCATATGTGGGATACTAAACGATACTGCCCAAAATATGGTGAATTTTTTATTCCTGTATGGCGAAGTAAAGGTTGTATGTATTGGAGTTGCCTACATTTAAAGCAGCTTTTGAATTAAAACTTACGAAATAAATTTTTTATTTTCATCAAAGAAAAGTAATCTTTTCTATTCAAATTAATTCTATATTTAAAAGGTTACGACATTCAAAGAAATATAAGGCATTCCGTGAATACACTTCCTTCACCTAACTGATGTATTCTTTGATGCGTATTTTAACTCTTTTCGTTCCTCTTGAAAGGAGCAATAGTAACTCTCCATGACTTTGATAAAGACCTGCCAAATTTTTGTGAAAATTTACAATTTTTTCAACACTTAGAATTGTTCTCCAAAGTTATGCCGGAAATAGTAAACAGCAGTCCGTATCGTTCCAAACAAATAATTCCGGGCCTGCCTCTTTGAATAGTCCTAACCTTGCTCATAAAACTCGAAAAAACCTAAAACAAATTCTTCCGTGGTCAAAAAATTAATACTTTTCCTTTGCGAAATTAAATTTATCAACTGTAGGAAAATCCGAGAGCATATCTCAGTCTAGTCAAATGACTTTTTTCACGGCCAATATCTTCTCTCATATATATTCCCACCCCCTCTGAATGTTTCAGATCCTCAGTGATTTATTCGCTTTATAAGTAACCTAGAGTCAAAACTTTACCAACTTGGGCATTCGCAGATGCGCTTAAATCATCCGAGATCAAGCAAACAAAGGTCTCTTACCCATGAAAATACCCGTTCAGGAAACACAACCCTAAGCGTCTGCCTCTGGAATGCGATGATCAAACACATTTCTAAGAACTGACGTGCACTGCACGTTATTCTTTTGCCTGAACTCACGGATGCACGGATCGATAGAGCTATCTGGACACATCCGCCGGGGAATATTCGCAAATAGGCAAGACTTCAAAGGTCGGGCGGAGTAGAGGACTACAGGGGGTTGAAATTGGGTTTTATACGCATTCCGCTATCTCCATTGGGCGAAAGCGGAGGTAGAATCAAAGGTGGTAGTGAAAGGCCCTAGGGATAAGTATACGATGGGGAAAGAGTAAAAATTAGGAGGGATCGTAGGGTCAACAGGAAGGGCGGGATGGATGGATACAAAGGAAATAAAGCAAGAGTTTTCTTGAGGTTAGAATAATCCCAGGGCATGATAAAGTGTGAGTTAGTTTGAAAGAGGGATGAAGGTAGCCGATATAAGTTTAAGAGTCAACTACATGAAAGAATGATAGATAAAAACAATAATATTTCCTTAACTCATTGGGTGAGAAAATATTTTCAAGGATCTTAAATCGCTTTTTATTTGCGAAGCATTCAGAAGCGAACCGGCAACTTATACCTGCTAAGGTGTAGATGAGAACTATTGAAACTTTGTCATCAAGTAGAATAGAATCATCGAAGTCTCAGGAAAAAGAGAATTTTCCTCCATCGTTCTAAGTTTCTCGGAAACCGTACTCACAATGCATCCTTGGTTGAATTTGATGCCTATTTGACTGGGAAAGGAGTCTTAGGATCACCTTAGTCCAAACTATCTTAAAAATACCAAATAGAAAAAAAATTGTTGCAATGCTAGAGAAATTACATAGATGTAAATTAACTGAATAATAGGCTGAATAGCTCAAATGAAACTTATTATTGTGAATGTTTTTAGTGCACTGAAACGTTATTGCATCCTGTCGTTTAGATAGATACATGGTGCTGTCGTAAGTGGAGTGTGAAAAAAATATGACTAAAAGATAGGTACTCGATCAGCAAAAGGGAGACTCAATGGTATTCACAGTGAACCAGTATTAGCACCAGTGAAGTAAAATAGGGATGACTTGCCAGAAAGATCAGTACCATGCCATTGAAATAAGTTTTACCATATCCTCGAGGATGAAAAATATGCATGCAGGATAAAAATATTTTAGAGAAAGGAGACAAACCTAGCTTATGGAAGGGGGCTGAGAAAAATCGGTAAGATGAGGAGAGAAAAAAGCAAAGGGGAGGAAAAGGAGGCAAACTAGGGGAGGGTGGGGGAGGAGAAGGAGGGAGGAGGGGTCAAAGCGGCAACTGTGAGCATTGTTAGCGTTGACGGTCCCGACCGCTGCCTAACGAACACAAAGTTATGGAGCCACTGGTCCTTACATCTCAGATGCACGAGAGAGGGAAGAGGTGGTGAGAGGGAGGGTCGGAGAATCACCGTGCCTCTTCCCCCGGATTACGTCGCCAATCCTCCCACCCCCTCCCTATCCAATCCCCATTCCGCCTTCCCTTGTCTTCCGGGCGATATTCTCCAGAGCCATGAATCTCTCTCATGGGCCCCAACCTCATCTTGCCGGAGCCATCGTTTGGAGCAGACTCCTCACGACGAGCCAAGGGATTCCGCTTATTGTTGGGTTTTATATTCATAACTACCCCATCTCCTCATTCCCATCCCCCCCTTCTCACTCGTTCTGGATTGCTCCCCCGGCTCGCCTTCATGTGCTCATGAGTCGACTTCCCTCTACCCTTCCTGTGGCGCAAAATATATCGAGAGCGGATGGGCTAGTATAGATCGCCTTTTCTCAAGTAATCTTCCCAGCTCTTCTTCCCCCGTCCACTAATTTAATATCGATCATCCCGGCGGCCGCCGGTGCATTATTTTCTGCGGTCCGCTTTCGAGGAGGCGAAAGGAATTCGATTATGTAAATCCGACCCATCTTCCCCGTGGAAATGTGATGCGACAGGCGTTCGGGCTCACCGTATTTACAGCTGGTGCTCCTCTTCAACGAAGCGCTGAAGTATTTTAGAGTTGCAATAATGTAGTATTTTTATTAGGCAGCGGATGCATTACGCGCATGACTGACAATTAAATTAGATCGCAGAATCAGTTCAAGCGTACATTTGAGTTGGTTTTTGATCAACGATTTTATCTGCATTTTAAAATTCACTTTAACAATTTTATAATTAAATAATAAATATGAATCGAGTAAGCCATGATCAGACAATTTGTTGGTGAGTTTTAAGTTGGAAGTTAAAAGTACTATTCACGGTATATCATACTCTACTATTAATATTTAAAGGTGAAATGTGTGTGATTGGAAGCACTGAGGATAGCACATGAAAAGATCGAATCATTTATCGTGCTGAATATGCATCGGATTGATGAAGATCAAGGAGTTGGAGATGAATGAAATGGAATTCCATTCTGTCCGTCAGTCTTTCCTTTCTATTTTCAAAGAGAGAATATTTATCCACTTAAGGAGTAGAAAGATCTTGAAAAACGTCCGAAGCAAGTATTATGCCTAGCTAGTACCTATGCCATTTATTATGTTATTAAACTGGTAAAGGTTTACTTGTATCCATACCTGTTCATATCTATATATCAGCAAAAACATAATTTATAGCCTTAACATTTAAAATGGCTTGATTTTAGGTTGAAGTATTGGATTGCGGAGCCATTTCACTGAATAGCGGTATCCTTGCGATAAGGAATGAATAAATTGAAAAATTGGTCGGCTCATGGAAGCGTAAACGCGATGGCCTGGCTTGAGAGTTCAGCGGCCAAAGAATATGGAATGCAAGTAAGTCCCTAAGCATCGGCCACTTGCTCCTCAATCAGGCAACGCCAAGCGTGGAATTTGAAATGAGAACTGCCTTCTCATCCCTGGCCTGAGTCCATTTGAGAAGGAATTCGGCCATGTGTAGTAAACTCTTCCGGTTTTCCTGCTGTGGCTTAACTGCTATCTCTCTGCCAGAGTTAGCAATACAAATTTTCTCATTATTGCATGGCTATCCTCTCAGTGAGTGGTTCTCACCCTGAATGCCGGAATTTGCAGAAGACTCAGAGTTATTCATAGGGTGTGTTTTATCAGGCCGAGTATATCATTCTGTTATTTGTCTCAAGGCATTGATTCTATATTTTAATGCCCGATTTTTTAATTCAATACACAATTTCAATCAGGTCAGGGTGTATTATTGATTTTTATTGTCTAAATTTTATTTAATGACATCCATAAAAGTGAATGTTGTGTTTAAGTATTTATTTGTCACAGAAATCAGTAATGGGAAATAGGGATACTCTAAATATTTGCATTAAATTAATTTTTATGGGCATTTCGCGGTCATTTTGTGAGACATTGATGTCAAATAAATTCAAAACTGGTATTTCTTAAAATATTCTCCTTATTTTTAAGTATAATAATAAAATACTTATTTTTAAATATAATTATATGTAATTATCAATAGCTTTCTTAAATGATGGGGCTATTGATATGTGTATGGCTATTTGTATTTGAGCTCACCCTTCGGAGTAAATAGTAAATTTACATAGCTTTCATTGCTCACATGTACCTTTAGCTTTAAATCTTTTCAATGCATTGCTGAGGTCTACGAACTTCCTGTGGTAACAGTAGGTGCAGCTTTCATCTATTGGATCTAGAAACATTTCAAGAATCGGTCGAGGTCCGGAGTACGAGGAAAAGCTATCTTGGGGCATTTATGTGAATTGGCCTACTATTAGCATTCCATTCCCATTCCCCACGCAAAAGCCTCTGTTTTTATTTTAACAGGCTTCCTTCATTATCTCGTTATATAGAAAGGGCAATTCCTTTGAAATATTAGCGTAATTTGCAGATCAAATTGACCAATGCTTTGTAATACTGCTTTGTAAATTCTGTTACTCACGCCTCATTGACACTGATTAGGCTTTTTCCAATGTAATTTAAGAAGTATGCTAGTGACTTCCATCATATTGTTTTCTTTCTCCTCCAGTGTTCCAAATGATTTAAAAATTACTGCAAAATGCATAAAGAGTTTTAAGAGTGAAATCGCATTTTAGCACTACTTTCATTAAACTCAATGTGTCGATTTCAGATTCTCCATGGGTTGAAATTTGCGTTAAAATTCAGCATTTCCTGCAACGCATAGAAGTAATGTTCACTTAAACCCAAATGTCAAGCCTGATCACCCTATTTGTAGCATCAACTAGTGAATGAATGTGTTTTTCTTAAGGGAGGAAAATAATTATTAAATTTACTGAGGTATTAATGATCCTATTCTCTAATTTAAACCTGATAAACATAAAACAATTTATTTTAATCCTATTTATCTGAACAATCAAATTTTATATCATACTCTGTAAATTGTAGCGTTTAAATTATTTTATGGAGGACTGTAATTAGTCACTTTGTGTAGAACTGTAAAATTTTTCCGGATTAATCATTTTAATAATTAATGCATTTTATCAGGTATAAATATCTTTATAAGCTATTATTATTTAAAATACGCGTTAAAAAGTAAATTACATATGAAATAATGAAGTTGGGTGCATAACGAGATACATGTTTAAATGATACATTTTTAGCTCCACAGATCGCACCTTACTTAGAGATCACATTCAAGAAGTCACTCTCCGAAGGGAAGTTACCGCTAGACTGGAAAGTTGGAAGTGTTACACCCATATTCAAACAGGGAAACAGACATGACCCAGACCACTACCGTCCGATTTCATTAACATCGATTATAGGCAAGATACTTGAGCATATCACCGTTAGCAATATCATGACTTTCTTGGACAGACATAACTTCCTCCATGACTGTCAGCACGGATTCCGAAAACGTAGATCATGCGGAACTCAGCTCGCGCTCTTTCTTCACGACGTTATAAAATCTGGTGAATCGAAAAGACAAGTTAACGAACTATTTCTAGATTTTAAGAAAGCTTTCGACACTGTACCTCACAACAAACTTTTATACAAATTACAGTCATGCGGATTAAAGGAGACAGTTGTAAACTGGATACGCGACTTTCTCAGAGATCGTAAACAAAAAGTAGTTCTTGACGGAATTAGCTCTGATGTTGTAAAATTTAAATCAGGTGTTCCACAAGGAAGCGTAATCGGCCCCCAGTTGTTCATTATATACATAAATGATCTGTGCTCCCGCATTGGCAGTAAAATACGTGTATTTGCTGACGGCGCTGTCATCTATCGCGGAATTAGTGGTCACTCTGACTATAAAATTCTATCATCTGACTTAAACAACGTTCATTTGTGGAGCCAAGAGTGGGGACTCAAACTTAACCTGAGCAAATTCAAGGCGGTACATTTCTTGCGGAATTTGTCCAAGTGTAACCATTTTTATGCAGTGGATGGTATCAAGATAAAGGCAGCAGACGAAGTGAAGTACCTGGGAGTTACGATAACCTCGAACTTCACGTGGGGAACACATATAAAGAATATTTGCGGCATAGCCCTGAAGAAATTAGGGTTCGTCAAGCGTATTGTGGGAAGATTTTCGGATGAGAAAGTAAAAGAAATGCGCTATTTCGCAGTCGTCCGACCGCACCTTGAATATGCAGCGAGCGCATGGGATCCGGTGCAGAAAGACTTAATCCGCGAACTGAATAAGATACAAAGGAAGGCTGCGCGTTTCGTCAAAAACCGCTACGGGCGTACAGACAGTGTTACCCAGATGTTAAGCGAATTAGGCTGGGAGCCGTTGGAGACTCGGAGGATGCGCGCTAGGCTTAGATTGCTTGAACAATTGAAAATGGATATCTTTAAGAGCGACACAGAGAACATAATATTAGAGCCACACTATATTTCCAGGTCCGATAGAAGTGATAAATTAAGAGAGATGTTTTGCCGAACGCATAGATATGAGAATTCGTTTTTCTCCCGAACCATAAAGGACTTTAATAAACGCTAGTCCCAACCTCGTTAGAGCACTTCATTTTTTTTAGCTGTAAACGGCTGGTGTCCTAACACCCCCTGCCACACGCCTTTTAGGCGGCTTGCGAGGTATTATGTAGATGTAGATATGTATATCTGAAATAGGAGAACAATTACGGTGAAACATTGTTAACGTATTAAATATCATTAAATGTGACTTTCTCTGCCGCAATTAGTTATTTTTTAGCCTTTTAAAAGGTGTGAAATCATAATTATCCATGTGGCATATATAATATTTCTTAGGAAGGTACTTGTAAAGATTATTACCGAAGAAATTATGCCCACAATGCATGCCATTTTGTGTGAATGCTACCTGTCAAATCAGTTTTTAAAATGTATCTTATTTGCAGATCAATACAATGTAAAAATGAAATAAAAAGTGCATGCCAGCACAATTGGTGAATATGGTCGTGACATCAGCCAAACATTATGCATTTTTTTCCGTGTTAACGCATGATGGGCAACTATGCTCCTTCCGTTTGCATCTTAATACCGGTTAAAAAAGGTTGGACACGGATATACGATTGCACGCGGTAGAAATTACCTGTATAGTCACTCTCGAATTGAAATGATTCTTTATTTTTATTATTTGTGAATTCTTTAATTTTATTTTTATCAATAAAAATAATCAAAAAAATATTTATAAGTTTTTTTTTCACATTAAATTATTAAAGGGAAAAGTAGACGAATAACTAAATCTATCGAATGCGAAGAAGTGTAGTTAAAGACATTGCAATTACAAAGGGCCCATTGACATCACGGTATTATTTCTTTATTTGTTTACGATAATAAGAAATGTTTGCCTCCTCATTGTACATCTTATTTTATCAGAAAAGAGATTCGTGACTTGACTTTGTGTAACTGCGCTTTAACAACTAGAAGAAAAGCATTGACGGATTATTTTCGTTGGGTATCCAGAGAATCTATAGTGATTTTAACTCAGGCTTCTAAGGTCAGTAGACCATCGCTCTGTCAACTGGATGACTGTGGTGTTAGACAAAGGATAAGTTGTACTCGGGAGTCACCCGCGTATCGCCAGCATAGGAAATGACCAAAGAGATCGTACGCCCTTTGTCGGTAAATCCTATGATCATCATCAAAATTAAATAATTTCATGCTAGGTTACTTTTCGTTAGTCATTAAATAAAACTAAAGCGTTCTGTACAATCAGGTACTCAATTAGATTCCTTAGAGATCTACCTGCTGCATCGAAGTCAATGCTTTATTAATTCTACGAAAATTGAAGCTGCCATTTATATATATTCCCATCTATCTGCAATGTAATTTGATTATTGTATATTTTATACATTTTACTCTGCTGTCAGGAAAATTATCTGTGAATGAAGGGATACGGGAATTCATGAATTTTAAGATAATTTTCGGTATATACACTACACTGCATTCGCTTCCACCATCCTACAGATTCAATTATTACGATGTCGTTCGAAGTCATGTCTTTATTTCTCTCTGAAAGCCATTCACTTTTTTTTAGGATGATATTTTAAAAAGCATTTTTTTGTTTTTACACAGCATTCATTTTTAAAACTGGACCATTTTTTACCTTTGCAGGTCATTATTAATTTTAAAAAATAAATACTGTGTTGAATGCAACAAAGTTTACTTTTTAATCTAGTATGTCACCATTCCACAAAGGGAACTCGGAAACCATTGATTTTATTTAGAGTACCTAAGAAAGTGGATTGGTGCGCAATTCAAAATATCAGGCGCAAATTATTCAATAATTCATCAAATAGCACCAATTTAATATTTTAATCTTTTCGATTCATTTCAAAATCGTTGAATTAATTTCTTTCTTGGACGTAATCGCTTCTTTCCTCTCCCCCTTGCGGCCATCACCAAACATCTCATCCTACTTTCCATGAAAGAAACAGGATTTTCTTCGCAAAATAACGAGGATGCGCTTTCAAGGGAAGATCGTCCCGTGGAATCGTCTGTTAGGTAGGTATGTCAGCGGAATCTTTTTGAACTCCTATGCTGCTTCGAGATACGCGGAAGAGTGTGGAGAGGAAAAAATTGCCTCTCCTGCGTCCTTTGTGGAGTAATGAAGCGATCTGGCCTGAATGCTTAGCTCCTTATCCACGATGAAAATTCCAGGCCGGGGCGGATTGGGCTGTCTATTGAGTGCCGGTGGAGGTGGAGAAGTTGGCGCTATTCTCTCGCATGGAATTCGTGCTCGAGTAAGGAGAGATGGAGTGGCGGAAGATGTCGAAAAGCCTATCGGGAAGGCAGGGAAACGGGCGAGATGGGATTCGGGAATTCGAGATCTCTTGGGGGAAACCAATCAAAGGGGACTTTGGGCGGAATCGGTCCTTTTACCACACCCGATTGATCAACTCCGATTTCGGGGCAGTCTCGGATGTCTTTGGGGACCTCTAACGGCACCTCCATATCCACTGAAGGAGGCTTGAAAAGACGCCGCACACCATTAAAATCGTTTCGCACTTTCACCACTGTACCATCGTATTTTGTTGCCTTCTCGGATGTGTGCATCATCTCCATCGATGTTCGCCTGGCAAATGAATATATTTTGTGAATCACACTCATTGCCACCATCTAAAGGCGAGTTTGGGTAGATAAGTGTAGTTGCCGAATTGAATTTGAATCAGAAGAGGTCGTGCATGTAATTAAGGATCTCATATACTTAGCCGACTGAGCAGATGATTATAAGTCAGATATGTGTATCATCTCCATTATTGAATTGGCATGAGAAAAATACCCCTGGACCAGGAATCGAACGACGGGCCTTTGGCTTTCCGGACCACATTGCGGACCCCTCTTCGGCCCAGGTTCCTCATTTCTCATGCGAATTGTACCGAGGCTCATGGCACTAGATGATATTTTCCAGTAATTTATTATTTTTCTCATGACTATTCATGTTTATTTCATCGCCGTTCATCCGGCAGATTTCGAAGTATTACACCTTCATCAGTGTCTGCCAAACATATTAAACTGTAAAACACACTCAATGCCATCACCTAAAGGCATTTTTGGGTGGGTATGCGTAGTTTTAGACTGGATTTGAATCTATAGAAGTCGTGACGCTAATTAAGGAGTCGTGAGGCCAAATCAGAACCCGGAACAATTGTCGAATAGTAAAACCCCCTGGTTATGAAAGCTGTTGATTTCATAATTGTTATAAAGAATTAACTTTTTGGTGCAGTTGATGAGAGTCGCACTACTTTAGCGGCCTTATAGAAATCCATACATGGTCCATAGTCCATTTGCAAGTTTTTGGTCAACTAATATTTCTTCCATTAGGGTAAACTTGGATTTATGCGACTGAGCGATATTTTGGTGGGAATCGGTTTTATTTTGTAATTAGTTTTCTGGCTTCCCAACTCAACGAGCTCGACCAAATCCCGGTAATGAGGTACATTTTATTTAGGAAATTTCACCATAGGAGATTTCTGCTTGGGTACCTATGTGTTGAATTGAATGCAAATGGAGTTATCCGTTGAATGGGATGGTGTTAAGCAGTGACCCTGGTGGTTCTTTCATTAATGGCAGGCAAACACGGGACGCTAGATTTCTCTCCGCTCTCGTACTTGTGGTGACCTTACTGACGTTGGCTTTCGGCCACCTTATTCAATCATTCCACAAAAAGATCATGCATCTTTGATATTCAATAGACAGCCTTAATATTCCACCGCAATTCTACTGAGTACTGAATTCTCAGCTTTCTATAGTTGGGTGTCGTATTACCTATACTTTTTTATCGTTGATATGTACTGGGCCGGATTTACCCAGAGTTACGCTATAGGCACCTCTCCATTGAGCGCCCCTCCTCATTGGAGCCTCCCCTCCCCGATTTTTATGATATGGCATAGTCACTCGCATGATGTAAGGTTCGAAAAAAAGGAATAAACAGATATATGGCTGACAGCATAAGTTTATGCCTGCATTTTTACGCAGGGAAAACATAGACAACTCAATTTAAAAATCTGCTTGGAGTAAAACTATATGAAAAATTTTAACTTTTATGCAACTAAAACACTTTATGATTATCCTTTCCAAAAATAATTTCTAGCCTTAATTTCAATGTAGTACAAAAATAGTAAAACACATGCTAAGTTTAAAACGCATGAAGAGCAAAAAATAGTAAAACACACTAATTTTAAAACCCAAAAAGAGAAGCGGTACGAACGACATTTTAAATTGAACAAAGCCTCTAAAATGCAAATATGACTAACCGCATATCTTCCTACAATATCTTCAAGAGAAATTAAAAAGGGCTGATTAAAAACATGAATGAAAACATAGCGGGGCCTGCCTGAGGCACAACAAGAACTACTTCATAAGTTTCCTTGTTGTCTTCTTTTCGGCAAATTCATTAATTATGGCATCGCAGTTCAAGTTCTGCTATAATACTAACTTAGCACATTTAAAGCCCCAGCAAAGAGGGTACCTGCAGGCAGACGGAACCCCATTACAAGCCTGCTGACGATGCGGCGGTTTCCTTCGATGCACCTCCAGTACAGATCATTGCCGGTCGCCTAACAGAAGGCACCCCTTGGACTGCGAAGCCTCTAGGCACGTGCATATTTTGCCTTACGGTAAAGCCGGCCCTGTATATGTACTATGGATTTAGTTTGTATGGTGGCTTGAATGTCCCCTGGGTAACGACAATGAGTTTTCCCTCGCTCCTTTCTCTTGCATGCACGAATGTTGCGAATTATATCACCTATACTAAACGTGAATTGGCTTGGGCTTGAAGTCACCCAGCAGGACAATAATTCTGTAGCGTTACCTACTGTAATATGCTGTTTTGTTTTGAGTGAAAAATTCCGATCAGAGATGCCAAACAGCAACTAGTGATCATGAACTTACTCGTCAGAGAGTGAGTTCGGGGTAAATTCTCAGGCCAGCTATCATTGCTGGTGTCCTTCTTCAAACGCGTAATATTTTCAAAATAGGTCTGAGGATGAAAAACTAACCCCAAACCTTCGGGTCTTAAAATAGGATAATTATATGCTTCCATATTTTAAGCTACAAATCTTTAAAAATATTTTCACTTAAGAGTATGCATTTTAAATAGTCTGGTTGTCGCTTTGATAACCATCCAGAATTTTATCCTTCTGCATGATTATATTTGTCAACTCACTTTTAAAATTTGATTAGATATTTGTGTTTGACAACCGTCAAATCAAAATTTTAGTTAACATTTCCCCTATTTTACGTAAAATTACATTAAATCCCGATTTTATAAGTTATATTGAGCTAAATGAATGCGACCCCAACGATTTCTATTCATTTTAACCCCGTAAGTTTAAACGTTCGCCTATTCACGGTATGTTAAAGGAAAATTCATTGGTAGATGTATTTTCATCTTAGGAATTTTTTCATATGAAGTTTATTTTATTAAGTGTTTAAAACAAGCTGCGGCAATAAGTATTGAAACCGAGCCAAAACGAAAACGATTGGCGATTGTTCATCGACGAAAGGAGCTTAGGGACACATACATACTGAAAGCTTTTTGTGGTGAGTGGCACGGTACCTACGTCACTAGCGGCGAATCTTGCTTAACAAGCGTGCCGTTGCGATAACGCTGCTCAAAATCGCCCGCAAATGCCCTTATTTCCCCCCTCCACCCTTCGTCTCACGTTTCTCACGAGGATAGAATGCGTGGAATGAAGGGGTCAGAGATCTCCCTGGGATGTAAGGTTTAGATTTAATGGTCTCCTCCTCCTCCCTTCTCCTCACTTTGGGGGCCGTTATATTACGTCTGCAGCAGCGGCCCATTCCATTTACTCCTCGGCCACTAGCCTCTTACCCATCCAACCGACACCCTCTACTCCAACTGGGCCGCAACAAAAGCTGCGCGGTATAAACATCGCATTTTTTCCTTCCGCCGCGACGTTGCCAAGTTAATTGGTAATAACCTCGTCCATGCTCTCATTCTAGAACGCATTTTCAACACTAGGCGGCTGTAAAGTGAAGCGAGGAGGCTGTCTCATTACCCTGGCGTCAGAACTTGGAACATTCCGTGGTTCTTTTTACAGTCTCTGTCATCATCGTCTCAAGTGTTGTGAATTATCTTTTAATATCTTGACCTATTTCAGTCAAGGTCCTCGTACGTGTTTTTCGCATCTTAGTTTTTTGAGACGACAGTATTTTTTTTAAGAGCGCTAGTAGTATCATCTTTGCAAAGAGGTCTACAACTGTTTTTTTTTATGTCACCAAGCACTTGCCAACATCTTGTTAAAGCCACTGGGATGCTTCAGCCATCGTTTCGTTTCCAACTTATGGCTTTTTTCATGGCCCGCGAAGCTCTTTAGGCTCCCGGCTTATTTCACATTCCCGTCAATGGTCGGCCTTGTCTCATCACAGCTCTAAATTCTGAGATACAGGAATTGTCTTTATTTATGTTAATTGATTACGAACAAAATAGTTTTCTTTTGCCTTAGCAATTTAGTTTTGATTCTGCATGCTGTGATATTATCCGAGATTAATTATTACGTTGATTTGCAAAATTCTGTTTCTTTTTTTCAGCATAGAGCCCTTAGTAACACATAGCGTACCTACTCAAATTTGCATTTGCTTTATAGACAAGCGGTCATCTTGCGGTTCCTCTCTATTATATTTTGACGTTGATGCACACTTATTGCTTCTGGAAGTAGGCTGAAATAATTTTATTCTCATTATTTGAGCTAGGATTTTCCCTTTATTAATGGTGTATAGAAGCATATTCTATATTAGCTACTCCTTACATGTTCACAATCGATAAAAAGCCGTTGACCTGGAACAATGGCTTTACATATTAGATTGGCGATGGAGTAGTTGCATCGCGTTCATTCAGATTAGAGCCATCTTTATTCTTGAACGGGGACTTCAAACCGTATTAAGGATCCATTGATCCACTTCGGCTTTATCATGTTACTTCCGACAGGATGCTGCAGACTGATGAGGATTACGACTTCGAGTTCTTATTTTAGAATGCCGCTGGTCTGGACTCGACTCCGTCATTCTTATTCTCTGCTCTTTCATCGCATTCCTCTTCCCCGTGCACGATATTTCTCTCCATCCACTTCTAGTGAGCCGTCGTTCCTATCTTCTATAGCTTCACCCTTTCTTTCGCTCTCTGACAAGTATAAAGGAGTCTTCGCATTCGGGATAGGGCTCATCGCTCACTTATCTCCTTCTCCTCCTCACCCATCCCACGACGTTCAGTCCTCGCAATGGACCATTTTAGTATCATAGGGTATTAGAAGGATGATTATATATTTTTAATGTGCATTTATGCCTTTTCGTAGAGCATCTATCGGGAAAGTTTACACAATATATACAGTAGATTCCGGTTAATTGGGATGTATCGTGGCTTGTACACTTTGCCCCAACTAAGCGACTGGCCCAATTAGGCGAACTATCCTGTATATGGGCACAAAAAACGTTGAAATGATAGAAAGAAGACTAAAAAATGTTTATAATGCAACAAAAGTTTTTTAAACTATAAATTTGATTAATAAATCAGCGAGTTTAGTTAATTTATTATCATTTTTAAGAATTATAACAATTTATTTATAAATAATTTTCACAGCCTCGGGCGACGCTGAATGAATGTCTTTTAATAAGTCTTATTAAAGAAAAGTCCTCTCCTCTTGCGGATAGTATAACAACAAGAGCTTTCAAAATAGGGCAAGAATGGGAGCATTTGTTTAAAATTGGAGTAGATCAAAGGAGGAAAATATACAAAAATAGTATTCTGAACACAAAAAATTTTTATTTCGTCGCGAGTATAGTCTATGTCGCCAACCCATGGCCCAATAAAGTGGAATGCTGTCCCAACTAAGCGGAGAATACTCTGGAATATTCCTTTATTGGGTTCTGTTCTTCAAGATCTGCCCCAATTAAGCGGCTGCCCCAAATAAACGACCCGAGAAAATTTTATTTATTCCATTCGCCGGGAAAGTGTCAAATCATACATCACTGAAAGATTTTCTATGGGGATCGGATTTTTTTCTTAAGTTGACTAGTAAAGTGTATTTCATGCCTGTATCTTGCAATACTACCTCAGCCGCCAAATGAATTTGTCCTCGGTTCCTCTCCGTGCATATTGTCGCAAAGATTTGTAATGAAGCTAGAGGTGTGTGACATGTTAAATAAACAGTTTAAAGCGTTTTAAAGTAGAGGATGCAAGTTAGAATGATTCACTGTGGTATGATGGAACAAATGATCTCCTATTTCTATATCAAATGCAAACGGATGAGTTGCAATTAAATTTAGTTTTTGTTTACTGTAATCTCATATCTTATTTTAGATAAAAAGTGAAAAGAAGAGCGAGATGAAGCTATATAACTCAATTTTTCAATGAGAAATCGTGGAGGAGTAGTATGTACTAATTTAGCGTACTTAAGACTAAATTATAAACATTTAAATTAGTGTCCGCGCGCATTGAAGGTTTATTAAAGAAATCTCGTCAAGTTATTACAATGGAGTACAATACGTGGGATATGGGAAAACAAATATCAAACTGAGTATTGACACTAACAATAAAATAGCAAATGAATTATATAATAATATAGTAACTTCGATTATTTACTTTTATCCTATTTTCAAATCTCAAAGTTTTTATTTATTTATTTATTATCAATTTCCCCTTAAACAGCACATGACGGCCTTTTACAAAGAGGGTTTCCAATATTAACAAAGTAGGTACAACACAAACATCCATGCCCTGGATAGGGATCACCTACCCAGGCGGGATTCGAACCCACGACCTTCGGTTTGGCAGGCGAGGACTTTACCCCACCGCCACCGAGGCCGGCAAAGTTGCAGTCTCAGTGGGAATAAAATAAAGATGTGCCAGCTTTCCAGATTTTCGAAGCACTAACTCACCTTCTGGTATATAAATGACGAGTTCATACCGAGTACATCAGCAGATATCCTTATGCCTAATCAGCTACGTGTACTTCCGAATGCACTGTACATTTTCAAGCGCAAAGAATAGAACGTGTAAAAAGATGTTGCCATCCTTGGCATGGACAGCATATCAAATCGCGACAGAGATACCTGTTTGTTTTTTGTGGAGAAAGCTATTCACGCTACTTAAAAAAAAAGTTCTTCCAGGACATTAACTCAAGACGGTGATCGGCAGCGTTTACGCACGCGGAGTTGGTGACCGGGGCAGGCGAGACTAGCGGACGGGACGGGCAAGCGTGCCCCAGTGGCATTTCCAATTCGCTCTTCTCTATCTCTGTCTCTTTCTCTCGTCTCGGCGGTGGTCTAATCAGTGTCGGCACCGCAGGCCTTCTCGGACTCTCCCGCGTCTCTTCTTCGGGATATTAGGGAGGAAAAATATGAAAGCGCCGTGCCGGACGATGGCGGTGTTTCGTGATAGGAAGGAACGAATCTGAAAACTTTCGTCCGGTCTCAGCTATGGAATTCCGTCAGTAGAAAATGGGATACTTGTTTGTTTTTTTAATGGCATAAACTCTCTAAATTTCTACTGTAGACAGTAAACCAACGGCCTTAAAAAATAGCCTCTTTAAAGTATGTTTAGCTTTTATCATTGGTTCTTTATTAGTACTTAATTAGTTGTATTATTTTCTGTTTCATAAATAATATTGTAGGTACTTTGTAAAAATTTAGGGAATGTCTCAAATTTTACCCTATCCTATGCATTCCATCTTTAAGATTTTTGTCGCAAAATTTGAAAACACCGTGTTAATTTTCGGGAGGTATTCTTGGGATTTCCTCCTGTTAAATTCATTATTTATCATCAAAGTTTCAACGGACGACTCGTCCATCGTTATCACGAGTCGTCTGTTAAGACATTGGCGATACATGTAAGTATTTTAACCTATGGAAATCTCAAGACTTAACGTGTATAACTCACCTGGAAAGAATTACGCATTATTTCATCAGGGTAATTGTTCTCAAACCTGCCTTTTTCATGTTTAACCTGGAACAAAATTTTTTCGAAAATATATTTCATACTTGATATTTTTTATTCCATTCTGGTCGTATGTCATCAGAATGACTATAAAATTGCTGAACTTCAATAGATTTTTCGCACAAGTCGTAGTGATTTTTTGGTATTTCTTTTATTATAATTTAAATAGTTTTGTAAATGCAATGATTTATGCCTTGTGAATTAAAGATTTTATTCCTAATAATACTTCGTTTATGCATAGTCTGAAACTTGGTAGGGGCACTATTGAAGTCGTCATGAAAAGTACATCAGTTTAAGTGGTTTCCGCATGAATTTTTACATCATGTTACACCCCGAGGGCATAATTTTGAAATCTACCGAAAAGTTTACCAACAATACTTAACTTTGTCAAGATACAATGAAGGCTAAACTGGCATCAGCCATTATGGAAATATATGTATGTGACGCTAGGGAAATTATTTTGTAACTTAATAATTTTAATAGTTCTCTCTTCATCCTTTTAGCCATAATTTTCCTTAAAAATATATCAGCAAATTAAATACAGCTATCTCCAAGTTCTTCTCAAGCCCCCAACGAGTGGATGGCAGTCCGTCTCCTCATTGCGGCCTCGCCCATGCATAGCACTCTCCAGTCCGAGATGTTAGTTCCGTGCTCCGATTTCTTCGCGCCCTCGTCAGAATGAACTTTCTCCGTAACACCTCGCCCCATAGTGCTTTTGTGTGCGTGTGTATATGTGACGCTAGATGGTACGTGCGGGAAAATTAATGTATTATTCACGACGAGCTCCTGGTATGCGAAAATCTCTCTCGATTTATCTTTATTCCTCTCGCACGCAGCCCTCTCTGCATCTGGGTGCGAGCCTTAGCAGCGCCTTATGATGTCTCCGCTGTCGGCTGGCGGTGTTGGATCTCTGAATTTGCAACACGCACGCGCGGGTATATGGGAGACCCCTTGAGGATCGAAATAATTAACTTTCATTCCTGATCGCGGGCCGAGGCTTTATGCGAAGGCGAGCGGTCTTCATCGCATCGCGAATATGATGCCTTGACATGTAATTTGTTTATAGGAAATAAGCCCGGCCCGTGCGCAAACGCAATTACATAGTGAAATAACGGCAATGTTTTATACCGTGACTTCTCGCTGGTGCCGGGTTCACGGGAGTCCGGCGCCGTGCGTTACGTCGACTTCAAAAGATCCGCGAATGGAACAAGGTATCTTGCATGTGAAATAATATGTGGTCGTTAAAAATTAATGCAATATTCCTGTAACTATACGTTGTTTTATGAGGTGTAATATAAATACTCTATAAATATGAGTTATTCGCACAGTACGCGAGAGTTGAAGCAAAACTGTACCGTTTCCTTCGTTAAAGTTGATAGAGGGTCTCGTTAAGGGAAGTTAGTCATTGTTATGCCTCAAAGACATTTAGCTTGTTCGGCGGAAAAGTTTACGGGTTATGCACCACGTGCGTCCATTTTTGCAGACATCAGTTTCACCGACAATGCAGCTGGCTTCTTCAGGCAGATGACGTGCAATGAAGTGGTATCGACCGTCTTTTGTACATATCCGTCGGACAACTCTCAACATTTCATCTCCCTGAAGAAGACAGGTATAATGCCGGCGAAAGTATTGCCTACAACGATGAAAAACACTGTGCATATCCCATAAAACTCTAAATTTTCACCTCACCGCGGAAAACTACACACGGATGTTCAACTTGTATTAACAGTCGCATTTATTTCATTTCGGATCATTAGTGTACAGACTGTCCCACAGGTCATGTGTCATTTTTGACCTCTAATTTTAGTAACTTAGCCTCGGCCAATATTCATGAAAATCGGCATATTATGGGAAATGTACTAAGTTTTGTTGATTCTAAACAAAATTTTACAACTTTGACCTTTTGACCTCACAATTTGGGTCCAAACCAAACTTTTGAATTTGCCTCATGGGGTTTCAATGTTAAAAAAATCGAGACAGAAAAAAGTTTGAATTTCTTTGACCAAGATGTCAATTCTCAGGTTTTTGGACACGAGAAAACCGAAAATAACACTTTTGTTTACGAAAATTCAACCGCCGACTCAGTAAGGTTACAGTCAAGATCATAGGGGTGGAAAAAAGAAGG